>NC_030684.2:96538814-97738814 GCF_000004195.4 Xenopus tropicalis
GACATCTCTCTATGCCTCTCAGAGCTCTCCTGTAAACTGTCCAGCCAGGGTTTCAGGCATCTTGATTGGCCAGCTGTGTCTAATCAGGCCCACCCAGTCAGTCTGTAGCATTTACTCTGCTACAGGAATTTGTGGCCAGCCCATGTGAATGGGGAGAGGCTGAACTGTGCCAGGCAGTGTATAGGCAAAACAAGGGAAAGCTTGGCACAAACAGTGGTATAATAACAGAGGAAGCAGACCCCGCATTCTCGGGGGCCAAGACCGTGGGGTCACTTTCCTCCATTTTACATGTAAATCCCTGCTCTATGCCGGCTCCGAGGTAGGATAGCAGGCAGGGAGCAGGGATTTATACATGAATGGAGGGGGATGCCTAAGGGCAGGGGGCCAGGTGAGTTTGCTACTCTGAGCTGGGCCATATTGAAGATTTTTTGCAGGGGATCCCAGTGCAGAGTATTTACACCATTGTGCACAAACACTATAATTTAGTGGCGTACCTGTAAAGGAAGCCCCCCTGTGGTGGTGGAAGGGGTGAGTAACAGGGGGCCCAGATCACGGGGTCTGCATAGCAGTGACTAAGATCTCCAAAGATTTTTTGCAGGGGGGGCCTGGTGGCGTATTGTTATGCCACTGTTTATATTTCTAATGGATTTTTGTTATCTCTAGACCCGGTTGATCTGCCTTGTGATGTGTCTTTTGGATTTGTGGTTCCTAGTTTTGAAACAAAAGAAAAAAAAAGAAAAATTAATTTCTAGTGAATGATAATGGATTATTACTCTGCCTGAAGCCAGTTCATGTATTCTTGAGAAATGGCCATTTACTGTATTTTTGCATACATATAAATGTGACTGCAATTTTATTGCACAAACAGTAACACAAGTTATTGTTTTTACAACATTTATTTATAGGTTATGCAAAAGGCAAATCATACTTTTATGGGAATGAGCAAGTGGATGCCCTAAAGTTACTGTTTAACTACATCTCTTAGCATCACGTGCAGCTCACATGGCATGTATGTTTCAAGGTGCTGAGCCTTTGTGCCAAATAACTCGATTGAGAAAAAGCAGGTGATATGTGGCTTTTCTCATTAATAATTCTTGTAAATACATTTTTTGACCTTCTTCAAAGTATTTTTCAGGTTTAATATTAGATAGGAACAATAGGAATAGGCTAGACCACTACTGCGCCTCAATGCTCAGAACACTAGCTGCCTGTCAGTACTGAGCCAAGTTAAGCAAATTTCCATTAATGATAGTTCCTCTTTAAACAGATTTCTAGAGATATTTTTAAGTACCTTAAAGGAAAACTATACCACTAAAATGAATATTTAACCAACAGATAGTTTATATTACGTTAAGTGACCTTTTAAAGAATCTCATCAAACTGGAATATATATATCAGTAAATATTGACCTTTTACATCCTTTCCCTTGAGCCACCATTTAGTGATGGGCTGTGTGCTCCCTCAGAGATCACATGACCAGAAATAATGCAGAGTTTTACGTATCAGCTTGTTTATCCAGTATATTTTTTTATAGAGATCTACATTGTTTGGGGGTATAAATTTCCTTTAAAGGCAGTGGTGTAACTTGGAACAGCCTACATTATATGTAAAAGCAAAGGAAATCATAGGACAAGAGGGGGTCACAGAGTCTGTAGGCATCCCCCCTCTCCTGTGATGTCTTCTCCAACCAGTTTACTTTGGAGCCCATGATCCTTAGAAGGCAGAGCAATACTTCTTAAAAGCCACATTGCACAACCAGTATACATTTCCAATGAAAAATCTCATGACTGCTTTCCTGTGATTGGCAGAGAGATAAAGAGGGTTTTTTTGTCCCCAAGCTACTAAAAATCATAGGCTCCAAAGCTTCATAAAGGCAAAAATGCCAAATTATACGAGATATCCAGCAAAATAATTTGTAACAGAACAGAGAAGATTAAAATATTTTTCTAAAAATATTCCAGTGCCAAATTTATGTGTATGTATATTTTTTGAGTATATATTTTCAATTCACTTCTGATTAATATACTGTATAAAAGTCTTCTGGAGCATGGCTGTCAACAGATTATACATGAGATTAGGGACATGTATTGAGAAGAGCAGTGCTGACCGTATATTTAAATGTGTTCATAAGTGCCAGAAAGGGAAATGTAGACTTAATTTAAAAGAGAGCAGGATGACTGAATAGAATTGATTAATTAGAGGTTTTATATTCTGGGTAAGAATTAAAAGAACTGTGCCATCAACATAGAAATGATGCTGAAATGTTAATATTTTGCCAAGAAAAATTATAATTGGATAAACAGAGGGGACCACCATGGATCTATATGGAACATCACACTGAAAGAAGAACTTGTGAGCAGGCCCAAAACAGCAGTCTGTAGATAGGCTGCTGTAAGATGCCACAGTACTATTATTGTTGGGGGTTGTTTGAGACTCCATATACCTGGTGATTGTGCAAAGGATGTCAGTGGTTTGCAGCTGTGAGGTAGGGGGTAGCATTAGGTGTGGTGGTCGGTAGCTGCAGTCAGTAGTTGGGGGGAATGTGGGTTGGTGGCGATGAGGCCCTGGAGATTAGGTCCTCCTTTAGACCCAAAGGTTTCCAGTCCAACACTGGAAGTAAAGCCTTCAAAAAAGACATTAAATGAAGCGTTAGGAGGGCTATAACAATGATAGGGCAGTGCTATAATTTTCAATAGACTGGATGGGAAGGTGGCATCATCTTCTCATTGACCATCCCTCCTAAGCCCATGACCCTATACACTGTCATGTATTATTTTTTATTTTTTTTCCTACACATAATTACATACCTCATTCAGAGACACTTTTGTCTTTCCCAATTCACTTTTGAAATGAGTTATTTGTGAAAGGTTATACAGATAGTGCTTTAATGCATTGTTTATTGATCTGTTACTGTTTCTTTTATAAAGAATACTGCAAATGTCCAACAAAATCCAAAAAAGTATGACATACTGACTGCCATGAGTCAAAATAAAAAGCTGTGCAACCTTGGTTGTCGTCAATACTCTCTTACAAATAATATTTTGTCTTGTCTAGCACAAGATTCCCTCATCAGGTTCTCGATGTACTAAGGTCAGTCAAAAGTTGTTGCATTGGCAGTCTTGTTATTCTATTGGTGGGCATGCTGCAGCACACCAATGACGTTGTGAAAACCCCATACTGTGCTTAATGGATTATGCTGGTGTTTCTGGTAGCCATTACGTACCACAATCTATTGTTCCCAATATAGTACCATATAAAACATTATTTATGAATTGTTGTTTAAGATTCTGCTTCTACACATTAAGCCTCATTTGCTAACACAGTGGAAACTGCAAGGTGCAAATTGCCCTGTTTTTTTACACAATATTATATTTACCCCAGAATTCCAACATAAATGCAGGTATGCGCTAGGTTGCACCCGCCACAACGGTATAGGTGGTCGAGCAATGTTTAGCTAGGTTATGGCCATGGCTAGGTAGGTGTAGGGCCCCAAGACAGCAATCCTGCAGGAAACGCAGGATTTTATGCATGGGAAGTAACACATGGCAGTCAATTAGTTTCTACCTTCAGCTGATAAAGGATATTTACTAATTGCTTGCTATAGGTTGCTGCCCAGGTGCATATTCCCCCAGTGACTACCATGAGTCAGTGCAAAACACTAAACAACTTTGGTTAAATGAAAGGTTTCCTACATGTTAGTTTGTTATTTTGTCATTTCTAATAAGCAAGCTTATATTGTACATTTCTAAATATATCTGTAAATTAATTATATAATCTCATTTGTAGCCCAATGTCAAAATGTATTTTATTACCTACAAAAGCTATGCAACAAATGTCTTGGCCTCATTTTCTAACCAAAGTGCTATGAAACAAATATTGAAAATATTGAAATATTGAATAAAAATGCTGTCAAATCTTCAACACAACCCACAATTTTGAGCTAATTAATAAACTTTACACTTACGTACACTTGCCCATAGCATTAGTTTTAATCATTCTAATACCAGTTAGAAAACAAAAAAGGTTGCTATGGGCAACTTCAGCACATATCTTTCTAAATCATCCCAAATGAATCTGCAACAAACAGTCATACAGTATATATTTGTGCCATTTAATTAGCCATGATTTTTAGACCAAGTACAAAAAAATTTAGGGTGCTGGTGCAATGCATAGAGTGAGTTCTTAAAAGAAGACCTGGTCAAAATCACAGACCTTTTACCCTGGGCCAGTTTATTTTTTATCTTTATTTGAATATTTTGCTGTGCTCCCAGTTCTTGTGGTAACTAAGGCTGGGCTCATGCACAACATAATTCTTGGAAACCATACTCCAAGCAAATGTTTAAGAAAAGGCCACCTAACCCATGTGTGAAACTCTGTCCCAGACCCTGAATAAACAATTTATTAATACAAATAACAGGTAAAAATGTTTATTGTGCCCAAAATAATCATAAATGTATTCAAATTTATACCATACAAAAACGACTGAGGTACCTCGGTGCTCCATGGTCCATGAGCTCCACATATTTCCCTCCATTGGATATTTCTTTAGAGGAAGCAATTTTTGCCATGTAGAAAGGAGTATCCTGGTATGACCAGTTGTAACAATTGCAATACCTGTAACTTTTCTAAAATAGCAAATTTCTAGCCTGATAACACTTTAACACTTAAGGATTGAAACTGTACCAATCCTTTGACCTCAAGTGTTTTTATTTTAATAGAAGTGAATCAAGTGATAAGCAATAGAGTCATCAGAGACATATTGAATGGCAGGATGGATATCCTATTTAAACAGAGGGAAAACTAATTTTGGCTGGGGAAACTCACCACTAATGTGATCTGAACTGTCCAAGTCACCTACTGCATCCTCTGCACACCATAAGGGTGATGCCACACAGGCAGCAAAGTGAGAAAACTCTCTTGGGACTCCTCCAGTTACATGGGAGTAGGAGAAACAATAAGTTACCTGAAAGCAGTTCTAAGGTGTAGCGCTGGCTCCTCCTGAAAGCTCAGACTCAGGCACAATGCACTGAGATGGCTACATTTGTTGGCTTTAGAATAACATTTTAAATAGTAGAGTGAATTATTTGCTATGCTAACAGTGTAATTTAGAAATAAAAAGTACTCCATAAAAATCCTCAATTGTGCATGTTCCTGTGACAATATCAAACAGCAGAGGCTAAAGTATTGCAAGATATTGCCTGAAAACCCTACTGTGCATTTTTTAAGGAGACACACTATAAAACTAGGTTGGTACCAAAGAATAGACAACAACAGTTAAAGTGCAATAAAAATGTTTTATTTAAGGAAATCACATATCAAACAAATTAAAAGCCTACTGTTTCCTGCCTAAAAGCGGCACTTAATCATAGGCCATAGATGACATGGGTACATATATTTAAATATAAAATAATAAGATTTTATCAATACGTAGAAAGAGCCAATTGCAAGTTATCCATTATTCACTAAACCTACCTACTTTACAAAATGTTCACTACAGGGAAAATTTTATACAAATAAAAATATAAACTCATTTTTATGTAATAAACATAATTAAAATTTGGACTAAACTTGAGACATTATATTAAAAACGCATGCCATCTGAGTGACGATGCAGCCCTCATCCCACATGAGTCTCTGTCTGATTGAGATCTGAATGATTTTCAGCCAATGGGCCCATTATGGGCCAATAAGATCTAGAGAGACCGAGCAGCATTATGTATGGCCACATAACTGCTTTGTATTACATTGTATTACTGTATTTTTTTATCTGCTGTAAGGATGTATTGTTCTAATACACAGCAATACATGCACAAATGGTTCTATATAAATAAAAATACACATATATAGAGGGGACCCAATGAAGGGGAAAAAGTAAAATGTATAAAAGACATATTGTGTAACATATTTCCAGTGACCTATGGGTTAAAGTGCATAGGTGCTCCAAGCACCCCACCACGCAAAAGCTGGTCTTCTGACATATATTTGTGCTAACTAAAACCTGTAAAGTTTTTCATGATAAGGTTTGGTAGAGAATGATGTAAAATCTAGACAACTAAGAAAATTGGATATTTCAGTTCCTTCAAGACTTTCAATTTGTCTAACTTGCACCAACTCAGACATTGTATACATAAATCTACATGCACTTGACAAAAAATCAATAAGGTGCCCAGCATTTTGTCTTGAGTCCACAGAAGATTCCCTGGATCAGAAATATTTTATGCACAATTGTACATCATTAAAAGCAGTTTCCACCCAAAAACTGCTACCCTAATTGTAAAAAAAAACAACTTAAATGTATGCAACTTTAAGATTTACATTAATTACACATTGATTGCTAAGCACATGTCACATGCAAGCACATAATGAGAGAGCCCAAAGACTGAACTGTCTTAACTGTGATGTGTAACCGAACATGGCAGCCCGCCACTGGGAGCTCCCACCAGGTGCAGGTAACGTAGTGCCAATGAAAGCTATAGTTTTCCTTAACCAGAGCTTGCACCTCTGGGGGACACACTTTGGACACCAAATGCTCTTTTAATCACAAAATTGTTTAGAATTACATAAGTTTATTACTTAAATTACAAATTTTGGGAAAAACATCCCTTTTAAAATTGCATAACTGAATGAATATTAAAGAAATACTGTCATGGGAAAACATGTTTTTTTTTTTCAAAACAGACAAGTTATTAGAGCTTCTCCAGCAGAATCCTGCATTGAAATTTGTTTCTCAAAATCACAAACAGATTTCTTAATATTTAATTTTGAAATTTCACATGGGGCTAGCCATATTCTTCATTTCCCAGGGTGCCGCAACCATGTGACCTGTGCTCTGATAAACTTCAGTCACACTTTACTGCTGCGCTGCAAGTTGGAGTGATATCCCAGCAGCCGATCAGCAGAACAATGGGAAGGGAGCAAGATAGCAGCTCCTAGAAGATATCAGATATCTCCATAGTAAGAAATCCAAGTCTGGCTCGGGACTCCTCCAGTTACATAGAAGTAGGAGAAATAATAGGTTACCTGAAAGCAGTTCTAATGTGTAGCGCTGGCTCCTTCTGAAAGCTCAGGCACAATGCACTGAGATGGCACCTACACACCAATATTACAACTACAAAAATATACATTTGTTGGTTCAAGGATAAAGTTTTAACTGGTAGAGTGAATTATTTGCTATGTAAACAGTGTAATTTAGAAATATAAAGTAACCCATAAAACCCATGACACAATCCGTTTAACCAGACTTGAGGTTAGAGGAGCCTTGGGAATAAAGACAGACTGCGCTTGTCAATAGGTGGGGGTTGGGCACAAATCACGGACGTGCCCCTGACTCCCCTTAAGATGTTGCTAAACGTAGAGGCCTGTACGTTTTGTATCACACATACCTACACAACATCAACACAACTATGTCCGTGAGCTTTTATCTAAACGCTCGCCCCGCACATCCCCTGTGCCGAAGGGAGCCTATATTAAACCGACTCTCCTAATACCCCGGGATATATTATTCACATACTAATCGTCGCCCCGAAGCACCTGATCGAACGTTACCGTCGCTATCAACCTTCGGTGATTAAATCAGCCCACAGCCATTCATAGCCGAACACACAGACAGAGCCGGGGGAAAATGACACCAGTGCGTTAGAGCTCAGCGTACCACGGCCCCGCGTCACATGACGCACAGAGCCCCGCCCCCTGCTCTCTATGCCCCTAGCCAGGATGCCGCCCGCCGCCTCCTCCCAACCTGGCCGTTGAAATGCCTACTCTCGCGAGATGATGCCGGAGCGGACGGCGGCGACGAGATTTGCTGGGTCGAGTTGGTATTTGTGTTGAAGGAGGAAGGAAAAAGGGGGGTGTAAAAAAAGAAGATATCCGGGGCTGGGGGGGAATTAATTCTTACCAAAGTGCGGGTGGGGGGACAAGCCGACAAACTGAGGGGGAAACTGAGCTGGGGTTGAACATGGCATCGGGCGACACGCTCTACATAGCCTCAGATGGCTCCGAGATGCCCGCGGAGATAGTGGAGTTGCATGAAATTGAGGTTGAATCTATCCCAGTGGAAACTATTGAGACCACCGTGGTCGGGGACGACGAGGACGATGATGACGACCCAGTGCACCACCACCATCACCAGCCTATGATAGCTCTGCAGCCCTTGGACTCAGACGATGCGGTCCATCCCCACCACCAAGAGGTGATCCTGGTTCAGACCCGGGAAGAGGTGGTCGGTGGAGATGACTCTGATCTCCGGGCTGACGATGGCTTTGAGGACCAGATCCTTATCCCGGTGCCTGCCCCGGCTGGAGAGGATGAGTACATTGAGCAGACGTTGGTGACAGTGGCGGGCAAGAGTTCCGGCGGCCGCATGAAGAAAGGGGGAGGTGGGAGCGGCAAGAAGAGCAGCAAGAAAAGCTACCTGAGTGGGGCCGAGCCGAGCGGGAGGAAATGGGAGCAGAAACAAGTGCAGATCAAGACCCTGGAGGGGGAGTTCTCTGTCACTATGTGGGCTTCAGGTGAGTGTCCCGGCTTCTCTTTATTGTTCCGGCCCGGCTAGGCCTCAGGGCGTGTCCCTGCGCTTTCCCGCGCCCGAGCTGCCCGTAACTCCAGGCCGGGAAGCGGCTCTCTGCCCGAGATGTTTATTTTGTTTTGAAAGGAAGCCATGTTTTGGGTTGTTGCTGGGCGCCGCCATGTTCACTGGCCAGTATGGCGGCCCGAAAAGATGGCGTGTGGGGCCGGGGAAGATGGCGGCGGAACATGGCGGCCTAGCGGGAGCGAGCGCGGCGCTGCTGGCTCGGGTGCTAGGCCGCAATGGCGCACTTGCTGGAGATCGGGGGAGGGGCGGGCTGGGCTCTGTGCTGCTGCTGGATCCCTCCCGGGCTGCCTCCACTGCCTGGCGCTCTGTCCTTCGCTTCCCAAGTGCATTGTTCGGCCTGTGGCTTCCCATGTTGGGATCACTTAGCAGCAGGCATGCAAGCCACAGCTCCGTGTTGTACTAGCCGCGTCCCCTTCATACACGTAGCAGCAAGCTTGTGGCACCGCTTTGGGCTAGTGTTGGGGCTTCTTTGTCCTGCTGTACTGCCCCAGGATTAACATTCGTTTTTGTTCTATTTATTATACTGTTCTAGATCTTTTGTTTTCTGACACTTTTAGATTATTCAGTAGTTTTAGTTGTGACATGGGGTCTGCAGGTTCAGTTAGATCTGAAGTTGAAATGCTGGGGTTAACATTTATAATTCAATTACAGCCATGCAAAATACTAATTAGTCTGCATATATATCAAATATGCATTTATTGTTCCACACAGTGAAATGTGTTAGTGCTTCAAAAAAACATGTTAATTGGACATCACAACGGGATCTTAAGTGCTTATATTAAACACCTGACTGCTGAATGTTATAGCTATAATACTGAGTAGGAGTTATTTATAGGGAATAATGCCCCACCACATGCAACTGAAATGTCAAGGCTTAAAGGGCATGTCAACCCCAAAAATAATGTTTTGCATAATGAAAGAAAACATAATTCTAAGCAACTTTCCAATATGAGATAATTAAAAATTTGTAGCGCTTTAATCGTTATTTGTAAATGTAATTGCTATTGAAAGCAGCATTTGCTGAACTCCTGGTTGTTACATTTTAAACAATGTTGCAAAGGTCTTGCTTCTCCAGCAATACAGGTCTGTCAGTCTGCAGCCTTGTGTTACATTGTTTCAACAGTCTGAGCCCCCACAGCAGAGAATAGAAAAGGACAGGCAAACACTGCTTCTAATAGCAATTATAAATACAAATAACTGAGAAACCATTACAAACTTGTAATAAATGTATATTGCAAAGCTGCTTAGAATTTTGTTTTCTTTTATTAAGCAAAATATTGTATTTTGCGTTGCCTTGTCCTATAACCTGCCATTCTCCAGCTATTGCTTTAAGGGAATTGTCACCAACATTTATATGTTGTGGGGAATGTTAAAAAGAAATAGCATTTGTAAGCATTAATGTTGCAGGCAGTTAAATTGACTTGTCCCAGTATTCTCAGTTTTGGGTGGGTGTGGGGGGTTCGACGTGACAGGACTCAGAGCTGCAAGTGCAGGACTCTAGTAAGAGACGCGGATCTGTATCATTTATTTATTTACATTTTATGTTGGGCAGTGCTTCACATTAATTTATAATAAACAGGAGTCTTAAAATAAGTTAACAAACAAAGGTAACGATTAAAAAATGATTAGAGGGTCCTCCTCTAAGACTGATGTCTCACAGAACATGTTAAGGTGGCCATGCTGTAGAAGATTTGCTCGTTTGACTGGGTTGTCAAGTGAGCAGATCTTCTCCCAATATCTGGCTAATTTGATTACAATGGCGGGCATAGCTGCCATTGCATCGTGGACTGCATCAATTAGCTGATGCTGTCCCATATATGACGTAAAATCAAACCTGCCTAGTCGAGATCTGCACAATTTTAGGCTAAATGTCGGACGGGTAGGCCTGTCAGGGGTGCCCATACACTGGCCTGCGGGATGGCACATGCGGCGGCGCGATTTCGCGCAAATCGCCCCGCCGCGTCTGCCATCCCGCCGGCGACTTACATGTTCGCCGGTGGGATGGCAGGGGTAGGCAACTCGGGGAGATTAGTCGCCCGCGAAAAGGGAGTTAATCGCGGGCGACTAATCTCCCCCGTGTGCCAGAGCCCTAAATGGCTGCCCCCGTGGCTACACAGAAGCTTTATTTATATAAACTATAGTAGTCTTTCTAAGGAAAACACACCAGTTGTACCAGTGCAGGGCAGCATTACATTATATAGTAATTACTTTTATACACTTTCATTTTTTGGTGTTACTGTCCCTTTAAACACTTCAAAATGCCTTTTCACCAGCAACAATAGGTGAAGCTTAACAATGGAAGTTCTACATACCTATTGCTGAGGTTACATTAACACACACTGCATCATTTTGTGCAGTTATTGTCTATGTATTTTGAACTAAACCTGGATTTGGTTTATTCTGATCATAGTCATATCTAGTAGGTTTCTTTGATCAGTGGACAGTTGGGCTGTTCACAGCAGGTCTGTGGCGTTTTATGTTACCCATGTTTGTATATGGGCAAAGCCATACATGGGCTGATACTTAAATGTCTCTGACCCTGTGGGTGAAATGGATGGATACTGTGCAAGAAGCCATACAAGTTGTCACCTTTCTCTTTTCCCAGTCATTTGGGCAGAAAGCCAGATTGACTGGAGCTGCAGCCCAGGGACCACAGATGATTTGCTGGTGCACTTTACACTGGCAGACCTGGTGTATCAACAGATTAGTTTGTCTTAAATTTATAGTCCCCAAACCAACATATATTCATAGTACATGATTATCAACCAGAATTAATGGTAGTATCGTTATGTATGTAGTCAATGTTTCTAATATTTAGGCACGTGAAGATGCCCTGTTTTGCATTTTTGCGTAATTAAGCAATAGGAATCTGCTACATACGGTGACTTAAAGGAGTAGCAAAGTTACAATCTTTTTGAGGGGGAAGGGGGTTCTAAATGTTGGACACCCCCCAGTGATTGTTATCACTTAACTGATACCCTGGGCCCGGTGCTCCTGCTAGCAGAAAACCGCACTGGCCCGGGGTTCACGACCGACCTCTTCCTTCACTTGTCTATCTCCTGGGGCCGGCACATGCGCAATAGTGAAAAAGCCTACTTTCACTCTTCTGCACATTCTCAAGCAGCACAAAGGCAGAAGAAGCTAGAGGATTGCTGGGACACAGGTACCCCGAGCGGGTGTGGGTCTTCTGGTAACAGGAGCACCAGCCTGGGGTATCAGGCAAGTGATAATCACTGGGAGTGCCTAACATTTTGACACCCCATCCAGTAATTAAACCTTTCTTTCTTTAAATAGCCAAATGTGACTTTGGGTGTTAGGTTGCCTGCATGGTTTCCAACAGGCAACACAATGCATTGTGCCATTACCCTGACTACTGCAATACAAGGCTGTTTTCTCTACCTGTGTTTATACTGCACTGACTGGAACTGTGTTTGCCCAGACATTTCTGCCAGGAAATATGAAACTGCACATCCACTCCGCATGTCTGCAAACACACTTAAGCAGTGCTTGCCCATGGAGATTCAGGAAGGAGTGAATAAGTTGTTTTTGTGTATATATCCAGCAGCTACAACTGTCCTTTTCTGTATTAGGTCTTTTGTAAAGATTCAACCCACCTGTTCAGTATTCGGCTTAATCCTTGTTAAAGGATTCCACCAAACACTCTGCAGTGGTGGAAATTGCTGCTGTGCAGAGATAAATATCTGACATTAGTATGTATGTTATAAAATGGCCAACTCCTAGCAACCTTTTAGTTGGGCTTTTTTTAAAGTTTATTTAATTATTTGCCCTTTTTCTGATTCTTTCTAGCTTTCAAAATGGGGGTCACTGACTCCAGCAGTCAAAAAAAAAAACTTTAGCTCTGTGAGGCACTTTTTTTCTTTTTCTTGCCTTTCAACTGTAGCAACCAGATTGCTGCAAAAGTACCAAACTACAGAGTTACTGAACAAAAAGCTGAATCATTGAATAAAAAAAAAATATATGAAAAAAATTACCTGTAGTAAATTCTCAGAGATTCTCTTTGCAACAGTAACACCAAAAATGAAAGTGTTTTAAAGTAATTGAAATAGAACGTACTGTTGCCCTGCAATGGTAAAACTCATGTGTTTGCTTCAGGAACACTACTATAATTTATATAAATAGGCTGCTGTGTAGCCATGGGGGCAGCTATTTAAGCTGGAAAAAAGGAGAAAAGGCACAGGTTACATAGCAGATAACAGATAAGACACCATTGTGTTCTACAGGGTTTATCTGTTAGCTGCTATATAACCTGTGCCTTTTCTTCTTTTGAATGGCTGCCCCCATGGCTACACACCAGGGTTTATATCAACTCTAGTAATGTTTCTGAAGCAAACAAAAATTTTTTACCAGTACAGGGCAGCAGTAAATTATAGTTTAATTTCTTTAAAATATATACATTTTTTGGTGTTACTGTTCCTTTAAGGTTCCATTTAGGGTGAAGACACACTGAGCTGCTAGTAGCACTAATACCCTGCCATAGACAATACTGAAAGTTGCCTCTGCTAAAACACACGTTGAGACAGTTATCATTAAATTATCAGCATTGTCTATTGTAGTAGCCTCTATTAGTAGCTGCTACTAGTAGCTCTATGTGTCTTCTCCCTTAGGGTAATAGATATAAAGCTGGATTGCAGTATGTCAAGTGTTTGTATTAAAGGAGAAGGAAAAGCTAATCACTGGCTTCGCTTACCTGAAACCCCCTGTCCGGTGCTCCTGTTAGGAGAAAACTAACCCAGCTTAAAGCAGGCGAGCAATGCTCTTTCTCCTTTTGACAAGATCCCAGGGCCTGCGCATGGGCAGTTAAGAGATAGCTGGCTTTTTTGTTCAGCTTTTCATTCCACTGTGCATGCACGAAAAAGGAAGGGGGTCGCTTACACACGGCCAGTGCAGTTTTCTTCTAACAGGAGCACCTGCCAGGGGTTTCAGGTAAGAAATTACAATCACTGAGTGGGTGCCTAACATTCTCAGTGATTGTAACTTTCCTTTTCTTTTAACCTCGCCAGGCTGTGCCGCTGTAGAAAGTTTTGTGTGATATGGAATTGGGACAACCTAAAAATTTATAAGCACTATAGGCAACAAAAAGTTGTGTTTTATACTTGGCCTTTCCTTGTTCAATTTAACCACTCTATTGGTGGCCTAAATTGATCTTATACCTTTATTTTGTTCTTGGACCAACATTCAGATCCTATGGCATATGTCTTGGTAGGACCACATCTGTGGCTGAGTGCCCCAGCACCCAGCCATATGTCTCATTTCCCAGCTTCCGCCCAAATTAGATTTTGCTTGATGAGAGTTTTGGCTCCCAATGGAGCTGTAGCTGCTGATTAAGAAGTTAAAGGGTAACTAAAGTTTAACTAAAAAGTAGGGTACAAATGCTTCACATTGTTTTTGGGGTTCTGTATCAGCCCAAGGTGATCACAGCCCTTAAGCAGTAAAGTTCTGTGCCCTAGCAGTTACCAGTCTTTTTTCTGCTGGTTCACTATACACATTTTGTGCTGCTGTCAATTACTGAGCTTAGGGACAGACCCACAATATACTATATACAAATTAAATTACCAATTGCAAGAAACTAGTAGTAGACATGGCTCTTTATCCACTTTGGCATGGTCAGTTGAAAAAAAAAAAAGGGCAGTAATACAAATACATGGCATATCGGCATAGCCAGCATAGTCAGTACTACTGGTGTGACTTCCCCAGGAGAAGAGGGGTCAGATGAAGCAGATACCTGTAAAAAAGCTTGGAGTGCTTTGGTAAGTTATAATCAATGGGGTGTGCCAAATGTTAGGCATTCCCAGCTATTATATTCGCTTACCTGATACCCTGAGCCAGTGCTTCTGTTGGCTGAAAACAAAACCAGACCAGAGTACTTCTGTAAGAGCACCTCATTCTCAGATCGGCTTCTTAATTTCTCACACCTGCACAGTAAAATTAAAACCCAAACTTTTTAAAGATAAATTCAGTTCTTTCACTACTGTGCATGCACTGGCCAATAATTTATAAATGTATTTTTTTTTTCTTTGTCTACCCTGTGCCATAAGACTTGCACTTTTTCTGATGCTGCCCATACATGGCTGTATCTACATGCGTCACCAGTTCTCAAAACAAACAGATATTTTTAGCACCACATGGCCCAAAAGCAGGAAGTGGCCTAAAGGGGGCAGTGTCTCTCTTAAATTTTACCGTGAGAATAAAAAGGGGAACCAAAGAGTTGATGAGAAGGCAGTGCTAGTAAGAAGTAGTCAGCTGTGTAAGTGGGACCTTAGATTGTAAGTTCCACTGGGGCTAGGACCTGTGAATGATGCATAATTTTTGTATAAATAAAGGATACACTTTTTTTTTCTTTTTACTTTTTTAGATGATAAGAAAGACATAGACCATGAAACAGTAGTGGAAGAACAGATTATTGGAGAGAATTCTCCACCTGATTATTCAGAATACATGACTGGAAAGAAGTTGCCACCAGGAGGAATACCGGGCATCGATTTGTCAGATCCTAAACAGCTGGCAGAGTTTGCAAGGTAATCTGGTCTTATTTGTTTTTATATTACATTAAAAATGTTTTTTTACATTTTGCCAGTTTTTTTTCTTCTTTCGTCCACACAGGAGGCAGGACACTGACAAAACTAAAAACTCCCCCTTCCCTACCATATGTACCCCTTACTTACGCTCTCCTCAGTTTTTTCAGTGTCTTCGACCAGGAGGTTAGGACCATGGTCTCTAGAGAGACTCCTACACAAGGATAACTTTGGTCAGTAGCTAGAACTGACACCAGGGGTAGGATGTGAGCCGGGATTACACTGGGTCTCGGGGAGTCAGCCCCCAGACACGGGACACCTCTGCAAGGATCGTAAGCCTTGCATGCAGGCAGATTTCATAGCCCTATCTGACTCTCCACACAGACATGGGGGAGAGAGATCTATTGACTGACCATGCAGAGAGGCTTTAAGAGGAGGGCTGTGAATCCCTCTCCAGCACATATATGCCCATGGAGAAGGAACAGTGGCTGTGGTAAGCGTGGGCTACAGCTCAGTGACAGGCACTCTGTAATTGCTGCACTCGCTCCTCTCCCCTTCTCACCCGCTTTATCATACCACCCCTAAGCTGCCCAGGTCCCCCAGTACCAGGTAGCAAAGTTGGGTGGGGGGAGGGAGGCCGTTACGCTGTATGCCCAGCATATATGCAGTCCCTTACTCATCCGGTGGCCGGGGAAACGCAAGACTGCCACTTGTAAGGCCAAACTATCTGAGGGTCAAGATGAACTCATTTTTGCTGCCTGCACAGCAACTGGAGAGCAATCTCCGCCTTCCTCTGTGCCTTCAGAGTTTACCGGTGATGATTCCACCACTATGACCTGACCAGGAGAGACATCCGTGAACCCCATTCCTTCAGGTACACTCTCTGGAATCAGCCCCTCTATGGGCAGTACAGCTGTTCCAGTCCCTGGCTAACCTACAGGGCATCACAAACCTTGCATCCTCCTTGGATAGATTTTTCAGTCAGAAAAACCATAGCTAAATCTAGTTCTAAACGCAAGAGACAGACTTCAAACAGGAAGCACAAGGATTCAACTCCATCAGGGGAATCCTCCGATGGCCGGCCTAATCAAACCAATTAAAGAATCACTAGAAATTGGAGCCGTACGTCGTCCAGGGAAGTGTGGATTAGAACAGTCTCAGACAAGTGGGTCCAGGAACTGATTAGCAACTGATACAAGCTGGAATTCCAGACCTATTGCCCCAAATGTTTCTTCCTTTCCAGAGTTCCTTTGTGGAATCCGAAGAGGGAAGCCTTTTTCAAAAAGGTCCAGGGACTTACACAGGCAGGAGTGGTAGTTCCGTTTCACCAGGTCAACGTTTTGAAGGATTTTACTCCGTTTTTTTCATAGTGCCCAAGAAGGGATGGTTCTTTCTGTCTCATACTGGACTTGGAAAAAAACTAAACAAGTACATTTGATATTCTAGCTTTCACATGGAATACATGTGTTTAGTCATATGATTCATGGGAAAAGGGGAGTTCCTAGCATCCTTGAACATTAATGATGCTTATCTTCATGTACCAATCTAGTCAGGACACCACAAATATCTCCACTTTGCCTTTCATCAGTATCATCAGTTTGTCGCACTTCCATTTGGTCTTATGTCAGCCCCTGTGGGTATATACCAAAAAAATGGTGACGATGATGGCAACACTGTGTTCAGGAAATATTGATTACCCTATATTTAGACAACATCCTGGTGAATGCAGAATCTCCTGTAAAGGCCCTTGGTTGGATTTTGAATGAAGGTCCTGGGACTGATGGTTGCAGCAATAGAGGTGGTGAAGGAAAAATTGCCAGCACTCAGTTTGGCTTTAAAAGTAATTTTTACATAAAATGAGGTGTTAGTACCACACTTTGGCCAAAATATGAGCTCCCGTGCCACTGCCTATTAACATTATAAATCTGTGATGCAATTAAAATTAAGTCCCTCAGTGAACAATGTGACTGAGTAGTAAGACCATATTGCACCTACCTTTAACCCAGAGGCTCTAGTGAGAAAGCAAGGAGCTTTTAAAACACAGAAAAGTTGACCAACTGCTAGAAGCACCCTTGTGCCAGCACTTGGTCTAACCCACACTCTGGAGCTGACAGCTGCTATAAATGACAAAGTAACTTTTACAAAAAAATGAGGTGTTATTATCACACTTATGTAAAAATATGTAAGCTTGCGTGCCATGTCAAGCCCCTCATTTTACGTGAATCCTACACTCACTACAGTCGTGCATCTTACACAGTTGGAAGACGGGTTCCCTCAATCAGACTATGGATCATGCCCGACAGACCCAACAGTCTCTACTCTGATAGACTGAACCAAGTCACCTGGCCAAGGGTTGTTCCTGGGAACAACCCTTAATGACAGATACAAGCTTACAAGGATAGGAAGCAAGATTTGAGCACAGGTCAGCTCAGGGCATTTTGTCTCCTGCAGAGTACAGACTTCCAATAAATGTCCTAGAGCTTTGTACAATTTACCTGGCACTAATTCAGTGGCAAGACCTATTTGATCAAAAGTGTTTAAAGATACAGACAGACAATGCTACTGCAGTAACTTCTCTGAACCATCAGGGGGGCACACTGGGTGCAGCGGCCTTGGTGGAGACAAAGAAGTCATAGTCTGGATGGAGGTCTGTGCTCTGGAAATAACGGCAATTTGCATCCCTGGCAGACTACCTAAGCTGCAACCGCTTACATCCCAGAGTGTGGGGACTTCCTCCAGAAGTATTTCAACTTGGTGCAAAAGTGGGGCCATCCAGAGGTCGACCTAATGGCTTCTTACAACACGAAAACTCAAGAGGTTCATTTCCAGATACAAGGATCCAAAAGTGGAAGGAGCGGATGCGATGACATTTTTGTGGACGTTCCCGCCGGCCATATGGGTTTCCATCCCCATATTGCCGAGAATTCTCAAGAGTTTTGTCAGGAGAAGCTAACCTTAATGTTTATAGCCTGTTTTTGCCAGAGGCGACCGTGGTTTACAGGTCTGATCACCCAAGCAATTGGTTCCAGCTTCCATTATGTCCAGACATCATTAGTCCAGTGTCCATTGTCTTTGCATGACTGTTGAGACCACCATTAAAATGCAAAGGCTTTTCAGGTGGCGTTATAGTGACTATTATCAGGGCAAGAAAACCGGTGTCTTCTACAGGCCTACTACACAGTATGGAAGGCTTAAGTGGTGTGAAGAACAGCAGGTCCCTTTGGAGCAATTAGAAATAGCTAATGTACTGCAGCTTTTACGAGGATTAGATGGGCAGACTTAGGTTATCGTCGTTTAAGGTACAGGTTTTCCACACTTTGAGTACTGTTGTAGGATTGGTTGGCTATACGGGATGACGTGCACATTTTCCTTCTGGGTGCAGCTCAAGTGACTCCATTGTTCTGTCAACTGAATCTGGTACTTAGAGCATTGTAGGAACAGCCGTTAAAACCAATGGCTTCAGTTGATTCGAGTTTTTTGATGGGGAAGGTTGTCTGAGTTCCATATGAATCGACCAACTGTAGTACCATCCCTGTGTCTGAATCCTAAAAACAATGGTGAAAGGAGGTTGCATACCTTGAATATAGTCATGGTCTTGAAATACCGTATGGACAGAACAACTTCATTTAGGCTTTTGCACTCTTTTTGTGGTCCCTGCTGGTCCAAGGAAAGGGACTGCAACATACTACAATTTCTCAGTGGATTAAGAAGGCTATTCATCAAGCATATGTAACTTCCAACAGGTATCCTCCCGAGCAGGTCAAAGCTCATTTGAACCAGGGTCTTAAAGTGCCTCTGGGGCATGGAGAAACAGTGCTTCTGCAGAGTAACCACATGGTTTTCTATTCATACCTTTTATAAAATTCTATTGTTTTAATGTTTATTCCTCCTCCAAAGTCAGTTTAGTCAGGAAGGTCCTGCAGACTGTAGTTGTGACCGACTAAGTTGGTACCTGGTTTTTCCCTCCCTGGTTCCTGTGGGGCTGATTAGTAGGTCCCAGTGGTTCCTGTGTCTCTCAAGGACGTAACAGAAAAGGACATATTTGTATAACAAACCGTTAAATCTTTCTTTCCATTGGGGTACACAGGACCTCCCTCCCAGAAACAGTTATGATTCCTGATGTTCTATATTTGGAAGTATGCTTTTTACTATGTTTGTTGTTCCTGTTCTATGGTTGTAATTCAAAACTGAGCAGGAGGGGTTTTAACAAGGGGTATATATGGAAGGGGAGGAGGAGTTTTTAGTATCAGTGTTCTGCCTCCTGGTGGGAGGAGCTTAGCGCAGTGGTATCCCCCAAAGGACTAGAGAGATTTAATGGTGTTATAAATAAATTATTTCATTTTATGAAACAAAATGGCACCTTTTATATGTAAATTCTGTGTACTTGGTATATTTTATACTTTGTACATTAAGATTAATTTTATCAGCAACCAAATACTCCAATATATCCCACACTGGAAAAATTTCGGCACAGCAATGCCTTTGTTGGAATCGTAAAATAGATGAAACTTAAGTCCAGAACTTAAAAAGCATATCTGTTATCTTCTATGTAACCTGTGCCTTCTAGCACATTATATTTTAATTACTTTAAAACCCTTCCATTTTTTGGTGTTACTCTTTCTTAAAGTGGTCCTGTAAAGCAGGTTGTTTGACTTTCAAGTGATATTTAGCAAAGGTTGAACAAAACAGTTCATCAGACAAATCCACAGCTCTATTTTGTTGTATAGGAGTTTGATGCCTGATGCTTAATTGTATTGGTTTACAATGTACAAGGTGGGACATATTATACTCTACTCTACTGTATAGCTTTATACTATACCAAGTATTTGTGAATGGCGATAATTAAAATTGTAACGTATATAGTATTTCTTTTTAAGTAAAACTTACTTATACAAAACATCTCTAACAACAACATTAGATTAAATGTGTTGTTCACCTTTGAGTTAACTTTTAGTATAATGTAGAGCAGTGATCCCCAACCAGTGGCTCGTGAACAACATGCTGCTCACCAACCCCTCTGATGTTGCTCCCAATGTCCTCAAAGCAGATTTTAATTTTTGAATTTCTGACTTGAAGACCAGATTTGGAGGCATAATGACCATCTGTACTGTCAAGTAGTCTGCCAGTCATCATTGGGCTATCAAATAACCAATCACATCCCTTATTGGTCATCCCCTAGGAAATGTTCTCATGTTTGCGTTGCTCCACAACATTTTTTACATGTTGCTCACGGGTAAAAAAAAGGTTGGGGACCCCTCATGTAGAGTAATGTAATAGCTGGAAATGATAATACACAGAAATGCATGTAAGAGAGAAAGTTAGGGTGAGGCTAGCTTCTCTTGCACTAGCATTTCTACGAAATTAACATTTCACTTGGTGATACCGTATATACTCGAGTATAAGCAGAGTTTTCCAGCACTCAAAATGTGCTAAAAAAGGAATCCTCGGCTTATACTCGAGTCATACTTGTGTCCTACCGGCGCATCCCATGTCGTGACTCGCACACCACCCGTGCGCCGCCCCAGCACACACACACAGGGATACAGTAATCACATACCCCTTCTTTATAATCCCATGACATATATTTTTTTTTTTGTTAAAACCCTATTTTAGCATTCTTAGATGTTTAGATCTTACAATTATATAAAGAAATGCTTGCTACACACACACACACACTGTAGCGCAGCTCAAAACCCCCCCCCTCCCGGCGCATCCTTGTCCTACCGGCTCATGCGACAGTCCTCCGGCTCATGCGACAGTCCTACCGGCCCATGCCCATCCCATGTCGCGACCTGCGCCTCCCCTGTGCGCCGCCCCAGCACGCACACACGTTGCGCATGCGTCAGGTGCGACGTGTGTGCGTGCTGGAGCGGCGCACGGGGGAGGCGCGAGTCACGACTTGGGATGGGCATGGGCCGGTAGGACTGTCGCATGAGCCGGTAGGACTGTTCCATGGATGTGCTAGGGTGAGTTTTGTGTCACTAATAATAATGCGTGAAGAAGTTCAGAAATGCAGAGATTACAAACTCAAACTTGTAGGACACGGATGCACCGGAAGGGGGGGGGGGGGGGGGGTTTGAGCTGCGCTACAGTGTGTGTGTGTGTGTGTAACAAGCATTTCTTCATATAATTGTAAGATCTAAACATCTAATAATACTAAAATAAGGTTTTACCAAAAAAAAAATATTGTGGGATTATGTGGAAGGGTTATTGTATGTGATTACTGTATCCCTGTAATTAACTATTTTATTAAACAGAAGTGACCGGTTTAATTATAATTTAATTTTATATTTGGAAAGGATTGGAGTCAGAAATTACTGTTTCCTAGTACACATGATCTTATCTTTCTTAAACTTGTGATTCTACATCACTCACCCCAAACACTATACAGAACTATATAAGAATTAAATAACAAATTTACACATCACAATTTCAATATTTATGTAAAATTAAATGAGATATTAACCTGTACAACCTTGCATGTGGTTATCTTATGTTGGATGCGCCTCATTTTCCAGCCCATACCTTGTGTTTATTAATATGGTAGTCATGTAAGCACTTGTGAGTGTCCTTTTATTAAATAATTTGATTATTGAAACTTAGCAGTAGCCGCTGCATTTCCCACCCTAGGCTTATACTCGAGTCAATAAGTTTTTCCAGTTTTCTTAGGTAAAATTAGGTACCTCGGCTTATATTCGGATCGGCTTATACTCGAGTATATACGGTATACTGTGTCGACTGGTGCATAGTATATTAGGATAGAAGTAGAGGAAGAGAAGTCATAGCTGTCGACCTGAACAAAGTTATAATGTGGATTTCCACATCTATGGCCAGTGGGTATCTTCATTTACATTAGTCTTACTGGATACCTTAGATCAGTGTTGTGGTAGCGAGGAACGGAATTTTTCTGGCCTGCGGAAGCCAGTTTTGACCTCTCCTCTTTTTAAAACTGCATTCACTTCAAACCACACTCATGTTATCACAAGAGGTTTTAAGACCATACCCTTACTAATGGTGGTAGTGCAGCAAAAACCCAAATGGTTGGTGCTCACTGCAGGGATATCACTCTTCATCCATATGTGAAAGAATTATATTATGTCATATTTAGACATACCCATAAATCCATATGCCGCCTCCCCTGTGGATAGCACAGCAACCCCCAGCACATAATTATACACCTTAGGGACTATATAATGACTATTTCCAAATGCTAACAATCTCCCAGAACAAACCCCTGCTAGGTTCACCTCTCACAGACAGCATAGGGCAGGCAGAGTATGGTACACACAGGCAACATAAGGCAGGCAGAGTATGGTACACACAGGCAGCTTAGGGCAGGCAGAGTATGGCACACTAGGGCAGGCAGAGTATGGCACACGCAGGCAGCATAGGGCAGGCAGAGTATGGCACACGCAGGCAGAGTATGGCACACGCAGGCAGAGTATGGCACACGCAGGCAGCATACATACAATACTGGCACTGCTCCTATAGTCTAAGCTGTGAACAGAGGGGGGCTGCAGGCCGCCAGTTGGACAAGCGAGTGTTCGTTTCAGTAACCCTGTGTTTTCTAACTTGTTAAAAAGATCTTCAAGCCTTTCTTTAAACTATCTAATGCATCCCAACAACATCTATGAAAAAAGTTAATGGCAGAATTACTGTTATTAATATGTAGATGCTATAATAAATGCTAAAATATTTATACTAAATAAAATTCCTTTCTGACCATATATTTTTTGTTTTTATTAAAGAATGAAGCCTAGAAAAATTAAAGAAGACGATGCTCCAAGAACCATTGCCTGTCCTCATAAGGTAAGTACATATTTGCATGGCTTAAACAATTATTCATACAATTTATTATTCGTAAGCAATGAATAACTTGTAAAATATACCCTTAAAGGAGAAGGAAAGTCATTTTTACATTTTGCTGCCAGTCAATTTGACACATTAGTGCCCCCTAGAACTATATCTTTATTCTGCAGAAACCATTAACATACCTCAGCAAACAGCTTTAGAAGCTTTTCCATTTGTTCAAAGGAAAAGTAAGACTAAATTTTTTTTAAGTAAAAAATCTATTCTACCCTGCTCCAATAATTGCCCTATCCTGCACACCATTTTTTATTTTGAATGCTTTATTAGAAAATACCTTCTAAAACTTTGCTTCCAGTCATTTCAAATACAGCGATTTTCCTTCTGCACAATCCACTATGTGACAATCCACATCTCCTCCTTGCCCGACTCCGGAACCGGAAATCAATTGTTTTCCTGTACAAAAGGAAGGCTAGAAGGAGATGGGGATTGTGAACAGGGAATATCGCTGTATTTGAAATGACCAGAAGCAAAGTTTTAGAAGGTATTTTCTAATAAAGCATTTACAATAATAAATGGTGTGCAGGATAGGGCAGGATACCCTGGAGCAGGGTAGAATAGGTTTTTTACTTAAAAAAAAATTAGTGTTACTTTTCCTTTAAGATAGCAGCTGTCATTTTAAGTAGCTTCCTGCCTGCAGTCTAGCCTATAGCTCAGATCACACATTCCTAAGGGAGGGGGGAGCAGGAGAGAGAAGACCACTGTGCAGACTCTGGCCACAGAAGTTAAGGATGTTTCTGAGAGAGGAAGTCAGACACTGGAACATCATGTTTACAAAAAAGAGACAAGAAATCCTGTGTTTCTTTTGACTCAGTGCAGCATTACTGTAAGTGCTTATGGCTGTATTTACATAGACCTTTCAGATAAAGCTTACTTAGTTTTTATCTTTCCTTTTCCTTTACAATTTCTATGTGGTAATCTTACTTGTGTGTACTTGTGAACTACTACTGATATTAGAATATTAAAATTAGTGATATTTATTTGTATTTTGTATATTACATAATCTGGGGTTGCAAAATGTGTGGTTGTATTAAATATTTATATCTTACTAGATGTTAACTGCAATTTCTCAACAGGGATGTACAAAGATGTTCAGGGATAACTCTGCAATGAGGAAACATTTACATACACACGGCCCACGAGTACATGTCTGTGCAGAATGTGGAAAAGCTTTTGTTGAAAGTTCCAAACTTAAGAGACATCAGTTGGTCCACACTGGCGAGAAGCCCTTTCAGGTAATTAATAGTAGTATATCTCTAAAATGCTTTGTTTACAAGCAGGATGGTGAGGCATTTTTGCAGTCATAACTGAATTTAATTTTTGTCTGTACTGAACAGTCTGATCTGGTATTTTGAGGGCAGCCCTAAGGTGACCTTACACAGCCTGTAAAAGCTGCAGACATAGCCCTGCTAGATAGTGAATACATGTTATGGGGCTGTGTATAGGGCCCTCCAGATAACCAGACTCATCTGGCAGGTTTTAAAATCTTACTCAGCAGCAATTGTGTTGTGAGTTAATGCAGTCCTTTCCAACTGCTTTCACTCGAACCCCATGATTAGCCAGTCTTTGGCAAATGTACCAATTTAGGCAGATCATCCAGATTTGTCCCAATACATTAAGATCTGCTCTCTGGAGACTTACCAGTGGTTTTCCAAAAAGGTCAAAATCAGACACGGTGCATACATGGCCAATTTTGCATTTCTTATGCATGCATTTTACATGCTGAAAGGAAGATTTTATGTATAAAGTCCCTAAATAGGAGCTGTCAGTGGTTATATCAATGGTATAGTAAACTTCTTAGATCTAAGAATGGCTCACTAATTGCATGCAAACAATTATGATTGGCATTAAAGATCTGTAAATTAGAATGCAACCTCAGGTAAATAGCTCGGTCTGTTGAAGTAGCAAACCAGCCTTTTGTTTAGATTTGTTCAACAAGTACCTTTTGGTCATAAGGATTTGTTAACATAAATCACTGGTTTCCACTCTGTCTGCATAGGACCCAATATATGGGGTAAGCCCTGCCTTTTTAAAATATAAAAGGAAACTAGAGATTTCTGTTAACAAGTTAACAAAATACTTATTTTGACAAATGGGGACTTGTTGAACAAATGTTAACAAAAAGGTAGACATCCCTTTAGCACTTACAGGCAACTGCAGCCCCTAGCATCAACATTACTGCTCTATTCAGTTATATGACACTATTGAAAGTGTTTTTTCACCTCTGCAGTAAGAAACTATGGCTGCATGGATTATGTGCAAAATATTCACGTACATACATCTTTCACATGAACCTCTGCTGCCTGAGTTTCTTTCTTTAGTGCAGCATTTAGCAAAAGCACCCACTCTGAAGTAACCTGTGTGCTGCTTATTTCTGCTTTAGCCAGGTAGGGAAAAGGCACACATAGGGCCATCATTTATGTATCCATTACTATAGTATAGATATGATCCGTAACTATAGAGTGTGATGACCAAAACCTGGTAAGATCGTACACAATTTCTAATTTTTCTCTGTTTTCCTTACAGTGCACGTTTGAAGGCTGTGGAAAGCGATTCTCATTGGACTTCAATTTGCGTACTCATGTGCGGATTCACACCGGTGATAGGCCCTATGTGTGCCCTTTTGATGGCTGTAATAAAAAATTTGCTCAGTCAACCAATCTGAAATCCCACATTTTAACACATGCTAAAGCCAAAAATAACCAGTGAAACTCTACAGATGGAAAGACATGTTATCCTCCGCAGCATCCTTACTGGTGTATGCTAAACAATACGCCTCCTTTGTATATGGTTTCCAGGAATTAATGAATTTTAAAAGAATCCTGCTCAGCCAAGAGACAGTTTTGATAATGTACTGTAGAAAACTTATGAAAAGGAAGCCTCTTTCTGATTCAGTGCTTATGATCTGTTGCCCCGTTATCCTGTTTTCATGAGTGTTTTTGTAAAGTGCCCCTGCCTCATCACCCCCCCTCCTTTCCAAGCAGGAGAACACTGTCGCCAAGGTGCATTGAATTTCTACCACCAGGCTAAATTTGGACTTTCCACACTTAGAAATGGACTCTCACCAGTTGTTTAAATTTTTTTTATTTTAATTTTTTTATTTGTAATTTCAAGTGTGCATATTGTACACTTTTTGGGGATATGCTTACTTCTGCTACGTGATTTCTTCTGGAGGTTGATAACTTTGCTTGCAGTAGATTTTCTTTAAAAGAATGGGCAGTTACTGTACTAAATGCATACTTCAAAAGTATTTTCCTGTAAAAAAGAAAAAAAAAGAAAAAACTTTATAGGTTCTGTTTGCTCTCTTTATTTTGGTTGTATTTTTAGATGTTAACACATTTTGTATAATTGTATCGTATATAGCTGTATTGAAATCATGTAGCACCAACTATTAGATGTGATTTAAGCTAGTGTTCATTAAATCCATTTTAGTCACTTATGTTGGGAACGGAGGACTGCCAGACACAGATGTATATTGTATTTTTATTTGCCTGTTCAGTTACAGAAATTGGTGCTCGGTGTAGAATGTATTTGTATAGACACTGACCTTTTTATTAGCCTGACTTTCTGCGTCACGTGTACTAGGGCAATAAAAGCAGGGTCTAAAGTGAGAGGATCAACAATCTGTATCGGCACAGACTGACCTGAACACCTCTTTGTGGTGTTTTTTCTGAAGCAAATCAGTTGGTTTATTTAATAACATTATGATTGTATCGAAGTACTGTTTCTGCTGACATGCGAGGGTTGCATCCTGCCTTCTTTGTTCTTGATGGTAACAGTGGTCATGCAGCTAGGCCCTATATTTTTAATTCAGTTGTCAAATCTATTTTGTACTAAGCAAACATAATATATAAAGCAAATATTTAAAATTACTTTGTGATCAGCATACTGACGCTGCTCCTAATTTATTCCCTTAAGTGTAACTGTAGAAATGAAATGCCAGCACAGAGCACTCTGCCGCACAGCGCTGATTAACAATCCATACAAGATTCGCTATATTTGGCCAATCTTCCGGTGGAAAATGAGCGGATGTTTGTGCATGGCAGCTACTATATGCTGATGAGAGAAGACAGAAGTACTCGGCGCTATCCCAGCATGGTTTAGGAAGAAACCACATAATGTTCCTGACGCCTAACGATGGTCCTCTTCCCTCCTGCACTCTTGCTATATTTTCTACATTTTGGAAAACCTTTATCCAGCATGGAAAATTTTGTCTGGATATATACAGTATACATATAGCTAGTTATTGAATGATGTTGGTCAAGAAAGTTTCCTACCTGTGTTCCAAAACACTGGGCGTAATTTTTGTATTTTAATACTGTAAATACATTTATTTCCCAAAAATAATAGCTGTTTCAATTTTGTTTTGTTAACATGCTCCTAGTCAATTGGTTGTGGATGAATAATGTGTGGAGGGTTGGTATGTTTGTATGTATTCAAACACCACAGTAATCTCAAGAAAGATACTCTTTATCTGAGTTTCCATCAGGAGTGATCCTAAGAGGGGGAGCAGTACTAAGTACTTGGGTCTGACTGGTAAACATTACTAACAGTTAAGGCACACAGACTTAAGTATAGGCAACAACCCTACATATTTTATTGCACCCAGTGAAGGGAACCATCTTGAAAGCATGTGGACCTTCTGCAGAATAGAATATATAGGGTGCCTGCCCACAAGTTATCCCATGTGCCATTTTACTGAAAGTTCTGTTTTGCAAAGCCTAGAACATCTGTTGAGCAGTCAGTATCTGACATGAGTAGTTTACTGGATAATGCATATCGGGCAGCAGTAAACCCACCGATGGCACACACTCCAAGCCAGTGTCTTTCTGAGCCATATACATCATTTAGCATTGACATTGCTGTGTAGCCTTTGTGTGAAGACACATGGAGCTACTAAGTAGCAGCTACTTCTCATGGCTACTAAACGCCAGAAAATACTTTGCCATAAACAATACTGAGAATCACCTCTGCTAAAACGCACGTAGAGACAACTATCAGTAAATGATCAGCATTGTCTATTTTAGTAGCTGCTACTAGTAGCTCCGTGTGTCTTCACCCTTACTATTAAAGGAACAGTAACACCAAAAAATGAAAGTGTTTTAAAGTAATTAAAATATAATGTACTGTTGCCCTGCACTGGTAAAAGTTGTGTGTTTGCTACAGTAACACTACTATAGTTTATATAAATAAGCTGCTGTGTAGCCATGGGGGCAGCCATTAAAGTTGGAAAAAAGGAGAAAAGGCACAGGTTACATAGCAGATAACAGATGACCTCTCTAGAATACAATAGTGTTTATCTGTTATCTCCTATGTGCCTGTGCCTTTTCTCCTTTGAATGGCTGCCCCCGTGGCTAAACAGCAGCTTTGTTTATATCAATTTCTGAGGCAAACACACCAGTTGTACCAGTGCAGAGCAGCAGTATATTTTATTCTTATTACTTTTATACACTTTCATTTTTTGGTGTTACTGTTCCTTTAAAGTAGGTTTTTTTTGCAAAGGGAAACATATTTCTGTATTTTCTGTTAGAAGAGATGAATCAAAAGAACCTTATAAGTAATATAAGGTAATGGAAAAGTGTCTGGGTTATGACACAGCATACCCTAGAACCCACATAACTGTTTTACTTGAATATTGACATTCCTATAAAAATCCATAGAAATATGTCAGTGTTACTAAATAGTTGTTTTGTTTTTTTTTTTTTGTTTTTGCCTATATTTGGATTTTGCCAAAGCATTTTATACCGTTCCCCACAAACAACTGCTTTCCAAACTAAGGTCTATTGGTCTTAGTGAAGTCGTTTGCACATGGATAGAAAACTGGCTACAGGATCGGGTACAGAGGGTGGTTGTTAATGGTACATTCTCTACTTGGAGTAAGGTTCTCAGTGGGGTCCCTCAGGGTTCTGTACTGGGTCCACTTTTGTTTAATTTGTTCATAAATGACTTGGGGGAGGGTATTATGAGTAATGTATCAGTGTTTGCAGATGACACAAAACTGTGCAGCCCAGTCAATTCTATCCAGGGTGTGGCATCCTTGCAGCAGGATCTTGACCAACTGGCAATCTGGGCAGCTAAGTGGCAGATGAGATTTAATGTGGATAAATGTAAGGTCATGCACCTGGGATGTAAAAATATGCAACTTATCCCCTTAAAGGAACAGTAACACCAAAAAAATGAAAGTGTATAAAAGTAATTACAGTATAATGTACTGTTGCCCTGCATTGCTACAACTGGTGTGTTTGCCTCAGAAAGACTACTATAGTTTATATAATTAGCTGCTGTGTAGCCATGGGGGCAGCCATTCAAATGAGAAAAGGCACAGGTTACTTAGCAGATAACAGATAAAATCCCATTATATGGGGCTTATCTACTAGTTATCTGCTATGTAACCTGTGCCTTTTCTCCTTTTTTCCAGTTTGAATGGCTGCCCCCATGGCTACACAGCAGCTTATTTACAGTGGTGTGAAAAACTATTTGCCCCCTTCCTGATTTCTTATTCTTTTGCATGTTTGTCACACTTAAATGTTTCTGATCATCAAAAACCGTTAACTATTAGTCAAAGATAACATAATTGAACACAAAATGCAGTTTTTAAATGGAGGTTTACGTTATTAAGGGAGAAAAAAAACTCCAAATCTACATGGCCCTGTGTGAAAAAGTGATTGCCCCCCTTGTTAAAAAATAACTTAACTGTGGTTTATCAATTTCAATTTCAATATCAATTTCTGTAGTCACCCCCAGGCCTGATTACTGCCACACCTGTTTCAATCAAGAAATCACTTAAATAGGAGCTACCTGACACAGAGAAGTAGACCAAAAGCACCTCAAAAGCTAGACATCATGCCAAGATCCAAAGAAATTCAGGAACAAATGAGAACAAAAGTAATTGAGATCTATCAGTCTGGTAAAGGTTATAAAGCCATTTCTAAAGCTTTGGGACTCCAGCGAACCACAGTGAGAGCCATTATCCACAAATGGCAAAAACATGGAACAGTGGTGAACCTTCCCAGGAGTGGCCGGCCGGCCGACCAAAATTACCCCAAGAGCGCAGAGACAACTCATCCGAGAGGCCCCAAAAGACCCCAGGACAACATCTAAAGAACTGCAGGCCTCACTTGCCTCAATTAAGGTCAGTGTTCACGACTCCACCATAAGAAAGAGACTGGGCAAAAACGGCCTGCATGGCAGATTTCCAAGGCGCAAACCACTTTTAAGCAAAAAGAACATTATGGCTCGTCTCAATTTTGCTAAAAAACATCTCAATGATTGCCAAGACTTTTGGGAAAATATCTTGTGGACCGACGAGACAAAAGTTGAACTTTTTGGAAGGTGCGTGTCCCGTTACATCTGGCGTAAAAGTAACACAGCATTTCAGAAAAAGAACATCATACCAACAGTAAAATATGGTGGCGGTAGTGTGATGGTCTGGGGTTGTTTTGCTGCTTCAGGACCTGGAAGGCTTGCTGTGATAGATGGAACCATGAATTCTACTGTCTACCAAAAAATCCTGAAGGAGAATGTCCGGCCATCTGTTCGTCAACTCAAGCTGAAGCGATCTTGGGTGCTGCAGCAGGACAATGACCCAAAACACACCAGCAAATCCACCTCTGAATGGCTGAAGAAAAACAAAATGAAGACTTTGGAGTGGCCTAGTCAAAGTCCTGACCTGAATCCTATTGAGATGTTGTGGCATGACCTTAAAAAGGCGGTTCATGGTAGAAAACCCTCAAATAAAGCTGAATTACAACAATTCTGCAAAGATGAGTGGGCCAAAATTCCTCCAGAGCGCTGTAAAAGACTCGTTGCAAGTTATCTCAAACGCTTGATTGCAGTTATTGCTGCTAAGGGTGGCCCAACCAGTTATTAGGTTCAGGGGGCAATTACTTTTTCACACAGGGCCATGTAGGTTTGGATTTTTTTTTCTCCCTAAATAATAAAAACCCTCATTTAAAAACTGCATTTTGTGTTTACTTGTGTTATCTTTGACTAATAGTTAAATGTGTTTGATGATCAGAAACATTTAAGTGTGACAAACATGCAAAAGAATAAGAAATCAGGAAGGGGGCAAATAGTTTTTCACACCACTGTATATAGTAGCTTTTCTGTAGCAAAAACACCAGTTTTTAACACAGTTTAAAACACTTTAATTTTTTGATGTTACTGTTCCTTTAATGGGACTGCACTAGGCAAATCCATAATGGAGAAGGACCTTGGAGTCCTTGTAGATAATAAACTTGGCTGTAGCAAGCAATGCCAGGCAGCAGCTGCAAGCTGTATTAAAAGGGGTATAGATTCACGGGAGGAGGGGGTTATTCTTCCCCTTTACAGAGCGCTGGTAAGGCCCCATCTAGAATATGCTGTTCAGTTTTGGTCTCCAGTGCTCAAACGGGACATTATTGAGTTAGAGAGGGTCCAGAGAAGGGCAACTAAGCTGGTAAAGGGTATGGAAAGTCTCAGTTATGAAGAAAGACTGGCCAAGTTGGGTCTGTTTACACTGGAGAAGAGGCGCTTAAGAGGTGACATGATAACTATGTATAAATATATAAGGGGATCATATAATAACCTCTCTAATGTTTTATTTACCAGTAGGTCCTTCCAACGGACATGAGGGCACCCACTCCGTTTAGAAGAAGGGAGATTCCGTTTAAATATTCGGAAAGGATTTTTTACAGTGAGAGCTGTGAAGTTCTGGAATTCCCTCCCCGAATCAGTCGTGCTGGCTGATACATTATATAACTTTAAGAAGGGGCTGGATGGATTCTTAGCAAGTGAGGGAATACAGGGTTATGGGAGATAGCTCTTAGTACAAGTGAGGGAATACAGGGTTATGGGAGATAGCTCTCAGTACAAGTGAGGGAATACAGGGGTATGGGAGATAGCTCTTAGTACAAGTGAGGGAATACAGGGGTATGGGAGATAGCTCTCAGTACAAGTGAGGGAATACAGGGTTATGGGAGATAGCTCTTAGTACAAGTGAGGGAATACAGGGTTATGGGAGATAGCTCTCAGTACAAGTGAGGGAATACAGGGGTATGGGAGATAGCTCTCAGTACAAGTGAGGGAATACAGGGTTATGGGAGATAGCTCTCAGTACAAGTGAGGGAATACAGGGGTAGGGGAGATAGCTCTTAGTACAAGTGAGGGAATACAGGGTTATGGGAGATAGCTCTCAGTACAAGTAAGGGAATACAGGGTTATGGGAGATAGCTCTCAGTACAAGTGAGGGAATACAGGGTTATGGGAGATAGCTCTCAGTACAAGTGAGGGAATACAGGGTTATGGGAGATAGCTCTCAGTACAAGTGAGGGAATACAGGGGTATGGGAGATAGCTCTCAGTACAAGTAAGGGAATACAGGGTTATGGGAGATAGCTCTCAGTACAAGTGAGGGAATACAGGGTTATGGGAGATAGCTCTCAGTACAAGTGAGGGAATACAGGGGTAGGGGGGATAGCTCTCAGTACAAGTGAGGGAATACAGGGGTAGGGGAGATAGCTCTCAGTACAAGAGAGGGAATACAGGGGTATGGGAGATAGCTCTCAGTACAAGTGAGGGAATACAGGGTTATGGGAGATAGCTCTCAGTACAAGTGAGGGAATACAGGGGTATGGGAGATAGCTCTCAGTACAAGTAAGGGAATACAGGGTTATGGGAGATAGCTCTCAGTACAAGTGAGGGAATACAGGGTTATGGGAGATAGCTCTCAGTACAAGTGAGGGAATACAGGGGTAGGGGGGATAGCTCTCAGTACAAGTGAGGGAATACAGGGGTAGGGGAGATAGCTCTCAGTACAAGAGAGGGAATACAGGGGTATGGGAGATAGCTCTCAGTACAAGTGAGGGAATACAGGGGAAGGGGAGATAGCTCTTAGTACAAGTGAGGGAATACAGGGTTATGGGAGATAGCTCTCAGTACAAGTTAAGGAATACAGGGTTATGGGAGATAGCTCTCAGTACAAGTGAGGGAATACAGGGGTATGGGAGATAGCTCTCAGTACAAGTGAGGGAATACAGGGGTATGGGAGATAGCTCTCAGTACAAGTGAGGGAATACAGGGGTAGGGGAGATAGCTCTCAGTACAAGTGAGGGAATACAGGGTTATGGGAGATAGCTCTCAGTACAAGTGAGAGAATACAGGGATTATGGGGGATAGCTCTCAGTACAAGTGAGGGAATACAGGGTTATGGGAGATAGCTCTCAGTACAAGTGAGGGAATACAGGGTTATGGGAGATAGCTCTCAGTACAAGTGAGGGAATACAGGGTTATGGGAGATAGCTCTTAGTACTAGTTGACCCAGGGACTGGTCCGATTGCCATCTTGGAGTCAGGAAGGAATTTTTTCCCCTCTGCAGCAAATTAGAGAGGCTTCAGATGGGGTTTTTTGCCTTCCTCTGGATCAACTAGTAGTTAGGCAGGTTATATATAGGCATTATGGTTGAACGTGATGGACATACATCTTTTTTCAATCTAACTTATTATGTTACTATAGAAGGGGCCAGACCAGCGTGACTCAAGTAAGCAGCACCACTTCAGCTTTCTGCCTCAGATGCTCTACTGTAGTTTTATATAAAATAACCTGCACAGGGGAACCCTTTCAAAGGAGAAAATGCACAGGTTCTATAGCAGATAACATAAGGTCTGTAGATTACAATGGAGATTTACAGAGCTTGTCTGTGCCATTTTGCTCTATTTTAGTTTCAATAGCTGCCCCTGTAGCTACACAGTAGTTTTTCTATAAGCTAAAGTAGTTGTAGTAGTTTTATCAGTGCAATGCAACAGTACATTCTATTTTAATTACTTTTAAGAGCTTTCAATTTTTTAGGGTTACTTTTCCTTTTTGACCCAGTGTTTCACCGTACATTTGCTCACATCTCTCTTACTCGCATAATATTAATTTTTAAAGCACAAACTAAGCAAAGCCTTTTTGTAAGGCAAATTTTCCTAAGTAGATAGTCATGCTTTGCTTCAAACATTGCTATTTTCATCATATGTTGTGTACTGTTTCCACACTATACTGTGCCTTGCGTAATATAGGTTAACCAGCCAGCTTAACACACTCCACATAAGACTCAGCAAAGAATACTCAGACTGCTCTATGAGTTGAATAACTTGAATGCTTTATCCTTATGAAGAGTTTATTTTGTAAAACTGTAAAACAATATAATAACATTGCATCACAACCTGTACAACATATTCACACATGTAAACACATACAGGAAACCTATCATCTTACTTACAGACGGTTATGTAACCAGGGCCTGTGTAAGGGTGAAGGATCCTAGGGTCTGTCCCTCTGCTTGTGAGCTGTCTGTGTGCTCAAGATGGATACACTTCCACTTCCTGTGAACTTTAGGGGGAGGTTTAACCTTGAATGATGTGTATAATTAACATATGGACAACTATCCCAAAGGGGGTCACTAGGTGGCAGCACATAACAGCTGAACTAATATTAATGCATACAATCTAACATTAAATGGCATTAGATAAGATATAAACAGCACACTCCCTGCCTGGCATATTTCAATGTGCCACTATATAACTTACTGCTATGCAGAACACAATTCAAGTATTATCAGAAACAAGAACAACAATGTCTGAAATTGGCCTTGTATACGTTTTGGCAGTCCCTTGTTTGACAATCTTTACTTCCACTTTCCTAACCCTGCTGTCTCTACTTGGCAGAGTGTTGATGATGAGTCCCACAGGCCATTCATTCCTGCTTTCTTGACTGTCTTTCACTAACACAACATCACCCACTTGGATGTTTGGGCGATTTTGGGTCCACTTTCTGCGGCTTTGCAAGTTGGACAAGTACTCTCTTTTCCATCTCTTCCAGAAAGTATCAGCCAGATTTTGAACTTGCTTCCATTGTTTTACATGAAGTCCTGTTGTTTCAAATTTACCAAAAGGGGCTGACAAAGAGTTCACTTTCTGAGTCAGGAGCATTGCAACTGTAGGTTTAATTTCAGGATCAGCTTCAGGCTCTATAAGTGAGTAATTTTCTGCTGAATTGCCTAACTCCTCTCTGTCTGTGTGGTAGAGAAATGGAGGGCCTGAGAACCATATAGAATTCTGCAGATGAATAGTTTTTGTAGGCCTTGAAGCATAGTCTGCAGGATTTTGTTCTGTTGGCACATAAGCCCACTGATCAGGATGGGTTACTTGCCTGATTCTATTCACTCGGTTGGCAACATACAAGAAAAACCTTCTGGAGGTGTTGCAGATGTAACCTAGTACAGTTTTGCTATCTGTAAAGAATCGCACAGCATCTAAGTCTTTATCTATTTCATCTCTGATGAGCTCGTACAACTCTACTGCTAGAACAGCCGCACATAGTTCCAGACGTGGAATTGTGTGTGCTGGTTTGGGGCTTAACTTAGACTTCCCCATAACAAATCCAACCGAACATTTATTGCAAACATCAATTGTTTTCAAGTAGGCTACAGCACCTATCGCTGTGTTGGATGCATCTGAAAATACATACAGTTCTTTTCTACTTACTGCTGACAGGGGAGTAGACACATAACACCGGGGTATCTCTATGTGTTCCAAAGCTTGCAAGGATTCCTTCCATAGAAGCCACTCATGTAGTTTTTCTTGTGGGAGTAATGCATCCCAATCACATTTTTTAGATGACAGTTCACGAACTAGTGCCTTACCCTTTATAGTTACAGGTGCTACAAACCCAAGAGGATCGTAGAGGCTGTTCACTGTAGACAGGACTCCTCTTTTAGTGAAAGGTTTTTCTTCGGAAGATACCTGAAAGACGAAAGAGTCTCTTTCTAGGTCCCAGCTCAGTCCCAAACTTTTCTGAAGGGGCAGGGTGTCTGTACCCAGGCAAAGGTCCTTGAGGTCTTTAGCTCTATCATTAGCAGGAAAGGCGTTCATGACCTGTGTGCTATTTGATGCAATTTTATGAAGTCTCAGATTAGATTCTGCCAGCATCTGTTTTGCATTGTTCAGAATGTCAATCGCTATCTCCGGGGTGCTGACGGATGCAAGTCCATCATCTACATAGAAGTGTCTCAACACAAAGTGTTTGGCATCTTGTCCAAATTGTTCTGCACTTGTCAGAGCAGCTTTACGCATGCAGTATATAGCAACAGCAGGAGAGGGACTGTTTCCAAAGACATGGACCCTCATTCTATATTCAACTACTTCTTTGTCTATGTCATGGTCCTTGTACCACAGAAAACGTAAATAATCTCGGTGGTCTTCTCTCACCAAGAAACAGTAAAACATCTGTTGCACATCTGCTGTAAAGGCAATAGGTTCTTTCCTAAAGCGTATGAGAACCCCTAACAATGTGTTGTTTAAGTCAGGGCCACTTAACAGTACATTATTTAAAGAGACCCCTTCACACTCAGCACTGGAGTCAAATACAACTCTTATTTGATCAGGTTTGTGTGGATGGTAAACGCCAAACATCGGCAGATACCAGTGTTCTTTACCTTGTTCCAGTGGTCTCGCAATCTCTGCGTGGTCATTGTCCAGCATCTTTTTAATGAACTCTGTGAAGTCTCTTTTCATTCCTGGCTTACCATGCAGAGTTCTGCGAAGTGAGGCGAGACGTACCATGGCTTGCTCTCTGTTGGAAGGCAATTTACACCTGGGTGTACGAAAAGGCAATGGAGCAACCCAGCTGTGGCTGTCATCTTGATAGGTGTCTTTGTCCATGATCTGAAGAAACACTTGATCTTCTATGGATAGAGCTTGCTTGTCATCATTCTTTGATTTTTGAAACACTGTTGTTCCTAGCTTATCAGTCTCTGGATTGAAGCTGATGTCTTCTTGGCCGCACACAGAAGAGTCACTGAAATGCGTTAGGTTATCAAAACTTTCTTTGACTGTGAATCGGTTCTGACATGGGTTCAACAAGGTGGTACGCCCATTCGGCAACACAGATGTTCTTAAGGTACTGACTCTATTAGTCTGGTGTGTAGATCCCAGGCAAACTTCTCCTACTATTACCCATCCTAATTCAAGTCTTTGTGCGTAAGGGGCATTAAAGGGACCATTGATTTTCTCATGCACCTTGTGTGCTTGTAAGATGTCTCTTCCTAAGAGCAAAAGTATGGAAGCCTCAGGATCAATAGCTGGTATGAGGTTGGCAATTGGACGGAGGTGGAGATGGTAATAAGCTACTTCTGGAGAAGGGATTTCTTCCTTGTCATCTGGTAACATATCACATTCTATTAATGCTGGCAAAGGGAGCTGTGTTTTTCCGTCAAAGGATTCAACAATGAAGTTTGTGGCTCTTCTGCCTGCAGTCTCTGTAACACCTGCACAAGTCTTTAAAGTATATGGAGCAACAGTAGTTTTAATGTTGAAGATGTTGAAAAAGTCTGACTTTGCAAGAGATCGGTTGCTTTGTTCATCGAGTACTGCGTACATTTTCACTGCTCGCTCTCTTTGTCCAGAGGGGAACACAGTCACTAAACATATTTTAGAGCATGATCGGAAGCTCTTGCCTGTGCCACAGATTTCAGTGCACTTAGACATTACTGGAGGAGGTGAGCTGTCATTAAGCTCCTTGCCGTGATCTGTCCCGGCTTGTACAGTCTCTGCTAGTGGCGCAGGTAAGTCAGGGTGTAAAGCTGCAATATGTTTCTCACTGCCACATTCTGAGCACTTCACTGATATTTTACAGTCTCTGGCTATGTGTTTGGTGGTTTCACAGCACTTGAAGCAGATGCCGTTCTGTCTGAGAAAATACATCCTTTCACCTATAGGTTTGCCTCTGAATCCTTTACACCTTTTTAAAGGATGGGGCTTTTGGTGAATTGGACATTGTCTATCAGGGCCCTCTATACTGCCCTCCTTGCTGCTGGTTTGAGAGTGTGAGGTTTCTGTAGGGACAAATGTTTTGTGTGTGGACACAGAGGTCTTACCGTGGTATCTGTAAGGCCTTTCAGGTTTAGGTGATTGATCGCGGTTGCTGTAAAAGGCAAAGCTGGGGTCATTCTTCATCTGTGCTTGTTGCTGCACAAACCTGGAAAACACAAAGAAAGGGGGAAAATCTTCTCCTGTTTCTGCTTTATACTTGGTTCCAACAGATGCCCACTTTAATTGCATGTGGTATGGTAGCTTCTCCACCGTGGGATTAAGACCAATAGCATTGTCCAAGTATGTTAAACCTCTCAGATATCCCTCTTCTTTGGCACACTCTATCTCCAGAAGAAGATCTCCCAATTGTTCTAGTTTTTTGGCATCTTTGTTGGTCAGCTTGGGGAAGGCATCTAACCTTTTTTGTAATGTTCGCTGAATTACTTCAGGTGAGCCATATTTTTTCTCTAGTCTCTGCCAAGCCATATCAAGTCCTGCTGAAGGGTTGAACAAATGCACTCTGCGCATACTTTTTGCATGTTCGGCTGACTCTGTGCCTAGCCATTTTATCATCAGGTCAAGCATCTCTGAGGCTGAAAGGTTCAAATCTTTGATTGCATTCTGGAAGGAGGACTTCCAGGCCCAGTAATTTTCAGGGGAGTCATCAAACTTGATGAAGCTTGAGTTAACTGCTTCTTTGCGTAGCAGATATTTAGTGATATCTTGTATGCATTGTTGCTCAGGCGCACAATCTTTAGGCTGAGGCAATGGGAAACTCTGAATTCTGTCTCTTGGGTATTCTGCTGGATATTTTATAGCTGGTTTGACATCACTGGCGCTGTAGTGCTGCCTTGGCGTACTTGTAACTGCTGCCGGCTTAGGCCTGTATACTTCTGCTGGCTCAGTTTTAATCGACCGCTCAGTGGTTGGCATACTAGAAACCCGCTGAACGTACTCACTTGCGCGTTCTGCAGGGGAAAGAGGTTTCTCCGGCATTTCCGGGCCTTCATGGGTTCCCTCACTCTCTGATGAGTATGTTTCTAGGTAGGCCGCAGCTTCTGCTGCTGCTGCGGCAGCTTCTCTCTGACACTGCAGGATTTGCAGCTCTGCTTCTGCTTCTGCCATTTCTCTTTCTCTTTCTGCCTTTTCTCTTTTCATGCTAGCCTGTTTTTCTGCGATTGCTCTTTTCACCTTAGCTTCTTTTTCTGCAAAGGCTAGCTGTACACGTGTGGCCTCTGCCTTCGCTCGTGCTTTGAGTGCTAGGGAACTCGCTGCAGACATCTTGCTAGACCTAGATGATTTGGATGCATGTGACCGTAACTCATCTTGCTGGGTGCTAGCTTTCTCCCTGCCATGCTGTCTCATGGGGGGCTCATCATCAGGTATATACTTCTTCCCCGATCTCAGACTCATGTTTAGGATGCAGTCACTTCTGTATACAGGTCTGCTGCAACCGTCTTTTTACTGTACTGTTTCCACACTATACTGTGCCTTGCGTAATATAGGTTAACCAGCCAGCTTAACACACTCCACATAAGACTCAGCAAAGAATACTCAGACTGCTCTATGAGTTGAATAACTTGAATGCTTTATCCTTATGAAGAGTTTATTTTGTAAAACTGTAAAACAATATAATAACATTGCATCACAACCTGTACAACATATTCACACATGTAAACACATACAGGAAACCTATCATCTTACTTACAGACGGTTATGTAACCAGGGCCTGTGTAAGGGTGAAGGATCCTAGGGTCTGTCCCTCTGCTTGTGAGCTGTCTGTGTGCTCAAGATGGATACACTTCCACTTCCTGTGAACTTTAGGGGGAGGTTTAACCTTGAATGATGTGTATAATTAACATATGGACAACTATCCCAAAGGGGGTCACTAGGTGGCAGCACATAACAGCTGAACTAATATTAATGCATACAATCTAACATTAAATGGCATTAGATAAGATATAAACAGCACATGTTGACTTCTTTCCCACAAATAAAAGCCACACGGTTTAAATAGTAAGAAGGTGCTGTCCCACTTATTACTCATATAGCATGTTGGAGGGCCAGAGTATAATAAAACAATGTCATACAGTAAAGTCTATGGAGCCATTAAACAGACTGGGGGCCATAGGACAAGCTTTTCCTTCCACCTTATATGCTTGTAAAAATTTTGGTTTGTATCTGTGTTGTCTTGGAATACCATGTAGTGCAATGCTATCAATGTGAAATAGACATGCCGGCGCATTATATTGTAGGTAGTGAGCAAACCTGTCGTTTTGCTTCGCTGAATAATTTGCAAAATACATTAAAGCCAAAGGGTGATTTTTGTTTTTTTTTCACACAACAATTTTTTTTTGACCCACTGCAGTCTATGGGTGTTTTTTTCATGGCAAAACCAGGCTAAAATTTTTGCTGTGGGTAGTTAATAGTAAGCTACACTATATGGGCAAACATATCCAAAAACTTGTGTGCCCAACATCTTATCCCAAAACAAGGGTTTTGATATGAAATCAGTCCACCCTTTTCTGCTATTATCTTTTTGGGAAGACCCTATATTTTATTACATTGCTGGTGGAATTTGCTTCCATGTAGCCATGGGAGCATTAGTGAGACTGATTTTGGGGGATCAAATTTGGCTTGCAGCTGGCAAAATTTCTTCTATGTTCAGTAGGGTTGAGGACAGGGCTGTGTGTGGGCCAATCAAGTTTGTGCATAGGTGCTTTATGGTGCAGAAACCATAAGGGACCCTAGCCCAAACCATGGAAAGCAGCCCAGACAAATATTTCTCTCCCACCAAACTTTACCTTCTGAATTATGCATTCTGCTATTGCCAAAGCCAGACTTTCCCATCAGGCTGCCAGATGGTAAAATGCCATTTTTTCCTTCAGTGGGTTAATTTATACTGTTCCAGACTCCAATGGCATTGCACTTGGTACTCCCCATGGAGCGTGCACATATGTATGCTTTGGCACAGACACATTTGCACAATGAAAGAACCCACTATCATGTATTTTGGGGAGGAGGGGGGGTTATCTGGTTAAGCAGTTAGATTGGCCTGTCAATGTAGATAAAAGATTTATAGTAATGTTATAGCATCAGTGGGTGAGACGAGTATAGAAGCAAAGAAAGAACAAAGATTGAATATGCAAATCTATTTCACAAGAAATGCAACTTTTTGAAAAAAGCCTAGTTTAAAAAAAAATTGGAAAAATGGAAATTTGCATAGTGATAATGGATTGTGGTTTCAGGGAATGAGAACGCTGTAGTGATTTGAGCCGCCATACATGTAATGGCCGCTGCCTTGTACCAATTCCTAGCAACTTTGTATTTGGTTTTTATTATTAATTTGTATAGTTTTTAATTATTTGCCACCTTCTTCTGACCCCTGCAGCCAAAAAATGATTGCTCTTTGAGGCTCCAATTTTATTCGTACTTTTTGTTACTCAACTTCCTTTTTGACGTACGCCACATTTTTGAAGCTCCTGTGACATTTTTTGACGCAACCGTAAAATTTACTGCGATGAAAATTTTTGCCGTTTAGTAAAAAAATTGCCAATAGCAAAATGTGGGATTTCGCTGCTAATCCATGCCTGGTGAACCAATTCGCTTAACGCTATTCTGAACTGTTTTTTGTCCCTGAGCAGCTCCTTTAAATGTTAATAATATTTGACCACCTGTACGACAGCCCCTTACGTGGTAGTTCTCTTAATGCCAAGTTGCAAGCCATAGTGTGAGATACTGGGTAATGGCCTAAAAGAAGGCAATATATTTTGCAGCTCCTGCTTGCTAAGGATGCTGGGGGTTGAGTCACAGTGTGGCACTCCCTGTTATTCAGTATGCCAAACTGCCAATTCTTGAGAGCTGGTGGCAGGTATTTCTAATGATATCAGTTACTGTATATAAAACACACAGTATATAATCTAAGTTCTAGCCAGCAAAGCAGCAGCAACACAATTAAAATATATTATTTAGTGTATATATACTAAAATAAAATGTATAGTTAAATATTTAAACAACAGTCAAATAAAAAGTCCCTACAAGTGAAGTGGCCTACTGCCATAGGTGTTGTTTTTAATCCTGTTTATTGTGCAGATAGCGGCTTCAAAGGTACAAGGAGTCTATTCATCAACAGGCTAGAGTGTAAATGTTTTCCCCTAATTACAGACATACAAGGGCACGGACACAATGGTATTTGTCAATGTGGTTAAAGTGCACTGTGATTTTGCTATGGGAGACATACGGATGCATTGTAGACATGGAGTATACTTAGGGGCACATTTACTAATCCACGAATCCGAATCACGAATGGGAAAAAATCGTATTGGAAACGAAAATTTCGGAAGATCGCAAATATCACGAAAATGCTTCCGAAAAAATCGTATTAGTCACGATAATATCGTATTGCCGATCCGAAAGTCACGAAATTTTCGTACCGAACAATTGTAAACAGCGGTAAAACATTTCCGATTTTTTCGTGCAAACGTCCGAAAAAGTCGTGCGCCATACGAAAAAGTCGTACGGACGCCCGAAAAAATCAGTGAAAATACGCTCGGACCGTTCGCATGAACGCTCGAGCATTCGTGCTTTTGTAAATGTGCCCCTTAGAGTACCTACTCATGGGTATTTATACAGGGATTTGTTGTGCAGTGCATGTGTTGCAGCTCACAGCACGTAAATGAGCTCTCTTCTGCCCTACCAGTCTTGTGTAGCAGCTACACCCTTAGGGCCCTGTCACACCAGGTGCTTTATGGCATCAGACCTGTAGCACCAGCTTATAGTACAGGTCAGCCTTATTTTCTGCTTGATAATTTGCAACGACCCTTAAGCTTAGCTTTTTACAGCTGCCCAGAGCCCACTGAGCATGTGAGTGTCACTGATATTTCTAACAGAATCCATGATGGGGAGCTCCTCTAACAACTCTCAGGGCCTGGATCATTGCTGCTATAGTGATGGTGAACCTTTAGGCTGGTGTAGTAAGTTCAGTATATACAATATGGCATTTCTAGCTATTTTAATTTTTAGGCTTTAGTTCTTTTTTAGCATAGTGTATGCATTGCTGAATAATTGAGGCCTGGCAGTTTAGAGAATGCTGGCATTTGTAAATTCTGGGGAAATGTATAAAGACAAATGAATTCAGTCATTTCACACGTGTTACAATGTCCATTTTAATTTAATAAGTTACATTTTTAAAAATGATTTCCTTTTACTCTGTAATAATAAAACAGTACCTTATACTTGATCCCAGCTAATATAAAACTAATCCTTATTGAAGGCAAAACAATCCTATTGGGTTTATTTAATTTTTTTTTTCTTAGCAAAGTATGGAGATCAAAATTATGGAAAAACCCCTTATCTGAAAACCCCCCAGGTCCCAGGCATTCTGGATAACAGTCCCCATACCTGTAGAAAATACCATTTTTTTGTGTTACAGTCATTCAAAGTAGTTTCAAGCCACTCCGATACCTTTTTTTGGCTTCTTGTATGTGTTATAACACAAGAGGGGGGATAACGCAGATGATACGGAGCTTGGTGCTATCCATTCTAACAAGCAATGGCAGCTTAGGCAAGGCTAAGGCTACTGCCACACTAGGCTGCATATAAGCACAGCACTAAAAACATCCCCTCAGCTCAGATCCGCACTTTCTTGTGTCTGCACCTAGAGGCACTTGCACTGGCCTGGGTGCAGTTACAACAGAGGCCTTACCGCACACCCTAGTTCTCCAAATTTAACTGCCCGGTGCACATTGCCAGAGGGATCGGCACCCTCACAAAAACCAGCAGGAAAACAAAAAGCAAAATGGCACTCAGGGCTAACGGGAAATATTTCCTTGTTAGAAAGTCTTTATTTGCGAAAAAGATGCAACGTTTCGAGGCCAATCAGCCTCTTTATCAAGCATACAGATCAGTGCAGACAGAGTGAATATATACAAGTTTAGTAACCACACCCCCCCAAGTTAATTGGCAGCTTACGTGTATCTTTACCTCAGCAACAGTGGTGTTAAATTACATAAAAAGTATAAGAACAGCAATTTGTGTAATCATATATACATATTACAATCAGTGATTTCCATATAAAAATGTTAAACATTATGTGAAATAAATATGAAATAGTAACCTTCTTATTTTCTTTTTCATCCTTTTTATATTATGTTCAGTGATCTAACCGGTAGAAACAATGTATAACCTAAATAAGTCCATATAGTTGAAACATTGTATAACCTGAGTGAATCCACTTAGTGCTAGAAAAATAAAGTAACAATAATCAAGATTAAAACGTTACATTTCACATATAAAAATTTTATATCACTTTGTGATAAAAAAATTTTTATATGTGAAATGTAACGTTTTAATCTTGATTATTGTTACTTTATTTTTCTAGCACTAAGTGGATTCACTCAGGTTATACAATGTTTCAACTATATGGACTTATTTAGGTTATACATTGTTTCTACCGGTTAGATCACTGAACATAATATAAAAAGGATGAAAAAGAAAATAAGAAGGTTACTATTTCATATTTATTTCACATAATGTTTAACATTTTTATATGGAAATCACTGATTGTAATATGTATATATGATTACACAAATTGCTGTTCTTATACTTTTTATGTAATTTAACACCACTGTTGCTGAGGTAAAGATACACGTAAGCTGCCAATTAACTTGGGGGGGTGTGGTTACTAAACTTGTATATATTCACTCTGTCTGCACTGATCTGTATGCTTGATAAAGAGGCTGATTGGCCTCGAAACGTTGCATCTTTTTCGCAAATAAAGACTTTCTAACAAGGAAATATTTCCCGTTAGCCCTGAGTGCCATTTTGCTTTTTGTTTTCCTACTGGCCTGGGTGCAGACACACACAGCAGATTTTGGTATGGATGTGTCTGCACATAAAGCAAGGCAGTGCCTCTGAGTGCAGACATAGGAGAGCGTGCATGCTAGCACAGGGACTGCCCAATGTGGTAGAAGCAATATGAGTCAGTGACACTTCCATAGAAACTGGGGGTGGGGTAAATAAAGGGAAGCTGTACAATCACCTCTAGATATTTTGTTGCAGAGGCAATATAAAAAAAAATAAATGTATAACGCCACTTTCATTGTCCAATTGGTCCTCTGTTTATATGTGCAGATTTGAAATGCTTGAGAACACGACACATTCAAATTTAATAAAGAATAGCACTGGAACCTGCGTTTGGTACTGACTTATTATTACTGTTTATTTATAAAGCAGCAAATCTGATTCACAGCACTGTAAAAAATATTAAAGGGAACAATGAGAATATATTTTGTGTCAAGATCAGACAGACCAAAGGAAATAGAGGCCCATGACCGTTTACAAACTAGAGGTTTCATATTGCTCAACAGACCCCTCAAAATGAGAAGAATAGACACTATTATGAAAGAATATTCCCTTGAGGAAAGGACATGCAGAAATCCCTACTAGCCAGGCTGCCAAACATACTACCATAAATTGCCTCTAATTAAAAATAAGACACATAATATTCATGCTGAAACCATATGATATTAGAGGACTTACCCACACTACAGATATTCATGCAGTGAATGGATCCTACTAAGTCTATGTAAAAAAGACCCAGTGCTTACTCTTTGAGAATGTTTTGGGTCTTTCTACACTAAGCAGTTCATAGTTTGATCCCAATCATGTTGCACTGTAATTTATGGAGCCTCATTGCAGTCCCATTGTGTTAGTAATTGATCAGTCTAAATGTAATATGACAAACTTGCATGAAAATCTGTAGTGTGAGTGGTCAAAAGCTGACCTCACACTCAACAACCATCGTGTGATAAAGTTACCTAACTTCTAGGCCTACTGGCTGGAAAATATGAAATCGTATTGATCTGATTGAAACTAATGAAAGGGGCAGTATACCCACTGTTTCAACATTATTGCAAAGAAAAAACCTTGTGCTGTCAACAGACTGCAAGGCTAATTAGCCACTCCTTGTCTGAAAGCCTAACCGGCTGCAGCTAGAGGAAAAGTGGGGTGTGTTTTTACAGTGGACTGAGAAGATTTGATTTGTTTTCATTGCACTCAACAGAACTGGAAGCAGTAAGTGACTTTACTTTTAACTTCAGATGTTGCCCAGTTTAGTGCAAGAAATAACAAAAAAAATGCACAGGTATGGGAGCCATTATCCGGAAACTCGTTATGCAGAAATCTGGGAGGCTTATTGAAGATCCAAATCATGGAAATAATGGTCCTGTATTCTGGATAACAGGACCCATACCTGTACATATTTCATTAAATTAAAACAATAGACAAAAAGTTTGTTCAGCACAAGCTCTATTCATTAGACTAATGTTGAAAGAGGGGATACCCTTTAAAAAAATATTTAGCCAATTCAGTCTCTGAACAGTTCCAAATGTTGGAGAAAATAGAGGTTTTGCATTGCCCCTGTCCTTTCAATGCAGTTGGTATAGGATATGTAACAGATAGACCTAAAGTTGTGAATTCAGTTGTCTACTAGGTGAAGACAGGAATTAAAAATAAATAAAAACACAGGGCTGTGTTTAGCATGGGGAGCAATATAGTTACATGTATGATTTTATTTGCCCTTAGAAGACCGGTAACACCAGAAAATGTATATGTCTTATGCATGTTTACATTCTACAGTATTTCTAGAAAGCACATTTTAATGTAAAATATTTTACTTTCATCTTGTAGGGCTTTCTGGCCCAAGCTGTGAACATGTATTATCTGTGTTTCTCTGAACACATGTATATTTACTTTTTACAGTGAGAACAGATAAATACTGTCTACAGACACTAGAGCTGAGAGCAAGCACACAATGTAATAAATAGCAGGACCTCTGCTTCATGTAAACTTCATATGCCATTCACATTTGTTGGTGTTACTGGCCATTTAAGAGAAGCAACCTTATTTGAATGGTAATGACTGTTGATATCTGGTATTATATTTCAGGGAAAGAAGACTGAATCTAGCATACCATGTAATGTAACATTTTGAATCAGCTGTAGCAGCTGTAAAGAGAATCTCTCATACATAAGTATGGATAAAGGCTATTCACATATCTGGATGTAATGAATTCATTGAAAGCAGCAGAAATTCTATAAGAATGGATTTTGGAGACATAAGTTCTTTTTTGCTGGAAGGTTCCAATACCCATGCCTCAGCAACTTTCATCAATACCCTCCCTCTACTGTAGGAGATCCACAAGGAATCTCAATAACAGTGACCTACCTATTCTATTAGTGTTTTAAATTAAGGCCATGGTCTATGATAAAACTAATGAGATGAAATCCTGTCTAAATGCGTAAAAACAACTATACATAAAAGTTATGTACATCCAATTTATACAGCTCCCATATATAAAAATAACGCTCCGAGATTTATGGACATATTTGCTAAAATGCACATCACATGCTAGTTGGCTGCTGAATCGCTGGGCCAGCGTCACATTCACTTATGTCATTTTCTCCTCTCATGTACATAAGGAACAAAGTGACTGTGGCAAATGTAGCCGCATTAACCGGGAAGGCTCGGAGTAAGGTAGAGGTCAGACCTCTTGAAAACACTCTCCAGCCTTCTTCCTTGTAACTCTTTCGAACACAGTCCATTATGCCATTATAATTATTCACTCCTCCAATTCCATCTGCCTGAAGCCTTGACTTGATCACATCAATGGGATAGGTGGAGAGCCATGATACAATCCCAGACATTCCTCCAGCAAACAGAAGCTTGGGAATAATGAAAGTGTCATTAATTTCACAGCCAAGATACCTTGTCAGGTAATCATATGTTAAGAAGTAAAATCCAAAACTTGGCGTCTCCCTGAGGAAGGTGGTCACCATCCCTCTATTAATACCCCGCACACCTTCCTTGCGGTAGATTTTCACCATACAGTCCAGAGAGTTTTTGTACGTTTTTGACCTGGATTTGTATTCTCCTGTTCCCTGAAGTTGCATCCTTGTTTTTGCTAATTCCATGGGGCAACAGATGACGCATTGAATGGAGCCAGCGGCGGCACCTGCAAGAAACTGGTTTAATGGAGTGTCTTTGCCAAGATATCTTAGTGTGTTTCCTTGAACACCAAACACAAGGGCATTGATAAATGTAAGTCCCATCATGGGTGATCCAATTCCTTTGTAGAGCCCTAGGGTCTAAAAAAAAAATGAACATTTCATTTAAGCCAGAATTAATTATAATACATTCATTAAAATACATACAGACTGTGTTAACAGACTGGTAATTTATGGAATAATCATCTAGTAATAAGAACTTGTATGCAGGGGCATATATATATATATACCTATAAACTGGACCAGCACACTATTTCACAGCTTCACCTGAGGGCCTGTGCCTTCAGGGGAAGCTTCTGGATTTGAGGCCCTTAGGTGCCTTCATAATAAATTTTCTTATTTTAGAAAACAAAATTAAAAATCCGCCAGATGCCGCTGGAGGGTCCTGTGGAAATCCAGCAACGGAGTTGGGGGGGGAGTGGTATGCGCCAGGGACATCACTGCCGCCAACTAGGGGGTGCATTTAGGTGCAATGTTTAGGATGGGATTGGACCTAAATACAGTCTTGCTTATGTGTTACAAAGGGCTGAATGGACTACCAAGCTTTGGCTGCCATTGTTATGGTTATATGTTTTATAAAAAGTACCAGCAGTACACATCTGTATTTAGTATCCACTTTTCATAAATTCTGCATTTTTTCCCAAAAGCATTAAATTGTTATTTAAAATTACTAATACCTGTAACTGTAAGGCTTTTGGGGGCAGGTTATAAAAAATATGTATTATCTGAGACTCTAATGAACACAATGGGGCATGTTAGTCGATGGGTAAGATCTTACCAAAGGGACATCTCACAGTTTTCTGTTTACTAATAACGGTTTTTTTAAGACATATTTATTTAGCAAAGGTTAAAACCAGAGTGAATTCTATTAGGGTAATCTCCTCTGGTGAACTCTATTTTCACTTGTCCTTCTTATCCTTGTAGTAGACATACGAAAGAAGGCAGAAAGATGTGGAGGAGGAGTGAAAGGGAAGAAAAGAAAAAATGGGGAAAAAACAGGGTAGAGCAAAGTAGAAAGAGTAAAAATGTCCATACAAGACACAAAGGAACATTAAAAAGACAATGGTAAGGAATACACAAGGCCACAAACAATAGTCATTAGACAGGGAGGATGGGGATAAAAAAAATACACCTATCATACAATGACAGATTACTCGTAGTATAGTTTTAGAAACTTTTAATTATTTAATTTCCACAAGCAACTTACACTTTCCTGCTTGATAATGGACTGGAAGCAGTGAATGGTCCCGCGATACTTGGGATTTGATACACTCTGAACTTGAAGACGCACCTATGAAAAAAAATATATATTATATATATTCATAAGGTCTTAAATGCTAAATTGGTGTTTAAAAACATGAAGCTGATTTTAAAGAAATTACATTTATCTTTCAACAATACTTTACATGTTAAAAAATATATAGATTATTTGGATCACGGATATATGCAGATTTATGCTTAAAAACAGAACCTTCTTAAGTACCTAAACAACTAACCACAACACATATTACAAGACACAGAACTACATACTACACAGTGTTTACAGAAATACATACTGCACAGTGTTTATCTTTCCATGCACATTACTACTTATCCTGTAGAAACCTGTTACATGACATGCACACTAACCTCGCATTAAAAATAAGGCAAGAGAACCAGCTCCCATAAACCTCTAGTAGTGTCTTAAGAACTGTAGCTAAAAGTATGCAATATCTGGGGAGCTACACATTAACACAATCTGGCTGCCCATCCCTGTTCCACATTCTAACATTTTCATGTCTGCCAGGGCTGTTCACCCTAGTTATGGCTGATTGAGGCAAAAAGTCTCCAGTGGTACAATGAACAGTTAACATGCAATTTTGGATTTTGGCAATTGGGGATTGTGACTGAACTGCATATAACTCAGTACTGACATGAATAGAAGCCAGGGGAATAAATAGAAGTTGTTGGGTCAAAATTGATAAAATCCTTTTTGGGCCCCCCTAAACTGTAGGAAACAATATGCAGTGAAAGTGTTTAAAGATACCATGTATGCTGCAGCACTGCTTAAGTGGAAACTGATTGACAGATCATCATAGTAACATAGTAAGTTAGGTTGAAAAAAAGTACACTTCCATAAAATGTTATGTTTTTAGGAAACCTGCCTAACTGCTAGTTAATCCACAGGAAGGCAAAAGCATTGCATATATTTTTCCATTGGTGATGATATACATTATTGCTTGGTTGAAAGCATTTGGAGATTATTTGCCTGTGCTAGAGGACATTAATCACAGAGTGATTAGTCTCCTTGTCTGAAAGGGCCCTAAAATGCCAATAACTAACAGCTCTATTGAACTTTCTCCCTTCTTGGCTGCACAGGAAATAGATAAAGAAGCACAAAGCCAAGGCCAGTCCCTTCTCATGATATAAGCAGTTAAACATCCCTCATTTCTATCCTGACGTGGGCAAAGATAACACGCTGAACCCTGAACTGCAGGTATTTCTATGCTGTTAAAAAATCTTATAGAATCCAAGGCTGCAGCAAATGCAAACACTCTGACTTCTGCCTCGAAAAAACTCCCTCACTCAGCCTGATTTTTAGATTATTGTGTCCAAATCACATCATTCCATGGGGGAAATGTGGTGAGTTTTTATATGTGTACTTTACACAAAAATGACACTGAAACAAGTAAGTACAAAAGAGTTACATAAATAGCCATATGATATCAATTCCTGGGTTATTCAATATAGTCTGGCCAAAGGACGGGCACCAGATTATGTGCCATTTGAAAGCCCAAATTCTACTGAAATGGTCATAAACATCACATTATGTGTAAACAATTAATACAATCTGTTAACATTGGATGCAAGTTAGGCTGAATACAATCAAACCCCATGTATCCAGTTTTAACATCTGCATTATCTGCATTATCAGGCTCGCTTTATTCTATTCAACTGATTGGCCCACACATTCAATGTCTGAATATTGACCAATTTGACCTTCCAAACAGGTGTACAAATAACACTGAATTGTCCATTTGAGTGACAGTGTGGGAAAGCAGGTCTTAACAGACATGGCATAGGGTTAAACACCCACTTACTTTTGGATCTGATGTTTCTATACACAGAGAAATCAGCCTATAAACCAAATTACTGTCAAAGATCCCTCCAAAGGTGGCCATAACTGCAATGATAGGCAATAAAGTCTGAAATAAGTCAAGCACCCAAAAATAAAATCACCTAAAGCTGTATTCAGATAAAAGCTAACTACAGTATGTCTATCTTGACATTTGCTGGGAAAATGCTGACCAGAGCATTTGCAGTCCAAGTGGTTACACCAGCACTATTCCCATGCAGCATGTCATTATCCTAAAGCAGGGATCTTCAACGTGTAGCTCTCCAGATAATGCTGAACTACATCTTTTGATATCGGCAGGTAGCTGTAAGTGGCAAATCGACAATAGCTAAAAACTCAATCTAAATAATGAACCTGAAACCCTTCTAGCTCTTGTAGAACAAGATCCGGAATCTACTCAGCTCAAGATCTCTCACACTGACTGTTAAGGCAAAAACTAGATTTCTAATGCCCCCTTAGTGATGAAACACACTAAATAATGTGTGGGAACTGGCTATAAACAAGAATTACCAGTAAAGCAGCTTGACAGAATTTTAAGCTATATTTGCTAAGATATATGTACAAGCAAAAACAAGGGAAGCTTTAATTGTAAGACAGATTGATTAATATTAATTCATATTGATCCAGAAGATAAAATTAGAATAAATGATACTTAGAGGAAACAGAAGGATTCACCTTGTCTATACTTACTCGGAGGTAACTCTCCGTGGGGAGGCTTATCTCTCATCTACAACAAAGTAACACTTTTGCTGTTAATGAAGACAGCCCCTAGCTTAAAAAGTAAAGGTAGTTAAAAGCAACAAGGCAACGTATCACAGTACACACACATGAGAGAAGGGAACCAGCATTAACAAAGTAATAACAGCTATGATGCCATGGCAAATAAGCATATTGTAAAACTAAGGTCCTTGTATGCACTTGAATGTAGGTACGGTCATAACAAAAGGAAAGTCCTCCAATACCTACAGTGGAATTACAAAATCACATCATTAACTTATGTTAATTACTTTGGACCCTGGTTACAGAAATTACTGGAGATAAAAATTACACCTTTTTTTAAACCAATGCCTTGGTGCACTCACTCTGATCGTAATTTGTACGGAGTTAAATACTCCTCAAATGAAAGACATTCAAAATTACATTAATACTGACTTTGTATGGAACGTTGAACTTCCTGATATTCTATGCAGCCACACACTGGCACTTTTAAATGTCATGTTCAGGTGGCCATACATGGGCCGATAAGCCCATGTTTGGGGCTCTCAGATGGGCCTACCAAACCAATATCTGTCTGAAAATCAGCCAGATGTCAATGGGGCAGTTTTAAAAATCCAATCCGGCTAAAAAGTGCATTGGTACGTTAATGCAGTCCTCGTTCTGAAGGCCTGTATCCTGGCAATGTCATTCAATTGTTTGGAATCAATCCAATATCGTCCACCTTAAGGTGGGCATATTTGTGAAAGATCCGCTCATTTGGCGACCTTGCCAAACGAGCAGATATTCATGTGTATAACCAGCTTATGTCTGGGTTACTGGTAAGCGTGTAAACAACTGATATCTGGTCTCACTCAGGTTTATTTGTGCTTCCATAGTAAAGAAGCAAAAGTGCTAAAAAGAAGTTATGTGTGGAGTATAATTTCGTCAAATACCCAAACTCCAAAATACACTAATGCCCCACAACACATGATGTCTCATTTAGGCAGCAGAGGGAACTGCAGTACTTACCCTAACTATGTTCATGGAATCTAATGGTTTGGACTTAATGCCAAACGAAGGTAAACATTCTTTTAAAAATTCCAGTAGAACATTTGCATATTCATTGCATACCCAAACAAAACATAACATACAGAACACAATTACACATGTATGTATCCTGAACAAAAAGCACAAACAATTTACAGTTGCAACCAGCATACAGTACCAGCATTACCAGCTCATTACAATACAATTCTTTAGATAAAATGATCACTAGCAACATTCACAAATACATGTGTAAGTCTGAAGCCTTATGTAAGGCAATATTTGGGTACTTAAACATATAGAAAATTACTTATTACATATTTAACAAGGTGTTGAGCAGCCATACAGGTTAGCCGAGATGCTTCCTACAGTGTTATGTCACTGACATACATAAGCCAGCATTAGATTCTGGAGAAAGCATATCCTTTGAATGCTCATGATGTAGCCTATTACATGAAGGTTCACTTGTCTCCATGCTCTAGAGATCACTGATCACTGATTTCACAATGAAATATTAGCAAAATATGCATTTTACACAATCTTGTGAAGCTTGATATGTTACAGAACAGAATCTGCTCATATTATGTTTTCCAGAGGTGGTTCTGACTTCAGGTAAGGCAGGAGTCAAGTGGCAGTATATTCCCGCCAGTGAATATCTTCCTAGTAGTTATACTTTATGGATAAAAGTGGGTGTGCAGGACAGGTAGGCAGTTCTACTTATAGAAAATGTAACACCTTCTTCATTATTTGTTTTTTTAAAGTTTTTGAGTTATTTGCGTTCGATTTCTCTTTCCAGCTTTCAAATAGGACTCACTGACCCCAGCAGCCAACAGTCTATTGCTCTGCGAAGCTACAATTTTATTGTTTATTTTTTGCTATTTAAGTTCTCTTCTATATTCCAGCCTCTCTCCTATTCATATTCCAGTCTCTCATTCAAACCACACCCTGGCTGCTATGGTAATTTGGACCCTAGCAACGAGATAGCTGCTGCTGAATAAAACATGAAATGATTAAAAAACAACAATTAATAAAAAAAATTAAGACCAATTACAAATTGTCTCAGAATAGCACCCTCTGCATCAGGGATCCCCAACTTTTTTTTACTTATGAGCCACACTCAAATATAAAATGTGTTGATGAGCCACACAAGCATGAAAAATTCCTTTGGGGTGCAAAATAAAGGCTGTGATTTAAACTTCAACAATTTAGTCTTATTACTATCAGGTGTGGAGAAACAGGTGCTAGTTTTTGGCTTTTATGTAAGCATCTGTTAGATGAACAGTGTCATGCAAGCTGAATATTTAATATATTTTATGGTTTTACTAACCAAACATGAAAGCTGATAGGTCCTGGTTCATCAAAAATAATCCTAACAAAATTGAATTTCAACAATAGACTTGTTTTTAATCAAAATCTCAAGCGATTATTAATGCAAAAGAAAGAAAGAAGGAAAAAAATTAGCAAAAATGATAAGGAACTCTATTTACGTGTATCTGTAAAAGTCTAGATTTGGCTTATAAAGGAATAAAGTTTGAATAATATTAAATAGATTTAAAACGTGAATTCCTTGCCTTCCTCAGCCTGCTGAAAACATGCACAGTGTATGTTTGTGTAGCAGCTGTTACACATAGATCTGTGAATGTTGTAGGGAAATCTATTTCAAACTAAGGTTTATCTACTTGCAGTGCTTGTAGAAAAAAAGCTCCCTCCCTATGCTACCCTTTACTCATTCACAGAAATAAAGCACAATAGATCTTGCACACCAACATGTCTTTCAACAATATTTTACATAACTGTACATTAAAAGGTAGTTAATTGTATATTTTATTCATTTTTAGGCAGTTTAACAACCACAGATATAAGTGCCAAAGATATTTTTTATTAGCTTTTAAACATAATAAATGCCCCAAATAATGAAATCTAATAGTTGTAAAAAAATGTGAACTCACCTTAACAGTATCAAACGGATGTCCAACTAGCACACCAGCTGCACCTGCATACAACAACAGAAGGATGTGTTAAGAACCCAAATCATTTTACTGGACAATTTTCCTAAAAGTGAGTTGGGTTAAAAATTTGGAGTGTGAGGGCATTAGGAAAATGAATTCTGGGGAATATAATATGTCCTGAATATACTGTACATGCACCTTGAGTAAGGTAAAGTTACACCCGATGAAAGAAAGAAGGAGACCTATTTTATGTGCCTAATGTGGTTGCTTCGTCTGTGAAACTGTAAATGGAATGAATAAAAAGAAACTTGTCATCAGATTGACTTGGGAATTGTAGTTCAGTATCTGGAATGCTATGAATGTGTGTTGTAATACAACAACATCTAAAGCTCAGTTAAACACAGGGCTAATATAATAAATGCACAATAGAAAGGGGTATTTGACAAAGGTCCAGTAAAATATTTTGATGTGCCGGAAAGACTAGATTAAGCTACAATTTTGTCAGGGAATTATGCTTAAAGCATCATCACCGCCCATGCTATTGGATTCGCTAGTAATGTATGGGGATAAATGCCATGGTGGAAGAACATCCATGTAACCTTTACCCACAGTCTACAATATTTAAATGACTCCACAACCCTTTTAAGGAAGCTATGCCCCATTCGTTAGCACTATGGTTGGCTCTTGCTGGGACACTGGAATTACCCACAAATATACTGATTTGTTTGATAAAATCCCACTTCAGGTGTGTAGATGTGCTAATAAAATAGAGTGTAAGCTTCACTGGAGCAGGGACTGATTTAAATAGATAAATGTTCTCCATAGGGCTCCATATTTACCAAACCCATGTAAAGAATAACTGAACTGAGCTACCCTTGGGCATGAAACCTTGGTTTCTTAGTATGAACATATAGTCACAACTTTTGTATTCAGCATAAATATTCAAGCAGTACAGTGTTTCTTTAAGGCCTAAATTCATGAAAGTCAGACTATGCTAACATGATCTGAAAGGAGTCACACAGCTAAAAGCAGGAGACTGAAAACTGATCCTACGCATGAGAAGACACCAGGGCATCTTTTACGTAGAGGAAAATAAGAAACAACTCAAGAGTGAAAGCTAGACAGCTATACTGAAAGTCTAAAGGTACCCTTACACGTTGATCTCGCCAAGCGAGCGGATCATCACCCGATATCCCCACCCTGGGGCCAAACAATCAAATTATATTGGCAGCAATGGGGCAGTCGGTTCAGGGACCGCATCAACGTGCCGATGTGGTCCCCAATCCGACTGAATTTCAGGTCAGAAATCAGTTGGGCAGGCCCCTCGATTCTGCCCCTACACGGGTCCAAGGGACCGATATCGGCAGCTACAATCGGCCCGTGTATGGGGACCTTTAGTCAGACAGATCCATACACAATGAAGCAGACCCAGGCTCTATAGCTTACAGCAGGCCACTGTTGTTTGTTTTTTTCCTAGCATTAATGCCCTATCAGTATCACAATCAACATGTTCTTTTGGATGAAGCTGGTGTGGGTGGAATACATCCTGTTTTGTGTCCTTGTTGACACTTAGAATCAGTGACAAAATAAAATGATGCATTTGTTTGGCAAGCAGGAACTTTGGTGAACTTTGTTTCAAAGCTATTAGATATGTAACAATACTTTTTTCCACAGAAATAATGTTAAAGGGGAACTCTGGCTTCCGAACCAACATATGTTAAAGAGCCTCACACAACACATCACTATACATATCACTAACCCATTACTTCAAAAAGAATGAATTAATACCATTTTTACATGCTGAAATCCAGCTGCATAACAGTTCTCTGATCTGCCTGTGATCATCATCAACAACTTTTCCACAGTTTACAGGCCCCATGCAGAAACTACATACCACACAATGTATTGCACTGACGTTTCTTTCATTACTGACATCACATGTGCAGAGGATTGTGGGATTTGGAGGATGCAGGCTGAGGACAGTCGACTACTGTTAAATTTTATTTGAGTCTCAAGGTAGATCATCAGGATCGAGGGGCTAGGCATAGGTAACCATTCTATTATTACAATAAAAATCATGCGAATGCATACTTATGCATACTTTTTAAATTGATGTATATTGAAAAGTTGTGTGAAATTACTTTTACTTTTCAAAAGTTCCCCTTGAAAACATAAGTTGCTCCCATAGGAAAGACATAGACATATAGGCATTTACAGACACCTATAGACACCTTTAACTCAGTAATAATGCTGACAAATTTTGAAAGATGATCCATTTTTATTGCTGTGTAACTATTCTGCCCTTGACCTGCAAAAACTGGCCACCCATACAGACTTTTTATACAGCTCTGCCAGTTTCCCAGCGATCTATATGATCATCTGAAAATGACCAGTTTTGGCAGATCAGTTAATGCTTAAAGACTGGCATTTGTTTATTTTGCCCTGTGGGTTCTGCCGTTTGGTGCCTTCTGCCTTGGGATATGTGACTGCTGTATGGCAACACACACACTGTAGATAGAATTAGGCCACAAATAAACAGCCTCTAATCACATCTGAATTAGCAATAAAGGCTGCCTCCTGTGGCAAATGATAAAGCACTTTGCTGGGAAAAGCAGTTTGCAATAGGTGAAGCTAAAATAGGGTGAGTAGAAAGGGTTAACAGAAGGCCTTTAATCAACAACTTGAAATACTCTCTCTGCTATGCAAGCTGAGAAATATGCAGCAAACATTCCCCATATGTCAACTGACGTTGTTATCCAGGACATCGCCGATTGGTCACTCTGGGGGTGTGTTGAAACGTAATGCTAAGGAAACACCCCCAGCCATACATTCCCAAATGCATGTAATCTGCTGTTACTCATTCGGGCCTGTATCTCTGTTATTGTAATGCAGAGTTTCATTTCTGTATGCCCTCAGTGACCTTTCCTCAAAGGCAATGGCTAAAAATGGCAAGCACACACCGGCCATACAGGCAGGTAGTATTCCCAAAGAAGTCAAAAGATAGTAATGAAGCTTAATATATAATTGCAATAACTAGACTAACTGATTTTTTTGAGAGCTTCAGATGCTGGAGTCTTGTTCAAGTAATTTATAGGCTTAGCATGGAATGTTTTTATTTACAAATCTACATCATATCTTGTAGATTGTAAGCTCTTTTGGGCAGGGCTCTCTTCACCTCTTGTATCGGTTATTGATTGCTTTGTATGTTACTCCCACTTATTGTACAGCGCTGCGGAATATGTTGGCGCTTTATAAATAAATGTTAATATTAATCCCTTATCCAGCTCAACTCCATTGCAATACCAAGAAAGCTGAGCTTCCAAACCAGTGTTAAAGAATGGAAAAGCATATGTGTCTGCCCAGCTGGTGCAGTGGCTATCTGAGGAATGATGTTTTTATGGCTTAATACTGAGATTTGTATTTCATTTACAGACGTGGCAGTTGCAGATGGCATTTATTGAATATACTTTCCTTAGACAGTCAGGGAACCTAGTGGTCCCATATCTCCACTTTTGCACTGAGTGCACAGTAAGTAATACAGCCACGGGGTATATTTATAAAAAGTGGAATCAAGCATTACCTGTGATGTTGCTCAGGGCAACCAATCAGCAATTAGATTTCAACAGTTAGAAAACCAAACCAAAGCTGAATGGCTTCTATGAGCAACATCACTGCTAATGTTTTACTCCACTTTTTTTACACAGCATGATAAATTTAAACTTCTGATAAAACACACTCTTAAAAGATGGCTTTTAACTGGCAATGAAACAATGGAAAAAAAAGCACATTGCCATAAGATGCTTGGCCTGTTTGTTTTGCCTTAGTGAAAAGCAGGTTAATACAAAGCTCTATAACCAGATAAAGCCAACATAAAATAAACATGCTCATTATGGATGCGTCATTGTATAAGTAGAAAAGAAAGACTGACCCACAAGAGGGCTAATCACATACTGTACCAGTATTACTGGGGGTGGCGGCCAGCCTGCAGCAGCCTCTAACATACTGTACAAGTATTACTGGGGGTAGCAGTCAGCTTGCAGCAGCCTCTCACATACTGTACCAGTATTACTGGGGGTAGCAGCCAGCTTGCAGCAGCCTCTCACATACTGTACCAGTATACCTGGGGGTTGCAGCCAGCTTGCAGCAGCCTCTCACATACTGTACCAGTGTAACTGGGGGTAGCAGCCAGCTTGCAGCAGTCTCTCACATACTGTACCAGTATTACTGGGGGTGGCAGCCAGCTTGCAGCAGCCTCTCACATACTGTACCAGTATTACTGGGGGTAGCAGCCAGCTTGCAGCAGCCTCCCACATACTGTACCAGTATACCTGGGGTTGGCAGCCAGCTTGCAGCAGCCTCTCACATACTGTACCAGTATTACTGGGGGTAGCAGCCAGCTGGCAGCAGCCTCTCACATACTGTACCAGTATACCTGGGGTTGGCAGCCAGCTTGCAGCAGCCTCTCACATACTGTACCAGTATTACTGGGGGTGGCAGCCAGCTTGCAGCAGCCTCTCACATACTGTACCAGTATTACTGGGGGTGGCAGCCAGCTTGCAGCAACCTCTCACATACTGTACCAGTATTACTGGGGGTGGCAGCCAGCTTGCAGCAGCCTCTCACATACTGTACCAGTATTACTGGGGGTAGCAGCCAGCTTGCAGCAGCCTCTCACATACTGTACCAGTATTACTGGGGGTGGCAGCCAGCTTGCAGCAGCCTCTCACATACTGTACCAGTATTACTGGGGGTAGCAGCCAGCTTGCAGCAGCCTCTCACATACTGTACCAGTATTACTGGGGGTAGCGGCCAGCTTGCAGCAGCCTCTCACATACTGTACCAGTATTACTGGGGGTAGCGGCCAGCTTGCAGCAGCCTCTCACATACTGTACCAGTGTTACTGGGGGTGGCGGCCAGCTTGCAGCAGCCTCTCACATACTGTACCAGTGTAACTGGGGGTAGCAGCCAGCTTGCAGCAGCCTCTCACATACTGTACCAGTATTACTGGGGGTGGCAGCCAGCTTGCAGCAGCCTCTCACATACTGTACCAGTATTACTGGGGGTGGCAGCCAGCTTGCAGAAGCCTCTCACATACTGTACCAGTATTACTGGGGTTGGCAGCCAGCTTGCAGCAGCCTCTCACATACTGTACCAGTATTACTGGGGGTGGCAGTCAGCTTGGAGCGGCCTCTCACATACTGTACCAGTATTACTGGGGGTGGCAGCCAGCTTGCAGCAGCCTCTCACATACTGTACCAGTATTACTGGGGGTGGCAGTCAGCTTGGAGCGGCCTCTCACATACTGTACCAGTATTACTGGGGGTGGCAGCCAGCTTGCAGCAGCCTCTCACATACTGTACCAGTATACCTGGGGTTGGCAGCCAGCTTGCAGCGGCCTCTCACATACTGTACCAGTATTACTGGGGGTGGCAGCTTGCAGCAGCCTCTCACATACTGTGCCAGTATTACTGGGGGTGGCAGCCAGCTTGCAGCAGCCTCTCACATACTGTACCAGTATTACTGGGGGTGGCAGCCAGCTTGCAGCAGCCTCTCACATACTGTGCCAGTATTACTGGGGGTGGCAGCCAGCTTGCAGCAGCCTCTCACATACTGTACCAGTATTACTGGGGGTGGCAGCCAGCTTGCAGCAGCCTCTCACATACTGTACCAGTATTACTGGGGGTGGCAGCCAGCTTGCAGCAGCCTCTCACATACTGTACCAGTATTACTGGGGGTGGCAGTCAGCTTGCAGCAGCCTCTCACATACTGTACCAGTATTACTGGGGGTAGCAGCCAGCTTGCAGCAGCCTCTCACATACCGGCCTACATGGGGGGTAGTAGCAGCCTCTCATATAACAAACTGCCTAGGGGTAGACTGAGGTCACACACCCTCCCCTGTAATCTGCATAATCTCAAGAGGGACAAAGTCTTCCATCCAAGCAGGGCGAAACGTGAGTCCGGTGCGGGCTTTTCCCTATCCCCGAACTCTATAAGTACGTGGCAGTGTTGGTGCGGTACATTAGCACCTGATTAATGGCAGTCAATGGGGACAGAAGCACATAAGTGATTTAATAAAACGAATATACTAACCCCCTCCATTGGAGGCTACACAGCCAAAAAAACACGCTAAGTGCCCCACTCCCATATGGAGTTTACATCACCCCACACGTTGGTCACACAGCTGGTTCAGTGGATTGGCACACCCCGCATGATTGGGTGGCACACAGCCAATGATATTGCCGCTCCCGGCCTGCGGCTTCCTCATTACAGTACAGTCACGTCCCCTTCCCGAATAGACTCGCCCGGCCACCTGCCCCCCCACCCCCCCACCCTGGGGCACAAAGGCTCGGACGTCTATCACTGGGGCACACGCCAGGCATGGCCAGACCCTCTCCAGTCAGCGCCTCATTTTCCTTATGCCCCTTGCCGTAGGGCGCACAGACACCCCCATACAAATGGCATAAAGCGGTTCTGTGGGCACACGGGCTTCCGTTTAGGGAATATTAACGTGCAGACCCTACAACCGGCACGCAGACCCCACATTTGCACAGAGGGTACGCAGAACCCCCAATCTGAATGAGGGGACGCAGAACCCCCAATCTGAATGAGGGGACGCACACCCCCCCCCCCCCCCAATCTGAATGAGGGGACGCACACCCCCCCCCCCAATCTGAATGAGGGGACGCAGACCCCCCCCCAATCTGAATGAGGGGACGCGCCCCCCCCCCAATCTGAACGAGGGGACGCAGACCCCCCAGACAACAATACGCGACCTGCCAGGCTCTCGCTTCCCTTTGTGCACAGCTCCTCCACATTCTGAAGCGACACAGAAGCACACACAGCCCCAAATAAACTAAGGTTACTCGGCCCCCAATGTATTACAAGCACCCCCCCCACCTCCCCCCTTATTTAATAAAATCTCTCGCTTTGTGGGCACCCCACAGCTAGCAGCAGGCTACGATGAATAATTAATAGAGAATCATGTCTCTCACCTCCTGCGCATCCTGCAAAGAAATCCAGCGCCATTCCTGTCGGGTACGGATGGAAATGAGACGGGAAGAATCAAAGCACCCAATGCCAGGGCTGCCCCTGTGCCAGTCACTGAACCCCCCACCCACAGAGCTCTAGGAACAAGGCTCCCAGGTTCAAGTCACAGGTGCTCGATGGGCTCTGTTTCCCTTTGACGCCAAATAACACAGATTGACACACGGCTCCCCCGGAGCGGCGCGCAGCTCTCCCAGCAGCCACTATTAATCTGCCCTTTTCTATTTCTGACGCCACCAAAGAAGGTGCAAATGTCCTTATTTAGGAAATACGCCTTGTCCAATGAGAGCGGGAGGAGAGGACAACACCCCCAGACCCAGCCTCCGTGCAATGAACACCTCCTTCTCTTGGGAGTAGCTGAGGTTAAGACTGCGCTAAGGCGGGGAAGGGGGAGGGAAATGCTTACCGGTACATGAGAGAGCTGCCCAAGGTGGAAGGGTGGGAGCAGGGGAGGGAGGGGCTGACAATAGTTACAGAGACAAGGAATGTGGCTGGCGGAGTTATGTTCGTAGTAAACACTGCTTCTGACACAGGTACCAAGGCTCAGTTTTATTTCAAGGTTACCAATCAAAGTGATTTAGGCGCCTTGGTCCCGCTGAGGAAATATACCACACAAAGTTTTGTAACTGTAGCTCTTGTAAGGTGGTGGCCAGGTAATCGTATTGGTGTGTGATAGAACAAGGCGTCTATAGGAGTGTGTTTGCACAACAAACATACAAACAAACACACACACACAGGCACCACACAAAGACACACCTACTGTACCAGCTAGATGAGCTCTCTTACATTTCTACAGGCTGCCACTATGGGACCCCCCCTGGTATGGCTTCAAGTTTTACTGACTGTGTTTGGCTGGTGATTCTAATGACACCTACCAGGGTTGGCTGCTAATTCTCAAGAAAGGTGTCAGCATAAAAATAATAGGCAAAAAAAGATTTTCTTCAATTCCTGAACTTCATTTTCAATGGGTTTCTAATGGCAATGTGAAACAGACAGCACTACATAAGGGTACCCCTGCACAAGGCCCTGTTATACCACCAGCAACAAAATGCAGTATTTTGTTCTGTTTTCAAAGTCACACGGAGCTGCAGGTGTCTAAATGAAAACTAACACCCATTCAAGATGTAATCTGACAAGTATACATTGATTCATCAAATATTTGCACTGTAAAATAATTGTTTTATTCATTTTTTAAGCCTATATACACTGGGCTATACAGTAGAACCCCCATTTTATGTTTTTCAGGGGGCAAGATGAAAATGGGATGCCCACTGCCGAGTCGGCAGTTTATTGGCTCATGTATGGGGAACTTATAGCTTACCCGACCAATATCTGGATGAAAATTGGCCAGATGTAGACCGGGCAAGTTACAAATCCAGTCAGGACTGCATCAGCATATTGTTGTGGTCCTCACACCGATGGCCTGTATCCTGTCAATCCAATCCGATCATTTGGCCACAAAATGGGCAGATCGGGAAAAAAATGATCTTGTTTGGCAATCTTTTAATGTATGGCCAGGTTACTTTGAAGAGGTCTTTTGCTCTTGTAAAGGGACAAAATGAAGGGGAGGCGGAGGGGTGGATAATCCAGGCTCCTATTGAGATTAAGGTGAAGCTCAAGGGGAGGGGGGATGACAGAGAGCTCAGACAAACTGCACAAATGTTCCCATGTACTATTGAGAGACAGGGATAAGCTGTGTAAGAAGATAATGCTTTGCTAAGAGGACAGGGACAGAGTGTTACACTTCCTAAAACACAATTATATCTGCTGCATAGTCCAAGTTTGCTCATTTTCCAACTGACTTTCATTTTATTACAATTATTTATTGTGTTTCTATACACACTCTGCAACCTATTTTTTAATTTGCTTAGATGCCATTTCTGTGACTATGTAGTTATACAGTCCTGTCATAATGCTGCATTCCCGTCATGTTTCAGACTTCTGCCAACATAGGTTTTATTTGTTTGCCTAAAAGTAAATAAGTTAAACTGCTTCCTTTACGTACAGGATATAAGAGCAACAAGCTTATGTTGCTTTTGTTGTGATCGACTTGTGTTGTACATGGTGCTTTGAGTGGCCCAGGAGTTAGAAGCCCCAGTTAACCATTACAATGAATGATAAATTCATTTGCTTCAGTAAACTGGCCTAGATCTGCCCACTTCATGCTGGATCAATCTTGTTTTGACTGACATTGCTCATTATGCATAGATTTCTAGCATCAACCAGCTCTGACCATATTCTGCCAAAGAGTATTGTTGTAGTTCAGTTATTCATAAGTCCAATATTTCAACCCCTGTTGTTACTTCTATAATTAACTGCCATTTTCCACAGCATGGCTGGATATTTATAGTACTAGAACTTCAAACCCTGCCCCCCACTAAACTCAACCTGTAAACAAGCATTACTGTACACACTAAAGGAAATGTCATTTTGCCATTGCTATATAGCTTAATAACTTTCATCAATTATTGCTGATACAAGAAAGTGCAGATTTGGATTTGAGTGGGCATGGCAGGTAATGTTCTGGTGCTGAACAGTATCACATATACCCATTTTTACAGGACCTGGGCACTTGTAGTGTCAATTACTGCATTTACTCATTACAGTGTCCTTACTTGCTATTCTTGCTAGTCCTTAAATGCTCAGAATTGCAGCACAGTACTCACTGCAAAACAGCAGCAATTAACAATTAATTTCTCTAATTGTTAATTGCTGCTGTTTTGCAGTGAGTACTGTGCTGCAATTCTGAGCATTTAAGGACTAGCAAGAATAGCAAGTAAGGACACTGTAATGAGTAAATGCAGTAATTGGTAAAACCAGATGCACAATACTGGGCTGGAGTAAAAAAAAAAAATGGTACCCTTGGCATGGCATAAAGACTGGGGCTCCAAGCTGAGGGTGAAAATGACATATGTCATGCTAATCTAACCAAAAGACTTCTAGCAACAGATTCCAGCATTTATCTAACAGGCAAAGAGTTGACTTTGATGGTTGGAAAACATACATGCTGCTGGCTCTGGTGCATTTACTCATAGCACCCAAACAGAGCTTTTCCTTTTATTTTCTAGAATCTAGTGGATTGTTAAAATCTAATTGCTGATTGGTTGCTATAACCATGTGTACTGGTGCCATGTAGCACATATGTTAGTAAATGAGCCCAATTGTAGTGCAATTAAGCACTCTAAATCATGGGTTTCTGCATACAATACAATATATTTTTCATACTTTGTTTGTTGGCACTTCCAGGCCTTTTACCATTTATAACAAAATCTAAAATTCCCATTAGAGCTCATAATTGGATCACACTGCCTTTGATACATCTGTAGGTAGATTTAGGGTTTGGAGCATGAAGGTGTAGGTTAGTAGCCCTAACCTGACCAATTGGCTAAACAATAGAAGGATTGCCATAATTATCAGGACGATAATTAGGAGCCCACACACGGCCCGAAAAATATCCTGTAAAATCATTTTAAATGGTTTTTATTGATGTTATCAGTTATAATTGTGACTCACTGAAACTTGTTTATTGTAAAAAATAATGTACCCCTGCTGCAAATAAGAGGATATTATTAAGTCACCATCACCTGTTTATGTCATGGATCTGCTTGGTGATTTCTGTTATCCTTATATTTTACAATCAGGGGCACATAATTCTGTATATGATAACGAGAGATAAAGCTTTCCAGGAAGTTAAGGCTGATGCCACACGTGGCGTTTTTACGCTGCGTATTTTCTCAGCCTAAAAACGCTGCACAAGCCACACAGCCCCTAACTATGGCGTTTTTCAGCCTAGAACTGGTGACGTAAGCAAATCCCGTTTCCATGGTGCTAATAGTGCAAAATAGTAAAAAACGCTGCGTATTTCAGCTAGGTCTGGCAGCTGCCTTTGAGTATACATAGGAATAGCTTGCTTTGCAAATACTGGCGTATTTCAGCCAACGCTTGAAAAATCCATGCTAAGGCGTTTTCTAGCGTATTTACGCTTTGTGTGGTTTGCCTCATAGTTACATAGTTACATAGTTACATAGTTACATAGGGTTGAAAAAAGACCAGTGTCCATCAAGTTCAACCCATCCAAGTAAAACCAGCACACCTAACCCACACCTACCAATCTATACACTCACATACATAAACTATAAATACAACCACTAGTACTAACTGTAGATATTAGTATCACAATAACCTTGGATATTCTGATTGATCAAGAACTCATCCAGGCCCCTCTTAAAGGCATTAACAGAACCTGCCATTACCACATCACTAGGAAGGGCATTCCACAACCCCCTCACTGCCCTCACCGTGAAAAACCACCTACGCTGCTTCAAATGGAAGCTCCTTTCCTCTAATCTAAAGGGGTGACCTCTGGTGCGTTGATTGTTTTTATGGGAAAAAAGAACATCCCCCATCTGCCTATAATCCCCTCTAATGTACTTGTACAGAGTAATCATGTCCCCTCGCAAGCGCCTCTTTTCCAGAGAAAACAACCCCAACCTCGACAGTCTCACCTCATAGTTTAAATCTTCCATCCCCTTAACCAGTTTAGTTGCACATCTCTGCACTTTCTCCAGCTCATTAATATCCTTCTTAAGGACTGGAGCCCAAAACTGCACTGCATACTCAAGGTGAGGCCTTACCAGGGACCTATAAAGGGGCAAAATTATGTTCTCATCCCTTGAGTCAATGCCCTTTTTTATACAAGACAGCACTTTATTTGCTTTAGTAGCCACAGAATGACACTGCCTGGAATTAGACAACTTGTTATCAACAAAAACCCCTAGATCCTTCTCCATTAAGGATACCCCCAACACACTACCATTCAGTAGATAGTTTGCGTTTATATTATTTCTACCAAAGTGCATAACTTTGCACTTATCAACATTGAACCTCATTTTCCAGTTTGCTGCCCAGTTATCTAATTTTGTCAAATCGCTCTGCAAAGCGGCAGCATCCTGCATGGAACTTATAGTTTTGCACAATTTAGTGTCATCAGCAAAAATAGAAACAGTACTGTCTATGCCCACCTCCAGGTCATTAATAAACAAGTTAAAAAGCAAAGGCCCAAGGACTGACCCCTGCGGTACTCCACTAACCACACTGGTCCAATTAGAAAATGTTCCATTTACCACCACTCTTTGTACTCTATCCTTCAGCCAGTTCTCTATCCAATTACAAATATTATGTTCTAGGCCAATATTCCTTAATTTGATCATTAACCTTCTGTGAGGTACTGTATCAAACGCTTTAGCAAAGTCCAAGTAGATGACATCAACTGCCATTCCAGCATCAAGGTTCCTGCTCACCTCCTCATAAAAGGCAACTAAATTAGTCTGGCAAGATCTGTTACGCATAAAACCATGCTGGCACAAACTAATAGTATTGTGAACTGCAATGTATTCAAGTACCCTATCCCTTATTACCCCTTCCAAAAGTTTTCCTACTACTGATGTCAGACTAACAGGCCTATAGTTTTCAGGCTGAGAACGGGATCCCTTTTTAAATAACGGCACCACATTAGCAATCCGCCAGTCTCTTGGCACCATGCCAGACCTCAATGAATCCTGAAAAATTAAGTGAAGAGGTTTGGCAATCACAGCGCTCAGCTCATTTAATACCCTGGGATGAATCCCATCCGGCCCTGGACCTTTGTTTACCTTTACATGTTCAAGTCTCTTTTGAATTTCCTCCTGAGTGACCCACGCGCCAGTAGCTAAATTACTCGAGTCTTTTCAAGTTATTTCTATGGATGATGATATCGGGTGTTTTTCAGCCGCTGAGAGAATTAGAAAATACGCAGCGTAAAAACGCCTCGTGTGGCATCAGCCTAATATGTTTAAAATGCACTCATGTAATAGTTATGTGGAAACAGAATTGGCAAGCATTCCCCTTTTGGGCAATTGCATATGGAAATTGCAGTACACAGATACCAGATACAGATGTTGAAAGGGATAGAGACAAATTAATAAGTATATTTTATGTAAATAGTTGTTAATGCTATTCCAGGGAGAACGCCAGGGAGCCAGGGAGCCACGTTGTCAGCCACCCCATGGAAGTACCAAGGCAAGCCCAGTAGTTAGATTAACTGTGCTAATCCCATTTTGTGAAGAGGAGAAACTGAGGCTCCAGCAAGGAGTAAGGAAGAGGGAGTGTACCTTGCCAGTCAGGCACCCATGTGTAGGAAACTAGGACTAGATAGCTCCTGTTGCTGCTTACAGGGCACCTGTAATGAAAGCTGTCATTTGTGCCAGATACCTATGAGCCAAAGAGCCACCTGACCTGAAGAGAAGAGGCAAGAAGGTAGGCAACAGGAGGGGGCCAAGCAGACTGGTAATCCTTGAATTTCCAGAATTCAGAATTTATGTGAACAACTGAAATTGGAGAACCTGTATTAGTGACTGTGCATAGATTAACTGTTTATCTGCAAGCTTGTGTGGTCCTCCAGATTTTACTTCCTAAGTGATTGACTACAAGCATCATATTCCATGTAAAAGTGGTGTGTTCTTAAAAAGGGTTTGGCCATTTACTATCAAAGCTATTTTGCTCACATTACATACTGTATTTTTGACTTGGATACATGTCAAAGAACAGTCTACATTTTAAACAGAGGATAAATCTATAGCTGATTTAAAGCATCATGGAAAATTTCCTTGTTCCAAAATGCTTTTTTATATTGTAACAAGTGTCAGAATCTACTTCAAAAGATTCTATACACCTTTCACCAAAACAAGGGAATACTTTTATAGGTGTGTTATGCCACTGGACACATATAGATCTTGTCGAATAGTATCCAACATAGCCTTATGTTATAGAAGCAACGATCCTTACAGGCTATAATTATTAAATAGGTTTCAGAAAGGGAATCTATCAGTAATATCCCACTGATAAGTCCTGAATCAAATATAAGAATAAATTGCAAAAGTTTTCAGTGGAATAAAAACAACAACATTTATTGGCTCAAATAAATACGAACATAAACATAACTCATAACAAAAGCATACTATACCAAAACATGACCAGGTGCATCCTAATCTCCTAACGCGTTTTGCACCATGTGGCGCTTCATCAGAGGAGGTTCCTTACAGGCTGAGCCAAAAATAAAGGTGTATTCATACTATGGTTACCTGTGATACATAGATATGCCTTTTCATTTCAAATGTTTACAATTTCATGATCGGTTTCCCTGTCTCCATCTCTACTCTGCCTGCCTTGCGCTTGCCTGTGTCTGGCATAGAGATCTTGTTCAATAGTATCCAACATAGCCTTATGTTATAGAAGCAACGATCCTTACAGGCTGAGCCAAAAATAAAGGTGTATTCATACCATGGTTACCTGTGATACATAGATATGCCTTTTCATTTCAAATGTTTACAATTTCATGATCAGTTTCCCTGTCTCCATCTCTGCCTTGCGCTTGCCTGTGTCTGGCGTTAGGGTTGGACTGGAGGGTGCAGGGCCCACCAGGGCTCCCTCTCCCGGGGCCCTGCAGGTGCCCCCGCTGGCCTCGTCCCCTAACCCCCCCCGCCGCAGGGTCCCCCCTAACCCCCCCCAGGGTCCCACACCCAACTTCCTCCCCCGAGCTTGCTTAAATTTAACGAGCCAGGGGAGGAACGGTAGGGCAGGGGGAGCACCAGCAAGGGTCGGGTCTGGGCCGCCGGGGCCCACCGGGATTTTTCCCGGTGTCCAGGTGGACCAGTCCGACCCTGTCTGGCATACTCTGTCTGCCCTTTGCTGCCTGTGTGGGCCAGGCTCTGTTTGCCCTATGCTTCCTGTGTGTGCCATGCTCTGCCATCCCTATGCCGTGCCTGTGTGCCATACTCTGCCTGCCCTATGCCACCTGTGTGTGCCATACTCTGCCTGCCCTATGCCACCTGTGTGTGCTATACTCTGCCTGCCCCATGCTGCCTGTGTCTGCCATACTCTGCCTGCCCTATGCTGCCTGTGTGTGCTATACTCTGCCTGCCCTATGCTGCCTGTGTGTGCCATAATCTGCCTGCCCTATGCCGCCTATGTGTGCTATACTCTGCCTGCCCCATGCTGCCTGTGTCTGCCATACTCTGCCTGCCCTATGCTGCCTGTGTGTGCCATACTCTGCCTGTCCTTTGCCACCTGTGTGTGCCATACTCTGCCCGCCCTATGCTGTCTGTGTGCCATACTCTGCCTGACCTATGCTGCCTGTGTGCCATACTCTGCCTGCCCTATGCCACCTGTGTGTGCCATAGTCTGCCTGCCCTATGCCTCCTGTGTGTGCTATACTCTGCCTGCCCCATGCTGCCTGTGTCTGCCATACTCTGCCTGCCCTATGCTGCCTGTGTGTGCCATACTCTGCCTGCCCTATGCCTCCTGTGTGTGCTATACTCTGCCTGCCCCATGCTGCCTGTGTCTGCCATACACTGCCTGCCCTATGCTGCCTGTGTGTGCTATACTCTGCCTGCCCTATGCTGCCTGTGTGTGCCATACTCTGCCTGCCCTATGCCGCCTATGTGTGCTATACTCTGCCTGCCCCATGCTGCCTGTGTCTGCCATACTCTGCCTGCCCTATGCCAACTGTTGTTGTTGTTAGGGGGGTCCTAAGGTGTGTAATTATATGCTTACATATCAGTGGGGCGTGCCTAACATTTTGTAACCCCTTAGTGATTTAGCCTTTCCTTCTCCTTTAACAGGAACAGTAACACTAATACCAAAAAATGAAAGTTTTTTTAAAGTAATTTTGATATAATGTACAGGTATGGGATCCCATAGACTCCATTATCAGCAAATTCTAATTTTTAAAAATGATTTCCTTTTTTCTCTGTAATAATAAAACAGTACCTGTACTTGATCCCAACTGAGATATAATTAATACTTATTGGAGGCAAAACAAGCCTATTGGGTTTATTCAATATTTAAATTATTTTTAGCAGACTTAAGTTATAGAGATCCAAATTACGGAAAGATCCCTTATCCAGTAAACCCCAGGTCCCAAGCATTCTGGATAAAAGGTCACAGTTCAAGGTTAGAAAAAGTGGGCAGAGCCACCGACAGCCAATCAGATTTTACCCATTGATTTTCAATCATCAATAATCCAATCATCAAAATTCAACCTGCTGCCATTCTCACAGTATTAACACCAGGGTCACTAGGGGACTGCATTTTTAGGTTTTTAAAAGTGGGTGGAGCCACCAACAGCCAATCAGACTTGACCTATTGAATTTCTTTGGTTTAAATTTAAAATGCTGCCTTTCTCACACTATTTATGTCAGAGTTCCCAAACTTTGCACAGTCAGTCACTGGCTGACATATTCAGGGTTAGAACAAGTGGACAGAGCCACCAACAGCCAATCCATTTCCACCCATTAAATTTCATTGGTTTATAGTTAAACTGATGCCATTATTTAAGTATAAATTCCAGTGTTGTTAAACTTTCCAGAGTTAGTCACTGGGTATTTGCTATTCAAAGTTGGGAAAAGTGGGCGGGGCCACCAACAGCCAGTCACATTTCACCTATTTACTTTCAATGGTGAAGTATAAAATGCTGTCAGTCAATTTTGCAAAGTTGGTCACTGGGGACTGCAGTTCAAAAATAGGAAATGTGGGTTGGGCCACTAAAAGCCAATCAGATTTCATCCATTGAATTTTATTGGTTTAAATTTAAAATGCTGTCATTCTCACACTATTTATGCCAGGCGGCCCACTGTTTGTGACTGAGTCTGGGTGACTTCGACTCGAGGTTAGAAAAAGTGGCAATACCCACTAACCACCAATCACAATTTACCTATTTTTATTGGCTTAAATTTAAACTGCTGCTGTTCTGTAACTTTTAATCCTAGGGTCCCTAAACTTGGCAGATTTTGGACTCTTGCTGCACAAATATGACAGCCTCCTCATAGAGGAACATGGGGGATCAGATAGGTAAAGTAAAAGCACCAGGCAAATACTTTTATGGCAAAATTATAAATAGCATGTAAAGACTGTGTTATGATGCATGTTTAATTTCTGACGTCAGTGTCTCTTTAAATTATTATATTTCTGGAACATATAATATCATATCATATAATATGATACAATCATTTCTTCCTTTTGTTGGAAAACAGTGGCGCTAATTGATAGTCCATTTGTTTCCCAATATATCACATTGATATACACTAGACATATTTTTTACAGTGTGTAAACCAACATGGTGATATTGCCTATAGCAACCAATCCGCAATTAGAATTGAACTGTAACCTACAATTTAGAAAACAAAAGCAAAGGTCTGATTAGTTGCTATGTGCAACATCACTGGTGCTGTTGGCTTACACACCATAATAAATATGCCCCTTAGATTTTATTTAAGAATTGAACCAGAAATCCAGTCAAAAGTGCATTGAATTTTGGTCACCACTGTGACAATTTTACAAAAATTACAAAAATAAATCAAATATATAGAAAATATATTTTTATTTTACACTAATACTTTCTAATGAGTCAGTGATAATTTACCAAAAGGAATTGCATGTGCATGGAAAACTGCTTCCCATATATCCCATTTTCAGTTAACAGATGGATTGTTTTACATATGTGTTCATTCAATAGTGTCCCTGTGAAGTCACCTTTATAACAGTGACAGGGAGTGTTGCTGAGGTGAAAAGGGTGGGTAGGAGGCTGTACTGACTGTTCTGACCTCTACAGCTTGGCTTAGTACTTCTCTGCACTCCGTACTGGACACACATTTTTCCTGGCCTGTACTCTTTATTTTGATTTCATTCCAGGAGGAGGAAAGGTGCTTATAAGCCAGGAGGAAATAAAGGTCGGAAGAACATCGGCTGGAATTAGCACTATTAGAACAATCACTGGCTGACCAAGTTATCCGTGAAAGGGCTTAGGTTTATCGCTGAGAAGGGAGAGAAGCAGCGAGACAGTGTAACTGAAGCACACTGACAGATGGCTGACTTCATTGCTGGGGCCTTGGGAGGTACAGTTACAGCATGTATACATAGTTATGCGCTGAGATGAAATGGATGCAAAGTGATCACGTAAAACCTTTCCTAAACTGCTTCTTCATACATACTAACAAGCCTTTCCTGCACCTGTTACCCAATATAACATTATGCTGGTGCTTTCTATTAACATTCTACTTCCAGTCTAGGAAACATTAGTATCTCTGAGTAAATGCTACCTTGTATCTCTACATTAAACTGTACTTGAATATGTAATAATGAATTATATCCTAGTGACATTTTTATCTGTACACTTCCTGAGACAATTTACAGTTAAACTCTGTTAATATTACAGTATATTATTATATTATATAACACTGTATTAATTTTACAAGGCATTCTTTTTTCTAAAGTTTTATACAATGAATCCTGAGTATGGTAATTATGTTTTTAATCTAGGATGAACATGTACGGATAAGCAAATAGCTGTCGATGATTTACTACCTCCTATTGGGGGCTGAGGATGTGTAACTATAGAGGAAGCAGACCCTGCAGTCGTGGGAGGCCCCGGGGGACAGGGGGGCCTTGACCTCAGCTTACTCTATAGCCACTTTTCTTCTGAGAGCATGTTCATACCCACTTGGGAAGGCAGCGGGGAGCGTTGAGTTATTAGTGTGTGCCAGGCCCTTCCCAAGTTTCTTTGCGTGGGGGCCAGTCAGCACTTCGGTATGCCCCTGGAGTAGAACCTAAAGTTGCAAAGGCATAACCAACTTCACATTAAAATGCTGGTTATGGGAATGACATTTTGGCCAGGCAGGTGTTCTGGATACTTTTATTTCTGGGCTTAGCTGATAGGAAGAGACGTTTTTTTTTTTTTTTTAAATAACAGAAAAATTACTGCTGCTTTTTTAAGCCATAGCAATATGATAATGTCAATATCAATTTAAACATTTGTCCTTGCCCTTTTTCCTGTCAAATGGTTTGTTCTATTACTGCAAAATAGCTTGAGCAAATGGTACAGGTTAAAAAAAGGCCAAATAAGGTAATCCAACTCAATAAACATGTAAGATAGGCTACTTCATGGCATTAACCTAAAGGCTCTTGCTCTAAGTGACTGAGGGCAGGTTTGATGAAATGGCAAACAAAGCGTTCTGCTGCTAGTTTTTGTTGTTTATTGACATGGATCTTGATGACATTGAACTCGTTTTGCAAGCCTGTTCTTGTTTACACTTTTACCTGCAAAGTTATTTTAAAGATCTAAACATTAGCACTAAGTGAGCTATTGGCCACCTGAAGGCATATGAATAGCACATATCAACACAATCAAAAATGCTGACCAGACAATGCAGCAAACATGAATGAGATCTTTCATACTGGAAACTAAAGCATACAACCTTTGACTTTAGCTTGCCCTTTGGCCATACTATATAAAGTACACAGTTCTATGGAAGCGTCATCTCACATTTTTGGTACATTATATCAGACAACAATCCAGACCCCCAAAGCTGCTTTTCCTATGCCCCCAGTGCATTATTCACTTGACGTGATGTATGTGTAACCTCCAGGGTTATGACAGATCTTAGAACAGTACAAACATCCAAAGCTGGCTTTGGTAAACTGATACTGATTACATTTGGTTCCACTCTAGTTATTGGTGATCCAGTCATGCATGGCAATATGATATGCAACTCTGGATTTGTAATAAAGATTGAGATATCAGCTGGTCCACATGTGGTTATTCAGTACATTTCAAACCAAAATTCATGTTTTCCTTCATCACACCATTTCCTCCTATTTCCTAAATCTGCTGTGCCCCATTTTTTTTGTCCCAGCATATCTCCAATTATACTTGCTATGACTGTTGATATCATCTACTTCACAACCCTTTTATTCTTTGCCCTAAATACTCATTGCATTCCCTCATCATTCCCTCTAAAGCTGTTTATTGTTCCTATGTAGTATTCAATCTTTTTAAGAAGATTACGTCTGTATCATGTTACATTTTAAAGCTGATGTATTATTAAAGTGTTGTAATAATTTAACATTTTGCTGAAGTAAACATATCAGGAAATAGTCCTTGTCTCTGGAATGCTTTTATATAGCCACTGACCACGTGTGGTTACATAATGTACCAGTCCTTATTCCTGTAATAAGATCTAGATAAATAGGAACCTAAAACACAATGCTATATAATTTTTAAAGGGGAAGAAATGCTACTAAGGCATTTTATTGCTAATAGATTTGTCACAATAGTATAAGCTGCTCCTGAAACAGCTCTAAACTCAGATAACAGCAGAGAGGGGAGGAGGAGAAGGGAAGGGAAGGGGAGGCATGAGAGAGAGGAGCAAACTTCGCAGGCTTGTGGCCTGAAGGATTTTGCTGAATGCAGGAAGTCTGACACAGAAAGTCATGTATACAGAATATAAGGAAAGAAATGTGGTATTTCTTTGCACTGAGGACTCAGAGCAGCTGTTCTGTGAGTGTTTATGGCTGTATTTACATAGACCTTTCTGATAAAGCTTACTTTTTAACTTTTCTTCTGCTTTAAACATCTGACAATGGCATTTTGCTAATTGATAGCATTTTCTCTGTTTACTGTAGGTGCTTGTGGGGTTATGGTTGGATACCCTCTTGACACTGTTAAGGTATTATATCTATATTTTGTAATCAAATATGTCATTTTTAATTTTATAGTGTTAACAAAACTGTCTTCACTGTTTTGACTCTAGGTTAGAATTCAAACGCAAAAAAACTACAATGGAATTTGGCACTGTGTCCGCTCAACGTACAAAATGGAAAGAGTAAGTTGGTGATGATATTTTGGTAGCATACCAGTTTATGAAACTGATTAAACCTTCAGCAAGTAACAGAAATTTTTAATATAAAGCTATATAAAAGCAGCCAAGCAACAGAACCTAAAATGCCTAAATTGTGTGTTTCTCAAAAGAACCTCTAATAAATAATGGGCAGCCCCCCTGATTTAGTAAAAATTGCAAGCATTCGGAGCCTGGGGGCTTATCAATATCTGGGACAAAATATTATCTTGTCTTTACAGGTCATAATTCCCATTTGAAGTTCATTTATAACAGTCTGATATGGACTTGTGACGTGGATAAGATCTGGATCCATTCATTATCCCATCCAATGGACCCTTGTCTTGTATCTTCACTTTGTTCTTGTCCAATTCCTACTTGTGCACTCTCTTGTTAACTCCACCCTATTCTGTCTTCGTTTGTGTCACACTATGTGCCTGACTGAATCCAGACACCTGGACTATTTTCAACCCACCCTAAAAAAATTATCTCTATCTATCTGCAGGCCCGGATTTATGCCCAGGCCTAGGGCGGCATAAACTTAGGGGTGGCATGCTGCCCCACCGCAACAAAATGTTGAAAATTTGCTCACATACGGCAAGCAATGGGGAACTCTCAACACTGCTTCATATGGGAGTTTGAAAGTCTGCGCATACATGCTCGCGCTCAGGGGAAGGGGGGGGATGTGCAGAATCGGGGCGGCCTCAGGGCGCCCGAAGTTCAAATCCGCCACTGTCTGTAACTTCCTAATTTATTTCTCATGAACACTTTTCTCTGATAAAACAGTATATATGTTATGCCATTCCAGCTTTAATTTGTATATTGCCTGATGAAGGACACTGGGTGCCCTGAAAGCTTGCAATCTTTACTTACTCAGCCAATAAAAGGTATCACCTAACTTTACATTTTCTGCAGTTTTTCAATGGCTAACACGGTAGAACATCTTAAAACCATGGAGTCATATTAAAAAACGCATGACCTTCTATATGAGATTTTTTTTAAATGATTTCTGTGTTCCTCTAACCTGTTTGCTATTTCTGTGCAGACTATGTAGTTGTTGTTCTGCTTCCCATTGGTGCAAGTTTGTGGCTTCAACATTGAGGCTATTTATACTTTTGCTAATGCACAATGTTTCTTGTTTTAAATCTTGTTTTGTTTTATAAATTAATACAATATTAATTGCTGCTTTAGAGGAGATACACAGTCAATCTGCAACCTGCATTTTCTACTCTAAATTAAACTACAAGTTTAAGAATAGGACTGTCATGGGAAAACATGTTTTTTTCAAAATGCATCAGTTAATAGAGCTTCTCCAGCAGAATCCTGCATTGATATCAGTTTTTTAAAAATACAAACAGATTTCACTCAGGTACAATGCACTGAGATGGCTGCCTACACACCAATATTACACAATACATTTGTTGGTTCAAGAAAAACATTTTCAATCGTAGAGTGAATTATTTGCTATGTAAACAGTGTAATTTAGAAATAAAAAGTACACCATAAAAATCATGACAGAATCCCTTTAATGAGCCATACATTGCACATGCTTGTGTAACAGATAAGTATTCTTCTCTAACTCTCAATACTTTCCTTACAAGGTATCTGGGTTTTTCAAGGGAGTGTCAATGCCCATGTCCATGGTATCTGTCAGCTCATCTATTGTGTTTGGTGTATATAGAAATGTTCTCCGCAATCTGTGCAAGTTAAAATATGGAACAACAGCAGTGAAGCCATCAAAGTTTGATATATTCCTATCTGGCTATGCCGCTGGGGGAGCTCAGGTATGGAATTATCCCTGGATGGAGGGTGATTTTTGTGTTTGTGGTGGGTAATTAAAGACATTTTCTATATGGATTTCTTTATAGAATCCCAGTACCAGTTCCGTATAATTCCCCAGAACACACGGCAGAATAAATGCAGTAGCAAATCTACTTCCTCTATAGTTTCTTATGTTTTAATTGTCCTTTTGGATTTATTCAACTGAAATATTAAGAGCTAAGTGTATATTTATTTTCCCATTATGCCTCCCCATCCAACACAGTCTCTTTGAAAGTGTTAGTGGCTGAGCTTGCAGTTTTAACATTGTCTTAAAAGCTATTGTCTGTGAGGAAACATTTACATGAGGTTCAGTTAGACTGAGCACGGCTGCCAGCTTTAATGGATAGGCTGCTTATTGTGACTGTTTCTTATTCTAGATTTTAGTCTCATCTCCTGCTGACATGGCAAAGGTTCGTCTACAGACTCAAATGTGTCCACCTAATTCCACCACATGCTCTTTGCTGACTGGGCCCAAGTATTCAGGCCCGATTAACTGCCTGTTGACAATAGTGAAAGAGGAAGGATTTCTTGGCCTGTACAAAGGCTCCTCAGCTTTAATGTTCAGAGACTGCCACTCCTTCGCAACCTATTTCCTGTCTTATGCCATTTTACGGGAATGGCTTCTACCGTTTGAACAAAGTCACTCAGGTACTTCTAAAGGCATCATATGACATTATGGAAACTAATTTACCTCTCTCGGGACTCATTCTTCCATCTCTGAACTACAAGATGAATTCTACTATCCTTATATACTTATGAGTAGGAGTCTGCAAGATTCACAGTATCCAACTAATATTTGCACCCTTGACAATGTGACTCCTCAGTGATATGTGTATATGTAAATAGCTTACAACCAAGTTGTTGTTCAAGCTCTCCGTCTGTCTTTTCTATAGACAGTTATATAAAATACAAAATAATATAAATGTTTAATGAGCATTATAGCTCTCTTATTATTCCCATTAACATTGTATGAGTAACTAAGGATGATTTTACTGTAAATTTCTCACATTGTAATACACCTTTATCTTGTTAATCTCCAATATATCAGCATTAAGGTCCCCATACACGCTGAGATCTGCTCGCTTGGCGAGATCGCCAAGCGAGCGGATCTGCACCCGATATCCCCATATATATCCCTGATATCTATCCCTGATATCTGGGAGCATGTAGTTAAAAAAAATAATAATTTGATCGTTTGGCCCTGGGGCCAAACGATCGAATTATACTGGCGGCAAGGGGCAGTCGGTTCGGGGACCGCGCCAAGGAGCCGATGCGGTCCCCGATCCGACTGAATTTTCTAACCTGGCCAATCGAGATCTGCCCAATTTCAGGCCAGATATCGGTCGGCCAGGCCCCTCGTTTCTACCCCTACACGGGCAGATAAGCTGCTGAATTGGACCAAGGGACCGATACCGGCAGCTACAATCTGCCCGTGTATGGGGACCTTAAGGCTAATGTCCCAGTGGGATTAGTTCAGTATTGCATTTAATGGTCTAATCTGCCTGGAGCATTGGACTGTCTCTTAATGCTGATTCTAATTGTGATTAACTAGACAAATTTCATTTTAATGTGTGATATGCGTGCTTCCCTGATTTATGTTTATTACATATTGTACATTTTTAATTCCAATAAGTATATTTCTGTTTTTCCTATCTTACAGAATTAATCGGAGTTTTATTTGCTGGCGGTTTTGCTGGAGTGGTGGCCTGGGGCATCGCTACCCCCATGGATGTCATTAAGTCTCGCCTGCAGGTTGATGGAGTTACAAAGCAGAGATACAGAGGGGTGATTCACTGTATCACTGAAAGTGTAAGGCAAGAAGGGATCACTGTTCTGTTTAAAGGACTCTCACTGAATTGTCTGCGGGCCTTTCCTGTGAACATGGTGGTATTTCTTACATATGAAGCTATACTGAGACAGATCAAACCACTTTCTGTGTGAGCATAACTTTGCTTTCTTTTTGTTTTTGTATAGTGTAAATATAAATTGATTAACAAAGGTAAAAAAATAAATAAATACATTTCCTGTTTGAAAAGCACTTTTAAGCATTCAAGGCTACACTTCAACTCTATACATATATCTAATGTATATCTCTTGTGCCCATATCTCTATGCCATTAGCAATACCTTTGGTACTAACTACATCCCAAACAGTATACATACATCCTATTGTGAGCAGGGTATCATGCATAGTTTGTATTAATGTAAGGGCTCATGGAAGATTAAGGGACCAACAAACCAGAATTTTTTATTTCAGTAGTTCAGAGTGCACAGACAAAAACAAGTTGAGGAAGCACTGCTGTCTCACAGCACAAGGTTCTTAAAGGAAAGGCTAGTAAAGAGTTAATCCCAAGCTGCAGGCATACCTTCAGTTGTTTCAATAGTGCCCTTAAGTCTCCCCATATTTCTCCTGTTCAGAAGATCTGAAGCCAAACAGGAAGAAAAAACAGCTGAGCTGTTTAAAGAAAGTTCCCATAATGCCTCACTGCTGCACAGACACCCAGACCAAGTGAACATGCTCAGTTAGACTATGAGTGAGCTTCCTGCTGATTGGCTCAGATCCACATTCCTAAGGGGGGAGGGAGTGAGTTCTTAGCATTCTTGAGGGAGGGGGGAGCAGGAGAGAGGAGACAGCAGAAAGCTGCGTGTCTCTGGCACATGAATTACAGACACAAGGAATCTTTTCACAGAGAAGTCAGTGCAGCGTTTCTGTGAGTGCTTATGGCTGTATTTACATAGACCTTTCTGATAAAGCTTATTTAGTTTTTACCTTTCCTTCTCCTTTAAGTTTATTTCTGGTCAAGGCCCTAACTTAATGGGGTTTCATTGCTTTCTTTGTGTGAGTTTCCTCCCAATCCACCAATATTCGGATTCAGGTTGAACTGAAGAAGCTGCTCGGATGAGTAGTGAAACGTCTTCAAAGATTACTTAGCAAGTCCAGTTGCTTTAGATTTACTTATACTAGATATACTTTAATATACACTTATTGGTGTTTATTATTTGTCTGCTTTCTCAAAAGAACCGCAACCCTAGTAAAGGGGTGAATAATATTATTAATATTATATAAATCTTACAATAGCATTTCTAAAATAACTGAAAATCAGAATTTAATAATCAGCAGGCCAGCCTCTTTTTCTGCTGGATAATTTGCAACAACCCCTAAGTTTAGCTTCTCAGTAGCTGCCCAGAGCATGTGAGTGTCACTTCTAACAAAATCTAAGGTGGGGAGCTCCTTTGACAACTTTGAAGGCCTGGATCATGGCTGCTATAGAGATGCTGAACCTTAAGGCTGGTGCAATAAGTTCAGAATATGAAAGTATGCAATGGAAGTATGGAATAACAATAATTCAGATTTTTAAAAAAGATTTCCCCTCTGTAATAATAACAAAAGCACCTTGTACATTATTCCAGCTAAGATATAACAAACCCTTATTGGTGCCAAACAGTCCTATTAATCATGTTTAAATTATTTTAAGTTGATTAAGGTATAGAGGTTCAAATTATGGAAAGACCCCCTATCCGGAAAACCTCAGGTCCCAAGGATTCTGCATAACAGGTCCCATACCTGTATAAGCAACTTAATTGCACATTTAGAGAGGCAATGGTACACTGATCATGTAATAGGGGAGACACTGGGCATATTGGGAAGTGCTATTAATAAGTGACTTGAAAGATAATTGGCTGCTTGTCTTAATTAATGGTGGATGGAGCCATGGCACAGCATAATAAACTTCCACAATACACAAAGAGAGCCGAGCCTAATAACATTTCTATTATTCATTGATTAACCCTTTTATTAACAGAAAGAATTCTAATTGCTTTCCTGCACATCAGTAACAGGCTTAGTAGTTCAGCACAGCAGTCAGTGCATGAATAAACCTGGCAAATGACTACCCCTTCTCTATATATATCTTACACAGAAGAGCTCACTGAACATCTTGTTCCTCGTCGGGGACAGTTGATACCAAACACAAAAGTAGATTACAGTGCTGAAGAATGTTTTATCCTTGAAATCTATTTTTAAGGGAATAGAGTGAGTTGCTGGAAAGTATGTTAGACTAGTTCCTATGATTCTGCAGTGCAGTAGTTTCCATTAACCATCTGCATAGCTGCTTGTTGTGTGGAACTGAATATCAAATGTTTTTTATAACGAAAATGAAGGCATAATGGGTTCCTGTCATGTCCAGTTTATATACATTTATTGTGCAACATTTTAGTGCTATGTTCTAAGCACAATGTAGCACTTTCCCCCATAATTCCATCATCAACCGACTGTGTCCAATTTAGCAGCCCTGCAACTGCACTTTATTCTGATTCTCCCTGTCTCGCTTGGAACACTAAAAGCAATGAGAGGAAGGATTGAGTTTACTACCTCTTTTTAAATGTATTCTAATCATTTGAAGGCAGAGGGCAACAGTTGTTATGTAATAAAATCTAATCTCTACATTTCTTCCCAATAAAGAAATAGCCAAAACACGCCTTATTTATCTGGCTATGATAGGTAGATGTTGTTAATTTAATCTCATAAGAAATGGATTTATTTCCCATGTGCCGATCAGTTCTAAGCAAGTGCTATGTATCATTTGAAAGTACAGTCTAGCACATTTTTCAGTTGAAAATATAAGTATGTGGGCTACTGGTATCACTTCCCATTGTGGTTGGTTGGTAGCCTCTTAAGTGCACCTTTACTCTCTACTGCCACTGGGGATATGGCGTTGTACCACCCTTTATGCTGGCTGCTATTGAGGTTACATATATGTGCTTATTATGTTTCTTAATATATTGTCATGCATTATTGTGATGGGATCAGCCGTGAGAAATCTGTACTTTTATTTTGCATTAAAATGTTTTGCCTTTAATTTCTGCACAATATGATGCACTTTAAAGAAAAGATCCAGCTGCTGAGGAATAAAAACACATTTGTTTCATTATATTTAAATACTTGTCGCTTAAAATGTTTGTTTGCTCATACGAAAAGATCACAGATCCAAACACCAGTTTCTGGTGATCTGGCACCAAACTGAATGTTTCTTTTTTTTTTGGGGTGGGGGTCTTGTGTATTTTTATATCACACTGATGGTCAGACTGCACTTATCTTAGGTTAATGCCACACGAGGCGTAGGGCTGATATTTTCGGCAAGCGGAAAAACGCTTGGCGAAAATTCAGCCCTACGCCTGCTACTTGTGCCTAAAGTCATTTTAGACTTTGCATTCTCTCGCGTTTTCATGCGTATATCGGCTACATGTGCCTACACCCGAGCGTATCTCATTCATTCGGGTGCAGGCACAAGTAGCAGGCGTAGGGCTGAATTTTCGGCAAGCGTTTTTCCTCTTGCCGAAAATATCAGCCCTACGCCTCGTGTGGCATCAGCCTTAGAGTGCACAAACAATCAATTAATTGGTCCAATATGAAAAAAGTAAGGGCAAACCATGGACATGATAATGTAAGCATTTTGAAAGTTCTCAGTGTGTCAGGTTAAAAATAGGCCACTCCCATCCCTTCAGAAAGCTGATCAGAGAGATAGAAGAAGGACCGATTTAAAAGGTATAAAAAGTAGCTTTTACAGTGGCCATATTTTTTATTTAAAATAGATTTTTAACAAGCTGAGAGCATTATTGGTGGTTTAATAACATTTGAACGTTGGCGATGAACAACCCCCAGCTAAACTTTGCAAAAAGCTAAAGCCAGTCTCCCACAACCATGTGGAAAGATGTATTATGGTCTGATGAGATCAAAGTTGTACTATTTGGCCATAGTTCCCAAAGGTATGTTTGCTACAAAATAACAGAGTACATCATCACAAGAACACCATACCCACAGTGAAGCAAAGTGGTGGCAGCATCTTGCTTTGGGGCTGCTTTTCATCAGCTGGAACTAGGTGATGGTTTTAGGTGGATGGAATCATGAATTGCTCCAAGTATCAATTTATTTTATCACAAAACCTTCAAGCATCTGCTAGGAAGCTGAAAAGGAACTTCACCTTTCAGCATAACAATGACCCATAGCATCCATCTAAATAAAAAAAGCAATGGCTTCACCAAAGGAGGATCAGTGTTCTGGAATGGCCCAGCCAGAGCAAAGACTCCCTTGTTTGAGAAACCCACCCAAACAAACTTACACTTTTTGAAAAGTAAACATTATTTAAATCAACTTTACAATATACATGAATTAAAAAATATGCAGCCTTTTCATGATTTCTTATTTGTTTAATTTTGCAATAAAGGTTGAATTAATTCAGACAGGATTTATCTCGGTTTCTTTTCTTATTAAAAAAAACTGCCATTTTGTAGGGGTGTGTAGACTTTTTTTTATATCCAATGTACTTCTAGGTTTGCAACCTTAGCCCAAAATAATTACTGGGCAGTAATATGGGGTGCAGGGACTGGGCAGACTTAGGGCAGGGTCAAACAGATCTGGGAAAGGAGGCTAGCATGGGAAAAAAAGAAGAAATCAGGACACTAATTTTACTACCAAGTACATTATGCATAAATTTGTCACACCGACCCTGGCCTTAACTGGCCTTTTATTGGCTCGGCAGGTGGAATACTGGCCAGGTGGCAACCCTATATACTACGTTTGTGAATCCCGGTAACTTACCAACATCTTCCATCTTGTTGTTCAATCATTTTAATCAATAACATAGGTATGGTTTACATTTATATACAAATTACCCGATTAGTAGTTTGCTGTTAAATGTATTCAATCACTAAATAGGAAAGTGGTGCAATCATTAATTTTATTTAGGTTAGTTAGCACAGGTTAGAATAGCTCAATAGCACAGATGTACAAATTATAAATATGAATTATGAAGGAGGTACTGGTTACCTTGGAGAAGTTTCACTTTAAGTCCTTTGGGAGTGTGATACCAAGATCAACAAATCCACATAACTTGTCTCAAAACATGTCAATTTGACACATATTCCAAACTAAGTGGAAGGTGCAAATGTGATCTTATTTGGTTGATAATTAACGGTACAGTACATTGTTGGATTGCAGAATCATTTCTTTTAAAACTTTCTAAAACTCAAATGCCAACTTTCGTGGCATCATAAACTGTTTCACTGTCTCTTCTGTAACGTGTTTCCTTCTCTCCTGGTGTGCTGCTATCATTGGTTGCAGGGTTTCAATCAGGAGTTTCTTAAGTTCTCCAGTTAGCAGGGCACCGCTTGAATAATCCTAGAAAACAAACCACTTTAGTTACAGGATAAATCTAACCGTAGTGGAGTTGGCTGTTTTTTTTTTTCAGAATCTTGTTTTCCCTAATAAGGCACAAGATACACTTTGAACTAATAAGCTCAGTGGTACCTGGTTCCCTGCACAGATCTCAGCACTGGCAAAATAGATGGTGCCAACAGGAAGCATAAGGGGTTATGTCCTTTTCCTGTTAGCTCTATGAGGTTCCTGTTTGACCGTAAAAGTTACAAAACCTTTTACTAATGAAATTAAAAATATACATATTTGCAGGTTTAACTTTTGAATCATGCAGTTCCAGCATGTTTTTTTTCAAAACACTTCTCCAGAAGAATCCTGTATTGAAATCCATTTTTCAAAAGCATTTTTATATTTAACTTTGAAATTTCACTTGGGGCTAGCCATGTTATTCATATCCCAGGCTGCCGCAGCCATGTGACCTGTGCTCTGGTAAATTTTAGTCACACTTTACTGCAGAGCTGCAAGTTGGACTGATATCACCCTCCCTTTCCCCCCCAGCAACCGATCAGCAGAACAATGGGAAAGGAGCAAAATAGCAGTTCCCAGTAGATATCAGAATAGCACTCAGTAGTAAGAAATCCAAGTCTGGCTTAGGACTTCTCCAGTTACAAGGGAGAAGGAAAAACAATAAGTTACCTGAAAGCAGTTCTAATGTGTAGCACTGGCTCCTTCTGAAAGCTCAGACTCAGGCACAATGCACTGAGATGGCACCTACACACCAATATTACAGCTACAAAAATACATTTGTTGGCTCAAGAATAAAATTTTAAATAGTAGAGTGAATTATTTGCTATGTAAACAGTGTAATTTAGAAATATAAAGTACCTCATAAAAAATCATTACAGAATCCCTTTAAAGTATATAAACAGCTGGAAAAGGGCTACACTTAAAAGTTATTACATGGTTAGAACAATACAGGTCCAGTAACTGGGCCTGTATTATAGGTGTAAATATACTTATTTAAGAATTTTCTATATAATATTAAAATTGTACAGTTAGACATGATGTTTCAATTGGATGGGCCTGAGGTGAAAAAAAAAACAAAAAACACTTTCTCCAGTATGCCCTGGACTCGCTTATATACCCAAGTATCGAATTGGTTACATCACCTAATTGATGTTAGCTTTCATCTATAGGACAGTGCATATCGGAGACTATTATTTACATTAGGATCACAAACGTTTGGTTTCACTAACATCAAAGACAGCCAGATAGGCATCCCACTTTAAAATGACCCATTAAGGGCAGTAGCACACGGGGAAATTAGTCGCCCGCGATAAATCTTCACTACCTCGGGCGACTAATCTCCCCGACATGCCATTCCACCGGCAAGAATGTAAATCGCGGGTGGAATGGCATACGCATCGCTTCGGTTTCCCGAAGTCACCCGAAGTTTACTTGCAAGGCGTATGCCATCCTACCGGTGATTTACATTCTTGCCAGTGGGATGGCATGTTGGGGAGATTAGTCGCCCGAGGTAGTGAAGATTTATTGCGGGCGACTAATCTACCCGTGTGATACTGCCCTTAATGGGTCATTTTGAAACTTGTCTAAAAGTGGGATTCCTATCTGGCCCTCAGTAATGAAGATTTATCGTGGGTGACTAATCTCCCTGTGTACCACTGCCCTAAAAGAACACAGCATTAATTTGTGTAAAAAAGTATGCTATTAGCTTCTCTATCTTTTCTGCTCACTATACTACTATTGTTTCCTAGGGCTTCATAGTGTAACATTCAAGCAGGAATATACCTTACCTGTTTTATTTGTTCAAGCCTCTCATCATCTTCAAGGAAGAATGTCAAGTACATATAAGAGACATCAACTTCCCAGTTGCCTCCAAATTGGCGATGTTCTTCAACGGTATCCTTTCCACCAGAGAAAGCATGCTTGTTGATCTAGTATTAAAATTAGAAGTATGATTTCAGGTAAATATATGGACAGTCATTGCAGGAAGAGATATGAACTACACACACATACACACACACACACACACACACACACACACACACATTACAAACCTCTATTATACGGACATGGTTTTCTTGTTTCTAATTAAACATGGTATACTGCTGGGCTTTTAAAAAGTAGTACCTTTGTTTTGATTTGCTTTGGCGTGTCTGTAAGGAAGATAGAAGAGTTGGGGTCACTGGCGCTCATCTTAGTCTGTGCTCCCTGAAGTGCTGGGAAAAATGTCGAGTGCATTAGTGCGGGTTTAGGATAACTAATCCTAGGGGCGACATCTCTTGTCATGCGGAAATATGGATCCTAGGAAAGATTAAAGTTCAAAATTACACAAAACGAAAACAAATGCTAATTAAACATGGTTATACTGTAGTAACAAAAAAAATAAACCTGACATATATGCATTTGTAGGCTTCCTATTGTCTATATATACTGTATGCATTTTCCACTGCTTCGCTTAGTCTCTATCAACTCCCCTATCCCCCAATTTAACTTAGATGTGATGCTCCCCATCTTTCTGCTGTCACATAAAATTTGCTACATATAGATAAATTCCTTTCACATTTGCATATAAACAAGTAGAGATTCTAATACATTGAGACTTTAATTTTGATTATTTTCAAGGTTACATTGTACATAGGAAGCTATATTAGTAGTTCAAACTCACGAGGGTAACGACCAGCTCCTTTTATACAGCCTTTGAAAATAGTTGTATTACCTGGTCGATAGCACAAGGGATGAGGCACTGAATGTCCTTTCTGCCCTTGAAAATTTCTGGAAAGGAACTACTGAAAGATGGAGCAGCTTGTATGGCTGGAAAGCTGATCTTCCCTATAAGCAAGAAGGTATTTTAAAATAAACATAATATCGGTATACTTGTGAATTCAAAAGTTCAAACTGAAATGTACAAAAAAAAAAAAATAAATATATCAAGACATATACATATATATATATATAAATCTGTGCTGGCCTAACATTGCCGTTAACCAAGTGTATGTGCCATTAAGTTTCACTTAGCCTCAATTTCCTTTCTCTGACATAAAAAAAATTCAACATTCCATCAGAATGCTATTCCATTATTACTATCAGGGGCGGGCCAAGCCGACCGGGCGCCCTAGGCAACCCGGTCGGCAAACTCCGCCCACCTCCCCGCCCCCCCCCCGAACAGCGCATGCGCGCCAAAGCACAGGAGGTGGTGCAGGGGGGGCGGGGCGATTAGATCGGTCATTGTCTCCACCGCTAATGACAAGCGGCGGAGGCAATGACTAAGTAGCACTAGGGGTAGGCAGGAGAGGCTCCTGCCTGGCGCCCCTCAATCGTTGCGCCCTAGGCAGCTGCCTCTTCTGCCTACCCCTAGTTCCGGCCCTGATTACTATCTCTGAGGAACCCAATCTCAATTGCAGAACAGCCTCCTAAGTATACACTAGCGGCATGCCAAGTCCCTCAAAAGTATCAGATAAACACAGCTAGAGCTTCTTGGCTGTACAGGAGATGTGACCATTCATTCTACAAATGACAAAACTTTAATTAGCACAAAGTAAAATAGGGCATATATCCTGCAATACATAAAGACCTAATTACAAAGTTGCTAGGAATAGGGCATTCTAAACTATGTGCTATGTAAAGGTGAACCACCCCTTTAATAATCAAAAGGGGCATGGAGTAATAACCTAGGTTAATAAATAATGCAATCTAGTATCATTACATACTCCTTTACATGCACCAAGAGGCCGAATAACCATTGCCTGCCCAAAGCAATCATATCTAAATTGTGCAATTAATTACATGACGTTTGTAGCTTACGTGCAATGGAGTGTAAAGTGAGTAAAAACGTTTGCTGTCCATGCAGAATTCTTGTGCATAACAAGGATCACTCAGTTACCAGTAAAAAGCCTCAATTTGGGATACTGACTGGTTAGTTCTATGGCACCAACTGTAAGCTTAACATTACAATCATACCAGTTATGGTTCTTAATGTAATGTAAAATATATTTGTTATAAAGACTTTTACATTGCCTGCATATATAAAAGTAATACCCACACACAGTGGTAACTCACACGCAGAAGCTACTGCCATATAAACTTTGCAAGGAGCCCGATTCAACATGAGGTATGGCTTTATAGTCTGAGAATCACAGTTTCTGCACCCAAGAGTGAATTACAAAGCCACGATGCAGCAAACTGTTCCCAAAGCATTAAAATGTATTCTTACCAATGCAGTCACTGTCTGTAAAGCCAAATATTCCTTTCACTTGATTGAAGGTTACATGTTTTTGGACCTTTACCACATTTTGGTAGAACCCTAAACTCTTCCTAAAAAAAAATAAATTTTTTTTTATTAACCTCATCATCAGTTGCAACTCTTTTTGGCTACGAAAGTAGCAGCATGTGACATTTGTTAAAAAGTGCCATTGTACATTCCCCTTTCCCTATGCATTTCTGTAATCACAATATCAAGAGCAGAATGCTGCATTTATTTCCCTTTTGGTTTTTTGCTCCAAAAAACATTTAAGGTATTACTGCACACCCTGCAAGTCCTAATGTGCAAGTCCAACAAAATGGAACTTGAGCAGGGAAAACTTCCTTGGTTTTCTCATACACAGTTTAAAGAGCATAAATCAATACCACCAAGGCCAACCCCCCATCAGAACGCATCATTATACAGGCAAAGTTGATGCAATGGCAATTCATATGCTAGGCAAAATACTTACCCCATGTATTCAAGATCAGAAAAGATGAATGTTTTATTGACATCAAAGCCTAATGCTATAATATCCTTGGCATTTTCTACTGCATACTGGTAAGCCTTTTCTATTGTAAGATCTTTCCACAGGTATTTCTCATCATCGGTTAACTGTATAACCAAAGGAACATTGAATACTTCCTGCAGCCACCTAATAGAAAATATAAAGGGCATTCAAATCAACATGAAAGTTATAGAAACACAATGCATATCTGCATCAGAATAAAACAAAACACTAAAATTGTGAAAAACAAAGAGGACTGAATGAAAAGATGTACCATTTTCTTCTAACAGTAGCACCAGTCCGGGGTATAAGGTAAGCGATTACAATCACTGGGGGTGCCTAACATTTTGGCACCCCCCATTGATTAAACCTTTCCTCCTCCTTTAATGACAGGGTGTACACATCTGTAAATTGTTTAATGGAAAGTATACATGCTAAATTTAGAAAAAAATGCAACCACGTAGGTGAACTGAATAATACTATATAGTTTGTATTTACTTACATTGTTGTGATGTCAAAGTATGACTTTGTGACCTGCAATTGATATGAAGGTAAAGGCATTTGGACAAACCCCTGAGAATTAAATGGTTGTATGCCATGTGGCTCAAATTGCTAATTCACTGTGCCTGTAATGTGTCAGCCATGTTTCTGTACTAAAATGTGGAGGAAATAAAGGTAGTTGAATTTTTCATTTAGGTGATGGTACCCACCATATTATGGCCAACCTGTGTACAGATGGCAGGGAAGACTGAGCACCCAGTATAATTCTACTAATAGATGATTGTCTCTAGGAAGGTGCTGTACTTCTGTAAGCAGTAAGTGACTGAGTTGGCATTAATTGTTATTGTTTTAGTTGGTTTGATCTAATAATACCTCTAACAAGTTATGTGTTTGTTGCTTTTGTGGATGTTCTGTTAAAGGGGTTGTTTACACCTTAAAGTTAACTTGAGATGTAAAGAATAATATTCTGAGACAATTTGCAGAATAATTTCACTTTTGTTTAGCAGCTCTCCAGTTTGGATTTTAGCAGTTACCTGGTTGCTATGGTTCAAATTACCTTAGCAACCAGGTAGTGGTTTCAATGTAAGACTAATATATTTAAAGGAGAGCACCTGTATAGGAAAAATAAGCCATAAAAAGTAACAATAACAATAAAAGTGTACCCTCACAGAGCAATCGTTTTTGGCTGCTGGGGTCAACAACTGCCAGTTGAAAGCTGGAAAGCTGCTTAGAACTTGCCATTCTAAAAGATACTAAAATTTGACTTAAAGGTGAACCATCCCTTAAAATAATGGTTAGCTAATTGGGTAAGTATGAACTCTTTATTTTTGTTATTATTGTCTTACATGCATCTGATTCTATAAACACCAAGCACTTGAGCCATTTGGACTTGTATTTACAGTGGCTTGCAAAAGTATTCGGCCCCCTTGAACTTTTCCACATTTTGTCACATTACAGCCACAAACATGAATCAATTTTATTGGAATTCCACGTGAAAGACCAATACAAAGGGTGTACACGTGAGAAGTGGAACGAAAATCATACATGATTCCAAACAAAGTGGGGTGTGCGTAATTATTCAGCCCCCTGAGTCAATACTTTGTAGAACCACCTTTTGCTGCAATTCCAGCTGCCAGTCTTTTAGGGTATGTCTCTACCAGCTTTGCACATCTACAGACTGAAATCCTTGCCCATTCTTCTTTGCTCCAGCTCAGTCAGATTAGATGGACAGCGTTTTTGAACAGCAGTTTTCAGATCTTGCCACAGATTCTCGATTGGATTTAGATCTGGACTTTGACTGGGCCATTCTAACACATGGATATGTTTTGTTTTAAACCATTCCATTGTTGCCCTGGCTTTATGTTTAGGGTTGTTGTCCTGCTGGAAGGTGAACCTCCGCCCCAGTCTCAAGTCTTTTGCAGACTCCAAGAGGTTTTCTTCCAAGATTGCCCTGTATTTGGCTCCATCCATCTTCCCATCAACTCTGACCAGCTTCCCTGTCCCTGCTGAAGAGAAGCACCCCCAGAACATGATGCTGCCCCCCCATATGTGACAGTGGGGATGGTGTGTTCAGAGTGATGTGCAGTGTTAGTTTTCCGCCACACATAGCGCCTTGCATTTTGGCCAAAAAGTTCCATTTTGGTCTCATTTGACCAGAGCACCTTCTTCCACATGTTTGCTGTGTCCCCCACATGGCTTGTGGCAAACTGCAAACGGGACTTCTTATGGTTTTCTGTTAACAATGGCTTTCTTCTTGCCACTCTTCCATAAAGGGCAACTTTGTGCAGTGCACGACTAATAGTTGTCCTATGGACAGATTCCCCCACCTGAGCTGTAGATCTCTGCAGCTTGTCCAGAGTCACCATGGGCCTCTTGGCTGCATTTCTGATCAGCGCTCTGCTTGTTCGGCCTGTGAGTTTAGGTGGATGGCCTTGTCTTGGTAGGTTTACAGTTGTGCCATACTCCTTCCATTTCTGAATGATCGCTTGAACAGTGCTCCGTGGGATGTTCAAGGCTTTGGAAATCTTTTTGTAGCCTAAGCCTGCTTTAAATTTCTCAATAACTTTATCCCTGACCTGTCTGGTGTGTTCTTTGGACTTCATGGTGTTGTTGCTCCCAATATTCTCTTAGACAACCTCTGAGGCTGTCACAGAGCAGCTGTATTTGTACTGACATTAGATTACACACAGGTGCACTCTGTTTAGTCATTAGCACTCATCAGGCAATGTCTATGGTCAACTGGCTGCACTCAGACCAAAGGGGGCTGAATAATTACGCACACCCCACTTTGCAGTTATTTATTTGTAAAAAATGTTTGGAATCATGTATGATTTTCGTTCCACTTCTCACATGTACACCACTTTGTATTGGTCTTTCACGTGGAATTCCAATAAAATTGATTCATGTTTGTGGCTGTAATGTGACAAAATGTGGAAAAGTTCAAGGGGGCCGAATATTTTTGCAAGCCACTGTATATTATGTTATTTATATGATATTTGTATTTATATTGTGTGAGTTTGTGAAAAGTTGTTAAAAGTTATTATTCCTAGGACCATTGTTTAGTTAGAAGTTGTTGGTATGTTTACCAGGTTTCAGTGGCATGGTATTTATATTTAATTTAAGGCACGGTTTACTCAAAAATTTGTACATAGAAAAAATAAAATCACACAATAATTAGTACCAAATGCAGTTTATGGGTTTTAGTTGGCAAAAAATTAAAGATATGTGTTCATATATTTTCTATAAATGAGAGAAATACACTAATGGCAGCATTCTCAAATTTTGTATCTGCACTTACTTTGTAAAGATGAACGGAATGAGGTGACCCATATGCATTGCTTCAGAGGAAGGGCCTCTTCCTGTGTACAGGTAAAATGGCTGCTTCTTCTCATATGCATCAAGAACCTGGTGCATATCTCTAAGCACAACAAAGGACAAATCTGTTAAAGTCACATAAGCTGTGTTGTGTGTACTTAAGATGCCTGCAAAATGGCTGGGGAGCATATAATTCAGTAACACACACTTTTCAGCCTGGACAAGGAAATCCATTTCTCAACAGGTTGACCAGTTGTACCACACATGCACCTACAAAGGCAGTCATCAACCAGATGCTCTTTTTGGTCAGAGAGGAAGTACAAGTAGCAAGATTATACAATTGCGCATACAAACACAAAAATGTATTTGGTTCTTTTAAGAGCTACCTTAATCCAAAAGTAATTTTTAAAATGTATTCATTAAAGATAGTTTTAGAAGGACCTTCTCAGGCAAGTGATATATGTAGAGCAGCATAACAAATGTGCCTTTGGCATTTTAAAACTACCTGCAGAAAATATATACTGTACTGTCATTGTGCCAAAATGCATTAGTTACCATGCTGCTTTCTGACTATGGATATCATAGAGCATCTGAGCAACACAAATGCTTTCAATTATTTTATACATGTATATGTGTGTGTGTGTATGTATGTATGTATATATATATATACATATACACACACACACATATATATATTTTTAGAATAAATACCTGTGTGAAAAAAATATTCCTCTGCGTAAAAAGTGATGTGGCTTTTGTCCAGTGACTCGTTCTATTCGATCGATGAGTTCTTGATCAATCTTACTGCTCCCAAACCGTACTACAAATGTGAAATTAACAATACATTAATAAAAGGCACAAGTCCATGCTAATAATAGCATTGGGCTGTGGATGTGTTCCTCTCCTCAGAGGTCTGCATAGGTTCCCGTGTGATGCATCAATAACGAGGGAACATTTTGACGCACTGCACAAGTGGCCAAGGATCGTCTTGTTTGACACTACTGCCAGATGAGTAGATCTTCTTGTGCCCTTTTTAACCAAATATTGTTCCCTCTAAGTTAAAAATAAAGTACCAAGAATGTATACAAGCGGCAGAATACAATTTCAATTAAAATCTTAAACATTAAAACCCTGGGGATGGAGGGCAATTTGTTAAGAATACCCTGCTGAGCAAATACACTTACCATAAAACACTTAGGGCCTGAGCACACAGAGTGTTTGTGGATCCGCTCCCTTATGCCACTCTGTTCCTGCATTGAAAAGTATAGTTTCTGCTTGAGTCCAGGTACACAGAGTGGAACAGGTGAAGGTTGGCCCAGAAATGCCTGCTTACATGTTTTATGGACCAACCCCTGCTCCGCCCTGCGTACCTGCACTCTCAGCCTGAAGTAAGAAACGCGGGCTGAGAGAAGAGGATCAAATGCTCTGTGTGCCCAGGCTCTTACCATTTTTTTACCTTTTTCTACTCTAAAAATGTAATCCATGGTATAGGGATTACTTGTGTGTGCATAAGCAGTGCCAGAAAATGGCAGTCCCCCATTCCTCATCCTGTAACCTGGGTCAGTTCATTTGTTTTTGAAATGCACTGCACCAGTTCTAGGGAAAAGGTTAATGTTTACACTAGAGGGTGCCAGTTTGTAAAGCAACCCATAGTGGCATAAACATTTTAATGTTTCATTGTCCTTTAATCCATGGGTCTATTAACAAGGTGATTATACATTAGCATAATACTGACATTGGGTAGTAAAGATCTGTAACTCACCAATAAGCTTGTCATAATCTACACCTTTTGCGCTTCCTGTTTGCACTGTCCATGGATCAACAAAATCATCATCGTCATCTGTTGTAGACGGTTGATTGCTGTTGTTAGGTAGGTTATCTGCTGGAGGAACGCCTGGTTTGTAATCCTGGCCAGTCACATTCTTATAATCGACTTTCAGGGCCAATAAAAGCTTCACAGCCACATCAATCTCTTCCTAAAACCAAAATAATAATATATTATTATTACAAGAATGCTTAAATGAAAACTAAAGCCCAAGGCCACTACTGCCCCGTAGCACTGAAGATACCTCCAGTGGCTCCCAATTTCCCTATCCTGTGCTTCGTGACAGAAGCAAACTGCTGAATGCACATATTCTTATATATATACACATATACACAATCATACCATGCATGTCTAAATTCATGCTGCTCTTGATTGATTTAGTAACAGATTCAAATTATATGCCAGCATAGCAAGCAGTGTACTCTGTATCATAGAGGAATAATCAGCCTGTAACTTTACTTCATGCTGACATTTTCATAATTTTGATGACCCAGAAGCTTGAGCTTGCGTTCATCCTACCTACCTGAGCACAGGGTAGTATTTTTAATTATAACATTCCTTCATTGTATGACCCTAATAAAGAGATTTTGCAGATGAAACTAGCTTTTTCACAGATAACTGTTTTTGAGCAAATAAAAAAAGACGTGTGTGGTTTTTAATCTACAAACTACAACACTGTTCAATCTTTTAAAATAAATCCCTATGTATGGCTTGCTCTAAAGGGGGAATGGAACTTCTTTCCTTTGCCCAAGATGGGAAAGTGGTAATTTACTGTTAACTTTTAAGACCAAGGGCAGGCAGGGAAAATGCATGCTGTGGATTTTTGAGCTATACAGTAAAGCAGCTTTTGACCTTGTTTCAGGAATTTTGGTCTAAAAGTACTTGGCAGCTCCGAGTGATGCAAAGTACTATAGCTAGTGACAAGCACATTTTTTCACCAGGTTTTGTCCAAAAAATGCACTCCAATGGGCGCTAAAAACAAATTGTTGACTTCAATGCATATTTCTGCTGTTTTATATATAATTTATAATATATATTTTTTTAAGTGGTGCCTATGGTAAAGTTTCACAAGCAAAAAAATTTTAGTGTAAGAATAAAGCATTGCTAATAATATTATTAATAATAATATTCATTATTATTGCCAATAATAGTGATTAACAAAAATTGAGAAGTTAATTAAATGTTTGTCCCTTGCAAAAAAAGAAAATTATTGCTTTCTACATTGTAAGTAAAATTGCATGCAGTACTATAAATAAATACCTTGGGAGCCTTTTCAGATTTGAGTGCTCGAACTTTGTCTCCTTGGGCTGTTAAACTGTTATATAAGTCCATAGGTTTGAGGGACCCAGATGTACACGTGCCACAGTTAGACATAATGCAACTATGCAGAAGGCTGTAAAGATATGACTGTTAATTGAATACAGGAGGTGAAGGTCCAATAAGGACTAAAACAAAAAAAACCAAAACCAAAAAAAAAAAAAAACCATATATAGGTATGGGACCTGTTATCCAGAATATTTGTGACTTGGGCTTTTCCAGATAAGGGGTCTTTCTGTATTTTGGATCTCCATACCTTAAGTCATTTTAAAATGAAACCCAGTAAGATTATTTTGCCTCCAATAACGATATCTTAGTTGGGATCAAGTACAAGGCATGATTTATTATTAGGGGTATGGGACCTGTTATCCAGAATGCTCAGGACCTGGGTTTTTCTTTATAAGGGATCTTTCTGTAGTTTGGTCATTTAAACATTAAATAATCCCAATAGGATTGTTTTGCCTCCAATATGAATTATATCTTAGTTGGAATTAAGTACAACGTACTGGTTTATATTGCAGAGAAAAAAATTGAGTAATTTGATTAAAATGGTGTCTATGGGAGAGGGCCTTTCCATAATTCAGAACTTTCTGGATAATTAGTTTACAGATAAATGATCTCATACTTGTACAGAGAAAAAGGAAATTATTTTTTACATTGAAATTTTGATTTTATAGGAGATTGCCTTCCTGTAATTTGGAAATGTATGGATAATGGGTCAGATAACAGACCCCATACCTGTATTTATATTGACAGAACTGTCATAGTAAAAGAAAACCTGCAGATAAGTGATTGTGTCACAGAAAAAAACAGGGAAAATTAAGAATGGTCTCAAACACCAAAATGATTATCCCAATGCACTGAGACTCAAACTGTAAGAACAGATTGGCCATGGACCAATCTGAAACTTAGCCATGGAATTACAGTTTTTTTTAGTTAAATTTCAATTTCTACCTTTGCACAAAAGCAAAGTGTCGCCTCATTTACACTCTTTGTACTGAGTGACTTTGCCTACAATATTTTATTGATCTTCTGTATGCAGTTATCTATGCAGTAGGATTGCTTCTAGAGAGTAAAGATCACTGGGTTGATTTAAACCTGAGATTCCCCCTCCTATGATAGAGTAATATAAAGGAAAATGGGATCTAAATAATTTGCTAATTTAATATAAAAAATTCCCAATAGAACTCCTAAACTATACATAGTGTTACCTATTCCTGGGTCTTAATCTGTCAATTCACCCTTTCTTAACTACTGACAGCCTGTGTTTGGGAGCAAAGCACACAATTTTCGTCATTATCTGAACACGTAAGTGCAGCTTTTAATCAGGTCGGGTAGGCTATAGGAGTGGTTGCTGTGTCCGCATTATGCATTAACAGCAGGGCTCTCTTTACCCCTTGTATTAGTCAGCGTCTCATGTAATTGTGTGCCTGATGTATACACTCTTCTATTGTACTGTAAGACAGAATATGTTGGGGTTTATGAATACATAATAATATGCTGCAACAAAAAACCCTGCACATCTGAAAATAGGCCAGATATCAGCCGGGCAGGTTTAAAAATCCTGTCAAAAGAAGAGCATGTTGGTCTCCATAAACCACGCAATGGATTATCTGAACATTGGCCCTTGGGAGGAAATAAGGAGTGCATCAGCCCTGGTCTTATGGGTCTCTGTGGTGTGGGTTCAAGTCAGTGGTAAATTGTGTGTTTACATACCAAGATTTATTTGTGCGTGTTGATGTCAAGATTTTTGTACTGGCTGCAACAAATGCTTTATATAAATGTCTGATTTCAGTCCAAGAACTATAGATGTCAGTTTAACAAAACAGCACAACAGAGAAACTAACCAATGCAGATGGGTCTCACCCAGGCCAATTCAAGTGTCATCCAACACAGACTGATGATCATTCAGTTCAGTCACAAATAGCTGAATTGTAAAAACAAGTGGGGGGGGCAACTTTACCCTGCTACTCTGCAGTCACTGCTATACCCAGCACTGGGAATTTCTACTCTAATGGAGGCCAAAAGAATGCACAGAAATACATTTCTAAGTGTGTAGATATAGAGATATATATAGTGGGGCCACTTGGGAATAATTGATGAGCAATTTAAAAACTAGAAATTACTTATTCTGAAGTTTTAGGGGGCCCATGGCATTGGGTTAAAGTGGGTCACATGACATTACACTAGTAACTAGCAGCCCAATGGTACTCTAGCTGAACTGCCCATGCCTAGCTGGGGTTGCTTGTCACATACACTGCACTAGGTGTGTGTGTAACAAATAACACATTGCTCTGATTTGCCAAGGTTCCATTCGCCCTTCCAAATGATCTGCAGTTATTCACACAGCAGTACATACTAAAGGCATCACGGCCTCCCGCTGAGAAGCAGCTGGGTGTTACGTTCACCAACCCCCGACTATTCACTTGCCCATCCCCGGGCAGCAGCCATATGCTAGCAACTGAGCTTACTATCCGCTGCCCACTACTGCCATTCCTACACTCAGATTTCTCACTGTCACATCTTTCCCAACAGCCCCCGAACCTCAACCCATCATTCAGCTCGTCCACCTCTTCTCACCGTGTGTCCTGTGCCTGCCGGTTCCCTGTATGCTGCAATCTCTCTAACACCACGCAGCCAGCAATGGGTGCAGCACACAGTGACGCCGAACGGAAATAGCGACACATGTAACAAGGTTCCTACACAAAATCTGCAATTCCATCCATGTAGCTTGTAAAGCGTGAGTATGGCCGCTAATTTCACTGACACAATGCAACCCGTAGCCCTGTCCAGCCAGTCTGAAGCTGCTGTCACGTAATGGCGTGTTTATATTTAATTAAGATTTTTCCACTTTTTTTTCTACTGGAACTTGTTTCTCTGCGCTCTGTATCCGCACGGAGAGTTTAGATGTCGGACCCTGGTTGTGTGAGAGTCAATGCTGGTAAGTACTGATGAAATCCTAATGTAAATTGCTCAGCCCCCTTGATAAATGTACAGGCTGCAAGCTTGTGATGTGGGGTTTGTTTCGCACTGTGCTAGAATTCAGGTTGCTGGACATATACTTTGTCCCTACCTTTTCGGACTTAAAACTAACAGGGAAATTCCAAATCAGGAAAAAAGGTGTTAGACATATAAAGCCGATATGGTGAATGGTTTTCCTGAAAAGAAAGCGGGGTATCTTGGGTATGCATTAATAGCTGTGTTCTTATAGCAAATTATCACCACTTGTATTATGAGCTCGCATAGGAGCTCCTTTTGTGTAATAAAACAAAATATAATTCTAAGCAGAATCCCAGCTTCAGTGGTTTATATGTTATTTGCAAATGCAATTGAAAATGACCTTTGTTGATTCCTTTTTATTCTCAGGTTCTGACTCAAATGTAACAGAAGTCAGTTTTTCCTTCAAGTCTGCTACATTGTTTCATGAGTTAGGGCCAGCATAACGGATGATATACACAGCCAGAGAGTTACTGCTCCCAATAGTAATTATCTGTACAAATACATTTAAAATGTGTATTGTATATGGGGAAGTCGTTTAGAATTACAATTTCTTTCTTTCACAAAAGTGGGACCCTCTTTTAACTAAAGAAAAAAATATTTTTATTGTAAAGTACCAAAAATTACAGCTTAGCCTTTAGTTTGTGTACTGTCTGCTTTTTTTTACCACCTGCCATAGGCAGCATTAAATTCATTCAGGAATTAGAGGGCCTTGTGCTCCATTCTGTGCCTTTGGCACTCACTAAGGTTGGTATAAGTGGCTACTTCTGCCTAGGCAATTTAATTAAGGTAGTTTCATGCCAAAGTTTCTCTCCCAGTAGGCTATGGTATTGTTAATATTTGTCCTCAGGTCTTTGGTCTGCCCTACACACTCAATAACATTTATAGAGACATTGTAGACAGAAGCTGTTTCAGTGGCAGACAAAGGTCTGTAATGGGGGTCTGCACAAAGGGAAGCAAAATAATATCTTAAAGTGATAGTGTTGCATTCGTGATAAAGTGTGTTTTCCTTTAAGATTAGGATTTCTCAACCTAACATTTCTCCTATATGTAACTCCGGCATCAGTCCATGATTTGGAATGCCCAGCTCTGAACATCATGACATATTATATGCAGGATGAAAATTTGTGTAATGACAGAAACTACTAATCATATTTATTAGAAGAAGACAAATGTAATTGTCAGATAATTCACTCATTGCTGTAATGTTTGTCTCTGTCATCAAAACACATTTTGTAGAGCACTGTTCACTTTTTTCATTGTTTTATTAAATTACATTATTATGTCTCATAGGTACCCAATGACGCACAACTGTAGACATTCTGAACCTATGCATCTTTATTGAGTTTCTGTTTTTCATATTCCCCACAATGAATTCACTGGTGTCTTATGATGATTCTGATTCAGATACTGAGAGAACAGAACATTTAAAAGCCTTTCCTAAAGAACATTCTGTAAAAAGCTTTGCTATGTCTTTTTCATCGAGAGTTTATGAAAATGACGATCTTTCAAAGGACAGGACTTCTAACATGTGCAGTGGCCTTTCTAGTACCAACAAGGACATCAATAAGGCTGACTGTCATAATCATGCAAAAACCTATTTTTCTGGTGCATACTCTACTCCCTCAGTTAATGCTACAACTTCTTTTGCCAGTGCCTTAAGGGATACTAAGAGACCGGCAAGTGATGCTGCAGACAGTAATACAACTGTTAAACCTTATATACCAAAACGACTGAGACAGGAACAGCTGCACAATAATGACAGTGTGGGGAAAGTAGATACAGTAAGTCATACACAGTTTTCAAAAAGCATTGCTTTGGAAAATGTGTATAGAGTCTCTGACTACCTGAAACCTTTCTTGCTTTCAAAATATACTTCCACTGAAATTCCAAGAAATCTGGTGTTTCAGATGAATGAGCATACAGGGCCAGTGAATAGGGTCCAGTGGTGTCCTGTACGGCAACACAGCCACCTTCTCCTATCTGCATCAATGGACACAACTATCAAGGTAATGCCTCCAGCTTATATATTGATGTCTAGGTGTCTTTTTATCTTTTAGTAGGTTTGCTTGTCCATGGATTGATTTGAGGTCTTTTCAATAACAGCTCTGTATACTAATAGACCCCATTACGATGTATAAATGGACTTAAAGAGTGATTTATATGTAGGAAACACTTAAAGGGCATTATTGTTTGAGTGCACTTCTGCAAGGTGTAATGGCAGTTACTTGTAAAATGCTATTTAGTGTTTTTTTAGGTTAATCTAAAAATAGCGATAGAATCATTTATCCTGAAACCTTTTTTAGTCATTAATATCCCTATAAATTGTAGATCAAAGAGAAGAATAACTGAAAGGTAACAATTTAGAAAAGTACGAAAAATATAACATGCCAAGTTTAATTCTTAATTTAACTGCATCTTCAAGAATTTACCTGCTGTAGGGGAAAGGGGTTAAAAGGGGTAAGCTAGCTGCACCATGGCTGCCATATTGAACAAAAAAAAAAATTGTCCCATTGAACCATGGGTTTTAAATTTCCTGTATACTTCTTTTTTTATTTAGCTTTCTGTTTGGCAGAATGGAAGCCTGCTTAAAATTGTGATATTATCAAACACAGAATAAGGCATTAGTCTGAGCGAGAGACATTTTCATATTTAGAATCAATGTTCTGTGTTTGCCATATATCACTGGTTACTGGCCTTATGTAAGTAGCAGGAAGTATTTTAAGCCTCAGAATATTTTATGTTACACTTAGGGGCACATTTACTAATCCACGAATCCAAATCCCGAATGGGAAAAAATCAGATTGGAAACTAAAATTTTTGTACTGTTTCGTCATCGTCGCGTTCTTTTCGTATTTGCGCGATTTTTTCATCGCCGTCACGACTTTATTGTATTTTGCGCAACTTTTTCGCCGCCGTCGCGATTTTTCCGTATTGAGCAATTGTAAACGGCGGAAAAAACCAATCCGATTTTTTCGCGACGGCGACGAAAAAGTAGCGGAAAATATACGATAAAGTTGTAACGGCGATGAAAAAAACACAGGACATACGAAAAAGTCGTGACGGTGACGAAAAAGTCGCAAAAATACCGATCATTACGAAAAAACACATTCGGACGCTTTCGGTCCGTTCGTGGATTAGTAAATCTGCCCCTTAGAGAGAGCTTTTGTGCTGCTTAACTAAAATTGGATGGTGTAACACTAGTAGGTGTATTTGGCTTGTCCTTGCACCAAGGATCCTGTTCTATATTTATCCCAGAAACCAATCAATATAATAACTAATCCAGTTTTCACACCTGTGCTGTTGAGAACTTTCATAGCAAAATAGCTGTGACACCAACAATCGGAGTGCTGTATAAAGCAACATGTAAAGTACAGAACACAGTGTAAATCAGCAGTAGGCAAAACAATATCTTTGTCACATGGTGTTCTCTGGGGCTGTAGGTTAAAAATTGTGTTTTTCAAGCAATTTTGCAATATATATCAAATAAAAAATATTCAGTCTTTTCTTGATTTTGTAATAATATGGTGTGTAACAGTTACCTAAACCTGACCCCCTGTTTTCCTGCTGATCTGGCTGACTACTCTGAGAAAAAATGTATCAGTAGTCAACTGTCTTCAGACTGCCTTCAGCCTGCATCCTTCAAATCCCACAATCCCCTGCACACATGATGCCGCCAGAACGCAGGCACTATACTGTATCGTGCAGGTAGGTGAGGTTTGCCAGCTAAATAAGATAAAAGGGGGCTCTGTTATCATTCCGTTTAATACCATGTACCACAGTTACTGATGGAGTTACTTTACTGAGACCGGGTGCCAGGGGGAGGAAAATAGTTCAGAAATACAGAGTATGCAAAGAGTAAGGGGAGGGGAGTGAAAAGAACTAAGGAAATGGAAAGCAAATGGGACAATAGAAAATAAATGGAGAAACATATAAAAAGAGGAAATATGGGAAATGCTTGGAAAAAAAGTCTGGACTGGTATTTGAAAAACGCCCTGACATTTTAAGTACACAGAGACCTAAACTGTCCCCCACCAGCCCACTTAATAGTGATAATCTTATAGCAGCCCTTCTGGCATTTGTCAGAAGCCAGTCCAGGCCTGCCTGGAAAAAGAAGATTGTAATGGCAGAAGTAAAAGGGGGTAGAATGGTGGAGACTTATATAGTGAGAATCTGAGATAAGGAAGGGCAAATATAATGGTAATTGTAATGGAAAGGTATGCAAATAGGAAAAGCGAAATCTCAAGTAAATGGGTTGAAAGAAGGGTATCAGTTAGAAGTGGAAGAACATGGAAAATGGGAATGAAAAAGAGCAAAAAGGTTAATAAAGCAAAATGAGAATATCTTTGGCATGAGAACAGATGATGGTTAGAGAAATACAAAAGAAAGAATGAATTCCAAGATAGAGAGAAAGGAGGAGTAAAAAAAAAAAAAAGCAAAAGCAAGGTGCAAAAACCAAACATATTAAAAGTGCCTTATATGTATCTGTTGTGTAAATGGCTGTAGGCATGTGTGCACATCTTTTGTACCTAGCAGCACCAATTTATTCCATGACCCATTCCCTGCAGTAACCATATTACTCAAAAAACATTCTCTAGTCAGTCTTAGATTTAAAATATTTAATTCATGTTGTACCTCATATGACTGGGACCTGGCTCTGTCTTAGAAATACAGGTTGTTTTTTGCTTGATGACTTTGGCCCACCGAAAATGTTTCTGTGCCCATGGTCAGGGGTGTATTTATAAGGCAATCGAAGGCCTGTTAGGGGGAGTTGAAGCCCTTACATAAATGTCATAGTGTGTTGTCTTGCCAGGCGTAACTGTACAACTTTCTGCCCTGACAGTTTGATATCATAATGTATCCACTGGACAGACTTAATGCATGCTCTACTTGAGCGGTGACCCTAAAATAGGTCTCCATGTTGTTTAAAGTAAGTCTGCGTGATTCCCTTTAAAAGAGAAAGAAAGGTAAAAATCACTGGGGGGTGCCAAATGTTAGGCCCGGGGTAGCTGCGAGTGAGTGTTTCCTCTTCCTTCTTTCTTCTGTCTTCTGAATCTCAGGGCCAGCGCATGCACAGTAGAGTAAAGAAGTGGCTGTTTTGGTTTGGCTTTTCACTCTACTGCACATGCGCTGGCCCCGGGATTCAGAAGAAAGAGGAAACACTTGCTCGCAGCTACCCCGGGCTGGTGCTGTTTTTCGCTTGCAGCCCTGGGTAAAAGGTAAGCGCTTAAAGTCCCTGGGGGTGCCTAACATTTTGGCACCCCCAGTGACTTAAACTTTCCTTCCCCTTTAATAATGGCAAACTGTAGTACAGGTATGGGACCCATTATCCAGAATGCTCGGGACCTGAGGTTTTCTGGATAAGGGGTCTTTCCATAATTTGGATCTCCTACCTTAAGTCTACTTTTGCCTCCTATAAGGGGTAATTATATCTTAGTTGAGATCAAGTACAAGGTACTGTTTTATTATTACAGAAAAAAAGGAAACCATTTTTAAAAATGCAAATTATTTGATTACAGTGGAGTCTATGGGAGATGGCCTCTCCTTAATTCTGAACTTTCTGGATAATGGGTTTCCTTATAAGGGGTCTGATAACTGTACAACAAAATGTATCACGGTGTGGTGCATAAAAGGTTCTAAATATAAGTATCCCATACATGCAATAGCTTGCAGTTATTGAAACAGGTGGTGTATAGCTAATATGCTATATGTGTACACCAGCAGCTCTTTATAAATAAACATGTTACATATACATATACACACGAGATATCATTCATATACATGAGATACCATTCATGCAGTACAATAAACTTGTGGGAATAGATGTGGTTCCCAGCATATCATTTTATGTTGTACCACAAGAGGGAGCATTTTAATAACAAATCATATCACTTGCTTTCATTTTTTTAAAAAAAACAAGATCATTATACAGGTATCAGACCCTTATCCGGAAACCCATTATCCAGAAAGTTCCGAATTACGGAAAAGTCATCTCCCATTATTTAATTAAATAATTCACATTTTTAAAAATTATTTGCTTTTTCTCTGTAATAATAAAACAGTACCTTGTAATTGATCCCAACTAAGATATAATTAATCCTTATTGGAGCCAAAACAATCCTATTGGGTTTAATTACTGTTTAAATAAATTTTTCATTAGACTTAAGGTAGGATATCTGAATTACGGAAAGACCCATTATCCAGAAAACCCCAGGTCCTGAGCATTCTGGATAATGGGTCCCATACTTGTGTATATATATATATATATATATATTTCAGAAAAGAAAGGCCTTTTGTTCTTCTACATATTTAACTGTCTGTTTTCTGTTAATTAATCTACATTTACTAACATTTGTACATATCCAAATCAGGTTTCTGCATCATTTGATGTAAATTCTTGGTTCTTTTAGTAAGGGGGATATATTTCCAGTTTCAGTATGACTTCTTTGTTAGAATTGCTTGGGCTATGGTTGTCTTCCTGCTGTGACCAACAATATGCAAGAAGTCTGAATTGCATAGAAAAATAATTCCACAGACAGTTTTCATTCATGTTTTCCAATAACACTGCACTTTCTTACTAAGTCTTACTCATTAGTGAAGTAAATAAGTAACCAACTGTCATTTGCATTATAAATCTAGTGTTCTGTCTGGTTTGTACCATTATAGGTCTAATTTTGCTGTCCTCCCACTTAGTTCTTTTGTTTCTATCTTGTTTTTATTTTTTTTTACTTAGTTATTTTTTACTTTGTTTGAATATTGTTTTTTTGATGTGAAAGTGACACTTGCCTTGCTCCTATCTAAAAATATATATAGGGGGGAGTACGAGACAAAATGCAAAATTTCTGCAAAAAAAGTGCTCTTATTTTTATGCCATACACGATGTCATAAAAAAAAAAAAAAAAAGCACTTTTTTTGCAGAAATTTTGCATTTTGTCTCGTGTGCCCCCCTATATATATTTTTCGATTGGACATTGGCTGAGAGTGCGGCTCTATTGCTGGGGGTTTGATGCATGAAGTTTGGAAGGCTGAGCGCAGAGGATTTATCTATTCGACACTTGCCTTGCTCCTGTAACAGAAATACTTTTATCCAAACTGAGTGACTGTAAACTGTGTATCTTTCCTATTCCTATGTCATTGATATAAGTCTTATGATACTAAGCTCAGCCTACTATAAAGGAAATGTAAACCCTCAACACAGCTGCCATTTTAGTTTTTTCAGATTTTAGCAGTATTTTAAAATGCTAATATACCAATTATAAAGCAACATTGTCACCTGCTACAGCTGTTGTTTCAAGATGTCAGATGACACTTCTCTGCTCCCTAATTTCATAATCTAAGCAGAGGAACATCACATGATTTTTGCTAGTGTGGGATCCATTATCCGGAAACTCATTATCTATGTCTCCCATAGACTCTATTTTAATCAGATAAAACTGATGTCCTTTTTCTCTGTAAGGGCTCTGGCACACGGGGGGAGATTATTCGCCCGTGAACAGGGAGTTTTGCGACTAATCTCCCCGTGTGCCAGAGCCCTAATAGTAAAACAGTACCATGTATGTTATCTGGAAAACCCAAGGTCCCCAGAATTCTGAATAACAGGTCCTATACCTATATTAGGAAATTAATTTTCAGCCAGTTGCCCAAAATGACCAGCAGGTTGCACTATTGTTAGAAATGCAGTTAACTTTTTAGAACTGCTCTAATACCTCTGATGATCCTGCTGTTTGGCCAACTGTTAGTTCTACTATAGACCTTATGTAATGCTATAACTGAAGGAGATTCTAGAATTTGGTGTGTGATTTAGCATTCTTTATGCAGTACCATTGTTTAATTCCTAAGAGAACCTCAGAGAAGCTGAAGCCAGTTATCTCCTGAAAAATTAAAATTCATGTTTAGCCTGACTTTCATTGCATCCCAATTAGGGCCTAGACGTAAACTTCTCATTTAGCATTTGACTCCAGAGAATCGTTTTGTAAATTAAACACTAATGATGTGTGGCAAAACAGCAAAGGTTGTGAATATATTGTATTGTTATAAAAAAAAAACTGTGTAATCAGCTACTAAACCAATAGAACAGTCTTTAGAGTTACCTGCATCAGCACTTTGGAAGTTTTAGCAATGAAATGTTATATGAAAGAACTGGCACTAGTAACGTAGTGTTAATGTTGCACACTGGTTGCTGATTACTAAAAAGAGGCAGTGTGGCAGTTTTAATTACCAGTCCCTTTTGCAAACAGTCTTTGTCCATCATTATTTCCCCTCCAGCATGCCATACTCTGACTGCTGTGGCTGTACCCAGGCCATAGGTGGCTAGTTGTACTAGAGTTTGCACTGCACAAGGAGTAGGGTACATCTCTTATGTGTTCAGCCTAAACTGGCAGCTATTCCTTGGAGTATCTAGCAGCATAATATCAGTCACCACACCAAGGCCTCTCTTGAATTAATGAGATCTCAAACATTTTGTTATACGATTTTCTCCACTTCTATATATTCACTACTTAATTTTATCTGTATGACAATTTATGTCCAAAAGTAGCGCAAATAATATTTTTGGAATCTTAAACAGGGGGAACCTACCAGATCTGTCTCTAAAACCCTTTTGCAGAGCCCTCAGCTCTTCCTAATCATTATTTAGTTATGGGCTTATTTATTAACTAGTATAGTGACTTTCTTCTATTATCTATTCATCTGTTATGGGTCTGTACTTAGGGGCACATTTACTTACTCACGAACGGGCCGAATGCGTCTGATTGCGTTTTTTTCGTAATGATCGGTATTTGGCGATTTTTCGGAAAATTGACGCAACTTTTTCGTTGCCATTCCGAATGTTGCGCAAAATCTGCCGATTTTTTTCGTAGCGTTACTACTTGCGCGAAAAGTCGCGACTTTTTCATAGCCTTCGCACCGAGTACGAAAGATTCGGATTCATTCAAGCTTCAATATGGTGACTTTTCTTGGGCCAGGTTGGAGCTGCAGGGTGCCATTGAGTCCTATGGGAGGCTTCCAAAATCATGCTAAGTCTGAAAGTTTCGCCCGCCGCTTACGAGCGCTCAATACGAAAAAGTTGCGACAAGATACGAGCGCATCGTAATGGCTACGAAAAACTCACATTTTTTCGCGCAAATCGTATTGGTAACGAAAAAGTTGCAACAATTTCCGAAAAGTCGTAAAGGCGCCGAAAAAATCGCAAAAAATACGAAAAAGTCGCAAAATGTTCGTTTTCCAATCGGAATTTTTCCAATTCGGATTCGTGGGTTAGTAAATGTGCCCCTAAGTGTTGTGTACAGAACACCAACCTATTCACTCTCTATTCTTTCTCTAACAATAATCCGATTCTTTTAATCCCTCACTTACCCTGTTACTTAATTTGTACAGTCCGTGATAACATTCACATTTCATAGTGGTAAATGCATACCCTTTCACTTTTTTAGACTGTCAGATATCTTCAGAGAAAGGAAATTTAGGAGTAAAACTAAAAATCAGGTTGGCAACCCTAACAAGATGTTAGGCACCCCCAAGTGACTTTAATCGCTTACCTTTTACCCCGGGCTGGTGCCCCTGTTAGGAGAAAACCACACCAACCCGGGGTACCTTCAGCGAGCGCTCCCTTCTTCCTTCTGTCGGCAAAATCCCTGGGCCGGCGCATGCACAGTAGAGTGAAAAGCCAACTTTGTTGTTAAAGTTTGGCTTTTCACTCTGCTGCGCATGCGCAAGCGCGAAGAAGGAAGAGGAGACCACGCTCGCAGCTACTCCGGGCTGGTGCGGTTTTCTCCTAACAGGGGCACCAGCCCGGGGTAAAAAGTTAGCAATTAAAGTGACTTGGGGGTGCCTAACATTTCGGCACCCCCAAGTGACTTAGCCTTTCCTTCTCCTTTAAATCTTTGTGTTTCAACAATATTGTATTTCAAGAATAGAAATGGGTGTGGGTTGTATGTCCCTTATAAGTTCATGCATAAAAGAGACAGAGGAAAACAGCAGTTACCTCAGAGGCACTATTTTGCTTTGGTGTGAGATTGCACTAAAAGTGCTAATAGTAATAAGCATGCTGAGCCTTCCAGCGGACGTTGATGCTTTCTCCCTTTATCAAACGAAATATGGAAATATACTTTTATTGGACATCCAGCTACTCCCATCCCAGTATCTCTTAGCGATATTATGTATGTTAAGGTCATATGAACTTGATAACTAGTTCTACAAGTGGTCAGTACTGAGGCTGCTGTATAACGGAAATCCTACAGTAGCTCTATGCACTAGACATGTTGGTGTTAGTACCCATTTTCTGTTGGGTGATATCATTGACTAGGGTGATCTATGGTTTTCAGGTGGTGGAATATACTGTGAATATAAATGTGGGCATTTCTAAAAAAAATGCTACCATTTTAGCCCAATGAAAAATGATATATACTCACATGCCTATTTATTAGGATGCAGTGTAATTTAATGCTGCGTTCCCCTTCATGAATAAATTCTTATGTTAAATGTAACAGATGTGTGGAGGTCCATTGAATTGAATGTATGTGAAAAGCTTGCTAAACTAAGAATGCCAGATTTTCAGCTTTATATCTGCTCTAGCTTTTATAGAGCGATTGAAGATTTATAAAGTGCTTTTTATATGGCCATCTATATAGAAAAACAAATTGGTCTGTTCCAAGAAAGTAGAAAGAAAGGGATTCCATTTACTAACAGATATTCTAGTTCTCCCTTAATGCAAGACCTGACTTTGCATTATTACATTCAGCTTTACATACTACCAATCAGTCCCGGATTTGTGGCAAAGCAATGAAATTTTGAAATTTACCTGAAATACGGAACAATGTGGACTTCTCCCCACTGCTCCCTATGGGAGTTTAAATGCCCACACATGCGTGCTAGCGGCGGCGCGGGTTGGGGGGGGGGTTTGGATTGTTTCGTATGGGAGTTCAAATGCCTGCGCATGCGCGCTTACGGCGGGGGGGGGGCGGACTAGGGGGCCCGGATATGAAATCCGGCGCTGCTACCAATGTGTTAGGCCCCCACACAGAATATCTTCATTTTTTCATTTTTACCTAGGTTGGTGTACCTTTTATGGCAAAAAAATGCATCAGCCCAGGAAATAAATAACGATTGTCTTCTTCTGCTTCTTCATTCTTCTATAGGGTATCAGATAAGTGATTATAATCAGTAGGAGGGTTGGCAACACCTAGTGATTTCACCTTTTTTTCTTCTTTAATATGGATACACATTGATGCAAGGAACTAGGGATACACCGAATCCACTTTTACCAATCCGAATCCGAATTCTAATTAGAATATGCTAATTAGGTTTCCAAATTGTTAAATGTAAAAATGTCAGTAAACAATTTATAAATACAGTGTTTACATGATAAAAAGTCGCATGATTTTTAGAATTCGGATTTGGTTCGGCCAGGAGTGTGGATTCTGCCCAATCCAAATCCTGCCGAAAAAGGCAGAATCTTGGCAAAATCCCAAACCGAATCCTGGATTTAGATCCCTATTAGGAACCCTACACAAAGCAAACAGTTGTTTTCCTTAAAGGGATACTGTCGCGATTTTTATGGGGTACTTTTTATTTCTAAATTACACTGTTTACATAGCAAATAATTTACTCTACCACTTAAAATGTTATTCTTATACCAACAAATGTAATATTGGCGTGCAGGCACCATCTCAGTGCATTGTGCAGTCTGAGCTTTCAGAAGGAGACAGCGCTACACATTAGAACTGCTTTCAGGTAACCTATTGTTTCTCCTACTCCCATGTAACGGGAGAATTCTCAAGCGAGACTTTGTTTTCATACTATTGAGTGCTATTCTGATATCTACTGGGAGCTGCTATCTTGTTCCCTTCCCATTGTTCTGCTGATCAGCTGCTGGGAGGGGGGTGATATCACTCTAACTTGCAGCGCAGCAGTAAAGTGTGACTGAAGTTTATCAGAGCACAGGTCACATGGCTGTGGCACCCTGGGAAATGAAGAATATGTCTAGCCCCATGTGAAATTTAAATTAAATATAGAAGTGTTTTTGATAAACATATTTCAAGGCAGGATTCTGCTGGAAAAGCTCTATTAACTGATGCGTTTTGAAAAAAAAAATGTTTTCCCATAACAGTTTTCCTTTAAAAAGGGGGCATCTCTAAAACTCCTGCCAAAATCGTGGTGATTTTGGCAGGAGTTTTAGAGATGCCCCCTTTTTAAAGGAAAATTGTTATGGGAAAACATTTTTTTTTTTTCAAAACGCATAAAAGCCTTAACGCAATTAGTATAAACCCCCCATTGTCACAGACCTGAAGCAGGACTGAAACATTTCAGAAAAGTTATGTGTGGTACATAACTTTTCTGAAATGTTTCAGTCCTGCTTCAGGTCTGTGACAATGGGGGGTTTATACTAATTGCGTTAAGGCTTTTATGTTTTAATGAAACATAAAAACAGGATTTTTTAAATCTGTCTTCCTTGAAAGTGAGATTGGCATATGAAAGCAGCCCTGGCATCATGATTATAGCTTTAATGCTTTGTTACTTGCTTGCAAATGCCGATGCTGTCAGCTCCTATATTATGATTACTAGCTATAACAAATAATTCTTTGCAGTTAGGAAGTATGTAACATTTAAGAGCCTACATATTAAAGTTTAAGGATTGGAAGATTAAACATTCCTGAAACAGCCGCATTCTTCATGCCTTTATTCATTACAGTACAAAAAATTTATCCATTTTAATGTCTGAGTCCATCCATAAACCTTACACAACATCACTTCTTCTCATTAAAAGGCACTGATGAATGAATAATTGGTCCAACACCCAACAATAAACAGTATGAGATATTCTATATGAAGTTGGCACTGTATTTTTTCTGCTATGTCTTCTAGGTTTGTTTTACATGACACTGCCCCTATAGATAATCTGCCATGCATTACAGGGCTATTATACACTGAAATGGCATTTAATTTGTCATGTGTTCTTTGGGTATTATACATGTGCTTACCACTGTATTTATATTACCATGTGTTCTGGGGGCATTACATATAGAACTGGCACTGCGTTTATCTTGCTGTTTGTTCTTGGATGTTTAAAATTGACATCTTATTTATCTTCCCACATGTTCTGGGGTTTTATACATGCAAGTGGCCCTACATTTATCTTGCAAAGTGTTCTGAGAGGTGTTGTACATAAAATTGGCACTGCGTTGATCCAGCCTGTGTTCTGGGATATTATATGTGGAATAGGCCCTGGGATGAAGTATGAAGGAATCTGTGGAAAATGTATTTAGCTTTCCAAAACCCAAATATCACCCTTTTTCTACTAGGAGTGACTGGTAAACTAGTTTAGCCTCAGCACATATCAGGATTCCTTGGATATATTCCTTCTGTTCCCAATGACTTGCTTTAGCAATGCTTGAATTGACTTCACCACTTGGTTTCACAAGAAGCTTGGGTTCCCTAAGCAGATATACATATTAAATAAACAATAAAACAAATCATGCCCGCTTAAATATTTTGACAGTGTATCTTTGGCTGTTACAGGGCTATAACTCCCAGCATCCCATGACAGCCAACAGCCTTTTGTGAATTCTGGGATCTTAAAAGCTCTGGTTGATCTTGCTTAAGTAATCATTGTTATGACTATCTGAATAGTGTCATATGTTTTTAAGTGACTGAGTGACTTTTATTCCCATTTGTGCTTTATATTCTAGAGATGATAGCAGGGAGTATACAAATATAATTAAAATGGGCCAGAATCATAGCTCTCTGAACAGGTTTAATTATGCTGATCTGTTCTGGTATGTCAGACAGGATGCGCATCTGCCAATCACACTGTCATGGTGCATGGTTTTGTTAAGGAAGGTATGCAAATATGCTTCATATTATAGCATTCCTTCAAACCACAAGGAAATGCCTTGAGCTGCAGCAAACATTGGCAAAGAGACATTTGGAATGTCTGTAAAATGGTTTAGGGCTGAAAGACAGGAGACATTTGCAGTCCTGCAATTAAACCACATAAAACATACTTGAAGAATGAAATTGCACAAAAAAGATTGCTTACCATTACTTCCATGTACTTGAGCCATCTCAGTTATACCACCCCTTAAAGGGCACCTATGGTTAAAAATTGTTTCCCCTACCAAAGTGCATGCTAACAGAGCCTAACAATAATCTTTAGTTTTTCTTTTTACAAATGTCCCCATTTTAACCACCATGGACACCAGCCATGTTGAGTGACGTGCATGCACGTAATGAGCAAATCTGCCTGCAAAACAAAAGAAAGCTGGGGCACCCAACATGTCTGCCACCACCAGAGAAGCTCCCCCCAGTGCAAAGGGCTTAGTGATAATCAATGGCATTTTTTCACAAGCAAATTCAGATTGGCTTGATTTAACCAGTTTGTAATAAAGGGAATTTCAGTATAAAAATTTGCTTTTCCCTGTATAATGCGGTATTACTTATCACAAAGTATAATACAGGCTGCAGCTGGGGGAAGGGATTGGCTTGATTTTACAGAGGGCTTCTCAGTGGCAATTTGGTTTGATTTTCCTTTCTAGAAATAATAAAAAAAATGCATATTTACCTATTAAAACAATAGGTAAACTAGGCATATGTTCAACAAAAGCTCTAGTCACTGAACTATTAATAAAAAGGGGGCATATATTGCCTCTTTTTTATGACATACCACTCAATGTGCTTAACAGCTCTAATGCTGCTAATTTTATATTATATAGAACATTAGTAAAGGCACACAATAGTAAAGACAGCCCTCACCCCCCCCCCAAATGTCTTCTCTTTATGCCAGGGTTGCTTGCATTTGCAGGCCACAAAAACAAATGTATGGGTGAAGGAAATATTAATTAATTCAGCAATGCCTTACCATTATCTGCTAGCACAGCATGTATCTATCTGAAACTATACAATGGTTTAGGGACAAAAGTTTCAGTTTCATAGAAGTAGTATTCATTATACATATAAACGTAACTCACCTTACACATCTTCAGTTCTTCTTTAATGTGAGCCACTGGGTAGAAATGTACAGTTTCTTTTTACTAAAAGAGAATATCTCAAATGGCCCAGTAATTCTTAGCATAACATGGGCTTCAGTTATCACATAATATCACACTTACCAAGTGCAGTCTCTCTTGTATCTTGTCGTTTCATTATGTGAAATGTTTTACAAATGTTTCATCATCTCACCATAGGTCCCTTCAGTTGCAAATATTAAGCTCATTCTGGATTTTTACTTTTGAAATAGATCTACTTCTTCAAAATGTGTTTTAACCTTTGAGAATGAGAACTCAAAAGCAATGTCAATTGCCTATGTCACCCCTTTTCACAAAAACATGCAGTGTAACAAGATTTGCATCTGATTCATGCAGTAAGTGGTGTCAGGATCATTGTGTTAGACTGATGTAGAGCAATAATTGGTACCACTCTGAACAGATGGCACACTAAGCAGACATTGTTAATAATATGGTCAAGGTTGCCTGCTTTATTATGGTGTCAGTCCTGCTAGTCGTTAGTGAAGATTGTTCACTGGTTAATTGGCCAAGGTGAGAACCTAGCCTCAGGCTGTACTTCACCTGGGGCATCAAAAAATTGTACCTGGTAGCTTTTCAGAACTGCATTTTTATTTTGTAACCATAATTTTATCTCTTCTAATGCAAAGAGGTCAACTGTGCTCAGTGCACTGGCAATACAACAGCCCTTACGCAGACCAGAGAAGAGAAGAGCAAAACACAGGAGTTGGGGTGATAGGTGGTACTAGTGATGTGTGGGACCTACAGCCCATTTTTGGCCTGAAGCCTGCTCATCTAGCTAGAGTTTGAGTCAGGTGTGGCTTGCTATTGCCTAGCAGAAGCAGAAGAACAATGGGGGTCCTCATGGCAACCAATGACATGCATGCTTTCATTGTTTTACCTATAGCTGACTGAGAAAAACTAATGGTTGCTATAGGTTACTGCTCAGATCCAAATTTGCCTGATGTTTATAAATGAGCCCCTGTAAATTTTAAGTGTCGACTAAAGCTGGTCGTCCTATTCCTATTCATGAAACTACTAAACTTTGCCAAAATGCATTGGGGTCAATAGGAAGCCAAAATAACATGACAGTTAAGGCTGTTTTGTGATCTGGTTCTGATGATGTGCTAGGATCGGCGCAGGCTGACTGCTTTTTTGATGCAACAGGGCAGGCAGGCGAGTCTAGCGTGATGCAGGAATGGCAGGTGAATAAGTCTATCTTGACCCAGGGCTGTAGTAAGCAAGGCTATCTTGACAAAGAGCTGTGGTGAGTTAGACCACATGGCAAAATTCTAGTGTGGATTTGCTGCCTGTGTGTGCCATGCTCTGTCTGCCCAATGCTGCCTGTGTGTGCCCTACTCTGCCTGCCCTATGCTGCAGGTGTGTGCCGTACTCTGCCTGCCCTATGCTGCCTGTGTGTGCAGACAGAGCATGGCACACACAGGCAGCATAGGGCAGGCAGAGTATGGCACACTCAGGCAGGGTAGGGCAGGGAGAGTATGGCAGACACAGACAGAACTCTGTAAGTATATGCTGGGGATTGCTGTGCTATTCACAGGGGCATATAGCGTTCAGGGTATGTCTTAATATGACATAATATAATTCTTTTACATATGAATTAAGGGTGATATCACTACACCAACCATTTGGGTTTTTGCTGCACTGCCACCATTAATGTGGGTATAGTCTTAAAAGCTTTTGTTATAACATGGGTGTGGTTGAAAAAAAGGGGAGTTGCCAAAACTGACTTCTATTATCGGCCCTCCACCATGTAGGTCAGAAAAATTCCGGCCCTCGGTACCACAAAAGTTGGACAGCACTGGTCTATGTCAGTGCTGTCTGTGTGTGCCTTACTCTGCCTGCCCTATGCTGCCTGTGTGTGCCATACACAAAGGCAGCATAGGGCAGGCAGTACATACAGTGACACAATGCTGGCACTGCTCCTACAGTCTGAGGTTTGAACAGGTTAACAATGTGGGGCTTTATAGTCTGAGCCTGAGGTGTGAACAATGCAGGGACTAAAAGGTGTGAAAAGTAAAGGGGATACAGGGGGGTTACAGCCTGAATCTTAGGTGTGAACAATGCAGGGGGCCAGTTAATCTCAGTACTGATACTATTTAAAGCTTACACAAAGGTAAGCAGTCACAGCATCCAGACAGGTGGGGGGCCACACAGAGTGGGGCTGCAGGCCACCAGTTGGATGGCTCTGGTCAATGGCATCTTACACCAGCCCCTCTGGTATTAGCCAGAATCCACAGATTGTCAGTCAGGCCTGATAGCAAATCTAATATACAGTGGTGTGAAAAACTCTTTGCCCCCTTCCTGATTTCTTATTCTTTTGCATGTTTGTCACATTTAAATGTTTCTGCTCATCAAAAACCGTTAACTATTAGTCAAAGATAACATAATTGAACACAAAATGCAGTTTTTAAATGAAGGTTTACGTTATTAAGGGAGAAAAAAAACTCCAAATCTACATGGCCCTGTGTGAAAAAGTGATTGCCCCCCTTGTTAAAAAATAACTTAACTGTGGTTTATCAATTTCAATTTTCAATTTCAATATCAATTTCTGTAGTCACCCCCAGGCCTGATTACTGCCACACCTGTTTCAATCAAGAAATCACTTAAATAGGAGCTACCTGACACAGAGAAGTAGACCAAAAGCACCTCAAAAGCTAGACATCATGCCAAGATCCAAAGAAATTCAGGAACAAATGAGAACAAAAGTAATTGAGATCTATCAGTCTGGTAAAGGTTATAAAGCCATTTCTAAAGCTTTGGGACTCCAGCGAACCACAGTGAGAGCCATTATCCACAAATGGCAAAAACATGGAACAGTGGTGAACCTTCCCAGGAGTGGCCGGCCGACCAAAATTACCCCAAGAGCGCAGAGACAACTCATCCGAGAGGCCACAAAAGACCCCAGGACAACATCTAAAGAACTGCAGGCCTCACTTGCCTCAATTAAGGTCAGTGTTCACGACTCCACCATAAGAAAGAGACTGGGCAAAAACGGCCTGCATGGCAGATTTCCAAGGCGCAAACCACTTTTAAGCAAAAAGAACATTATGGCTCGTCTCAATTTTGCTAAAAAACATCTCAATGATTGCCAAGACTTTTGAGAAAATACCTTGTGGACCGACGAGACAAAAGTTGAACTTTTTGGAAGGTGCGTGTCCTGTTACATCTGGCGTAAAAGTAACACAGCATTTCAGAAAAAGAACATCATACCAACAGTAAAATATGGTGGTGGTAGTGTGATGGTCTGGGGTTGTTTTGCTGCTTCAGGACCTGGAAGGCTTGCTGTGATAGATGGAACCATGAATTCTACTGTCTACCAAAAAATCCTGAAGGAGAATGTCCGGCCATCTGTTCGTCAACTCAAGCTGAAGCGATCTTGGGTGCTGCAGCAGGACAATGACCCAAAACACACCAGCAAATCCACCTCTGAATGGCTGAAGAAAAACAAAATAAAGACTTTGGAGTGGCCTAGTCAAAGTCCTGACCTGAATCCTATTGAGATGTTGTGGCATGACCTTAAAAAGGCGGTTCATGCTAGAAAACCCTCAAATAAAGCTGAATTACAACAATTCTGCAAAGATGAGTGGGCCAAAATTCCTCCAGAGCGCTGTAAAAGACTCGTTGCAAGTTAACGCAAATGCTTGATTGCAGTTATTGCAGCTAAGGGTGGCCCAACCAGTTATTCGGTTCAGGGGGCAATTACTTTTTCACACAGGGCCATGTAGGTTTGGATTTTTTTTCTCCCTAAATAATAAAAACCCTCATTTAAAAACTGCATTTTGTGTTTACTTGTGTTATCTTTGACTAATAGTTTAATGTGTTTGATGATCAGAAACATTTTGTGTGAAAAACATGCAAAAGAATAAGAAATCAGGAAGGGGGCAAATAGTTTTTCACACCACTGTATCAGGGAAGATTGTTGGTCTCAGCTGGGCAACAAATAAGATGCTCCCACAGTAGAGCTCTCACAACAGTGGGTAAAACACTACATCAACAACTCATTTTCAGACAACCTTAGGAGAAGATTGTACAAAATATATAAAGCAGTTCAGTCCCAATCATTACTAATTGCAAATGTATTGTACTTTTAATACATTTTACGCTTATAGGAAAATTATCATTTTTTATGGGCTGGGAAGGTGCACAGGCTAGTGCATCCCTGGGGGCCCTGCTCATGAAATAGTATGTGGCCTCAAGATTTCTTATGTCATTCCTGGTTGTTTTAGAAATACTGGCTTGACAAATATTCATTGCAGATATATGTTCACAGATAGTCCTGTCTGAGAGCAGCTTTTAATTTCTTCCTTTCACTCTCTCTTTTTCTGTCTTTCTCTCTCTCTCTCTGCTTGTCACTCTGAAAGTCCTGTTGTCAAGGAAACACAAACCTGCCATCTCTATTCTTTTTTTTTTTTTTTATTGTAGACCCCATGACAGCAGAAAATGCTTCTACATTTTTGTGTCCTAAAGTCGGCATTGCCTCTGTTCTGTTTCAGCTGATATTTTTCCCCAGGGGCATTTAAACTGGACTCTTCATGGCAAATGCAATGTGTAACTGGTTGAATCAATTAAAGTGAGCCGATGCCAAGGCGATTGTACTAAATATTCATTGAGGACAGCTTTGCCTAACCATTCATGCACCCGAGGGCTTGTTTACACTAGTCGCTTTCTAGCTGTGATTGCATTTTCTATGCTTATTAATTATACGGCTTCTATTTTTAGCTGTGATTTTAATCAAGAAAACATGAACAGCTCAGTAATGGTAAGATGTCAGTAGCTGCCCCCCACAACTGAAGTAAAATAGGGAAAATTAATGCAATTTCCGCTTATTCTAGATTTTTAATCGCTTGAATTCTTTTTCAAGTGACTAATACAGCCCAAATGTCACATACATTGCAGACTGAGTCAGTGGCAGGCCACTCTGCATTAGTCATGTTCTGACTTCAGTCTTTGTGTCAAGAAAATGACTGCCACATGAACTGGAGAATATTCCAATGCAGAAGCGACCACTAATTCTGTGCATGCTTAAATTCTTCCTTCCATTCTAAATTTGCTTACCCTACAGACAATCTGATTGTTGCTACAGCAGTCTGTCCTCAGTTGCAATGTGTGGACATAGGAAAAAGCAACATGAAGGGAAACCAGTGGGACTGCTTACTAGAATCAAGCTAATGCATTGCTTGCTTAGGGCTTTGCATCAAATTAATTGGATAATGCTTTGTCTAGGATGGTGCTAGGCAGCTGCCGTAGGTGATTGTGTAGCGCAGAGCAGATAAAACATTTGCATAAAATTTGCTGTTTTAGGGTGATGTACCTTTATTAAGGGACACATTAATATTTAAATTGATGTCATAACATATTACACTGTGCATAGCTTATATATGATTTAGCAGGGGCAGATTTATCAAAAAAATTTCACCTACTTTCTATTCATTCCTATGGGATTTTTAAAGTTCAGTTATCAAATGCTGAACTCTATATTCCCCCTTGATAAATACACTTCTAAATAGGAATGAATATGGGGTGAATTCTCCTGGGGTGAGCTAATATCACATTTTGATAACTGCCTATGGAAAAAGGAGACCATGTGCATTTAGTCTCTAATGCCAGTGCACAGTGTATTTAAAGGGAATTTTAAATTAACTTTTGTCATGATTTCTAGAGAATGCTACTCTGAGACAATTTGCACTTGTTTTTCATTTTTTATTATTTCTGGTTTCTGATTTGAATGAGAGGCTGGAATATAAATTTGATAGGGCCTGAATAGAAACATTAATAATAAAAGGTAGCAATAACGTTACAATTGTAGCCTCACAGAGCATTTGTTTTTTTAGATGTTGGGGTCAGTGATTCCCCCCCCATTTGAAAGCTGGAAGTCAAAAGAAAAAATAAAGCCCAATTGAAAAGTTGCATAGAGTTAGCCATTCTATAACATACTAACAGTTATCCCTATAATTTAAGGGATAAAAAAAATCTCACGGAAATATTAAAGGTTGCACACACTCTTTTTATAGTGGCCGGTCAGATATTATAAGCCCAAAGAGTCAGCATAAGAGAGTACCTGATTTTGTCACGAGAACACTTCTTGCAAAACGTCTATTTAACTATTTGCGAAGTATTTTATTGATCCTATACTTTTGGAGTGTCAAAACCAAACTGCCTGGCAGTGAGCTAAAAATGCATTTTTTAAATATATATAATAAATTTTTATGCTTGAACAGATAAGTGTATTTACTGCCAGTTATTTCTTGTATAATTATACTGTTTATGACAGCTATAAAAGATGTGATGTATAGCAGGGCAACCAAGTTTATCATGCTTTAAATTAGTTATGCATTTATAGCAAGGAGGCACAGTACATACGTATATATATATTTATTTCATTATATCTTTCCTATAGCTGCGGTAATTTTGGTAAGGATCATGTTGTTTTAGCTAATTAGCTCTGCAATTTAGTCTACAGTTGTTTGCTCTTGCAGTAGAAGATATATAAGATATAGGGGCCTATTCATTTAAGTACGATTGTGTCCGAATGCTAAAAATTAGTATTTTTTCTAAGTTTTAGTGCGTTGTTTTCTGTATATAAGCCCAGACCTGCAGAATCTAATGCCAATACAACAGTGTTTGGTCTGAGGTCATTTCAAAGCTTTGGTCTCCTAGAATTCATTTATAATACCCTCCATGGTGGAAAAACTCAATGCCAAATAGAAATGTTCTCATAGTGTTATTAAAAAACTTGCATTAAGTGCAGTTAAAAAGCTAAAACAGATGTCTCTCTTCCCATTTCTTTTTTTACTTTTTCAAAAGCGCACATCTTAAGACACATTCAGGCTTCCATGTGCTTCTCTGAGGGATAAATTCACATTAATTGGGTAGGACTGAAGAGGAAATGATTAAGACACTATATATTGAATATGCATGAACACGTATCCTTTAAAACCATATGCTACAAATTGTTATGGCAAAGGTACAGTGCCTTTTTAAGTTATCTTTTCTCTTTCTGTAGATATGCTGTTGTCAAGGAAACTGAAGCCCGTTTAAATTTGTAGGTTAGAAACAATACTTTTTCTTCATCTTTTAATAAACTGGCTTAAACTACCTTTTCTTTAAAGTGACATCATGTGGCTATTCAGTTATCTGTCTTGTTTTGCATATTTTTAAAGCAAAGAAATATTTTTTAAAAACAAAAAAAACCAAAAGATTTTTTTTTTTAACATAACAGGTCTTTTAAAAGAACAAATAGTGGAGGAACTGCTGGGGGTGCGAATGCTCCAGGGCCCACACCCCCTGGGGTCTGCCGGAGGCTTGCTCGAGCACGTGGATTCAGAGCAATTCTGGTGAGGGAACCTGATGCACAGCCTGCACCTTGGCCCCACCACTGATAGTTATGTTACTTTTGACAAAATGAGAGATGCAGGATAATATGCGCTTATTATAAATAGGGTTGATCATACCTATATTATACTAAAGTTGTGTAGGGACCCATAGGGTTAAGCTCCCTATGGCTTTACCCCTACCTTTAAGAAATCTGTACTGTTATTGGGCAGAGCCCTTATACTCAGGTTTCAGTTATGTAACTGTATTCCTTATAGGTTTAGTCAGGTTGACCACTCCCCCTGCAGACTGATATAGTGTCTAGCACGGAGGAGTGGCTTCCTCTTTGGCTGCCTGTCTGCTTCCTAAGCACAGTTCCCTCTGAGCCTGGGTGCAGAAACAGGCCCCAGTAAGCCACCTTGATCCAAAGAACACTTACCAACTGGATAAGTCGGGGACAGGGCCCCGTGAATGAGGATAAGCAATCACAGCAGATTCATTTAAGAGCACTCTCTAGGAGAAGTGCGCATAGTCAGCTTCAGCTAGAAAGGGCAGCCATTAGGCTGTATGCCTTGCTGTAGGGACCACAGTTAAGACAAAGGACTCAGGCTAGTATTTACCCCTGAACCACCGTTGGCTGTACGGATCCGTTCCAGTAAAGGGCATCCATCTTGGGACTCCCGGCTACTACCTCTGCATATCTCCATTGTGGGCTATACTGTCTCTAATGGTCACAATTGCTGCTAATCACTGTGACATTCTATTTCCACTGCTTGTGAGTATAACAACCCTGCATAACATCTGTGTCTTGGACAATAAGTCTGTATTGTAGTTCACCATAAGAATCCTCTGGCGTCCATTTATACCATCTGCACCACACAACCTCAGATAGTTGTTGTTCAACTTCACCCTCAGCTCCATAGTAAATGTCCCACTTAGTGGAGGCCCATGCCTAAGTATTAAGGGTCGCATGTAACACATGCTCTACTCTACGCTACTAGCCAGGATTTGCCTTATCTAAGTCAAAATAGTGTTATAGTTGCAATCATAGAAACGTGTACTGTACATTATTGCGTGTGCAGAACATCCATCTTGTTATGTTTACATTTGTGTGGGGTTGCTCTATTGGCACTCTTTTTTTATATACATCAATAGAACAATTCAGTCAGTGTTAAGAGGTTTTTCGAGCATGTCTTATGTCAACTAAGCAAATGTTAAACTCCTTGTACTATGTAAATATGCAGCTATACAGTTTATCATTTGTGTATATGGAACATTTGTTTTTTGTATAGAAAAGAAAGCAGTACACTCATTGGAATAAAGCAGATTCTAAATTGCATAGCATATTACCAGTCAGCCTATATTTCCTTCAGTTAAGTCATATAACATATACATAGAGAATCATAACATATACAGATGCAAAGTATGAAAAAGGGTTTACTTTTAGTGGAGCATTAAAGAATGAGGCACCTTTGTATACATTTTGCAAGCACAGTATAGGATCCATTATCCAGAAACCCATTATACAGAAAGCTCTAAATTACGGAATGGCCATCTGCCATAGACTCCAATTCAACTCCAAAAATTCAAAATGTTAAAACATATTTTCTTTTTCTCTGTAATAAAACATAATCTTGTACTTAATGGCAACTAAGCTGCAAGAATTCATATTGGTGGCAGAACAATCCTACTGGATTTAATTAATGTTTAAATTAATTTTTAATATACAAAGTATGGGGATCCAAGTTACAGAAAGACCTTTTATCTGGAAAATAAGCACTCCTCAGCACTCTGGATAACAGGTCCCATGTCTTTATTGAGATTTAATCGTCTTAAATAGACTGCCACAGATGACACAGTAACTAGAAAATACTTACTTTTGTCATTGCAGCTACTACTGTGAACATTGCTCTTCCCTAACAAATAACCCCTTGGATTCTTTATTGTGTTGACAATGCACTTTATTTATAAAAAAAATCCTTTTGACATTTTTCTATTGATGGCAGAAGTTCATACCAATATTTGTTTCATTGTAAGAGACCATAAAGTATGTGGCTGCACTTAGATGAATTTACAACCTGTAATTTGATTTCTGAGCATGACATGAGCAAAGGGTCTTTCAGATATACAGCTGGATGCATCCCTCGATGTGACAGAACTGACAGCTTGATCATACTATTGGACAAGTAGAGTACATCAGTGCACTTACATGTTCTTGTAAACTACTTGGTATTCCATTGAACAAAAGTGAAACTATAGAAAGAAAATTAAATGAAATTTCAAATATAAAATGCAATCCTTCTACATCCAACATCAAAGAGAAACATGCTCCTTCTCTTCTGAAAAGCAAAGTGCTTTCTTGGTGCTATAAAATGAGAGTTTCTGAAATACAAATGCTAAGATTTATTAAGCAAAATAAAAAACCCTGAAAAACTCTAATTCAAAAAATTAGCAACTAAAAGCTTGCAACAGAAGTTGTCCTAGGCACAATGTAAGTGACGTTAATTGCAATTTTAGTGCCTTAATTTTTTTTTAAAATTATTGAGTTTTTTTAATAAATAAGCACACATTTGAGTTTGCTTAGTTTTTAAGATTTTGAATTAACCAATATAGATTCACAAATCTGAAAAACGTGCCTCTATTTATGTTGATGTTCAAATATACTATTTAATTTAGAATACAAAGCAACTTGTGTAGTTTTTCTGTACTAAATATGGTTGGAATACTAATTCCGTACCCCTCTGAAGTTCTGGGTGATCTGCTGGTTTCACTCCTGCTCTTTTAACTGCTGTGCTAACTATTTTGCCTTTAAAACTTTCTACAGCTTTAATATAATTACCACAGCCTGAAGCAGTGGGGAAAGCAGCAAGGAGAGCCTTTTGTGAGCCCAACAACATATTGGTAAGGTGGGTGGAAGAATCAGAGCATAAAATAAAGGGTAGGAGACAGGAAAAAGAATAGTTGAGCAAAGGGAAAGGGACAGGGATCAGGTGGGTTAAAGGAGATGGGAAGAAGAAAAGGGCACATTGAAATGAATTGTAAAGGTTAAGAAGACTTATATGTAAAGGCAAATTGCAAACAGGAAGAAAACTTAAAGGATAAAGTAAACAAGGAGTGAAAAGTGTAATAAACGGGTTAGACAAAAAAGGGAAAATGGAAAATAGAAAAGTGAGGAAAGACTGGTAGACTAAGGGAGAGAGAAAAGTATACTTCAGGAAAGATGGGAAAAATGGAAAGTGTAAGGAGTTGAGGTTGACACAGCATAAGGTGAAGAATTGTAAACAGAAAAATGTGAGCAATGGCACAGGGCAAAGACATATAACAATACAGAGTGGGGAACAATTAAGAATACATGGGGAAGGTATGATTGGCAGAGGAGAGGGATATGTGGATAGCTGTGAGGGAAAAGGAAGAAGGTGAGCGCAGAAGAAACATTTAGAAGAAGGGAAGAATCAGGAAAAAGAGCAATAATGTAAAATATGACATTTACTGATGTGGGTTGTGGTCTCTAGTAATGATTGTCTGGCAGATTTACCCACTAATCTGTGCTAATGTCAGGACTATGCCGAAAGAGCAAAACTGACATCAGTCTTGCTTTGCCGTGGAGCATCTGTCTAAATCAATTGCTGCAAAACAGCCAAAATATCTGTCTCTCACACAATTAAGCTGTGGTCAGTGTATATAGCTGAACTTCTTCCTCCAGCAGTGTGTCATATTTACAGAATTTATCTACTCGCTAAAAATGTCTTACTTGCACTCAATTTTTATATTTCTGCATAAATATAAGCTATAACATGACCTTTTTAATGCAAGTTATAAACCTGGATAATAAGAACCCAATTCAACAAATGAGTCAAAATCATAATGCTTGTTCTTTAATCGAGTAAAATGATAACAAATTGCATATATTTATATGGTAAAAGTGTGCGAACCTTTGCTTTCAGTAACTGGCGTGCCCTTTTGCCTTTGAGCCGCAATAACTGCAAGTGAATGTTTCCAGTAAGTGTTGATCAGCGTTTCACGTCAACTTGGAGGGATTTTAGCCCATTCCTTCTTACAAAGCAGCTTCAACTGAGGAATGTTGGTGGGCTTCCTTGTATGAACTGCGGGCTTCAGCTCCTTTCACAGCATTTCTGTAGGGTTAAGGTCAGGACTGTTTATTCCAAGACATTAAAGGGGTTGTTCACCTTTGAGTTAACTTTTAGTATGATGTAGAGGGAAAATCTGCAATCGGTCTTAATGTTTTAATATTTGTAGTTTTTTATTTATTTCTATCTTTTTGTTCAGCAGCTCTCCAGTTTGGAGTTTAAACAGCTCTCTGGTTGCTAGGATCCAAATTACCTTAGCAACCAGGGAGTGATTTGAACGAGAATCTGGTACATGAATAAAAGAGGACTTGAATCGAAAAATATGTTATAAAAAAGTAACAGTAACAATAAAACTGCAGCCTCACAGAGCAATAGTTTTTTGGCTGCTGGTGCCAATGACCCCTATTTGAAAGCTGCAAAGAATTAGAAAAATGATTAAAAAAATATAAAAAATAAATAATGAAAACCAATTAAAAAGTTGCTTAGAATTGTCCATTTTACATCTTATTAAAGTTAACTTAAAGGAGAAGGAAAGGCTAATAAAGAGTTAATCTCAAGCTGCAGGCATACCTTCAGTTCTCTCTATAGTGCCCTTAAGTCTCCCCATATTTCTCCCGTTCAGATGATCAGAAGCCTCATAGGAAAAAAAACCCACTGAGCTCTGTAAAGAAAATTCCCATAATACCACGCTCCTGCACCAAGACCGGTGTACATGCACAGTTAGTAAGACTTTGAGAAAGCTTCCTGCTGATTATCTCAGAGGAGGGGAGGGAGTTCTTAGCATTCTTGTGGGAGGGGGGAGCAGGAGAGAGGAGAGAGCTACACAGACTCTGGCACAGGAAAACAAATAGACAAAATCCTGTTTCTTTTGAAAGAGAAGTCAGTGCAGGGTTTCTGTGAGTGCTTATGGCTGTATTTACATAGACCTTTCTGATAAAGCTTACTTAGTTTTTACCTTTCCTTCTCCTTTAAAGATGAAACACCCCTTTAACTTCCTTCTACTTTAACTTTATTGACTTGTGTGTTGAGGTTCGTTGTCTTGCTGCATGACCCACTTTTTCATGCACTTTAGTTCATAGACAAATACCCTGAAATTTTCTTGTAAAATTTACTGGTACAACTGAGAATTTATAGTTCTATCAATGATAGCAAGCAGTCCTAATCCAGAGTCGTCAAAGCAGGCCCAAACCGTGATAATGCCACCACCCTGTTTCACAAATGGAATAAGGTTACTATGATTGAAGGCAGTATTTGCCTTTTGCCAAACATGGCACTTTTTATTAAAACCATTTTGGTCTCATCTGTCCACATAACATTCTTTCAGTAGCCTTCTGATGGATCTATGTGGTCTGTAGCAAACTGGGCCAGGGAAGAAGCTAGTGGTGCAGTGATCACTCAAATACTACTCTAGGCTATTGCATTTTTCATTGAAGAGGAGCCTAACCCAGGCTTTGAGGTAGAAAATGATAATAACTGTTGGGCATCTAACACATTTGTGCATTTGTGCAGTGATTCAGCCTTTTCCTTTTTCTTTTATGCAGTTGGCAGGGTAAAGTTAAATTTTGCGTGCATAGAATATTTGTTGATTATGCTCAAATTGGAATATGTAGGTTTTAATTTGGTTTGTTTTGTGGCAGAATTTAAAAAGTATGGATTTGGTGCATCTCTAAACAAGAGCTACACAATTCTAGAGCTATGAAAAGGACATCAGTCTGAGTTTGGAGAGAAAACTGAAAGCTTTGTGATCTTTTACTTTTAGACAACAGTCATATTGTGAGTTACAAGTAACAATGCAAGAATGCAGGCAGAAATGTCCGGGAGAAGGTGAAGAACTAAGATATTACATAGATATAACTAAGGGTACAGCTGGTGTTAATACGTGATTAACTTTTCTATTTTTTACTTCATCAGTAGGCTGAATTCTTTATTTAGGGAGCAGAATGCCTGAGACATTCTTCTGTACACTTCTAAAACATAATTACTCCCCAAACAGGATTTCATTGAGGCCACATACTGACATGTCTATAGCAAAATTACATTTAGATCTAAGAAAACCTGCATGCTGCCTAGGTACATCCCACTCATGGAGAGAGCAATTAAATATAGAACCAATAATTTGATATCACTGCATGAGGTGGACAGACAGCATTAATCCCACACTAAAGCACACTGTAGATCTAGAAATCACTAATAATAGAAAACTGCTTCATCAGTTGAGCACATATACATTTTATATACCGTTTTCTCAGCTACTGCATTTATACCACTGGTATTGGATCCATTATCTGAAAACCTGTTATCTAGGAAGCTCTGAATTATGGGAAGGAAGTATTTTTAAGAATGATTTCCTTTTTCTCTGTAATAATAAAACAGCACCATGTAGTTGATGCCAACTAAGATATAATAAATTAGTTTATTATATTTTTAAATTATTTTTTAGTAGACTTCCAGAAGACCCCTCATCTGGAAATCTCAGGTCCCGAATATTCTGGATAACAAGTAAACTGAGAAAACTTGTTTACTTGTACATGTAAATATATTAGAAATATGTTTCTAACAAGAGTAAACTAATTTTATTAATCACACATTAAAAAAGTATTACAGGTACTCCAGAAAAATTTTAGCTAATTTGTATGTGTTAATTTAACACCGTATCCTGATTACCATTTTTATTCATCGAAATTTTGGTGGAGACTGGTGACTTTAGATCTAGGTCAGTCTGTCTGTATGTGCAATTGTATAGCGTAATGTTAATTAAAGATCTATCACACATCCCTTCTTACTGATTTTACTCAAATAATATTATTGTGGGATTAATGTCCTTTTAGAGCACATGTCTCTCCATGCCTATAATTAACTTGGCCTAAAATGGCTTAGAACTTTACTAGGTTTGAAGGAACATTGAGAGGTGAATATTTTAGAAATTAACAATACACAGAAAAAAAACAGAATTAAACTGCCCATATACAGTATACAACAGGGATTGGAGATGATATTTGGAAATACTGTATGCAATATACAAACCGGATTCCAAAAAAGTTGGGACACTAAACAAATTGTGAATAAAAACTGAACGCAATGATGTGGAGGTGCCAACTTCTAATATTTTATTCAGAATAGAACATAAATCACGGAACAAAAGTTTAAACTGAGAAAATGTACCATTTTAAGGGAAAAATATGTTGATTCAGAATTTCATGGTGTCAACAAATCCCAAAAAAGTTGGGACAAGTAGCAATAAGAGGCTGGAAAAAGTAAATTTGAGCATAACGAAGAGCTGGAAGACCAAATTACACTAATTAGGTCAATTGGCAACATGATTGGGTATAAAAAGAGCTTCTCAGAGTGGCAGTGTCTCTCAGAAGCCAAGATGGGTAGAGGATCACCAATTCCCACAATGTTGCGCAGAAAGATAGTGGAGCAATATCAGAAAGGTGTTACCCAGCGAAAAATTGCAAAGATTTTGCATCTATCATCATCAACTGTGCATAACATCATCCGAAGATTCAGAGAATCTGGAACAATCTCTGTGCGTAAGGGTCAAGGCCGTAAAACCATACTGGATGCCCGTGATCTCCGGGCCCTTAAACGACACTGCACCACAAACAGGAATGCTACTGTAAAGGAAATCCCAGAATGGGCTCAGGAATACTTCCAGAAACCATTGTCAGTGAACACAATCCACCGTGCCATCCGCCATTGCCAGCTGAAACTCTACAGTGCAAAGAAGAAGCCATTTCTAAGCAAGATCCACAAGCTCAGGCGTTTTCACTGGGCCAGGGATCATTTAAAATGGAGTGTGGCAAAATGGAAGACTGTTCTGTGGTCAGACGAGTCACGATTCAAAGTTCTTTTTGGAAATCTGGGCGCCATGCCATCCGGACCAAAGAGGACAAGGACAACCCAAGTTGTTATCAACGCTCAGTTCAGAAGCCTGCATCTCTGATGGTATGGGGTTGCATGAGTGCGTGTGGCATGGGCAGCTTGCATGTCTGGAAAGGCAGCATCAATGCAGAAAAATATATTCAGGTTCTAGAACAACATATGCTCCCATCCAGACGTAATCTCTTTCAGGGAAGACCCTGCATTTTTCAACAAGATAATGCCAGACCACATTCTGCATCAATCACAACATCATGGCTGCGTAGGAGAAGGATCCGGGTACTGAAATGGCCAGTCTGCAGTCCAGATCTTTCACCTATAGAGAACATTTGGCGCATCATAAAGAGGAAGGTGCGACAAAGAAGGCCCAAGACGATTGAACAGTTAGAGGCCTGTATTAGACAAGAATGGGAGAGCATTCCTATTCCTAAACTTGAGAAACTGGTCTCCTCGGTCCCCAGACGTCTGCTGAGTGTTGTAAGAAGAAGGGGAGATGCCACACAGTGGTGAAAATGGCCTTGTCCCAACTTTTTTGGGATTTGTTGACACCATGAAATTCTGAATATATTTTTCCCTTAAAATGGTACATTTTCTCAGTTTAAACTTTTGTTCCGTGATTTATGTTCTATTCTGAATAAAATATTAGAAGTTGGCACCTCCACATCATTGCGTTCAGTTTTTATTCACAATTTGTTTAGTGTCCCAACTTTTTTGGAATCCGGGTTGTATATTGCATACAGTATTTCCAAATATCATCTCCAATCCCTGTTGTATACTGTATATGGGCAGTTTAATTCTGTTTTTTTTCTGTGTATTGTTAATTTCTAAAATATTCACCTCTCAATGTTCCTTCAAACCTAGTAAAGTTCTAAGCCATTTTAGGCCAAGTTCACAGCCCATAGGCTGTGAAGAGCCATGTGCTTTGTTCTGTGGGAGGGTTCTGCTTCTGGGTAGGCTGTGTTACTGCATCATCTGCTCATACAGTAATAACAGCCAAACTTCCTATGGTAAACTTAAGGTTCAACCCTCAAGTATAATTGTATTCTGTGGGAGTACATGTACTTGCAGGAGTGCATCCAATGGTGTTGTTTTCTTCTTACCTCCTGGGGAAAACCCACTTTTTACCATCATTCTTTATAATTTCCAGAATGTGTTTGCTCACTTTTCTTTAGTTCAAAAGGTATTCAAGACAGTATATATAATTAAATTTAATATTTCATCCTTATTGGCTATTAGACTGGGCATTCCTTCCTCTGTTTTGATCTCCTCATTTTGGCAGCCACTTTTCACAGAATAAATCACATAAATAAAGAATATAGATTTATATGTTTTGTTTTAAAGTTCCTTGGTTCCTGTTCTCACCTGTATATACTGATGAGTTATTTATTGGTATACGCGCATTTATGTGACATGCAGTGCAAGACACTTACCTAAAAAGTTGGGTAAATGTTTACTGGTTAGCCTTAGCAACCTCACCTCTTGTGCCTCTTTATTACTGAAAAAAGGTTTCATTAGTTCACGATTTGTTCATCAGCTAGCTGCGACTGTCCCACACCTTTAGCAGGATAGAATTTAACTAATGTGGCACCTTCTTTGCAAGCTGCAAAGCTGAAAAGTTGAGGTTTTTGACAAAAATGCTCAGTTCAACAGCATTTGTAAATGTGTTTTGGGAGGCCTTTAATTACATTTTGGTGGTTCAACTCCTCAGTTCCCCTAAAAAAGCAAATATGAAGCTTCTAATGTGCATGTCAACTTCCCAAAGCGCTGAATAACTGGATCAAATGGAAACTGGTTGAGATGAGTTGCCCTTGTGATTGTTTTGTGAAATTATTACTTTCTATTCCATAGAATCAGCCAACAGAATTCTCTATTCTATTTGTCTTGATCCAATTGTGTATTATATTCATCTCTTAAACTGATTGCACCCTGGTCCCCTCTGAACTTGTTCAGATTGGTTCACAAATAAACCAGTAAACTAAAAGATAGAAAATAGAGCAGACAACTGATAGGTTGCTATTGGCACCTGCAATCATGCACATATATTTCTAAATATGTTCTTTAATGTTTCTTCCTGGCAATAACCAGCCTCACTATAACTGTTCTACATATATCTAATTTTCTGCAGCCTTTTCCTTTGTGTGTGATGTATCTTTAACACAACCATTATAGTTTGAAATGCTTTTACATAATTGCATAGCTGAACCCATCAAACGAGGTAACTGTAATTATTTTCCTGCAATAGATAATACATTTGACTGAAAAAAAAATAAGCTTCTAACCAATTAATGCAATTTTGACAGCAGCAAAAGCATGAAGATTTTGAAGTGTGTATGATGCATTGTCAAATAATTATATAAGGTTAGCTTGAAATTTGACTTAAAAATATGTACAATGCTTTGGGGACTTCTGGCTTAAATGGCTTATTTATCTCTTCTCTTGGAAGACTGGGATTTTCAGCTCATTTAATTTTCTATTTGAAGGCAATTTAACCCATATTTTAGCAGATATTCTACATTAACGTAAAGAATCCTATTTTTAATTGCATTTATGTAACTGAAGTTGTAGGCGACAACTTCACTAACAGTCCCCCTATAAAACCACATTTCACAATTTTTGTCAAACCCCCGGTAATTTGACTACTTGAATACCAAAACATTTATAATCTATTTCAATATATACAGTAGAACCCCCATTTCAAGTTTTTCAGGGAACCAGAAAAAAATGGTATAAAATACAGGAAAATGTAAAATCAAGGAAATGCATTATGCATTGTATATTAAAGGGACCAAAAAAATGGTGTAAAATGAGGAAAAAATTAAAATCAGCATGTAAAATTGAGGGTTCGCTGTATAAATAAATAAAAAGGAGGGAGGAGAGTGCTATTGATCACGAGACCCAGTCATAAGGCAGCAGTAAAAACTGTATTTTCTACAAAATGCAGTTGTTCTTATTCTCCCAACACCGTTTTTTTTTATAGCTCTAATTTAGAGACTTATTGTACAGCGCTGTGGAATATGTTGGTGCTTTATAAATAAATGTTAATAATAATAATAATAATATATGGAGCCAGAATGGGTAGAGGATGAAATATTTGGATGACATTTTTTCCATCTAATGTAAAAGTATTGTTTGCTCTCAATTTTGGTCTTGGGAACTTTCTCTTTCTTCTTCCAAAACTGCATATTCAGTGCAACCTGCTCTAGTAAATCATCTGCAATATGTGTCAGTTATATGTTACCTTACATTAGGTCTTATTCCCCCTCTCTATTCTTTCTTTTTATACTGTATTATATATTTCATGTACCCAAATGTATTACTTGTGCACCCATCTGCCATATTTTTGGATTCCACACCACTCTCTAAAATCAAGAATTTATAAAATAGAGCATTTTATTTCCCACAAACAACTGCTCCTGTGACTAATGTATCTTTAAAGGGAAACTATACCCCTGAACATGACATAACCCATTTTCAGGAATGATGTACCATTGGATGATCCTAAATAAAAGACTTCCTGTCTTCTGCCATCTGACCTATACAGGCCCGGATTTGTGGAGAGGCCACAAAGGCCTAGGGCGGCAGAAGTTTAGGGGCGGCATGCCGCCCCGCCGCAACAACTTTTTTAAATTTGGCTCCCATACGGAGCAGTCGGGACCTCTCCCCACTGCTCCGTATGGGAGTTTAAAGGACCGTTCGCGCATGCGCAATGGGGAGATGGCGCGTTGCGCATGCGCACTGGGGGGGCGCGTTCGCACATGCGCACGGGGGGATACCCACAGGGGCGGCCTCGGGGCGCCCAGGATAGAAATCCGGCCCTGGACCTATATGAGGCAAACATACCAAGGACACACAACCCCCCTGGTTAATATGAGGCACACAAACCAAGGTAGCATATAAATGTTAGGTTACTTCAGCCAACAGATGGACAGAGCTCTATGTGGCTGCTTATGAGCTAATTTAGTGATGCAAATGAACAGAAAATCACTATTCTTATAAATAGTATTTCAGTAACAGGTTCATTTACATTTGCACAGCAGACCTCTAATTGCCGGTGCAATCCCAGCATCATTGCAGTTTCCAGGGGCATTTACCCCACAGTGTGAATCAGATGCAATTATGCAGAAAATGTTCTAATCCCAGTAGATGTCACGTCCAGCATTTGACGTGTGCTCAATTCTTTTGGGGGCATCTGCACCTATTGACACAGGCTGCTGTAAGAACCAGGGTTCCAATTAGTCAATAGGTGCAACAGTATTCGATTTGTTAAAGAAGGTAGCACTGAGCACAACTTTACGGAAGTGATAGGAGTGCATGTTGACACAAATACCTTTAATGAATGGTGCCGATATGCACAAGAACTGCGTTCATTTTGCACAGCCACAACTAAGACTGTGGTGATAAACGAACCCTGGTGTTTTGTTAGAATGCTTATCTGTAGCTCTCATTAGCTTTCATGCCAGGCTTCAGAAGCCATCACTGTCCTGAATATGCGTTCCTGTACATACTTATTTATGTTTGGTCCTGATGAAATAGCAGTACATGGAAATGAACTACATTCCCATATAAGAGTAATAGTTCTGGCCCAGTGCTATAGAACCACAGGTCTGATTTGTTCCTTTAATAGAACGACTGACAACATTGTTACATAGTTCCAACACAGCTTTATAGGTTCTAAATGCACATTCTAATTTTTTAGGCCTTAAACATGTTTAACATCTCTTCCTTTGCACTTACCAAATGTATTTTCAGCATCAAACAGGGCTCACAGCCACACACCGTTTCCCCTTTTCATTCTTTTGAATGTAATTCTGCTGTTCATATGCTGAGCTGGTAATTTTCTAAATGTGCAAGTACTTCAAGAACATTAGCAACAAGCACATAATCAGGCATGTTGCCTTCAGTCTTGGGGTAAGATATTATAGCATAAATACTTTGTAGGAGATGCTATCCGTAACAACACTTCATATTTTTTAATGAAGCTAAATAGTGTTTATGTCGTTTCATGACAGAAAGAAACCTAATCATGTTCAGCAGCATGTCTCTATTCACTTGAAAGTGTACTTGAGTATCATTGCAGGAAACTAACTTATTGTTGTCAGTTTTAGAGTAATAATTACATATGCAGATGTATGAAATGCAATGTGGGCTCTGCCAGCAGTCAGTAAACTGTGAGAAATTGCATCAGATGTTGTGGATGTATAGGGTTGACCCTCGTTTCCCAATGGCCACTGTGCCAGATGACTGAGAACTTTTCAGGGCATTTAATCATGCAAGTGTAAAATGGGGTGCTAAATAGCATAAAGTTGTCTCCTATTCATAAAGATAGTCGCTTAAATACACCCTCTTCTGTACATTCAGCTTGCACTGAAATGCGAGTTGGTTCCACTTTGCTGCATAGGTTACAAGGTGCAAAGTACAGGCTACTATTTGCATCTTGGATATTACACTAGGTTAGTAAATGAACCCTTATATGTGACAACCTTCTTGCCTTGCTTTTTGTATCAAACAGCAAGTTAGATTGATATGTTTGCAGTGCTTTGCCAAATCCGGCAAAATTGCAAACACTTGAAGGGGACTTTTACTCTGCTAGAAGTTTCAATTTAGAAACAGTGCTTTATATACAAAAAAATTGTTCCTTCTGCACAAGGACATTATCTCCACCTCTGTCTGCCTAGTGGTCTGTGGGACTTTCACAGTTCTTTAATACTATAAGAACAGTGTAATGAATCAGATATAAAATAGAACCAGACACAGGCAATTCAAAAAACTAAATGCTAGAACTTTTCTGCCACCTATATTATACAGTACTGACTAAAGATTATTAACTTCATTTTCTGTAATTAAGCTGAGGTCTGTTAACATGGAAACACGATACTAAAAAAATATCTTTTATTTCCCATAGTTTGAAGTCACACATAAGCGTATTTGTGTTTGAGTTACTACAGCCACCATAGCAGCTGTCTATAAATTGATATTTTGTGTCACTGGGAATTTTATGGAGAAATATATTGTGGCCACTGGGTGACATGAAAGTAACGGATTGTCTGCTTTATAAAGAGCAGCTTTCATTCACATCTCTGCCCTGGCAATGCATAATGCAAACTAACATGGCTGCTATGTTATAGTATATCTCACTCTAGTGATGGGAAAAGAGGGTTGAGGAAAGAAAAGCCTTTATTGAACATAGAATGAATTATCCTCCCCAAAGGACTGTTTTTCATTTTTCTTTATCTCTTTTGTGCCAGGGAGGATTCAGAACTCATTAGATGATCCATCTCTGTAGTAGACTGATATCTTAATTCTACCTACGGGATTGAATTAAAACAAATAACTCTCATAAGCAGGCAGCACATAGCCAAGTAATTACTTGCAATGTAATCCTGATACATTGTAAACAGATGTATCTGCTTGCCTAGTTTTAAGTTTGTTTTCTGGGAAGCCAGCTTAATTTAGAGACAATATACTTGCATCAGGAGTGTGGCAAGAAACCTGTGCACAGGGAGCTTTTTTTTTTTTTTTTTTTTTTTTAAATGTGGGTTTTAAATGGCACCTGTGTAGCAACCAGCAGTTTTGTATTTGGGTGTCAGGGACCCCCCGGGGCTGCCACTTCAGGGGCCTCCTACTCATTTTGCAAACTTCTCCACTGCTGCAGCCAGTTATCTATGTGCTACTGCGCTGGTGCAGTTTAGTTTCTAGCCTAGAAAATGTTTTCTTCCTTTTTCTCCTTTTGACTGTGTGGATTATTTATTAAAGGAGAGGGAAAGGTAAAAACTAAGTAAGCTTTACCAGAAAGGTCTATGTAAATACAGCCATAAGCACTTACAGAAATGCTGCATTGAGTCCTCTATCAAAAGAAAAAAGATTTCTTGTCTCTCTTTTTTTCCTGTGCCAGAGTCTGTGCAGTTCTCTCCTCTCTCTCCTCTCTTGCTCCCCCCTCCCTCAAGAATGCTAAGAACTTCCTCCCCCCGCTTTCTCATTTCTCATAATCTTACAAACTGTGCATGTACAAGGGTCTTGGTGCAGGAGCGTGGCATTATGGGAATTTTCTTTGCAGAGCTCGTTCAGCATTTTATATTAAACTGACCAGACATAATTCCTGATTGGTTGACATGAGTAACCACACTTAAAGGAAAAGGAAAGGTTCAACATACCTCCCAACTGTCCCGATTTTCACGGGACAGTGCCGATTTTAACAGCTCAGCCCACAGTCCTGGATTTTTGCTGAAAAATCCCTCATTTCTTTTTGATGTCCTGCACTGAACGCTAAAAAAGATATAAAGCTTCTCAAACTTAATTAAATAAGTAACTTAGGCTACACCTGCACTTAGATACATTTGTAACTAATAAGCTAAACAGGCCTATTGGGGCAGTGAGGCTTAAAAGGCAATTTCACCCTTTTTCTTACCAAAACTGCAATAACACATAAAACATGACACCAAACCCAAAGAAATGTGTTCAAACTTTAAATAACCTGCCAAATTTTGTAAATATGGGAGTGGTATTTAGGGGGTGTGGTCAAAAAATGCTCACCGCACTAAATATGCTATTTATTTTTGCCCCTCTTTTCAAATGTTGGGAAGTATGGTTCAATCGCTGGGCGATGCCAAATGTTAGACACCCCTCAGTGATGATACCCCAGGCCCCATGGGAGTATAGTCTTCCTGTTTCTTCTTGAAGCGGTTGGGGGTGCTCAAAGCAAATGCCTTTTAGCCAGTTGCTTATCTGATGCAGTGCCAGTGTTGTATTGCAATTGCAGGCATGTAATCTCTTTAATTTTCCTTGAGAGGCAAAATTCTACTGTTGGTGTACTATATTAGCTTTCTGTTGGACCATTCAGTCAACTATTGCTTTATATATACTGTAGTTTATATTACTGATAATCACCAGTATTAAAATATGGAGGTGTTGTTTTATTTTTAAAGCTTCTGAATAGTGATTTTTCTATTAAAAGATATCACTTTCTGATAACTTATTCAAGAAGTCTGGAAAACCTCATTGTTATTCTTCCAGCATTTGATGAAAGCAGCTTCCTTATAATTTCATTTCAATTTGTAAGGCATTTTTATTGTCAGCAAGTACATTTTGTTCTTTAACCAAGTGTAGAAGCAAAATGAATGTTTAAATTATTTATTTTATGCAAAAACATCTTAATGTTGTTCTGTTCATGCCTAAGTAACAGCCATCCCATTCCATCCTGCGTGTGAATGAGGAACCAAAGTTTATATTCAGTTTAATATTAATGAGGCTTTAAACTCTCACAAGTAGTGCCCTATTTATTCACTTGTTATGGTCCTTTTTGCTTTATGCAACTGCCACATCTCTAGTGTCACTGTACAGAGTTGCTGAACAATTATGGGCTTTTTAAAATCTTTTTTTTTTTTTAATTTAATCAGGCTCTTTTACATTCATTAATTTTGTCTTCAAATATCTTTTCATGGTCATTATATTGCCTGTTGCAGTATAACTTAAAATCGGTCAGTTTTTTAATTAGCTTTTAAGCAGCCCCCTGGCCAGGGATACTTTGAAGATCTGACAACCTGGCACCTATTCTGTACAAGTCTGTGTTCATCAGTTACAATAGGGTTAGGCTAGGTGCAATCCTGCAATCCTTATGATTGGCTATAGTACAAAAATTAAAAGAAATACAGATCAGATGATTGCGCCACCCCTTGTTCAGGAACCTGCACAAAAAGGGTGCTGAGGCAGATGAGAACTGATGGTTATTTAAAAGAAATGGCTCACTGCCCAGCCTTTTATTTAGGGAAAATGTTTTAAATTGAAACTGTTGTACTTTTCTCCCAGTTCTCTTTTCTGCAGTTGTCAATAGTTTTTCACCTCTGCATTAGATGATTGTCATTGCAAAGACTCAGGCCTTACACATTTGATACACTAATAATAACTTTATAGTTAGGGTTTCCAGTGTCCACAAAAATTACTGCTATATTATTTAATGTTAACATTATATAAAATTTCATAATAAGAGCTAAGAAAATATCCTGGTACTTATAGGCTTCATTTAGATTAAGCTGCAGCTAGAGTTACCAACAGTTCTGGAAAAAAAATACTGGCTAGGTTTTCATTATTTTTCCTATTAATAAAACTGGCATTAAGTATAATTTTGACCAGCTAGGCATGTAAAATACAGGCCCGGTGGAACCATACCTTCAGCTGCCCTTGTATAGGTAGCAAGGTGTGCTGGAAAGGTTGTAGTCCTTTATACACAGCAGTTTCCCAAACTTGGGCAGGTTTTGTGTTCTCTTTGATATTCATGCATTTACAATATTGCCTTATGTATATATTTGGTTAATATATTTCAGATCTGGAATGGTGTTGATTCAGGAAAGTGTTTAAACACTTTCTCACACCACAGTGGGGCAGTTCGTGATTCACAGTGGTCTGCATGTGGCCAAAAAATCCTGAGTGGAGGATTTGATTCCATGCTATATTTGACAGACGTTGAAACAGGTGAGTTTAGTGATGAGTGATTTTTATTCACCAGGTATGGATTCGCTGTGAAATGTTTTTTTGAAACTACTGTGAAAATTCGCCATGGCAAAAATTTTGCCAAGTAAGAAAAACATTGCAATCACATAGTTTTTCTTCTTTTCACAAATTTTTCAGCAGTTTTAATAATTTCTTGGCAAAACTTTACAGACGGGCATATTTAGGTCCGGTGCTGCCTTAGCACCGGACCTAAACACGCACCTAAACACGCACCTAAACACGCACCATCGTCGTGGAAGTGACATCATATGCAGCATGAATGGCATCACTTCCACAAAGTCTGCAACTCCCCCTACCCCCCTCACCCCCCAGCTCCATTGCCGGATTTCTTATGGAAATCCATGGCAGAGGCTGGAGGCTTTATAGGGGGCTGCTTATACATACGCCCCTGATCATGAGCACAAGAAAAAACAACCTGTATTTCTAAGACTGAACCTGAATGCTTAATGCAAATGGGAAAGGGAGGAAATAGGGAAATATAGGAAGGCTGGTATTGTTTCCCCCAGAATTGTTGCCAACTCTAGCCCTTACACATGTTTGTATCCACATTTGCCCTGTGTTGTGAAATATACTAAACGCATGTTGCAGAGCTGCACTTATTCCTTGTAAAGTAAATTGGATGGATTTTTTAGACCTGTCCCTGATCTGTGATCTGGTAACCATGTTTTACAAAAAAAAAATGGTGTAATACTGTTATTACTTCACAATGTGCACTCTCATGTACTTTTTTACTTATATCACCTTTTTGTGCCCAGTTGTGACATCCCTTTCCGATCACTAATTATATTCTGAATAGCAACATCCATGAAATTGAAATTCCTCATGTTTACTGAAACGCCTCTATTTATTTTTAATTGCCATTTAAATGATGCAGAGAAAAATAAACATGGTTGCCCTGCCCAAATATTTCATTTAAATAGCTCTTTAAATGCATGCTGTTACATGTTGTGTCATGGTGTGCCATGTGATTGTCATATCAGAGTTTATATACATTACGTTATAGGTTTCAATGGCACATAAGCTGGTTCTTGGTGCCCATTTTTGCCTTGTACTGGGGGTGGAACAGCTTACTCCTGCCTATCACAGGCCTTGCTGTTGTTAAAAGTCCTGGTCCTAACATTTCCCAGAGTGCTCTTATATTTTTATATATTTCATGGTATTAGCAGTTCATTTACTGCTGATAACATTAAATAATTACATGAAATGTAACCTGAGCACCCTCTGGGATGTTTGTTTCCCCAAAGCATAACACATGTCACTTATCTTGAGAGCACTTATAATTAGTCCTATCATAAGAGTACTCTGAGCATGGCATGGCCCAGGTCAGAGGCAGGCAGCAAGGTTCATAAATGGAGTCAGGCATGAGTTCAATAGACAACCAGCAAGTAACAAATCTGGGAAACAAGCAGAGTTCAGCAACAGCAGGGAAAGGCCCCAGTAGCTGATGGGCAATGATAGGAAAGGATGTGAGGCCTTGTACCTATTTAAGTGCATTGCACAAGTGAGCAAAACTTGCCACAAGAGATTGAGAGCACCAAAAATGACACTTGTGATGGCAGCGACACTGGACACATGTGCATGAGAGTCCTAGCAGGAACTGTCAGACACCTACAGACACCGATAGTCTCTGCACTCGTGGTGCCACCTCCTATTTATTACTCCAAATCCACAACTGTTTCGAGAACACTTAAAAGAAGAGCAGTTAGTCACAGTTCCTTTACTTCTTCTTATTCAGAGATCTAAAATATCTTATGGGAGCAATCTCTTGGTAAAACAAACCAAATGGTGTCTAAACAGATGTGAGGAGATATCTACTCTTTTCCTAATGTGCCTGTTAAGATAAGAGATTGAAATGAGGACAGTGTACAGCTGTCATAATTTGTTGAGAGTAGTAGACAGTGTTTCAGTTAATGAAATATGTCATGTTCATCCTCTGTGAAGCCTGTACATTGTCTCTATTATGCCAGAATCTTTAGTTTGAAATATTTGTAGTGTTTTATAATTTGCGGATTCTTAATTTAATACAACCCAAAAAATTCTGTGAAATGAGTTAGGTCAGTTCTTTTGAGAGCTGCTTTGTCATATATTATAAGGAGTGTGGCTGCATTCATTATTAATTAGAATAATTATAATATAATTAATTATAAGATATTTTTGATTGCAAAGACTCTGAAAAATCAAAAGCACTTAATCGATTTTCCTCCTTAATTTATAGAATAGAGGAGTCAGTGTTACAGGACCTGCTCTGTAAAGGTACATATGGCTCAGCTAAGCTGTCAGTGACTGACATGGAGTATGATACTTTCAATGTTTAAGCAAAATTAATATGAATAAGGGACCAAGGAATATACTTTATTATGCAGAGTTTAGTTTTAGGCAGGCAATTTTTTTAATAAAAATTTCTCACTTTTTATCTACTATGGTACAAGTATGGTACCAGTGTGGGCTAGAGGAAAGCTGATATATTTTTAATATTTAAAAACAAATTACATTCTCAATATGGCAGTCAGTTATAGGCCCAAGTTTGACATCTGTTGCTGAAAGTTGGTTAAAAGGGGTTGTTCACCTTGAAGTTAACTTTAAGTGTGATATAGATATTGTTATTCTGAGACAATTTCAGTTGGTTTTCATTTTTTTTTATTCATGTTTTTTAGTTATTTTAGTTGTTTAGTTTATTTAGTTTTGTTCTGTTCCAGTCTGGAATTTTAGCAGCTACAGTATATGATTGCTAGGGTCTTGTTTATCTTAGCAACAGTAGTTTGAATGAGAAATTGGAATATAAATAGTAAGGGGTCTGAAAAGAAAGATAAGTAATAAAAAGTTGCAGAGCAATTTTTTTTTTAGCTAATGGGGTCAGTAACCATTTGGAAGTTGGGAAGATGTAGAAGAGGAAGGCAAATAATAATAATAAAAAAAAAACTATAAAAAAAAAAATGAACACCAATTGCAAAGTTGCTCGGAATAGGACTTTTTCTATTACAGGTATGGGACCTGTTATCCAGAATGCTCGGGACCTGGGGTTTTACGGATAAGGGATCTTTCTGTAATTTGGATCTCCATGACTTAAGTCTGCTATAAATCATTTAAATTTTGAATAAACCCAATAGGACTGTTTTGCACCCAATACGGTTTAATTATATCTTAGTTGGGATCAAGTACAAGATAGTGTTTTATTATTACAGAGAAAAGAGAACATCATTTTTAAAAATTAGAATTATTTGCTTATAATAGAGTCTATGGGAGATGGGCTTTCTGTAATTCGGAACTTTCTGGATAATGGGTTTCCGGATAAGGGATCCCATACATGTACATATTAAAATTTAAAAACCGCCCCTTTAAGGTATTGCATTTAATATTATGTTCTGGAGATTTGTAATAAGTAATAATAAGCATGAGGGATAGGTCACGTCAGACAAATATGATTGCTTTTTATGATGAGGTTAGTAAAAAGGTGGACAGTGGGGGTGCAATAAATGTGATCTTTTTGGATTTTGCCAAAGCTTTTTATGCACTGTGCAAACATAACCTTTCTTTTTTTTTTTTTTTTTTTTTTTAACTAAGGTCTGTTGGTCTTGTTAAGGAGCACCTAAGACAATTTCCACCGTCTATGAAATTGTAACTACCAATAAATTGTTCTGGAATGACTGATTTGGCAGACCTTGATTGCCTGTAAACTCCCAGCTTTACTAAGCAACTGGTTTGAGCCTGTGCTATAGTGAATATTGCCCTCCAGTATTTATGAAACTACTGTATATAGCCACCTAGGGCCAGCTGGAGGTGTGCAGGCCCACCGGGCTGTCCCTTGCCAAGCGCACATGCCCCCCACACAGGGGCCCCGTCCCTCACCCCGAGTGTGCATAAGTAGATGCGATCTGGGGAGGGAGGCCGACTGGGCTTGGGGTCTGGGCTGGTGGGGACCACTGGCTTTTTTCCCAGTGTTCTGTTGGCCCAGTCTGACCCTGTATCCACCAGCAAGTCTCATGTAATGCAAGAGGTTTTAATTTTTAGTATAAAATTTAGATTTTGTCCTCAGGGGATTAAAAATTCTCACTGTGCAGATTTAAATCATTAAACCTTTAATTTCTCACTGATTATTTTCTTTCCAGACCTAAATCACACTTACTGTGGTCAGATTTGATTATATCTAATTTTACACACACCATTAACTTTTCTGTTCCAGTGTCTTGTTTTATTAAATGGCAACATAGGATTTGAAATTAGTCAAAAAAGTCAGCTTTGGTTTGTTAACAACTTAGTTAGAATTAGTTTGTTGCAAATAGTATTATGTTACCATGTTTATATGTATTTGTGTATGATGAGGCAATCCATGAATGCCATCTTTAGAAGTGGGTGGTTGGGAAAATAGACTATACCTTCAACTGTTGTTCAGTTGTTGAACATAATTCATTTGTCGGAATGGGCTGAAGTTTAATTATGCTACAACTAAGGACCACGTGCTGGCCATCTTGTTGTTTTCACCATTTCCCCTACTATACTTATTATCTTACAAACAGGATTCTTTCCCAAATGTGCTTAGCCTGCTGCCACAAGTCTGGGCTGCATAGCCTAGAGGCATATTTGCAGTCCTCAAATGTTGCATTCTTTCTGTTGCCCTCTTGGTTGCACAGAATGTTAATCGAACATTCTTGGGGTGCAGGTAACTAAGATGGTATGGTATGGTCATAGCTGAGACATGCTCCTGCTTAAGTGCCATGGGTTATGCAACCTCAGGGGTCTATTTATTAACACTGGAGACAACCATCAGCAGTGGTATTGCCCATAGCAACCAATCAGATTTTTGCTTTTATTTTCCAGCTTGTAGGTGACTGGTCAAATCTACCTGCTGATTGGTTGCTATGGGCAGTATCACCAGTAATGCTTGTCTCCAGTGTTAATAAACACACAGTGCAGTGAGGAGTTGATTCAAGGGGACCTGTTACCCAGACATAAAAGCTGTAAAAAAAAAAAAGAAAAGAAAAGTTTTTTCATTCTGGAACATACATAAGATTTTGGGGTGATACAAAACTTGCTTTAATAGTGCCCACAAAATGGAGGCAGTCTACTTATTGTGATTGTGAATTCCAAGACTGAAGGAAACAAGATTTAAATAATTAATACAGTATAATAAGTAAAGTTTATTTTGCTCAGCTAAATGATGCCTTGGTTCTGCAAGGCATAGTTGCCACTAGAGATAGTGTGTATCTTTTCAACATGTAAAAACAGCTTCAGAGATCATACATATGAATTTTACATTTTTTAAATGGTGTCTGAGAAGCAAATCAGAAGGGGAGGGAGTAGTGACAACAGAATATATCTCTGTTCCCGCATGTTATAATTAGCATTTAAAACCCTTTCAATTGCTCTGGATTCAGAACTATTCAACTTTCTGACATTGTCAAGCAACGTGCCAAAGGTTTTTGTTAATAAACTTTTTGTATGTAACTAGTGACTCGTGCTAATATTTCTGTACATAATTATATCTTAAGTAGTGTAGCCATAGCAACCACTTTGCCCTCTTCTAATATATTGGTATTTTTTCCCTTAGGGAAATTAAATGAGTCCAGCTACACAGTGAGAGTTTGCGCTAAAAGATATACTGAATGCAATTTGCTCATAATTATGTGCTGGAGCACAACACAGCTAGCCGACAGTTATGTTTGTCCTGCTTTAACAATAAAAAAAAAATTGCAAAGGGCTTTATTTGAAACATCTGCTAATACGTCTTTTTTTTGACTAATTATTAAATCACTATTTCTTTTTAGGCAAAGCATTGTTTAATGCAAGAAATGAATTTAAGATTGGAGTAGTTCGGTTTCACCCAAATGATCATAATCTTTGTGTATGTGGTGGATTTTCTCCTGCGCTGAGAGCCTGGGATATGAGGACAGATAAGGTACAGTGGTTCCAACTGTTTATACATTGGCTTGCTTAATACATTCAATGGTGAGCTTGAGGAAATGAATTATTCTGGAAATAGTAATTTTCTTAGTGACATTTTATACTACACAGATCATCTTGACAATATGCTTTCATGGGGTTTGCAACATTCTCTGCAGGGTGTATAATTAAATATTAGGAGATATGAAGGCATGACAGCATGATCTTTCAGTGTGGTAGGATAATAGAATCTATGCAATGTGTATATATTACATAGTTACATAGTTAAATTGGGGTGAAAAAAGACCATTAAGTCCAGTCAAGTTCAATCTCCAAAAAAACCCCAGTGCACATATATACACATACTTACACAGACCTATCTACACACTTGCATAAATAAACTATGTACCAATACCTTTACTGACGGTAGATCACAATAACCTTGGATATTATGCTTGTTCAAGAAATCATCCAAGCCACTCATTAATAGAATTTGCCATCACAACATCAAACAAGCAGGGCATTCCACAACCTCACTGCCCTCGACGTAAAAAAAAGTTTTGTTCATCTTCTAAAGGGATGGTTTCTGATTTATTTATCTTTTCTATGGGAAAAAAGATCCCCTGATATCTGTCTATAATTTTGTCTAGTGCAGTTATACTTGCACGAGTAATCATGTCCCCTCACATTCATCTTTTTTCCAGAGAGAACAACTCCAACCTTGACAGTCTAACAACATAGTTTAAATGCTCTTTTAGTTTCATGTCTCTGCACTCTCTTCGGCTCGTTAATATCCTTCTTAAGGATTGGAGCCCAAAACGGCACTGCATACTCAAGGTTAGGCCTTACCAGAGACCTATAAAAAAGGCAAAATTATGTTTTTATCCCTTAAGTTAATGACATTTTCATGGAAGACAGCACTTTATTTGCTGTAGTAGCCATTGAATGATGCTGACTAGAATTACACAGCTTGTTATACACAAAAATCCCTATATCCTTATCAGACCATCCCAGATCAGTGTTCCAGCATACCCCCAACTCACTTCTATTTTGTAAATAACTAAAATTACTTTACTTGCCAGTGTTCTGCCCAGGTTTCCAACCAATGTAGTGAAATCACCCTGCAAAGTGGCAGACCATAGGCCCACCTCTCTGCAAATGATTTTTTTCTCCTGTACTTACTCAATTTTTTATTCTCTTTTCTTTATTTGCTATACTCTATTCTTCTATCTATTTAGCTTATTTGACTATATAAAAACAATTAATTAATTTGACTAAACAAAAAAATTAAACAGGCCAGTTGGTTAGAAACAGGTAGGCCAGTCCGGCACTGATATATACACACACACAAGGCTAACTAGGTTTCTCTGGGCTACTGCACCTTAGCAAACTTTGTACCTTTTATTACATACCCCATTTGTTTTGACATCACACACTGTACCATGGCAATATATGTAATTGTTAGTGATAAGCGAATCTGTCCCATTTCACCAAAATATTCTTGAAACATTCGCGAAACTGCAAAAAATTAGCAAAATACGGAAAAAGACGCACATCAAAAAAATTTTGCAGGCAATTATTTTTTTTTGAAGCACACAATTTTTTTTGTCTCGCGGCTAATTTTTCCACTGTGAATTCTTGCATCCGTTTCACAAGAAAAAACACCAGTGGTGAAATGCGGAAATTCACCGCGAATCCACGCCTGGTGAAAAATGTCCCTTATCGCTAGTAATTGTTAATTCCAATGACAAAAGATGATGAATGGGTAGTTTTCAGGTTGCAGTGCCGTTCTGCAGGAAGTGTCTCACCTGGCAGGGTATCAGGCCAGACTTGTGACTTCCACAAATATGTTCCTCATGCTCAACACGCAATGTGTTCAACACACTTACCAAATTTCATTACAAAGCACAGTATACATCAATGTAGAGTAAAGAGATGCAGCCTAGTTTGGATCTAGGAATACAATATAATTATGAATTAAAAAAAAAAAAACACTAAAATGAAATAGATGTTAATTAACCGTTTATTTCTTACAATTTTTATATATTTGATAAAGTTTAGTCAACAGCAACAGTAAGTTAGTGATCAAGTTTCTCAAACTAACATATGTAATTTGCTGATAGATTTCATGAGTCTAACTGCCTGGTCCCAGCAAAACCATACACAGTGCAATACTGACACATAGCGTGGCTGAGTTGTTTGGAGTAGGGGAAAAATGCTTGGTTGAGGAAGCACTCTAATCTAAAAACTATAAGAAAAATATATTAAACCTATTGTATGTAACCAAGGCTGTCTAGCTGGTGCTTTGTAAAACAGGAGTTAAGGTTACCAGTAGTTTGCTTGGCACAGGCTGGGTATTTCTGCTTTTGATTCATACTGCAAATAGATAGCAACAGGCTTCTACTGTCTATTTTCATTCTCTAAAAGATTAATATCTACAGGTGGAATTGTCTGTGGCAGGCAACATATTGGCTTTTTTCCTGTCACATCTACATAATATGCTGGGCCAAAATTGGTCTAATTAATCACCACACAATGCTGTGTCTTTACAGTAATTGTCCTTTAATGAAAATTGAATGCAGAGTGTTATGAGACTGACCCGTTTCAAACGTTGTAGCCTGGCGTAATTGGTATTCACTGAAGCAACTGCTAATTGATTTTATTATGGCTCTCTCTCTATAATGTCTCATCAGGTGGGAAAAAGGCTTACTAAACTATTTTATTCCTTTACCAAATATTTGAAATATGTCCTCTCTGTTACTTTAACTTTAGAATATACCCCCTGGAAATGAAACTCCTATTAAAAGTATATAACAGATGTACAATAAACAATATGCTATTCATAGAATTTAGTGTAGTTACCCCTCTTTATAGGTAAACAGTCATTTCCATACTCAAAAGGCTACTTTGTCAAAGGCCCTATATAGGGTACTGTTCCTTATTTACCTTGGGAGGTTCAATTAAAGCTATAGGCAATTTAATTTCTCGGCTAAACTTATAAAGCATGTTCATTGCTGTGCCTATGGCTTATTGTTTCTGGAAACAACAAATAATTATGGCTTTTTCTGTAGATGCTGCTCAGTGTTTAATTTGTAGATTATTGGTGTCTATTAAATTGCATGAGCCTATATAACAGAATTACAATTTGTGTGTTTCTTAAAGGAGAAGGAAAGGCTAGTAAAGAGTTAATCTCAAGCTGCAGGCATACCATCAGTTGTCTCAGTAGTGCCCTTAAGTCTCCCCATATTTCACCTGTTCAGATGATCAGAAGCCTCATAGGAAAAAAAAACTGGGTTCTGTAAAGAAAGTTCCCATAATGCCTCGCTCCTGCACAGACATGCAGACCAAGTGAACATGCTCAGTTAGTAAGACATCTGCTGATCTGCTGTAACTGTGTGATCTGGCAGCTTTGCTTAAATACATACCTACAGTGTACAAAGTCTTTATTGCATTGTGCTGCAATGGGACATCACAATCACGTCCTTTCAATTTCTGTTTTACATATTGCCCATAATATTATACTATTAAACACAACTATAGGGAGATTTATTTCTAAACTGTAGAGAAGAAAAACTGCATCCAGCAGAATGGACATAAATGGACTCCTTTGGTTTTCACGCTAAACAGCCAGCCTAGATAATCCTCTTAGTTTATGTGGTGTTTTATCAATGTCTTTCAAATGTTTTGGATTAGTTTCAGATAAATATTGATTGTAGTGTGTACAAAGCCCATAAATACATTAGACTACTATCTATTCCATACAAGATTAAAAGGCATACGTCATATCATCCTTATCTGGCCTGTTTAATGTTTATTTAGAATTAGGGTTTTATGGTTGCTAGATCGATATTGTTTAAGATGTCTTATTATAAAGTAAAATTAAAGGCCTGTATAGCTGTTTCCTGCAGGTTGTGTTGTGCAAGTCTGGTAAATATAAACCCTAAAGCAGCCAGTATGGTTTCAGCAGGGGCAGCATCAGGCCCCACTAACTTTATATAACGTCAGGATTCTGTGGCATTCCTGTCCTAGTCAAATGTTACTTTGACAACAGACTGAAATTCAAGTTAGACTTTGGCATTAATCATAAGAGAACAAGTGCACAATATATAAAGAGGTTCGTTATTTTAGGGCATATGGCATCTTGCTGTGCTGTAAAAGCTTAGGCACAGGACAGCACCGGACCTAACCATGCACCAACGATGCGGAAGTGACGTAACGTACTTCTACAAAGCCTTTTAATTAATGAAAAAACTTAAAATAGGAACCTAAAAATGGATAATGAGCATATTAACCACAGTCATGACAGTATAAAGACAAAATAAAAGTGTAATTACTATTAATAAAAGAAAACTTAAGCAACTATGCAATATACAACCATTACTAATTTGTGATGGTATTTAAATTATTTGTATATATATATATATATATAAGTGAATGAATGTCGGCACTCACAGGATTCTCACAAGGATGTATCACAGACAATATGGTTGAATGCAACTAGGTGAGGTTTATTGTCCTACGTTTCGGTTCTTTACTGGAACCTTCGTCAGGGAAGCAAAATTGTGTACAGAACATTGTTTAAATGCAGAACTTGGCGCCAAATAGCGCGTTGCTAGGCAACCAGACCGTCAATAAAATGTTCAAAAGTGGTGAAAGAGGCAAAGACAGAATAAAAATAGTAAGTTTGTAAACCTGTGCTTTGTGTCATTCATTAGCCATACTCACCCCATACTAAACGTAGCGATACCGAGTCAGAGTGAGTTCCGTGTGTGCGAGTATATCCTGAGAGCCGACCTGTCCGTCATACTCAGGCGCCGCCCCCGTAACCCCCTAGAGGTACTCCCTGGCAACCGCGCGTATATCACAGTGCTTGCACGTCCGAGCAGGGGACCATTGTAATGCACAGCTTATGCCGAAACATACCATTCCTCTTAGAGCTGCAGAGGCAGCATTGCACGATCGGTGCTAGTGACGGTAAAACACTGCTGGTATTACCCAGGGGTGTTAACCAGTCACATAGCTACCGTAGAGGGGTTATTCGGACGGTCCTTGATTGCACAGTGAGCGCGTGTGGAGCAAAGTTACGGGGGGTAGGCATCGCCCCCCGCGGGGCTGTCACTTGCGTATTAGTGAGCGGTAATGTTCAGGATCGTACACGTAACACAGCGGGGTGATACGGGGTGCACCTTCTACCCGTAAAGTACGAGACGAATTGGGGTACACCTGCTACCCATATTACAATTCGTAGGGAGGTTGAGACTGGGGTACACCTGCTACCCCAGGGGGGTGATCTGGCCAATAGACATCACAAGCAGAGCGGTTAAAGAAAGGGAGCAAGGAGAGTGTGAGAGGGAAGACAGAGATTATATACAAAGATATAGATATAACCAGTATCCCATTGTACACCGGGATATGGATTGCCATGATTATATATAGATGTGCAGAGTTGCACAGTGTAGCGTTACTAATAAGCATATAGATACATTTTGCCAAAAGACGTGAACGCCTAGCACATCTAAAGTGTCCCATGTGAGTCCCAATGACATGGAGAGAAGGGTTACAAATGAAATAACTAAACTTGTTAAATAAAACAGCCAAGCGGCAGAGTCTCATTCAGGCCTCTGGGGGTCACACAGTCAAGTTTATGGATCCACCTGGATTCCCTTTGTAAGAGTGCCTGGTCTCTGTTACCCCCTCGTGAAAGGGGGGGTTGGAAGTCAATTGCCATACATCTGAATGTAGGAAGAGAATGCTTCATTTTGAGGAAATGTCTGGCGACAGGCTGGTCAGCCTTACCTTCCTTAAGAGCCCTGCTAACTGCTGAGCGATGGTTCCCTATTCTTTCACGCAGTGTGGTAATGGTTTTGCCCACATAATATAGGCCACATGGGCAGGAGATAATGTAAATCACATAAACAGAGGTACAAGTTAATCTGTGGTTGATCTTGAACCGCTTTCCCGTGTGTGGGTGGGGGAAATTGGGTCCTGTGAGGAGGCATCTGCATGTAACGCAGTCAGGACACTTGAAACACCCCAGTTTCTTTTGTGATGACAACCAGTTTGTGGGGGAAGTGGAATGACCTTTGAAGTCAGTTCTGACCAAAAGATTCCGTAGAGTACTGTTCCTTTTATATCCCAACATTGGTTTCTTGGCTTGATATAGGGACAGAGTCTCATCTTGGTTGATCATTGCCCAGTTGTTCTGGATGCTTTTGGACAGTTGTGATGATGTAAAATTATACGTGGTTGTAAAGATTAATGGGGTCGACTGGGTCTTGTCCTTCTTATTCTTTTGTAGTAACCCCTCCTGTGTGTGGAGACGTGCTCTCTGGAGTTGTGGATCTAGTTGGTTCTTTGTATATCCCCGTTCCAGGAACCTGTTATACATTTCTCTAAGCTGAATTTCCGCAGTATCCGGTGAGCTATTATTTCGAATGACCCGTAGGAATTGGGAGAAGGGAATGCCCCTGATTGTAGCTGGAGGATGGTGACTGGACGCATGTAAAATGGAATTGCGATCCGTAGGTTTTCTAAAGAGTCTTGTGCCCAGGCACGAGTCAGTTTTAAAAATGTTCAAATCTAGAAAGTCCACGTGATCCTGATCGTAGTTCAGAGTAAGTTTGATGGGGCTATCAAGCTCGTTTAACTCACGATGGAACCTAAGCATATTTTCTTCCCCATCAGTCCAGATCATGAAAAGATCGTCAATATACCGAAAGTACACTAGAATCTGCTCACCCAGCAGGGGAAAAATATATTTGGACTCAAAGTCCTGCATATAGAGATTAGCATATGATGGTGCCAACGCACTACCCATTGCCGTGCCGGAAACCTGCAGGTAGTAGGAGTTCTCAAAGCGAAAATAGTTCCTGGTGAGTGTCAGTTCGAGGAGCCGTAGCAGAAATTCAGTGGGGGTGTCTGCAGGTGGATTTTTGGTCAGAGCCGTTCTGATGGCATTAATACCCTGTTCGTGTGGGATAATGGTATATAGGCTTTTAACATCCATTGTAACAAGGAGACTGTCAAGGGGAATGTCGCCCAGGGCTTTAAGTCTTTGAATTACATGTGTGGAGTCCCGTGTGTAAGATACCATAGACCTGACTAAGGGCTGTAAGTAAGAATCAATAAAGGTCGAGACAGGTTGATAAAGGGAACCCACGGCGGAGATAATTGGTCTCCCGGGGGGTGATGAGAGGGATTTGTGAACCTTTGGTAGGGTGTAGATGATAGGAATGCGAGGGTATTGAGTGGTCATGTACTGAGTAGAATCCTCAGTTAGCCAACCAGCGTTAAGGCCAGAGGACAAAATACCGTCCAGTTCTTTTTTGAATCTAGGGGTAGGGTCACACGGAAGGGCACTATATGTCCCGATATCGGCAAGTTGTCCCAATAACTCATCCCTATAATAGGAATAGTCTAATAGGACGATTGATCCACCTTTATCGGCGGGTCTGATTACCAGGTTCTTGTCGGCTTTGATACTTTTGATTGCTTGACGCTCAGCTACTGATAGGTTGGGGTGGGATCTAGTGTTATTGGCCATAGTTTTGGCTTCAAGGTTAAGTACCTTTCCAAACGTGCGTACTGCAGCAGGGGTGTTGGGTGGTTCGAAATTACTTTTGGCCCTAAATCGGGGACGGTCAGTGTCTTTAGAGTTTCTGAAGTGTTCTTTGAGTTTCAGTTTACGCTGAAACCTATAGATCTCAACTAAGGTATCAAAAGTATCGGGGATAGTGCTGGGTACAAAGGAAAGGCCTTTGGACAATAGTGATATTTCCCCCTGTGTAAGAATATGTTTACTAAGATTAAAGATTATGTTTTCCTCCCCTTGGGTGGTTTCCCCCTTATGTTTGTGGCCACCCCGTCTGGTCCGTCTTCGCCGTCTGATCCCTTCTGGGATCTGGTTTTTACTCCTAAAAAAGGCTTAGGATTGGGTTTACCTTCTAAAGTCGTGTCAGAACCGGTTGACTGGTCCGAGCTATCTACCGTAGTGAGTGCCCTGGGAAGTCTCTTACGTCTGAGTGGCTGACCCACTCGGCCCCCTTGTCTCAGGCCCAACAACCACCCGTATACCCTCTTGTTCTTAAAGAAAAGGGAACTTGATCTCCAGCTACACGGGGTTTTCTTGTCAAACTACCACAGACAAAGGCTGATTCCCAGGGGCTTCAGGATTAATAATATCCCTACCATCGGCCGTAACAACCCCGAGTTCTGCAGCAAATGGTGCGGTATCTTAAACCACTGTTCATTTGACCTAATCCTTTTGGTAGTAGAACAGGTGGGGAAAGAACTAGTGACAGTACGCACTGACATTGAACGCCTTGAAGCACAATACCTCGACTCTTTCAAGACCGACTCCTCCACCGACTGGCTTAATAAACTCCAGATTAATGTAGACAAATACAAACAGGATCTATCAAACTTTAAACAAAAAAAGCTACAAAAAGTGGCCGATGACTATAAGAACAAGAGGGTATACGGGTGGTTGTTGGGCCTGAGACAAGGGGGCCGAGTGGGTCAGCCACTCAGACGTAAGAGACTTCCCAGGGCACTCACTACGGTAGATAGCTCGGACCAGTCAACCGGTTCTGACACGACTTTAGAAGGTAAACCCAATCCTAAGCCTTTTTTAGGAGTAAAAACCAGATCCCAGAAGGGATCAGACGGCGAAGACGGACCAGACGGGGTGGCCACAAACATAAGGGGGAAACCACCCAAGGGGAGGAAAACATAATCTTTAATCTTAGTAAACATATTCTTACACAGGGGGAAATATCACTATTGTCCAAAGGCCTTTCCTTTGTACCCAGCACTATCCCCGATACTTTTGATACCTTAGTTGAGATCTATAGGTTTCAGCGTAAACTGAAACTCAAAGAACACTTCAGAAACTCTAAAGACACTGACCGTCCCCGATTTAGGGCCAAAAGTAATTTCGAACCACCCAACACCCCTGCTGCAGTACGCACGTTTGGAAAGGTACTTAACCTTGAAGCCAAAACTATGGCCAATAACACTAGATCCCACCCCAACCTATCAGTAGCTGAGCGTCAAGCAATCAAAAGTATCAAAGCCGACAAGAACCTGGTAATCAGACCCGCCGATAAAGGTGGATCAATCGTCCTATTAGACTATTCCTATTATAGGGATGAGTTATTGGGACAACTTGCCGATATCGGGACATATAGTGCCCTTCCGTGTGACCCTACCCCTAGATTCAAAAAAGAACTGGACGGTATTTTGTCCTCTGGCCTTAACGCTGGTTGGCTAACTGAGGATTCTACTCAGTACATGACCACTCAATACCCTCGCATTCCTATCATCTACACCCTACCAAAGGTTCACAAATCCCTCTCATCACCCCCCGGGAGACCAATTATCTCCGCCGTGGGTTCCCTTTATCAACCTGTCTCGACCTTTATTGATTCTTACTTACAGCCCTTAGTCAGGTCTATGGTATCTTACACACGGGACTCCACACATGTAATTCAAAGACTTAAAGCCCTGGGCGACATTCCCCTTGACAGTCTCCTTGTTACAATGGATGTTAAAAGCCTATATACCATTATCCCACACGAACAGGGTATTAATGCCATCAGAACGGCTCTGACCAAAAATCCACCTGCAGACACCCCCACTGAATTTCTGCTACGGCTCCTCGAACTGACACTCACCAGGAACTATTTTCGCTTTGAGAACTCCTACTACCTGCAGGTTTCCGGCACGGCAATGGGTAGTGCGTTGGCACCATCATATGCTAATCTCTATATGCAGGACTTTGAGTCCAAATATATTTTTCCCCTGCTGGGTGAGCAGATTCTAGTGTACTTTCGGTATATTGACGATCTTTTCATGATCTGGACTGATGGGGAAGAAAATATGCTTAGGTTCCATCGTGAGTTAAACGAGCTTGATAGCCCCATCAAACTTACTCTGAACTACGATCAGGATCACGTGGACTTTCTAGATTTGAACATTTTTAAAACTGACTCGTGCCTGGGCACAAGACTCTTTAGAAAACCTACGGATCGCAATTCCATTTTACATGCGTCCAGTCACCATCCTCCAGCTACAATCAGGGGCATTCCCTTCTCCCAATTCCTACGGGTCATTCGAAATAATAGCTCACCGGATACTGCGGAAATTCAGCTTAGAGAAATGTATAACAGGTTCCTGGAACGGGGATATACAAAGAACCAACTAGATCCACAACTCCAGAGAGCACGTCTCCACACACAGGAGGGGTTACTACAAAAGAATAAGAAGGACAAGACCCAGTCGACCCCATTAATCTTTACAACCACGTATAATTTTACATCATCACAACTGTCCAAAAGCATCCAGAACAACTGGGCAATGATCAACCAAGATGAGACTCTGTCCCTATATCAAGCCAAGAAACCAATGTTGGGATATAAAAGGAACAGTACTCTACGGAATCTTTTGGTCAGAACTGACTTCAAAGGTCATTCCACTTCCCCCACAAACTGGTTGTCATCACAAAAGAAACTGGGGTGTTTCAAGTGTCCTGACTGCGTTACATGCAGATGCCTCCTCACAGGACCCAATTTCCCCCACCCACACACGGGAAAGCGGTTCAAGATCAACCACAGATTAACTTGTACCTCTGTTTATGTGATTTACATTATCTCCTGCCCATGTGGCCTATATTATGTGGGCAAAACCATTACCACACTGCGTGAAAGAATAGGGAACCATCGCTCAGCAGTTAGCAGGGCTCTTAAGGAAGGTAAGGCTGACCAGCCTGTCGCCAGACATTTCCTCAAAATGAAGCATTCTCTTCCTACATTCAGATGTATGGCAATTGACTTCCAACCCCCCCTTTCACGAGGGGGTAACAGAGACCAGGCACTCTTACAAAGGGAATCCAGGTGGATCCATAAACTTGACTGTGTGACCCCCAGAGGCCTGAATGAGACTCTGCCGCTTGGCTGTTTTATTTAACAAGTTTAGTTATTTCATTTGTAACCCTTCTCTCCATGTCATTGGGACTCACATGGGACACTTTAGATGTGCTAGGCGTTCACGTCTTTTGGCAAAATGTATCTATATGCTTATTAGTAACGCTACACTGTGCAACTCTGCACATCTATATATAATCATGGCAATCCATATCCCGGTGTACAATGGGATACTGGTTATATCTATATCTTTGTATATAATCTCTGTCTTCCCTCTCACACTCTCCTTGCTCCCTTTCTTTAACCGCTCTGCTTGTGATGTCTATTGGCCAGATCACCCCCCTGGGGTAGCAGGTGTACCCCAGTCTCAACCTCCCTACGAATTGTAATATGGGTAGCAGGTGTACCCCAATTCGTCTCGTACTTTACGGGTAGAAGGTGCACCCCGTATCACCCCGCTGTGTTACGTGTACGATCCTGAACATTACCGCTCACTAATACGCAAGTGACAGCCCCGCGGGGGGCGATGCCTACCCCCCGTAACTTTGCTCCACACGCGCTCACTGTGCAATCAAGGACCGTCCGAATAACCCCTCTACGGTAGCTATGTGACTGGTTAACACCCCTGGGTAATACCAGCAGTGTTTTACCGTCACTAGCACCGATCGTGCAATGCTGCCTCTGCAGCTCTAAGAGGAATGGTATGTTTCGGCATAAGCTGTGCATTACAATGGTCCCCTGCTCGGACGTGCAAGCACTGTGATATACGCGCGGTTGCCAGGGAGTACCTCTAGGGGGTTACGGGGGCGGCGCCTGAGTATGACGGACAGGTCGGCTCTCAGGATATACTCGCACACACGGAACTCACTCTGACTCGGTATCGCTACGTTTAGTATGGGGTGAGTATGGCTAATGAATGACACAAAGCACAGGTTTACAAACTTACTATTTTTATTCTGTCTTTGCCTCTTTCACCACTTTTGAACATTTTATTGACGGTCTGGTTGCCTAGCAACGCGCTATTTGGCGCCAAGTTCTGCATTTAAACAATGTTCTGTACACAATTTTGCTTCCCTGACGAAGGTTCCAGTAAAGAACCGAAACGTAGGACAATAAACCTCACCTAGTTGCATTCAACCATATTGTCTGTGATACATCCTTGTGAGAATCCTGTGAGTGCCGACATTCATTCACTTATCTACATTTTGCGGCTCTGGCACCCAGGTATTGTACCTAAAGTTTGGTGTGCTCCCCACTCTGCAATCTATATATATATATATATATATAATGTAACCCCTGAAGTGCCAGTACAATTGTTATAGGAAATGGCTAATCAGCATATTAGCACCGGATGTGCCAGTATAATAATGACTGTAGAAATGGCAAATGAGCACTCCATTAACTCCAGGCATGCCAGTAAGATGCATGCAGAAATGGATAGATTGAAAGCATGCCCTCACCTAGAAGCCTTTCTGAGACATTTGCAATCAGTGATCCCTTTGGAGCTCAGTGGTAGAGCAAGGGACTATCAAGGACAGCAATATCCAGAGGGCACTGGTTCAAGACCGGCTCATTGGTGATCCCCCTCCCTTCCTTTATTTTTTTTTTTTTAACCCCCCTGGTGCAAAAATAATGCCTCCCTGGCCAACAAAATGAATGCTTGATACCAAAGTTATTAATAGGAAAGAAAGAAAATAATATAGGAAGGCTTGTATTTCTTTTCTAGAATTGTTGCCAACCCTAGCCCTTACACATGTTTGTATCCACATTTGCCCTGTGCTGTGTTGGTATTTTTTCTAACCCAGCATGCCTAGTCATAAAACAGGACTGGGAGACAAGATTTTCTCAGAAAGACTGAGTTATTTATTAGTCATACAAAATACAAGTCTTGTGGAAGCAGTCTCCATAGCACACCAACCGAGGCGACAGTGATACAAGAGACTTCAAAACAATACAGTAACAGTCTGTACTTTTATAACCTTTCATATGATGTTTTCTATCAGAAGCATAATATTCAGTTATTTCCATATAAGGCAATTTATAGGCAGACCTGTTGCAGAGCTGCTTTTATTGCATGTAAAGTAAATTGGATGGATTTTTTAGACATGTCCCTGAATTTTCAAGTGAACGGGTAACCATTTTTTTTCCTTTTAATTAATAAAAAAAGGAAAAACGCACCCCCCCCCCCCCCCAAAACTTGAAATAAATACGCCCCTGGTAATATGCCTATTGATGATGGTTAGGATGGGAACCCTGGAGTTACTGTCTGGTCAGGGGTTGGCGGTAGCTCCAGACTTCCCTGTGTCATTAGGTGCAGCAGCACTCGATTCATAGCAAAAGGCAGGTAGGGCTGAGTGACACCAAGCACAACTATACAGAAGGAGCACAAGTACTTTTTAAGGGGCCGCACTTGTGGTCTTAAATGACCACTTGTTTGTTTCTATGAAGAACAGTTTTAGCATAGTGGAAAGGAGCTTCACTAACAAGGTAGGATATATAATGTATATGCTACTGCAGAGTAATTTTGTCTTCCAGTTGACTGAAATTTCATTAAAAAAACATTCTCCCTGATGTTAATTTTATTACAGTTCTCAGGGTTCTTTCACAATGTGTACAATATGTATGTTCATTCTTATGTATTTATCAAGTGCCAACATATTCTTAAGCAAAGAACAGTAAATTGGTTATATCACCCATCTTTCATATCAGTTCTAAGCCATGCATGCTAAAGCCTTCAAACTTTTCATTCCAAACTCTTCAAACCAATCACTGTCGTACATTGTGTTTCACTGTACAATTGGTATTAAAATATCTGATGCAATTACTTGCACTATAAATGGATGGATTGTGCCTAAAAAGAACAAAAAAGACAGATGCAACACAGTGTGTTTAAAAAATTGCCAGTTACACTTCAGTACCTCTCAGTGCCGTTTTGCATTCTGGCTCCAAGAAACAGCCCTTGTGGAAAATGGAGCAGTAATACATCTGTCAGGCCTCTGCTGGAAAGTATTTGGCAAATGCCTTTTTGGAAATATCTATTACGGGATGCTGAGATGCATTGTTAGGCTGGCATTTAAACCTGCACAGGCAACAATGTACGATCAAACTGAGAGCTGTCTTTGGAATGATGCAACAAATGGCTTGGTATTGATTAATATCCTTTCTCCTCTATTCTTCAAGATACTCTGTTATGATATCAAGCTGAAGCAAAGTGGCAGAACAGAAGTTTTGGAAGAAATCCCACCCATAGCTAGGCATCTAGTAATGACTAGACAATAAGATGTTGGCTCTTTTTCTAATTCCTGTCATTAGTGTGAAAGCACAGTATTTAGCTTGGTTGGTTCTAAGGGATCTATTAAATGTGAAACATTAGTAGATGTTTATTTTATTTCTACAAGGGGTATATTTTTTTTTTCTTTGTTGGCAACTTTTATTTCATTGTGGCCTAAGGCAAGGCTGACCTAAGTGCAGCTGGAGGCCAGGTGAAGGTTATGTGTGTTACTCTCTTCCATAGTTCTATAACACATTATACAACAGCTGTAAGAGGAAATGCAATAAAGGATGTCAACTGAAAAATGGAAAATTGTTGAACTGAAGAGAGAACTTTTATTAAATGTTGTCTTTCAGATCTTATTTGAATACTTCATTGGTTTAAGTTGAATATGCACATGGTGTTTTATATATAATGTGAATAGGAATTGTCCCTTAAATGTGTGCATGTGTATTTCTGGTTGGCAATGATTAGCCTTATAAAGATTCAAATAATATAAATCTGTTCATCTAGGTAGATAGATAGATAGATAGATGGATGGGTGTACTGTTCTAGTCTTAAAAGTGTGATATTCTAAGACACTATTCAGTTCTTAATTTATAAAAATCATATTGTTTTGAAATTATTTTGGGGCTGAAAATTGGGGTTTGAAATTTTAACTGCTATTTATATAAATATAAGCCCTCAAAACTAATAAATTAAATGTAATTAAATGTGAACATGCTTTGAGTGCTCTTTAAAGGACAGTGAAAGTTTAATACAAATTAAAAGTAAGTCTAAAGGCATTCTTTTTAAGTACTTACTGCATATCTAAATTCCCTGATCCCTGCTTGCTTCTCTGAGATATGGTGCACCAACAAATGTATTTGTTTAGCTGTATTACTGGCGTGTAGGCAGCCATCGCAGGTCATTGTGCCTGATCGAGAGCTTTCTGAAAAAGCCAGCAACATACAATAGAATTACTTTTAGATAAGCTATTGTTTCTCCTACTAAATATAACCAAAGGAGTCATGAATTGAGTAAGCTGGACATGGATTTTTAACATTGAGTGCTGTTATCATATGCACCACTAGGTGGGGCATGGGAGCATTTTTTACCATTTGAAATACAAAGGACCTCCAGGCCCCCCTGATGCTCACATCCCCCACTCGCACCTTCGTCATTAGCACCTCATTCCCCCAGCCACCCTCATTCCATCTCACCCATCTGTTGTTGCTCATAGCTTCCTCCTGCCGGCTCTGCTCTAGCACACTTACACTGGGGACTGGGTGGGAGATTCATATGCCTGTCAAATCTCCTGCCCAATCTCCAGTGTAGATGCGGCCAGTGGGCAGCATGCCACCCCCCGATCTTTGCCACCCTAGGTCTGGGCCTTTGTGGCCTGCCCACAAATCCATTCCTGCACATGTGGTTTTAGCCAATCACAGGACACTCAAACATGTATAACAGTTCTGGCACTGGCAGAAGATTTCATTAATTTCATTTATCCTGTAACTTCATGGCCACATGTAAAGCATTCCAGGACTCCCCAGTGATTTCACCAAATCAAAGGCCTGAGCAGCACCAAGTGCAGCAAGGCTCAATGTTTGGCTTGTATAATTTCCAGGTAACTTTTCATAATTATTGTGGTGAAATGAGACCTGTCTAGACAGGTGTATACTATTAAGGATCACTGCAGAAAGTCTGGGGGCTTGTACTTTGGCTTTAGCCGGAAGCGCTTGTTTGTATCTGTGAGGGTTCTTTTATTAATATTTTATAGATTACCCATTAAAAGAAGAGTAATGAGGTAGGTACTGTTTGATGACTGAGAGAAAGAGCAGCTGTCATTGTTTGCTTATACTTGGTAAAGAATGACTTATTATTTAAACTGCAGTATAAAGATAACCATCTACTACAGTAAGGACCAAGTCGTGTTTCTATGGTAACTGTTTGTGCACATTAGGGTCACAGAATAGAACTGTGTTTTAGTTAAATCATGTGAAGTAATTGTTTAGAGTTATGAGCCTTCTGTAAACCCTTGGAGCTTCAATTTTTGACCTTATTATCCATAGCATTTCCATCTGTCACAGTAATTAAATTTGCCATTAAAATCTACCAAATAAGGTACAGGGAGTTAATTCACAGTGCCAGTGACTCCTCTTTCGCTATCAGTATGCAAAGTTTATTTTGTTATGCTTCCTTTAGTTTGCTGTATTAATCAGAACTGCAAACTGTTTTAGAAATGAATGTTTTGGAACAAAGTGCTGTAACTATTTATTACTTTTTCCCCTGCATTCTCTGTCAGGTAATGTTTTTCAGCTATAAATAAAATATTTAAAGAAGAATAAATAATGAAGTTTATATTTTTGATTATCATTTTAATTTCTTCTAAAATGTAATTTTGATTTGGTTCTAGAAGACCCTTTTATAGGGTCTTGTTTGAGTTTAGACATTACTGCTTTTTATAGACAAGGTTAGCTGATCACATGACAACTTTTCTATAATGGCTTTTTTATTTTTTATCTTTGTCCTTGTTTTTGTCACCAGTTGTTTAATTTTTGGAAAAGAACCATTGAAGTTGCCTGGAAAAAAATGTTAACAGATGGCATTCACTTCTTGGCTGCTTAGGCAGAATGTTTCTTTTTTTTCTTGGCAATATTTAGAACCACCAGATGTTTTGATGTGCCACATACATTTTTGTGTTCATCAAAGCTGCACCACTCTATTTGCATTAGTGTTACTTGTGCCTTTTTGACTTAGGTAGGTGAATGGCCTATGGCCTACCTTATGGCCTTGCCTTGTTCATTGATATAAGTTAATAAAGCTCAATGATCAGCAATACAAAAGGAATGCTGCAGCTTTTGTGGATAGGGACATTAGTGCCATGCATAGCAAGGGATCAGTTCTGTTGAACCCCTCTACAACAGGATTGTTTTGGAGTGGCTACAGCATTCCACCCTCTGTAGGGCAGATTTTTCAGAGCTCCAGAAAAAGCAGCTTTATAAACGTTTTACCTTAGTTTACTAAAAGAATAGACTTCAGTTTCCACATCCCCTTCCATGTCATATACAGGTATGGGATCCCTTATCTGGAAACCCGTTATCCAGAAAGGCCATCTGCCATAGACTCCATTATAAGCAAATAATTCAAATTTTTAAAAATAATTTCCCTTTTCTCTATAATAGTAAAACAGAACCTTTTACTTGATCCTAACTAAGGTATAATTAATCCTTATTGGAGGCAAAACAAGCCTATTAGGTTTATTTAATATTTAAATGATTTTAAGCAGACTTAAGTTATGGAGAAAGATCCCTTATCCAGAAAACCCCAGATCCCATACCTGTATATAAACAAAACATGCTGTCTGACCAGAATAATTGTCAATATTCTACCGTTTAAACTAAATGTTAAGAAAAATAAAGTTAATGGAATTCCTTCTCATAAAGCTGCATTTTTTGCTTACAGTATGTTATGGAGGAATATTATTATCCTATATACATGTTAAGAAAAAATTGCATTAATAATGTAGGTACTACATTTCACCAGTGCTACAGGTAACTGTATTGGTGAAATTACATAAATAAACTCCTCACTTTTTACCCAGGTATACTAAAGTGTGTAGTTCAGTTCTTGAAAGAAAGAGAAAAATAACAGTACTGCCAGAGGTATAGTTATTGTGGGTATCCTCACAGCACCGCAGGTAGATCAGTATATAGGAAAGAATATATGATCAGAATTTTCTGTTCACTTTCTAATTTACTAATACTAATTTTGAAAAATGATCACCACCTGCTGCCACAACTCTATTTACCCCTGTGAGCTAGCACCATCCAAAGAAGGCTTGAAGGAGCCCACAGTACTTGTTGGATTTGGTGAGAGCTGTAAGGTGCTCTCAGTACTGCACCTATATTGGTGCAATGTGAGATAGAAATACATTTTTAAAAGTGACCCTTAGGGGCAGATTCATTAGTGCAAATTATGCGTACAATTTGTGACAATTAGCATTAAAAATAAAAATTCCAAAACTTTCGTACTCGTTGCGACAAATACGATTTTGTTGCACAAATTGTGGCAAAGTACAAAAAAGTTGCACAGAAAATACTCACAGTTCTAAAATTTTGAAAAAATACAAATTTTTTGTAATCATACATTGATGAATGTGCCCCTAAGGGGCTGATTTACTAACCCACGAATCCGACCCGAATTGGAAAAGTTCTGACTTGAAAACGAACATTTTGCGACTTTTTCGTATGTTTTGCGATTTTTTCGGATTCTGTACGAATTTTTCGGATCCAATGCGATTTTTGCGTAAAAACGCGAGTTTTTCGTATCCATTACGAAAGTTGCGTAAAAAGTTGCGCATTTTTCGTAGCGTTAAAACTTACGCGAAAAGTTGCGCATTTTTCGTAGCGTTAAAACTTAACGCTACGAAAAATGCGCAACTTTTCGCGTAAGTTTTAACGCTACGCAAAATGCGCAACTTTTTACGCAGCTTTCGTAATGGATAGGAAAACTCGCGTTTTTACGCAAAAATCGTATTGGATCCGAAAAATTCGTAAAGAATCCGAAAAAATCGCAAAACATACGAAAAAATCGCAAAGTACCGATCATTACGAAAAAAACGCAATCGGACTCCATTCGACCCGTTCGTGGGTAAGTAAATCAGCCCCTAAGTGTTATATATTTTACTCCGATTTTACTGTCTAAATTTCAAAATAATATGACTTTGCTGGAAACCAGTTGTCAGCAGGAATTCAGTATGCGCTTCAGCACTAATCCTTAACTAAATATGTCGAGGAGCATCCCACTCTGGTTATCATATTATCCATATTATCTACCAGGGTTATTACTTTCCATTTTTTCAAAGAAATGTACTTGATAAGCAAAACAGTATAACTGAAAAAGCTATAGTATCATAATTCAGTCTATCACAGGGGGCAATAGTAAGCCAGGAAATTACTAACAGGACTGGAAATTAACGCTAACCTTCGACATTTGACCTTCAAATGAATATTTTACTTCTGAAGCTTCATATGCTAGAAGGCATCTTCGCTGACCTGAAATTACTGTGGAATCAATATCCGTCCATTTAATTATTTGCTTACATGGGATTGGCTACAAAGCAATTATTGAATCTATTTATAGGATTCTCTAGATGAACTTAACCTTTTGTTGCTGAAGTTGAAAGCCATATTTTGGCATTTGTACAGTCCTTTTCAACTAATCGTAATGACCCTCGTGAGGAAGAAGCGGGATAAGCAGAACAGCATTAATTAATGAGAATGGCAATTTTTTTTTATTTAAAGGCTGCTTCAGAGATTCATTATTTACTGGTGAATAGGTTTATATTGCTCATTCTTACAATATTCTTCCTATAAAATCAGTAGAGTGAAAACAGTTGTGATAAAACAAGAAACATTGGTCTTGGTAGATTAGCCATATTTGTGGAGTAAAAGCAGGTAACATGGATGTAACCTTTTCTTTCAAAGAGCAAATTGTTATAATTTGATGAATTCTACCAAACACACACAATATTATTATTTCAATAATTTTGAAGTGCCAGTATATTCCTCAGCACTGTACAATAAGGGTACATAAATTACATACAGAAAAACAGCGGTATACAATCTAAAGGTGCAGGGATAAGTGAGACACAAGGGATAGAAATATATGGCTGCTTGGGGAAGTTAATGTAATAAAGTGGTTAGATAATAATTCGTTCCTCATTGTAATTGAGGTTAGCAAATAGGAAATAGGGGCTTTTGTATGAGAGCTGCTAGAGGTTAATAGGTTAGTGTGAAGGCTTGATGGAAGTGATTCCTTTTAGTGAAACATTTGAACTTCTGCAGAGTAAGAGAATGTCTGAGGTTGTGTGATTATGAATTCTACAGGTATAGCTCTGCCCTGCTGAAGTGAGGAGGTTACTAAAGTCATAGGGGGAAGAATTAGGTCTATTTAGAGAGTGTAACGTGATAACATTACATAGTTAAGTTGGGTTGAAGATGGTAAAATTGTAGATTTTAAACCTCTAACCCCCAAATGTATACATACAGACTACCTATTAGTAGGGATGCACCAAATCCCGGATTCGGTTCAGGATGCGGGCCGAATCCAGACTTTTTTTGAAGTATTTAGTTTCGGCCAAATCCACGGCCCCAGCCGAACCGAATTCAAATCCTAATTAGCATATACTAATTAGCATTCGGAAGCGTTAAATGTTAGGGGGGGGGGGAATTTCCGCTCACTACATAGCATATGCTAATTAGGATTCGGATTCGGTTGGAGATTCGGGCCAAACCCAAAAAAGTGGGTTCGGTGCATCCCTACTTAATATACCTATTATATATTATATATCGCTTTTGTTTTAATATCCACCAAGATATCATATCCTGCTCAGCCAGTCTGCTTAAATATTGCACATTTGCAACAAATGTATCATAATCTGTTTACTTTTTCTTTGACCTTAATAACAATTTATTGAAATTAAAAAAAAAAAATTGTAGATTTTACCATCACAATAGCCTTTGATACTAAGCCCTTCTTAAAGGCATTAACAGAATCTGCAGTCACAGCATCACAACATCTCTAGGAAGGGCATTCCACAACTTCACTGGCCTTACTGTGAAAAACCACTTACACTGCTTCAAATGAAAGTCCTGTTCCTTTAATCTATAGGGGTGACCTCTGGTGCGCTGATTGTTTTTATTGGAAAAAGAACACCCCTTATCTGCCTATAATCCCCTCTAATGTACTTGTACAGAGTAATCATGTCCCCACGCAATCGCCTTTTTCCCTGCAGTCTAACTTCATAGTTGAAATCTTCCATCCCCTTTACCAGTTTTGTTGCACGTCTCTGCACTCTCTCCAGCTCATTAATATCCTTCTTAAGGACTGGAGCCCAAAACCGCACTGCATACTCAAGGTGAGGCCTTACCAGAGACCTATAAAGAGGCAAAATTATGTTTTAATCCCTTAAGTTAATGCCCCTTTTTTATGCAAGACGGTACTTTATTTGATTTAGTAGCCACAGAATGACACTGCCTGGAATTAGACAGCTTGTTATTTTAAAAAAATCCCCAGATCCCCCAACACACTACCATTTAGTGTATAACTCGCATTTATATTATTTCTACCAAAGTGCATAACTTTGCCCTTTTCAACATTGAACCTCATTTTCCATGTTGCTGCCCAATTTTCTAATTTTGTCAAATCTCTCTGCAAAGTGGCAGCATCCTGCATGGAACTTATAGTTTTGCACAATTTAGTATGGTCTGCAAAAATAGAAACAGTACTCTCTATGCCCACCTCCAGGTCATTCATAAACAAGTTAAAAAGCAAAAGACCAAGGACTGACCCCTGCGGTACTCCATTAACAACACTGGTCTTATTAGAAAATGTTCCGTTTACTACCACTCTTTGTAATCTATCCTTCAGCCAGTTCTCTATCCAATTACAAATATTATGTTCTAGGCCAATATCGCTCAATTTTGTCATTAACTTTCTGTGAGGTACTGTATCATACGCTTTAGCAGAGTCTAAGTAGATATATATAATAGGAAAGAACCTCGCACTACAGATTCCGTGCAGGGTGCACAATGTGTATATTTAAACTATAAACCAAACTGACAGAAACACAAAAAGTATTGGCACACCTGTAAATTCAAAAAACATACCCTTTATTTGACCTAAATTAAAAATTGTATCACTTAAAAATCTATGACTGGAAAGAAAGAAAAAGAAAACTTAAAATCCATTACATACCCTATTACCTGCTTTGCTGAAAGCTGAGCTAGCTTATGACTTATCACGTGTGAATTTCGCTACATTATTCGCAACGTTTGTTGCACTTACATCAGTATTTCATGTGGTTTAGCAGTTGCAACAATTGTTGCTATGAACTGCTAGTTATATGAAATGTAGCCTATGTAACTTGTTAGGGCAAGATGTCAATTGTGCAGCAATATGAGGAAAAAAGAGATCGTAATTCAAAACGGAGAGCACTGGATAAGGTAAGTATCTTTCTTTTTACAGCATTTTCAGGTAAGTCACGATTATAAAAAACCTTGGCAAAGTAATTATGTGTCAATAAATTACCAATAAACAGACTTTTCATTTATTGTCATGTTTTCGATACCATTGACCACAATAAAGGAGCTTATCACTTAAACTACTTTTAATTAACTTTTACTCCTAGTGCACAAAATTTCAACTGATTGTACTGAGAGAAATCAGTTGGGAACTACATTTATGTTTTTTTTCCCCTCATATTGCTGCACAATTGACATCCTGCCCTGACAAGTTACATAGGCTACATTTCATATAACTAGCCAGTTCATGCAACAATTGTTGCAACCGCTAAACCACATGAAATACTGATATAAGTGCAACAAACGTTGCGAATAATGTAGCGAAATTCACACGCAATAAGTCATAAGCTAGCTCAGCTTTCAGCAAAGCAGGTAATAGGGTATGTAATGGATTTTAAGTTTTCTTTTTCTTTCTTTCTTGTCTTTTTTGTGTTTCTGTCAGTTTGGTTTACAGTCTAAGTAGATGACATCCACTGCCATCCCGTGGCTCCTGCTCACCTCAGAAAAAGCAATTAAATGAGTATGGCAAGATCTGTTACACATAAAACCATGCTGGCACAAACTTATAGTATTGTGATTTGCAATGTATTTAAGTTTAAATGTAATCCCTTATTACCCCTTCCAAAAGCTTTCCTACTACTGATTTCAGACTAACAGGCCTGTAGTTTTCAGGCAGAGATCAGGATGCCTGTTTAAATAACGGCACCACATTAGCAATTCGCCAGTCGCTCTGCACCATGCTACACCTCAGTGAATCCTGAACAATTAACTGCAGAGGATTGGCAATCTCAGGGCTAAGCTCTTTAATACCCCGTGATGAATACCATCCGGTCCAGGGCCTTTGTTTACCTTTACATGTTCAAGTCTCTTGAATTTCCCATAACCCATGCATCAGTCATGTTTTTAATGGATGATAAGTCTATGCTGCAGGCAGGCCATGCTGTTGTAAAACATGCAAAATGCTTAAAAACGTGTATATCGTTCAGCATTAATGGTGCCTTTCTAGATGTGCAAGCCCCCATGCCATATGCCCTAATGCACCCTATACACCAAGCCCTTCTTCTCTTTAGTCTGGAGAATGCAGCATCCAAAACTAAATTCAAAGTATTATTCAGCTTTGTCAGACCACAGGACACGTCACCTGAGTCCATATTCCCCACTATGCCCTAGTCCATGTTTCTGGATCATGTTTATATATAGTTTCTTCTTTGCATGGTAGAGATTTGTTATTTGTTTATGGATACAACAATAAACAGTATTTACAGACAATGGCTTTCAGAAGAATTCAAAATGAGCATATATTTTTTTTCAGAAAACAATACATTTTCTCAGTTTCAACATTTGATATGTTGTCCTATTTGCAATGAAATATAAGGTTTACATAATTTACAAATCATCCCATTCTTTTAATTTACTTTTTACACAGTGTCCCACATTTTCAGAAAACAGGGTTTTATAATGACATGCTCATTAAGATATAATGATCTTATGTTCAATATTTATGGTATGCAGATTATAGCTGATGGCAGATTGCTTTGCAGGTATTCAAGGGGGTTTTGTTCTTTGGATGTGCCCTTTATATGATATCACATGTAACAAATATTTCTGCACAACCTTTTTTGTATGGCTCTACTATACACTGACTGTAGTGTCAGAGTAAGCATATTGCAGGTAACAGAGCCAGGGACATTCCTGCCATCAGTGCATGCAAAGAGAAGAAATTCACTTAACCTTCCCTGCTTTAGGTTCCCCATTAAATTGTGCAGGACAAGGTTTCCCTATCAAGAATATCTCTAGTTCTAATGTGTAGCGCTGGCTCCTTCTGATAGTTTAGAATCAGGCACAATGCACTGAGATGGCTGCCTACACACCAATATTACAGCTAAAAAAAAGTACATTTGTTGGTTCAAGAATAACATTTTAAATGGTAGAGTGAATTTTTTGCTATATAAACAGTGTAAGAAAAAAATAGAAGCTATACCATAAAAATCATGACAGTATCCCTTTAATCTAGCACTCTGGGATCTACATGCTCATTCTTCATTCTGCTTCTTTATGGCCGCTAGACATTTCCCATACCTTCAGTTAAATTCCTAACTTTTGAAATGTTTTATATAGGTTATGTATGAGCAACTCTGCACTGGTGTAGGGTCAATGGATGTAGCTTAATAACCTCATCATGTAATGATTTCATTTCTGTATATGAATCCTTTGATTTAGGCACTGCTGCCACTGGGGTTGTTAAAGGAGAAGGAAAGGTAAAAACTAAGTAAGCTTTATCAGAAAGGTAAATACAGCCATAAGCACTCACAGAAACGCTGCACTGAGTTCCCTGTCAAAAGATTTGTTCTGTCTGTTTTCCTCTGCCAGAGACACGCAGCTCTTTGCTTTCTGCTCTTTCCTGCTCCCCCCTCCCTCAAGAATGCCACAAACTCACTCCCCCACCTTAGGAATGTGGATCTGAGCCAATCAGCAGGAAGCTGACTCATAGTCTTAATAACTGAGCATGTACGCTGGTCTGGGTGTCTGTGCAGGAGTGAGGCATTATGGGAACTTTCTTTACACAGCTCAGCGTTATTTCTTCCTGTTTGGCTTCTGATCATCTGAACAGGAGATATATGGGGAGATTTAAGGGCACTATTGAGACAACTGAAGGTATGCCTGCATCTTGAGATTAACTCTTTATTAGCCTTTCCTTCTCCTTTAAGCAGGATGAGGTTGAGTTATTAGTAGGTCTAGAAATGGAAGAAGTAAACTGTGGGGTAAATGTATACCACAAAAATGTTTGGTAATGGAACTTCTTGGCACAAGTTAAGCAAAAGATTTACAGTGCCCTGACCTAGTGTGTCAGTCACAAGAGTGCCAATACAAAGAGAGATTATAGTAGCGTAGTCATAGGGCAGTGAAGGCCAATGTCAAAGTGGAAATTTTAGGCAGAAGTCTGGCATCAGTTGGTCCAAAAAAACAGGCAAACTGTAGTCAGACAGATGTCAGTCTGAAATGCAGGAAAGTAATCGTAAAGCCTCACAGAAAGCAATTAAAAAAAAAATATCTATACTCAGAATGGGAATTGAACTCCCTTGAATACTATCAACTTGTTTCAACAGTTCAACCACTGCATATGGTTTCGTATTTAATAATTCCAGTTTAATATAAAGAGGATAATAATTATATACTGCTGTCAGTCCAAACCTTGGGCTTTTATGTAATTCAGAGTGGGTGGAAGGGCTAGAAGCACGATGCCTATACAAGGCAGCAGTTATCTTTTTGATCAATTTTAGTTTGTTCCAGTCTCCTCTGGCGCTCTGGGACTGATTCCAACATGTATTCCCAGAAATACTTTATGTGGTTGGCGTTTAAGATCTTCTGCATCAAATCAATGAACAGAAATTGGTCTTTTGCCATTTTATCCCTTTGCTGTACAATGAATTAAATTCAGATGTCCCCCACCTATTCATTTGTACATTTTTGCTGTGATCTTTAATATAATAATGTATATTTTTCATGTTATTGTGTTGCAGTTAGGTGACTGCTGACTTTATATGCCAAATTAGCACCAAAGCAACATAAAAGGCACAATGAATGTCTCAACTGTATTTAGTATGGGAAAAATCTGTTGTAAGAACTGAAATCTGTTTCTGTCCTCAATCATTGACTGCTATTTATTGCCCTAACTCCCCTATGCACATTTCCTGGGCTAATGTTAAATATACTGTTTTCTCTGTTGGTGGCATCTCACAGAAAGGGAAAAGATGCCCCCGAGATGCCAAAACTAGCAAATCAAACAGAATTAACACATCAGATAATTTGTTGTGTACCCATGATATTTTAATTTACCTTTTCTAAATATTTAAGTGACTGACATTAGGAAAATGTTTTTCTTGCAGGTGATCCATATATACAAAGCTGGGGTGCAACAACATTTTGAAGTCCTCTTTCTTCCGGGAGGGAAAGAATTTCTTAGCACTACGGACTCTGTGAGTCGTGATTCAGCAGACCGCACAATCATTGCTTGGGATTTCCAAACTGCTGCAAAAATCTCCAATCAAATTTTCCATGTGAGTCCTACATAGTTTTGGTTTGAAAAGACAACTGTCCATCATCGTAAACCTTATATAGTGGCCTCCCAGTACCACTGACACCATTAGAAAATGGATAAAAAAAACTTGCTGACACACTCTCTCTCACACACAGTCACACACACACACACACACACTTTAATGATATATATATTTATATGGAAACATACACTTACATACACAATATTAACTGTAGTTGTGGAGTTTAATATAGCTCTTCATATTCTCCCTGTCCAAGACCCTCTTGAAAGGATTACGGAATCCGCCATCACTGCTTCTCCTTGCAGGGCTATTCAAAGCCACATGTGAACATTTATTTGTGTTGCTTAAGTAAAAGTTATCTTACTGAAGACTAAAGTGGTGTTCTAATGATTTTACCAGTTAATTGTATGTATTTGCAGTTTGCTTCTCATTGATAATGTTCCTACAAACTGTGGCCCAAAAGTACACTCCACTCTGAAGGTTAGGCCTTACCAGTGATCTAAAAAGGGCCAAAGTTATGCTTTCATCTGTGCCCTTTTTTATATTAAAGAGTCCTGTATTAGCTTTACTAGTTACAAAGTCTGTTATTCACAATAACCTGTGAAAACCTCTCAAATAGGAAAGCCCCCAACAACATACCATTTAGTTTATAACTAGCATTCATGTTTTTTTTACCCAAGTGCATAACCTTCCATTATTAACTCTGAAACTCTGAACCTTCTGCAGAAATAAATATTGTTATTCTGAAGGCTTATGTTCAATTTGTGATATTGAAATAATGCCTTGGAACTAGCTGAGTCTGAACACAGGCTTATAGAATGCTACAGGCTGCTACTTTCTGATGCTTTCAGCCATTTCTCTAAAGGTTTAAGGGATTGTGTTTACGTTTCATAAGGATTTTTGGGGTTAGAGTTAAGTCTAGTGGAAAGAATTGTTGATACTGGAAGAAAATAGTGTAGCAGTAGATAACAGACTGTAGCATTCTGAAAGTCTTTCTAAACCTGTCCAAATGATAACAATAACTACTATGTACTACATCAAGCGATAAATATGTCTTATTAAAAAATTTGGCAGTTGGGCAATGATTTAGAAGGTAAATACAAACACTCATAATGAATTAGCTTACTTCAGTACATAAGAAATAATGCTTTTCTTTCTCATATATGCCTCTAGCCTGACCCTGGGCTTTCTAAACTGCTTACAGTTTCATATATTAGTTGCTTGTATTTCTCTTACTGGCAAAACATGAATGCAGGGAGCCTTGGCTACCGGTAACCATCGTAAACTACAGCTCTTTAGAGCGTCTGCCACCAGGCTTGCAGGACATAATAAAAATATAAAATATCTCAAAAGTGACATATCATAATCAATTGACATATTAGAAAGTGACTTAGTATAAAGTGACATAATGTAAAGTGACATAGTGACTAGATAAGAAAATCTCCAAATATCATAGCGTTAAAATCATGTACATAAAAGTGGAGGAAACCTATATTTTCGAAACCAAAAATATTACTTTTAAGTCAAAATAGATATTTTGGTAATGTTGGCATATTTTATATTTTTATTATGTCCTGTTTGGACATAATTACTTTATCACAATATTTACAGGTGTCTTATGACCCGAACGAATCAAATTTGGTGGTCACATGCACTCTAGATGGTAGACATATCATTATATTCTATAGTAATGGTTTTTTAACTTTTAGATTTTATATATGCACACAAGGGGTTAATTGTGTTCAATTGTATGCATGCACTGATTGGATCATGTCACTATTTAACTATACACCTCACTTCCTGATATTGTCCTGATGACGGTCCCGTATGGATCGAAACGCGTAGACATTTGTGTCTAAATAAATTTTTTTGATTTTTATATGTCCCTGGAGTGCTTTCTACGAGACTATATATATATATATATATATATATATATATATATATATATATTTATTGTATTTATTTATTATATCACTTGTCCTCCCTGTGTGTAATTTTGTATTCTGTAATATTGTACAGCGCTGCGTACCCTTGTGGCGCTTTATAAATAAAGTTATACATACATACATACATACATAGTAGTAAACAAAGCCCAGACATGGATACCACATGTTCTATGCACTAAGGTAGCACATTCCCTTTAAGAAATAGAATAGTCAAAAACACAGTATTAAAACATCAGCAATTCATCATTTACTTATCAATCAGATGGTCCGGGAGCAATATTATAGGGGGGCACACTGGCTGGCCACCATCACTAAACTCTAACACACTTTGGACTAAATTGCATCCAATTTATCAAGATATTGCATATTTTTTGATGCACCAGACACAATTGCAGCAAATGCAACTCTGTGCTCATCCACAATGATGCTGGAATTATAGGGGGGAGCTGCATTGTGGGTAAAAAACATGGCAAAATACATCCATTATGCATTACATCACTGCAGTTATGTTTATTAATGATCCCTATAGACTAACCAAAGTACAGCCAGAGATTATTTTTATTTGGATATTCATTTTAAGCTAATATAAAAAGAGGGGAGTCCTGCCTTAAGACTTCCAGTAATGATACCCTCAATATTACAAGCTGTAAAATGTTTAGCTATAAATAAACCAATTATTTCCCCCATCCTACATATTGTTATCCACAACTTGTTATCCAAATGTAATTAAATCATTACAGCATCCCCATATGCTTCCCATATGCTACAGTGTTTTTATGATCTAAACCTTTTCCTAGAGGATAAATTGATAAAAAAAAAGTGGTGGTGTTATCCAAGAATCAATTTTCTGGGATTAGTGGTTTTTGAGTTCATTTTTAAATTAACCCGTTAAGTTCTGAAATAAGTTACATTAGGGTTTATGTCTTAGGCCCATTATAGGATCAGCCATTTTGGGAGAACATCATCTGCCCAATATATACAGCTATCATTTTAAGTTCTATTGCTGGATGTGCCCCAGAGTAATGCCCTCCGATGCTACTGTTGCACTTCACTGACTCGCTATAAATATGGTTATTTTAAATGTTCTATACCGTGAATCTCAAATTGCATTGATAATGTATTTCTTTGATAAACACTGCTTTCTTGACATCTTCCAGTGTTCTTTTACATAAGTGGTATTGTCACCTAGAATATCCCCAACTGTATTTCTGGTTTTTAGGAGAGATACACATGCCCGAGTCTTGCTTTGCACCCAAAAGAAAGTATATTTGTTGCACAAACAAATGGAAACTACATGGCTCTGTTTTCTACCCAGCGCCCATACAAAATGGATAAGAAAAAGAGATTTGAAGGACATAAGGTATTGCTTTCTTCTTTCTATTTTAAGTTGTTATATCTGGGGGATGGGGAAAAAGAGAAAAAACTTCCTAACCAATAAATAAAGAATGAAAGAAAGAAAGAAAGGTAAAGGAGAATGCTTATATGGCTGTGCAATCAATTCATTTATATCTACCTTATTCTTTCTTGACAACAGCAGCCAAAGTCAGATCTCTATGTTTTGTCAGAGCAACCAAGCTGTTTCCTCCAATTAGTCCCTGGCTCTGTGCAGAATTCACTCAAGTAGAGAGGGAGCCGGGCACTGACTAGAGGAACAGCAGAACAAAACTATCTCTGTAGCTGTCAAGCAAGTATTTAAAAATAGGAAAGAAACGCTCAGAGAATAAGTAGAATGTTTAAGTCCACCAAAAATCACCTCATGTATAAGGACATATATAGGTGACATACTTATAGAATTTGCCTTATAATGCCCTTATTCATTGAGTTTATTGATAGAGAAAGGGGAACCTACTGTATGCAATTATGTTCTAGATTATAGAGCTTGTTTCCCAGTGTGTTGCAGTTTATTGCATTTTCTTACTTAAATTTTGTTATATGGGCTGTCCCCAAAATATGCCATTTTAGTGATGGGATCCTATTGTTATCATCTATGCCAAATGCTTAACAATTTATCAGCTGTATATATCAACTTAATTACATTCCAAGATCAGCCTTTATGGTGTGTCACCCTCACATGTAAATATCACTAAACAAATGTTGAAACTATAAACCACAAATTTGAGGCTTGTAACTTTCATTTGAAAATGATATAATTGCAAAATCTAAAACTGCAAAATTACCAAATTTGATAGATTTTACTGGTCACTTAAATCTGAGTTTAACTCTTTAAATCTGAGCCTTTTTAGCCTGTTTGTGGTAACCTTCTTGCTTGTAGTCATTGAACTCTAATAATTATCTCATAATTATCTTTGTTAGCCTTTCCTTTCTGGCTTCCAGGGTCAGTGACCCCTATTTAAAAGTTGGAAAAACACAGACTATGAAACTATAAAGAAATGTATATTTAAAAAAAATAAGCAATGAAGACCTATTGCAGAGTTGTCAGTAATGGGACATTCTATAGCATACTAAATGTTAACATACCCCTATACATTTACCACCCCAGACAGAAGTGCAAAAGTGCTAAGGAATTCAAAAACATGCCCCTTAGTGTTTATTCAGAGAGCACTTCTGTACAATGTCTGCTGTGCTCTGCACATTATGCACATTATATCACATTAAACACATTTCATGGCTCCATTTTAGAGGCCATTCGTCTAGTGTGGAAGGCAGGGTGCAAACTGCAACTATTCGCGTTGTAAATGACCACTCTCTTCCTCATGTAATTGAACATTTATGGTAAATTCCTTGCCCATGCATATAGTTATTATATTTTATCTAAGTTAAACGCTGGCATCTAAATATAAAAAAGCCTGAGATTCTAGTTTATTGAATGATTTATTCCACACTAGTGCTACCCAGAGAAGATACCCTTGCTATGTCTTGGTTCCATGTGTTCCATGTTTTCTGTGTATAGCTACAATAATTCATCTGGCAATCTACTTACTTTTCCCAATTCAAGTTCTGTTCCTTTGCACTACACAGGTGGAAGGATTTGCTGTGGGATGTGAGTTCTCTCCCGATGGATCTCTTCTAGTGACAGGAAGCTCAGAGGGCACAGTTTCCTTCTACAGTTACCATACTGCCAGAATTGTCCGCTCTATATCTGGTGATGGCAGCGCTTGCATCAGCGTCAATTTCCACCCTGTTCTCAGTTCACTTCTTGCAACATCTTACTGGGATGGGCAAATCCGGATATGGCAGTAACTACATATAGTGCTGGTACAGTTGGAAAGAATATGTGGTGCTCCGCCATATTGTACTATATTACAGGAGCTGTACTGTACATTTCCTTCATGCAACATGTTCATGAAGTTGCACATATTTAGTTGGATACAATATATTGCAAATAATCTTATTCTAGAATACACTCAAAGAGCAAACCCTACAGAAACAAAATAAAGAATTTAAAACACTTTTGTCTTAAGTACATTTCCAAATCAAATCCCTGAAAAGATATAAATAGACTGTATGTGGCTCTCTAAATGGTGGGTAAATACCTACTTCCTGCACTTATCCTTTTTTTTTTTTTTTTTTTAAATGGATGGGATTTGACCCCTAAGAAGATGTTTTCCATTAATATTTAATGTTATTCCATTAATATTTGAAAATCCCCTTGGCCTAGATTATAGGGGACAGGGACTTATATAATTGTGATATGACAAGCTAAATGGGACTGTAAATGGAATTCATAATAGCAGGGTCACCTTCCCAGGTATTTTTATAAGTTGTACAGAGTAATTTGAGTAATCTGATAGTAATGAAGATTCTGTTTTGCCAGCAGGTAAAGGATCAGACAGTAAATGGAAAAAATGCTAAAATTATACTTTATGTTGATATTATATTTTCCAGTAGTCCTTTGACACTTTTAAGCTAAGAAAGTCTTAGGAAGTTTGACAAAAGCTTCTTGATTCTGCTTGGATTCTTAATCTGACAATAAAGGAGAACTGTCATGAAAATGAAAATATAATATAAGCTTTATCATACTGAAATAAGAGATGTCCTATATATAATCAATTTAAAATTCTATACTATTCCTGAAATAATCAAGTTACTCTTTACTATCTCCCTCTCAGCATCGGTCTCTCTTCATTCTTTCTTCATGCAGGAGTTAGAATCCACATTTTGATTGACAGGTCTATTTCAGCCTTTGGGGGTGCTCCTTTTGCCTAGAAGGTGATTTAGAGTTTACTATTTTAAAATTACCAGAAATCCTGTCTCTCTATGTAAGACAAGATTTGTGCCACAGTCAGTTATTTTATTAGATTTTGTTTGTGCTGCATTCAGTTATTTGAATTAGCTCTGTGGTAGGAAAGGTAGCCCCATATCAAAACCTGACTCTGACCTCTGTTTATAGAGAAAAACAGAGAGAAACATATACTAAGGGAGATAGTGAAGAGTAACTTGATTATTTCAGATAAGGTACAGAATAATGAAATAGCTATATTTAGAAATTTAATTTATTTGTGATGTAAAGAAGGACTTGACAGTTTTAAGTAAAAATTTGCTTTGTCTTCATAATATAACTCATATTTTGCTCCTATAATCTAAACCATATATAATACAATGTTTTTATGTGACACCTTGCTTCCTCATTTACCCATGTGAGTTCATTATACTGAAGTCAAGTCATTATATTCTGCATTTAGAAACCGGATATTGAACACCTGAGATTTGTCTCCAATTTAAATGTTTCTGTGGCACCCAAAGGTAAATGGCAGTTTATATTTTAACTATCTAGAGTGACAGATTAATAGCACCATATTATAAGCATAATAACAAGTTCTTGTAGTTACTACTTGACTTGCCCGTGGTTATATATATGCTCCAATTTGTGTTTTCTCAAGTTTAGCAAGTTTATCAGAAAAATAGAGAAGTAAGACACAAAAACACAGACATAAAGATACAAATGGGTAAAATAGTACGATGTATCAAAGTGAATTTAGTAACAGAAAAAAGGAGGGGAAAGACAGATTCACAAACAGGTACAACTACAGTTGCACAAAGTCTGGTTGTTTTGCAGAACTTGGAACTATTCACATCCTGCTAATAAAGCTGGATGCTAAGTAACACAATCCAGTTTGGCTGTTCAGCATGTTGAACCTAAGTCCAACGGATCATGTCGAATCACACTTCTTTTTCAGACAGTCGAATGTATTACTTATATATCAGAGAACTCTAATTTACCAATAAGGTAAAGAAACCTGTTCATATATATATATTTATTTATAATGTTCAATATGGTGTTTTATGTACAATGTGAATTTGTATTACTGGCTCTTTAAGGTTTTCTTCTCCCAAGACACCAGGGCAGCAGAGCAAAAAGGAATCTTCACAGCCAAAACCCTTTGTAGAAAAGGTGATGGGATGAGACTGGCTGACAATTTTCTGAATAGGAAGGTCAAATGTATCAGCTACAGCTCTAGCAAGAATCTAATTAGGCCCAAAGGAAATCTATGTTCTGGCACAATTTGCAGCATTTCTTTCTCTAAAGGTTGTAAGGCATTGAGAGCATTTCAAAGCTATGTGGAATTCAGCATTAATGATTTGCTAAAGTATTTACCCTTCAAATGTAAATGAATAGGCCACTGTGCCCAAAATAGAAGGCAAATTGATTTTTTTATACTTCGGATGTGTTGTTTGGCAGTCCTATTAATCCCATTTATATTATAATACAAAATTTCTGCATTTTTAGCATTCTCTTGGCAAAAGATTATACTGCTCAGGCGCATAGGGGCTTCTCTATTAACATTACGCCTTTACACCTGGCACCATGCCAGCACACAGAATGCAGGAGAGATGCTGCCAGCTCAGTGTGGTGCCATAGGTACAGGCCACATAGGGAAGAATGAACTCTGTTAACCTCCTAATTTCCTAGTGGAGTAACGCACTGCTGAGGAAGCACAAGTAAACACTTGAGAGCCCTTAATTGGATTAAATTGTTTGAATGGAGTCACGTGCCTGCACAGAAATGCTGAAGCAGGTTAAGATGGCACAAGCTGGTTGTTATTAGTAAGTTTAAAATTGCAGAAAAAAATGATCAATATATTCCAACATAACTTATTATCTTGATCATAGATACTCAATACAGAGGCATCTTTTGTAAAAATGCCGTTTTGGAAAGTTTTTGCCCTGGAGTGGCCTGATACAAAGGGGCCATACGAGCCCTGATTTAGTGAAACTGTTTGGTTTGTTTTGTGCCAGTCACACTAATATGGGTTAATGAATGCTGTGTGTGTGTTGCCATGTTTGTGGGAACTGGAATTTAAGTTGGGTGCTGTTCATGCCACATTTTGCATCTAATGAAGAGAGCCCCCCAAAACCTTTCTGTCAGCGTCATACATTTAACATTTGCTGTTCTAGTTACATTTGTTTGGATTAAAATGCTTTCTATTAAAGTTATAATTTATTGTTTGTAATTTTTGTGTAAACCCGTTAGTCTATTATTTCCCAGTGCAAACCCGTAAGTCTATTATTTCCCAGTGCAGAGATATATACTGAGATGCCGTGGCAGGGGGATTGCAGGAGCCAGGGTCACCACAATCAGGTTTGTCTAGTTGCTATAGCAGGTAAGTACCATCATTTGTGTACAGAAGAGCCCGACAAAGATCTATGTTAAAAAGGTTTTTGCTCTATTAATTTAAAGCAGTATTCTATTTTGATGATAATGTGACTGGTGCTAGCACTCTACCTAAACCTTACTTTACATCTAATATATGTACAACATGTTGCTCGCCAACCCTTTGGATGTTGCTCTCAGTGGCCTCAAAGCAGGTGCTTATTTTCAGTCAACATAGTGACTATCAAATAGCCTATTATAGCTCTCATTGGCAACTCTAGGAACTTTTTCATGTTTGTGTTGTTCTCCAAAACTTTTTTCATTTGAATTTGGTTCACGGGTATAAAATGTTGGGGATCCCCTGTATTATAGACTAAAAAGTGAAACAAACTCTAGTGGTAACAAAATAATGTGACAATTCTACAGATGGCAGAAAGGCTTGCATGACCAATAACTAGTGGGCCTATTTCATTAACTAGCATATAACTAAGAGCTGAGCTTAGTTTGTTCACTTATATCCTGTCGCCATTAGCTCCTAGTCCAGGCTATTATAAGATAAAATATTTATACACATAGTGCATGAATTTATCTGTCACAGTATATTTAACTCACTTTATACTTATTTGTATATGATTCATACATAACTAATAATCTGACCATCTTTGTTCCATCAAAACACATCAATGAATTACATAGTACAAACATACACAACCTGACATTAGTATTTATACTGACATTTTTATTTGAGTATTTATCAGTGAAAATTACAAAATGATTCAAAATGCATTCCTTTTTTTTTTTTGTTCAAAAAAATTGAAAATTCACAATTAGAAGACTAGAAGAATAGACAATTTTGGGGGGCAATAACTAATGAACAAAGGGATGACAAAAAGCCAGGTGCAATGCATTTCACACCAAGCTTGCACTGCATCACATACATTATATGGATGTAAAAATAGGACAATGCAACTGCATATATCTCGCCCATAAAGCAAGGTAATAGCCTAGCCTTACTTTGAGGAAGGTGGGTCACCAGCCGGAAATGATTTGTGTTGTTCCTCAGCTACTTTTGGTCTTCCTCTTCTAGATGCAGAACACACATTTAGAAAAGATGCCCATATCCCTGGGTAACATTGTGGCCAGATTTCTACAAAACCTCCCATCCAGCTTTCATATTTAATGGAACATATTCCTGAGAAAACAAACTTCAGATTCCCATATATGAAAGACATCTAGTGCCCTGAATTTGTTTAAGTACATATATAGAAACCAGAGCCTCAAAGTCGCCATAAAGGTTTTACCTGCTGTGCAGAAGCTCATAGTCCTCACACACATAGGGGGTAACTATTGGTCATTTAGAAATGCATTCCTAGAAACACAGCATCATAAAAAAGTGAAATATTTCAATTTGTTGCTTTTATTTAGAAATGCAAAATACAACACTATCGAGGACAGTTCATGCTTTGTTACCAATATAAATGCAAGCCTATAGAAAACAAATTAACAGGTAACCCCTCAATTACTTTTGAGGTAGTACATGAGGAGCTACAGTAGTAGGAAAGCTCAGACTCTTGTTGTATATCTCTAGTCTTTCTGACCCGATTAACACAATTCCTAATAAATCTCACTTCTACATCCACTACTCATTGTGAAGAAAAGGGTTGGCTATGGTTAGCATTACTTGAACAGAAATTCTGTTGTTTTGAAACTCCTTAAATATATATTCAAGTTCTTTTTCTTTCAGTAAGAAACCTAACCATTTCCAAAGTTCTTGTATATGATCAATGATGAGCAATTATATAGGTCTATTTAAAAATATATCATTTCCACCAGTTAAATCACAATAAATATGTAAACCAAATGTCTTGAGTGTTTGTCAGTGCTGTATAACTTCTTTTTTTTTACCTATTGTGCAACTTGTTACTAATGCGACATCCCTGTACTGTGTGGGTTCTAATGTTAACTTATATGCACCATGGTCACCCTTTTGCCTATATGTTCATCAGCTTTTTCTGCCAATGGCAAACCCATAGTTTGGTGGGAACCATATATAAAATGCTACCTGGCTTCCCCACAAACCAGTTAAGTACCAGAAAAAATGCAGACCAGCATAATGATTGCAGCAAGTTGGTGCCGGAAAGGTTTAATGATGTGCCATAGTCACATCCACACTGTTTCAGGGGAAAACTTACCTGCATTTATTATACGGTGGTCTGTGCTTATTTATTTATTTTTTTAGCTGTCCCAAAATCACTTCTTGCTGTTACCCATTAACATGAATGGGAACTACTTCACAGTACTCCAATCTCTGGGCTAAAAATTGTAATACTGTTGCTGCCAGACCTCAAGTTAAATGGAGGTGGTGATTTTGGGTGCATTTCAGCTGGCCGAAAATTCCATTGTATGCAGAACATAAGCTCTTATAAGGTAAATGGATTTGGTCTAGTCTTGCTGCTAATCTTTCATGGGGGACTTGCTAAATGCTAGAATCCAAAAATGATCAGTTCTATTTACCCCTAAATACCAGTTGCTTTTTTTTTTTATTTAGATGAAACAAAGCTCTAAAAGTTTGGGAAATGTGATTAAGGACAATGTTCTGAGCTATGTAAAAGTGCTATAAATATCTGGGTATACAACCCATGGAAGATATAGTACAATAATTCTGGCAATAATAACTGATAAGTTATTATTATAACATAAGTTTTGCTTTGGTTCAAAGCAGCACCAGATTAAGCCTATTTAAATCTAACAGCACTGAGATTAATCTGGAATATGCTCATAAAGTGTAGAATAACCGATTGGGCCATACTGTGCCATGGGATGTATTTCACAGCTTGGTGCACACCTGGATTGAATAGTTTTCCTGCTGTAGGACAGTAATGTTGCATTCATTATGCTCCCGCATAATTTGCAGATTCCTGGGATTTTTTTTATACAGTCAAACCTTGGTTCTGCATCCCCGGATTTCACATTTTTCCATAATTTACACCCCCAGGGGAATGTAAAATCAAGGTTTGACTATCAATGTAATAAATGGCTCAATCAGAACATTTGTCTAGTTCTAAACTTTGGTTAACATTTTTAGAAACTATTTTTCATTTTATACCCTTTTAGTTTGCATGCCCATTTTGTCTCCTTTTATGTTAATGTGTATTTTTATTTTTCTCTAGCCATGAATTAAATAGTTTGCTCATATGCTTAAAGGTACTTAATGTACAATGTTGTTCCCAGCTTCTTAATGCTGGTAAGCCAACCCAGCCAGTACTCATCTGGACTTTTGTGTCAGTAAAACTTGATCATGTTTATGTTTTATTGCAGTTTGGAAGCGCATTAATTCAGAAGGGTCCCATATAACTGTGCTTTTGTAAGACTGTCTTTTCTAGTTAAGCCAATGCTTCCAGTTCTTTGAAATTGCTGGGGCTTTCCATGGAAACTCGAATGTCCTTGCTCAATGGAAGACTGGTGCATTTCGGAAGCCTCCATAGGGCTTTGACTGAGGGATTCTGCTGAACTATTTGGACTGACATCAACATATTCCCTCTTAGCTGATGAACTAGAGTCTATACTTTTATTACTCATTTGGACTGACATCCTTTCACCTTTTTGGTCTCTTGTTTCCTTTGATTTGAAAGTAGATAACATTTCTTGTTTGCAGCTGGCACTGATGTCAATTTTTAAGCCAGAGTCTGTTCTCAGAAAACAGGAATCACCCATTCTAGTTTGACAAACTTCCTCTCCCTCTGAAAAGCTGTCCTGTTTGTAGCTTGCATACAGTGGACTCATTCTGCTTTCCAGCTGCTTTACAGGACTGTGTGCAAAGTATTGTTCAGTAAAACTACATGGCGAAATTCTTCCAGCATTGCTGTATGAGTATGCTCCGATATCTTCCACACTCAACTGTCTCCATCGTGTTGGCAGATCGTCTTCTGAAAGATGAGAGCTTCTACACTCACTGTGTGACTTATGAGCGCTTAATGTTTGTTGTGTACGTATTCTAGAGAAATGAAATGGCTCCTCTACATAGGAAGAAGATCTTGTGAAATTAGGTGATGCAGTGTTTTCTGGGCTATGCTCCATGTGCTGAACAGACTTTGATTTCACAAATCTTGGGCTTGCTGCATGCTCATAACCTGTTGTTGATTTTCTTTCAAACAGGTCCTCCCTGTTACCCATATATATTGCCTGCTGTGAGGCAGTTAAAGTGTTGGTTTGGTTGTTCTCTTTCTCTTCTGAAGTAGCACTGAAGCTTGAGTAGGAACTAGAGGTTGGTAGAGATGCTACATATTCATTGAAGGCTTCATGTGAGAAACTTGAGTGGAATCCATCCTCAACAGTGCTGTCTGTAGAGTTCTGAGACCTTAGAAACACCTCGTCTTTAACCTGAACGTCAAAACTTTGCCGTCTGTCTCTTCTTCTTTCTTCTGGGCAATATAGAGCAGTGTCACTGCAGTAGATCTCTGACTTGAACTGCTGCCTTTGGCGAAGTTTCTCTTCAGGCACTTGGCCTCCTTGTTCATAGCTAAGATCTCTCATTGAAGCACTTGATGGATGTGAAGAAACGCTGCCTGGGTCGGGTTTTTCCAAAACCTTAGCAATGACACAAGTAGGAATGCTGTCAGCATATGTTGTGTTAGAAAGTGGCACAGAAAGGCTACATCCATGCTTTTCCAAATGTTGACTTACTCTTTCCTGGAAGTCAGCTGGCAACTGCAGGAAAACAAATCATATTGGGATAAGACACTAATTAACATGTTATCACAATCCTAATTTTTAGAATTCTGAAGGATTATGTTGTAGCACCAACAAAGATTCTGGCAACCCCTACCGAACAATTATCAGCTCTCATGTAGCCAGAATAATGAAAACAAACATGACTGGTCGTGGTCAGTGAGGAGGGAAAGCTATGCTCATGCTAATACATATGCCCTCTATGTAATGCAAGCCATTGTACAGGTATGGGGTCTGTTATCCGGAAACTCGTTTTCACAAAGCTCTGAATTATGGGAAACCCATCTCCCACAGACTCCATTTTAATCAAATAATTCAAATTTTAAAACATATTTCCTTTTTCTCTGTAATAATAGAACAGTACCTTTGTACTTGATCCCAACTAAGATATAATGAATCTTTAATGGTTTAATTAATGTTTAAATTATTTTTAGTGGACAACATATGGAGATCCAAATTATGAAAAAATCCCTTATATGGAAACCCCTGGGTCCCGAGCATTCTGGATAACAGGTCCCATACTGTATTTGCATTCTCATGCAACCCACTCAGTGTGCCCTCATCTGTCCTATGCACAGAAAATAATAACCATCACATTATAAATATTATAGTATTAACGTATATAGTATAGTATTATAGCTATGAAAAAGCAATGTACATTTCTGAATGATTGTTTGGTACATGCTCATATTAGTCCTTTCAATGGTGTCACATTATGCATCAGTAAGTGGGGGTTTTGATTTTACCTCTGATAATTTATGGGCTCGGAAGTAGCTTTTGCTACATTGCAGCAGCTGTGAGGCTAAATTGCAGTCTTTTCTGTATAGTTCCTATGAAGAAAACAGAAATCACATAAACAACAAGATGGCAATTTATTAACACCTACAGACACCCAGGGAAGCCATTGTTTGTTACAAAGACTGTTCCTAGCACAGTTAATCTGGTCACAAAAGTGAGTACCATCAATCTTGTCCATTGAAGTGCCCACTTACTGCCTATTTTAGCCCTGAATAGCAGGTTGATTACATAATTTGCTTTAATATTTTCAGCTACCGGGAGCATGTAAGGAGATGCCTCTTGGTATTATCAGACACATGGTGAATCAGATGTTGAATCATTTGATATACTTATTAGGTAATTCTCAGTGAGAAAAGTCTCAGCGATTTCATATTGCACATGTTGCTCTGATATGGCCCATATACAAAACGCTGGTTCAAATCCCATCTCTGATTTTTTTGTTTTATGGATACTGTCTCTGCAGTCTTTTATTGTAATTAGCACCACCAAGGAGCTATGTTGAACATATACAGCAGATAGACCTGAGGGTGCTTATTAAGGTATTGCTTGGTTACATTGGCGCACATCTCTCTGGAGTGACCCAGATGAGTTGGAAGGGAACAAACTGCCAGACAAATTCTAACCAATTTCACCTCATGTCAATAAAGTAGAGGTTTCATGTGCACTACACGCTACTAAGAAATTCCCTCCTTTTTAAACAAAACAGGCATTGTTTGTCCATATATTGCAATATATTCGAGCTGGCCAGTTACGTCAAAATCATTCCTGGTCTGGCCTGTCCTACACTTACTTTTATCCGATTCACTAATCATATATCACCAATCATAATTTTACACAGGGACTGAGGCTAAAACTCCCATGTGAAAGGAATCCACCGGAGAGCTCACGTCTGTGCAAACAAGTGTGAACTTTATTAGTGATGCAGAGGAAGGGCCCATGTGGTCCGAAACATCTCTAATAAAGTTCACACTTGTTTGCACAGATGTGAGCTCTCCGGTGGATTCCTTTCACATTTTGATCCATTATTTTGGTGATCCCATACCACTGTGTAGAGAGCTACTATATAACACTTGATTGCAGTAGTCCCTGTGGATATTTTTGGACTGATATAAAACTCCCAAATGGTTCCACAATGGTTTTATTGGGCTACTGGGATCACCTGACTGTAGCTGGAAGTTTAAGGAAGATTAATAAAGATAAACATTGTAGAAAACAGGGTACCTGGATAATTCTAACATAATACCTGCCAGAATTTGCCTTCTACACTAATCTATTCTTAAAAGACCAACATATTCTGTTGTAGGCCACTTAGTAGCTACTGTACAAAGAGGAATCAGTAGTCTTACAAGCCACATTTATGTATGATTTGTTTGGTGAACCTTTTTCCTGTAAGCTTTCGTCAAAGTCTTTTGCTTTATGGCCAACTGCTTTATGTCTCACCAGAATAATCAGCTCAGATATGTCAGTGAGTGAATAGAGAGTAACACAAATATGGCATGTAGCTGATAAAAAGAAGCCAAACTGAGGCATCAGCAACTGTAGAAAAATGAATTAAGAGATAGACCTAGTAGTAAAATGGGCTCCTTAGATATCTATAAATGGTTTGGTTCAAATGTAGTGCAGCATTGCAACTGTACACACAACTAATCATTTAAGAAAATAATGTAAATCCCTACACAACAGATTTCGTGACAGTAGGAGGTGAGCAAGAGGGATTTAAACTGCATACATTTTACATAAACACCCCCTTGGGATCTACCACCTTGGGCACAACCTTCAGATATGGCTTTGCACACAGCACCACTTACATACTTTTTTTCTTAGTGTGCTTGTCGGGCAACATGAAATTTATTTACACAATATAAATGATGTAAATCTTGTTTCCTTCAGTCTTGGAATTCACAATGAGAGCAAGCAGGCAGCTGCCATTTTGTGGGTACTGTCATAAGACAAGCTTTCAATCATCCCAAAACCTTGGGAAGCAATGCTATACATGCCATATAGAGCAGCTGATTGGTGACAGTAGGGAGTGTGTGGATCAGCTGACTCCAATGCTGTATAAGGATAGACAAAAGGCAGTGTTGGTTTTCTCTTGAGGGAGTGGAGGAAGGTATTGGCGGGAAGGCTTTGAACAGAATTGTGGGTGCTTTGGTTCAAAATAAGAGCCAGTAGCAAATTCCCATAGATACAAATGAAGCAGTTTGTGAATTTAGCCAGGTATAATAGAGTGTTCTTTAACATATATGAAGGGATAATGGTTGGAGGATCTGTCCAGTAAGGACTAATGTGTGATTACTTGTTCTGCCTTTGTAAATGAGAGTCAATGTAACTTCCACAAACAGAGGTTTAACACAGAGTTAAAGTTGGGAGAGTGTATAAACTGATAACATCTATTTTATACTCTTTAAAGTGAGACTGAAATACTAAAAAAATATTAAGGGTCATTTAATACCTGAGGGCAGGGTGCAATGTGCAAAATATGGTGCAGCCACTTTCCCCTGCCCTGCAGTTACCAGTTGCTTTTAATTCATAGGGGAGCTGCCATTAACTGCAGTTACACTGGAAATGTTTCTCTGTGTAATATGTTTGTCTATTTCTTGAGAAGTAAGAATATAAAAGACAAGCAGGCATGCACTGCTATATGTGAATTATATCCAAAAAGCTGCTCCTGTGCTTTTGTTGTCTTATGTCTAGAAGCACCTGCCTTGGGCTCAACATATCGGCAACAAAGATAGAAAATGTCATCAGTAATAAAACAGATGCCTGCCCGCGCCTCCTCCTTTAATATATAAAAGCAATGTGTAGCAATGCCATCAAAATAATGAGCAACCTTCAACTTAATGAATGGGAACGCAGTGCACACTGGATGGCTTTCCCTTTAACCATTGCTACATTTCTTGTAATGAGCAGAGTAAATACTTCCTATATTCCGAGAACCCCCTGGTGACAAGCTTTATATGTTTGTCAAGAGAATGTTAGAAACTTGGTAATAATGGGAATGTGCACTTTAGCTTTAACTTGCAGATTGCATAAGATTCCCACATGTCTACTCCTAAGCATATTGGTTTTCTTAAAATAAGTTTGCTGCCATTTTGGTATTTTTAATTACAAAGTTGATTGGGTGAGCTGTGGGAAAAGAACTGCCTACTCTATCCATTCAGGCCCCCTTAGGCCTAGTCTGTGCAGTTCTTCTTACTCAGCCCACTAGTCTAGGTCTTGGCCCAATTTGTATCCCTTGAAGAGTATCATTTATTAATACATTGCTGCACACAGATTTATTCCCTGCCCTCTGGATAATTTAAGAAAAAATGATGAACAAAAGAAACAAGAAATGTTGTATTGCTATGGTTACTTTATATAACTTGTTTTGATATTCAGGCCCTCTTCTATTCATATACCAGTCTCTCATCCAAACTGCTAATTGGTTGCTAAGGTAATTTGAACCCTAGTAACCAGATAGCAGCTGAAACTTCAAACTTGTGGAGCTGCTGAACTGTATATATTACTCTCAACATCGTACTAAAAGTTGACACAAAAGTGAACTACCCCTTTAATAAGTACATCGTATTCATCCTCAGTAACTTTTGGTGCAAAAGATGTCTTTTTTTATTCTACAAATGATATAAACAGAAGTATGAAGGTATCTGCTACCCAAGAGTCTTCCTTTCATATCCTGGAGAAAGTGCCAGCAAGCTCTCCATCGTATCTTCTTATGAACATTCATGTAACTAAATACATATGTAACCTGGAGCCCCTGAGAAACATAACTGGTTAGAGAAGGTACATACTTACATTGTCTTCTGATAACTTATCAATTGTCACCTTGGCTTCCAGTAAATGGTTGTTAAGTGCGATGACTTCATGGCCCAGTGCTCTTTTTTCTTCTTCATAGTGTTGACCCTAGAAAAAACACAAGATTGCTTTAACGTGCTTTATGAATAGTGACATAAATATTATTATAACAATGTTACCCATTATTTGAATGATTTATTTTACCTCTAGTTTGCTCCCACAGTAAGAAACTGACTCTAGTGTATGTGTGAATATGATATGGAATTAGACTGTAAGCTCCACTGGAGCATGGCTTGCTAATAATGTATAATCTCTGTATCGCTACAGAATATGGCAGCACCATACAAATTAGGTATTAGACAGGTATGGGATAAGGTTCCTATGCTGGAATGCAGTGTTTTTTTTCTCCAAATGAAATTTGCAAAGTTTGCAATGTGAAGGAAGAGGATTTCACCAGGACCAGCTTTCGGATCACAACCATGATATTTTCGTACGACCGGGAAAATAATTTTCTTGACATTTTAGTACATCAGAAATTATTCAGGTTCCAATTGTGCTTTTAACTAGCGAAAATTCATGCTTTAATGAATGGGCCCCTTCCTGTTGCTCAGTCCTGCACATCGACATTGAGCCCATTCCTCCATACAAAACAGTTTCAGCTCTTGGATGTTGGTGGGTTTCCTCACATGAACCGCTCGCTGTGTCTTTCCACAACATTTCAATTGGATTAAGGTCGGGACTTTGACTTTAAAGAAATGAATGTTCTGGAATGGCATTCTTTGGTACAACAACTTGTGCATTTATGATCGTTGTCTTGCTGCATGACCCACTGTCTCTTGAGATTCAGTTCACGGACAGATGTCTTGATATTTTCCATTAGAATTCACTGGTATTGTTCAGAATTCATTGTTCCATCAATGATGGCAAGCCATCCAGGCCCAGATGCAGCAAAAGTGGCCCCACCATAACCCTGCCACCAGCCTGATTCACAGATGGGATAAGGTTCTTATGCTGGAATGCAGTTTTTTTCTTTCTCCAAATAAAACTCAGAAATTGTTTCACAAAACTTTCACAAAATTTAGCCACAAAAAAGTCACAGTTGCATCAAAAAAGGTGTGGTTGTGTCAAAAAAGTCATGTAGTACCTGCGTTTCACAAATTTTTTTGCAGCTTTGCAAATTTTTTAGCTTTATCATATGGTGTCCCTGCACCTGTCTTCTGTGAATCACAGCCTTCTATGGATTTTAAGATGGGCAAAGTGATACCTGAACAAGCCCAATGGGATATGTGCTAAGTATCCCAGTCCAATTCAGCTTGAATGGCTGCCCCCACAGCAGCTTATTTACTAAATTGTTTTTCATTCATTAATATTACTGTTCCATCCTGTCGAATGTTTAATTAGTTTCCCTCTAAAGACATATGTAGATATATTTTACGTTTGAAACAGAATGGGAGTTGTGATATAGCAGGTTCAGTAATTCAAACTGAGCATGAATTATTCACTATTTTTAAATTATATGTCACATTACAAAAACTCAGCAAAAAAGGAAAATCTATTTCAACATTATGGCCCAATTAGGAAGACTGAAAGCCTAATCATTCTTTTGGTGGAAGACAGCCAACTCCTAGGCTGTTATACTTTATATAGTGCTTGGAAATGGTAGAGTTTTTTTAACCTCTAGAACTGTTTAGTAGTATGTATAGTTTGCTGGGGGGCCACGAGTGCAGAGGGTCAACTTATCAATACGCTATAAGGCAATGTTATTTCAAAAATCTTTATAGAGGGATAAAAAAAAAAAACAGGGTTTATATTGATAGAGGACTCAGAGCAGCATTACAGTGAGTTTTATTGGCATATGTACATAGGCACTGCTCCAGTAAAAGAAGTATGTATAGCTGAACTTGAATGTACCCACTCGACTCCAATTTATAGCATTAATACACAGAAAATTGTGAAATGCACAGAATATGTTATATTCACACAGTACTTTGGTAGCTTTTGGACCCACTCACTGAATTGCATGCAAGCTTGCATTCTAAATTTTATGCAAAAAAAAAATATCCCAGGTTTCAAATACAAAGAATACTTATGATTATCTACAGCAGTGCTGTTCAACTTCTGCGGTGCCGAGGGCTGGATTTCTCTAGCATACATGGTGGAGGGCCGCTAATGGAAGCCAGTTTTGACTACTCCCCTTTTTTAAACCACACCCATTTTTATCACAATGGTGGTAGTGCAGCAAAAACCCAAATGCTTGGTCCTCACTGTGGGGATATCAACAGTTATTCATATATGAAAGAATTATATTATGTCATATTAAGACACACCCTTAAATCCATATGCCGCCTCCTCCTCCCCTGTGGATAGCACAGCAACCCCCAGCAACATAATTACACACCTTAGGGACCATTTAATGGCTATTTCCAACTGCTAACAAACTCAGACAACAAACCCCTGCCAGGTTCACCTCCCACAAGCAGCATAGGGCAAGCAGAGTATGGCACGCACAGGCAGCACTCTGCCTCCCTTATGCTGCCTGTGTGTGCCATACTGTGCCTGCCCTATGCTGCCTGTGTGTGCCATACTCTGCCTGCCCTTGGCTGCCTGTGTGTGCCATACTCTGCCTGCCCTTAGCTGCCTATGTGTGCCATACTCTGCCTGCCCTATGCTGCCTGTGTGTGCCATACTCTGCCTGCCGTATGCTGCCTGTGTGTGCCATACTCTCCCTGCCCTATGCTGCCTGTGTGGGCCATACTCTGCCTGCCCTTAGCTGCCTGTGTATTCCATACCCTCCCTGCCCTATACTGCCTATGTGCCATACTTTGCCTACCCTATGCTGTCTGTGTGTTCCATATACACAGGCAGCATAGTCCAGGCACTACATACAATGTCTAAAGTGTGAACAAGTGAACAATGGGGGTGATTACAGCCTGAGCTTGAGGTGTGAACACTGCAGGGGGTGAACAATGCAGAAACTAAAAAGTGTGAAAAACACAGGGATTACATGTTTAAACAATACAGGGGGATTACAGCCTGAATCTGAGATGAGAACCATGCAGGGGGCCAGTTAATCTCAGTACTGATACCATTTAAAGCTTACACAAAGGTAAGCCATCAAAGCAGCCAGACAGGTGGGGGGCCACACAGAGGGGGGCCGCCAGTTGGACAGCACTGATCTACAGTATAAATTATTGCTCTGCTAGTGAATCCTGCCAAGCTAAATAGTTGTTAATAAAATTTTCCCTTAATGTGATTATACATTTTTAATTCATAAGATCTGAAAGTTCTCCAACAGCAAACAGCATAGTTATGGAGGATCCCCCCAAACAGAAGGCACATATACCTTTTGCAGGAAGGTAAAATATACAGTTAGCTTTTTAACCCTTACTGCCCTCTCTGCCTAGAACTTAGTAGATGCTGTGGAACCTGTTAGTGTGCTGCAAACCCCCAGCTAATTTACTTTTTTTAATAATCTGCCTAATGCCATTAATATCTCAGAACGTCTCCTTCCAAAGATTGACTTTCCAACTTCAAAGTCATTTTTTTACACATTTCAAGTTGATTTTGATGCTAATTTGGCCATTTCTAATTCTTTAACACATAGTACTAGATGATAGTAGCTTAAAGCAATACCATTATGCTTTATTACACTATTTTTTAACCTGATCCTATCATTATTTCTGCTAAAAAGTATCATACTCTATTCATTTTTAAGTCACAATTCAAAACTAAACAACAGCACGCCATTTCACTGGTGTAACCCAATGTACCTAGATAGTAAAGCTCCCTCAGACTTGACTCCAAAAGGACAAATTCTAGTGATGGCGACTGATTTTGCATGTGATGCACGTTGGCAGCTCTGGGGGGCACAGGTGCAAGGGAGCCTTGATATGACTCCTTGCTTGGATCAGGTGGTCCTTTGGGTTTTACACATTGACAGACCTATATGACATTGAATTGTATGGAAATCACTGCAAACCACTTCCACAATTTGCATCTCCCCCCCCAAATGATTTGCAGCTGCCCAGTTTATCAGTTTTGTCAAATTGCTGTGCAAAGGGGCCGCATCCTGCATGGAACTTATAGTTTTTGTAATACAAGGAATAGCACTTTTTTGCATTTAGCATTTCCCCTTGTTTTGTATTTCAGTCTTTAACAGTCTGCAGGGTCTATTCACATTACAATTTCAAGTAGAAAGATACATCAAAAAAGCCGCAGTCATGTCAGATAAGTTGTGGCCGTGTAAAAAAAAAGGTTGCATGCGTCTATAGAGGCATTTCACTAATTTTTCAGCAGTTTCGAGAATATTTCAGTGAAGCAAAATGGGACATATTCGCTCATTGCTAATTGCTATGTATAGATCCGAATTCCACCTGTTCTAAACCTAATACTATGCCAAAGGAGTGGATCTTTACATGTATGCCCAGTTTAAAGGAGAATGCAAGTCAAAATGTAAAAAGCATAGTGCCCAATAGTCCTCCTATTGTTTAGTAAATACGCCACACTTTTGGCTCACCTAATCAAATATTTACTCAGTCACACTTACTTCACATTTTCTAGAACAGGCAGCCATCTCTAAAAAGGTATTCTCCCTTCCTTTCCCTCCTTGCTTCATACTGCACATGTGTTTCATTCCCTCCCCCCACTCCCCTCTGTCAGATCCGCTTCTGATTGGCTGGTGGGCATGTGTAGCTCAGAACAGGAGACAGGATCAAGTTACACACATGCTCAGAGAATAGGAAGGCTTCCGCTGGCACCTACAGGAAGGGGAGAGAGATTTCAGTGATGTCACTGTAGTCTTCACACTGCTGTAGGCTGCCAGCACCATATCTCAGAGAAGCAAGCAGGGATCTGGGAATTTAGATATGCAGTAAGTACATAAAAAGAATGCCTTTAGTCTTACTTTTAATTTATATTAACCTTTCATTGTCCTTTAAGTCAATAAACTTCAAGATTATTGTGTTGCTTTGCCTTCAGTATTATGTTGTAATATTTTTAAGAGGATATCTTGGAGGCACCCAATGTTAGTGTGGGAATGCTACTGTTTCTAGTGAACAGCCCCATGGAGAATAAGGAAACGGAATTATGTGTGACTTTTAGTTGCAGCTCCAGAACTGCAGCAGATTTTTCCAGTGGGATATAGGCCTTAGCACAAAATGTTTCTCTCATTTATATTGGGTGTGCGTAGTGCCATGTTGCACAGTGATAATTTATTATGTCTGCTCTATTTAAACCCTATTATCAGCCACTGTACAGCCCAAGCCATGTTGCTTCTGGGCATATTAAATCCTTACAATGTGCTGTTCAAGTTCAATTTAATTTTACCACGTTCTCAAATCAAAAATGAGATTTGTAAAAATCCAAGTAAATCTTATACAGTTCAATCTACTTCCTAAAATTGTCATTATATTGTCTGTGAACCCAAACATTTGCCTGTGTAAAAACACCATCCAAATACATTCATATCACTCGCCAGGCAGAGGTTGCAGAGAAAGACTGGTGTTTAGGGTTGGGAGTTTCATTCCATGGAGCCTACTCTATTAGCAAACTCTCCCTGTGCTTGGTGAGCAGGTGTGGGTCTGTGCCCTTACTAGCACTCTTTGGTGAGGAGTAAAATAGAAGTTTACTTTTGTTGTCTGTTGAGCATGGCTGACCCTTCATATGGCATTACTAGATCATTCTGACCATGACTATAAAATCTTTTTAAATTCTTTTTTTGGGTCCTCCTCAACCCTTCACCTTCAGTGAGATGATCTGTTCAACACACTTAGGCTCAAATATTCCCAGCAGTTAATACTTATGGACCCCAAAGCAGATGCAGGGTCTGCTGACATACATTACTAATTCATATTGGGTGTGAGTTTTCCCAGTAGTGACAAGTTATTTAGGGATTTCTCTAACATTTTCATTGTTATGAAGGTGGTAGATAATTAGATAATAATAATGGATAATAAGTAGAGTGACCGGTTGCACGTTATTGATAATTTATTCCACTCAACACCTTTTTCACTTTAGCCTTTTGTGAAGTGTCTTCCAGTAACACAAGGCTCAATCTGATGGTCGCTAGAACAAAACATTTGCCATTTCATGTATTAATGCAGAGAACACCTAGTCTATTCTTAATAGATCCAACAGAATCAGGTCCAGACTGAAATAGGCCCTCCCATTTCGAGTACACATAGGCCTAAACAGCCCCCATCAACCCAATAAATAGTGACTGTTTATGGAATCTTACAACAGTACCTCTGTTATTTGCCAGAAACAACAGATTGCCAGTCCAGGCCTGAATGGAATAGGATCCGGATAGACTCTTCATGCTCCGGCAGCACACTAGTCATACATGGTTTGCTATGGTTACATTAATTGTGTTACATGTATTACACAGCCCTTGTACTGTGCTTTAGGGTTAAGCAACACATGCAGCAAATGCAGCAAATGACTTCACATATCTTGTTTTGTTATGATTCTAAATTAAGTATCTGTGCCAAATGTGTATAATCCTATTTTTCCACCTACCCTATCAGTCTAGCCAGCATCTCACACAATTTCAGTTGCATAGCAACCAACTATTCACAGTCCCTCATCTAGGCATAGAAACTATAAGATACAAATATTTAGTAGGTAATACACATGCTAGGACAGGCTGGATGGAACCCTGAATAATACAATGAATAATTCCTTTATGTATTTAATAGCAGAACAGCAAACATTGTAACCTCAGTTTTTCATTAAAAAAATTAAAGTGCAGGTCATACCACTAGGCAGATAAAGTGTTAGGTTTGGGGTACAGTACTATTGTAGATTTACTTGTTGTATAGTGTTCTCTATCCAACTCCTGATTCCTATGGCTCGGGAGTACAGCTGGGTTGTGCCAGGGAGCACCTAGTGCTGTGTGACCAGCAGTGTAGCCTGCAGCTTGGCATGTGCTCTGCTGGCTTATACAGTGGGACTACCAGTTTGTAAACGATTGACTTGTATGTGCGATGAGTGTGGTAAGTGGGCATAACCTTTATGTTTTGGAGGATATAAAAAATGGAAATGTACAGAACACTCTTGCACTTAAACACAATTTATGCATTTTTATGCACTCACATTGCTTTTCTAAACATAAAAAATGCCTGTGTGTAAGAGCCCTTAGAAGCTTTTCATTGCGGTTAGATTTTAGAATGAATTCTTCTGCACAGATTTATCTTAAATTTGCCTTAAATGTGTCTAAATATGTCTAAGTATGAGGCAAATAACGTAGGAGTAACACTCATCCCTAATCTATATTCCTGGCCAGCACACGTTCTATTAAGTAGCGGAAATAGATTTTATTTAGACAGTAAGCTGTTGTGAGCAGAACCCTCCAATCCCATTTTATTCTGTAACTTGTTTATTGTTATTGTAGGACCCCCTGTTGTTAAATGAATAAATGAAATGCAAGTGTTGCATGACTTGCTGGCGCTATATAAACACATGATGATGATGATGACGACGATATTTAATCCTTATTACAAAATACTCTTTCCCATGGAAGCACCTTAATTCTAAAGGACAAGAACACTATTTTGCTAAATATATAAATACCACATTAGAACGTATTAATAAACTTTTAGAACTGTAATTCAGGTATTCATTAAAATCATTATTTTTGATTGAACATTCCTTCTTTGTTCTAGGCCATGGAAAAAAATCTCAACATAAATTGTACTTGTGTTTTTAGAGGCATTTCTTTGCCTGGATCAGATTCATTATTCTGTCTTTGTGAAGCTGTGATATGTAACAGGGAGCCGTTCCTTTCAACCAGTTTCCATCTGGAACACAGTGTTCACTTGAATTATCATATTTTTCTGCTAAAATCTGTGTGTTGGTGATTCGCTTTTTAAGGTCTCACCAAGCTCCCTGCCTTTGTTGTGACAGCATTTGTCATTGCACAGCTGTGCCACCCATATAAGGAGAGAGGACTTATCATCCAATTAAGATCTGTAGATGTTTTTCAGCCCTTTCTGCTTCTTTAATGCATGCCTTGGTTCAACATCCTTATTATTTGGAATACTATGCACACAAGTGTTCAGAGCTTCAAGCTGCCATCTTTAGACAGTGAGCGTAAAGAAGGATTGTTCTTGGCACAACTATAACAAGTATGCCACTTGATTGCTTTGAATTTCTTTTATTAAACCCATCTGCAGTTGTCAGTAGCACATCTGCTATATTATTTAGCATAAAAGTCTCATAACATTGCCTCAAAACATAGATGTACAAAACTGTAATAGTTAAGTAGTTTCACACCTCATTTTAAACTTTAGGTGGAGGTACAGAGGGCACAAGGGTACAGAATACAGTGGAGGTACAGAGGGCACAAGGGTACAGAATACAGTGGAGGTACAGAGGGCACAAGGGTACAGAATAAAGTGGTGGAGGTACAGAGGGCACAAGGGTACAGAATATAGTGGAGGTACAGAGGGCACAAGGGTACAGAATACAGTGGAGGTACAGAGGGCACAAGGGTACAGAATAAAGTGGAGGTACAGAGGGCACAAGGGTACAGAATAAAGTGGTGGAGGTACAGAGGGCACAAGGGTACAGAATAAAGTGGAGGTACAGAGGGCACAAGGGTACAGAATAAAGTGGAGGTAGAGAGGGCACAAGGGTACAGAATAAAGTGGAGGTACAGAGGGCACAAGGGTACAGAATAAAGTGGTTGCGGTACAGAGGGCACAGAATAAAGTGGTTGCGGTACAGAGGGCACAGAATAAAGTGGTTGCGGTACAGAGGGCACAAGGGTACAGAATAAAGTGGAGGTAGAGAGGGCACAAGGGTACAAAATAAAGGGGTGGAGGTACAGAAGGCACAAGGGTACAGAATAAAGTGGAGGTACAGAGGGCACAAGGGTACAGAATAAAGTGGTTGCGGTACAGAGGGCACAAGGGTACAGAATAAAGTGGTTGCGGTACAGAGGGCACAAGGGTACAGAAAAAAGTGGAGGTAGAGAGGGCACAAGGGTACAAAATAAAGGGGTGGAGGTACAGAAGGCACAAGGGTACAGAATAAAGTGGAGGTACAGAGGGCACAAGGGTACAGAATAAAGTGGAGGTAGAGAGGGCACAAGGGTACAGAATAAAGTGGAGGTACAGAGGGCACAAGGGTACAGAATAAAGTGGTTGCGGTACAGAGGGCACAGAATAAAGTGGTTGCGGTACAGAGGGCACAGAATAAAGTGGTTGCGGTACAGAGGGCACAAGGGTACAGAATAAAGTGGAGGTAGAGAGGGCACAAGGGTACAAAATAAAGGGGTGGAGGTACAGAAGGCACAAGGGTACAGAATAAAGTGGAGGTACAGAGGGCACAAGGGTACAGAATAAAGTGGTTGCGGTACAGAGGGCACAAGGGTACAGAATAAAGTGGTTGCGGTACAGAGGGCACAAGGGTACAGAAAAAAGTGGAGGTAGAGAGGGCACAAGGGTACAAAATAAAGGGGTGGAGGTACAGAAGGCACAAGGGTACAGAATAAAGTGGAGGTACAGAGGGCACAAGGGTACAGAATAAAGTGGTTGCGGTACAGAGGGCACAGAATAAAGTGGTTGCGGTACAGAGGGCACAAGGGTACAGAATAAAGTGGAGGTACAGAGGGCACATTAACAGATGGAAGTACAAAATAATATGGCAAAATAAACTAATGGGCATTTTACCCCAGTCATGGTATATAAAAGACAATAAACAATATCAATGAATTTAGGTTTATTACAATAATCACTGACCGTGTGATAATAAAGATAAAAAGGCAGTACAAGCCGCCAAACTGGGACCTTTCAGAATAGTTTAGATTCGTATGTAAGATGCACATTCATATCGGCTCTGGCTGTTGGCAAATGCTTTGTATGGAGTGATCCTCCTTGTGTCTGGGGGTTACAGTGATAAGTGGCGTAGTTGATAAGAATGGCAGGCAACCAAAGCCAAATTATTTCAGAATGCATTATGCTTACATTGTTACATTTAGTAATCAGTCACAGCATGATTGTTAACATCTATGCTGTTAATTGGCAATAATCTTTTGGCCGGCCACATTATGGGACTAAAACTGTTTCTTTTGCAATAAATGATGCAGTACTTAGAGATTCTTATCCCAGACAATTACTGAAGCAATGGGATTAAAAAAAAATTCACTGAACTCTTTGGTCCTTTTCTGCTAGTGTAATTATTGTTTCCCTATGTGAATTGCTATTTCTCAACCAGTTTAAAGAACCTTTAGTGCTCCAGTCTCCTATAATGAATCTTGAATTTGTATTTGTGAATAATGTACAGCAGTGCTGTCCAACTTCTGCAGTGCGAAGGGACGGAATTTCTCTAGCATACGTGGTGGAGGGCCGCTAATGGAAGCCAGTTTTGACCACTCCCCCTTTTTAAACCACGCTCACTTCAAACCACACCTATTTTATCACAATGGTGGTAGTGCAGCAAAAACCCTAATGCTTGGTCCTTACTGTGGGGATATCAACCATCATTCATATGTGAAAGAATTATATTATGTCATATTAAGACATACCCTTAAATCCATATGACTCCTACTCCCCTGTGGATAGCACAGCAACCCCCAGTACATAATTACACACCTTAAGACCCATTTAATGGCTATTTCCAACTGCTAACAAACTCCCAGAACAAACGCCTGCCAGGTACACCTCCCACAGGCAGCAAAGGGCAGACAGCACATGGCACACACAGGCAGCATTCTTCCTCCCTTATGCTGCCTGTGTGTGCCATATTCTACCTGCCCTATGCTGCCTGTGTGTTCCATACTCTGCCTGCCCTTAGCTGCCTGTGTGTGCCATACTCTGCCTGCCCTATGCTGCCTGTGTGTGCCATACCCTTCCTGCCCTATGCTGCCTGTGTGCCATAATCTGCCTACACTATGCTCCCTGTGTGTGCCATACACACAGGTAGCATAGTCCAGGCAGTACCTACAATTTCTGAGGTGTGAACAGGTGAACAATGGGGGTGATTACAGCCTGAGCCTGAGGTGTGAACACTGCAGGGGGTGAACAATGCAGAGATTAAAAGGTGTGAACAGTACAGGGGATTACATTTTTAAACAATACAGGGGGATTACAGCCTGAATCTGAGGTGAGAACCATGCAGGGGGGCAGTTAATCTCAGTACTGATACCATTTAAAGCTTACTCAAAAGTAAACCATCAAAGCAGCCAGACAGATGGGGGGCCACACAGAGGGGGGTCGCGGGCCACCAGTTTGACATCACTGATGTACAGTATAACAGAACTATAAGAATGTGCATGCTGTCTGTAGCCTTTAGACTGTTCAGCCTAGGCAAAGATGTGACTGAAATATTTGTTCAAGAATTGTTGTAATGGAGGGGTGTGTAAAATCCTTAGGCATTCAAATGCTGTCCCCTGCTATGCATATATTTTTCTTTGGGGTACGCACTGATTGTATCCCTATAAGAAGAAATCAATGGCTAATGTCTATTACAGATACCTGTAAAATAAACTGGGGCATGTCACTGGTCTGCACAAATATGTAGTTTAAGGTGAAATTTGTAGAATATGCATTTTCAAGTCAGCAGAAGAAGAAGCAAGGCTTCCCTTGCTTCCACAAGGCAGACAGCAGAATCTCAGCCATATTAGCAACACGGGGAATAGACTTTCCTGCCAGCCTCTCTGTCTCTGACTCCGCAGTCAGTCTTTACCGGATTACCTGGGGCACATTCAGCAATTTACACTGCTCTTAGGAATAACAGCTGGCTCCCTGGTGCTTTGTGCTAGCTATAGCGAGTGCATTATTATTAGTCGGCCTCCGCAGTTCTTATTTATGTACTCGCACATTCCTTTTGCTTTTCAAATAAAAGGGATTGATGTCAGCAAGATGAAATTTCAGTGTTTTTATAAGGTTCCATAATGCACAAATCTTTCCAAAATATAGAAGCCAGGTGGTAAGACTGAAAGTCTGTACTACTAAAGGGGGGTGCCATTGTCAGTCTTTACAGTTTTTGGTATAGCATATGCAGAAAATATCTTGTATAATTTGGGTATGACAGCTCTGGCAGAGGAGCTGAGCAATTTTAACCACAGGAAATTTGGAATAATCATCTATGACAACTAGTAGGTAGGAACTGTCTGGCATGGAGCAGAAGTCAGCACTAACTGCCATGGACTATCAGGCAGGGGTGTCATTTGCAAAGGTGCTCACTTGTAGTTAGGTGTTGTTGCCTGGCAAGGTATACAAGACTGAATACATTCCTCCATTTTCACATCAATTCCTGGAAACATCCTTCTTTCTTAGGAGCTGCTTAATTTTCACTAAACCGCCTGAAGTTGTACAGGGATAAAAAGACTATCGTTGCACAGAAGTAATTCAGATATGGAGTGGGGTGTCAGGCATTAAAGAAAGCTTGCAGGTATGCTGTTTGCTCTGGCCGTTGGAGACGGGCTTCGGCATTGAAAGAACTCCAGTTTTTGGACCTAATGGCGTTAATAACTTACTGGAGGTGAGGATCAGCATCTACATTTCTACAATTGTCCCTGCTTTGGGCACAGCATGTGCTGCCACACAATTCACATGTTCCTCCGCTAGGATGGTTATTCACATGTTCCTCCGCTAGGATGGTTATTCACATGTTCCTCCGCTAGGATGGTTATTCACATGTTCCTCCGCTAGGATGGTTATTCACATGTTCCTCCGCTAGGATGGTTATTCACATGTTCCTCCGCTAGGATGGTTATTCACATGTTCCTACTCTGGAGTGTTGTGCTTTGCATGCAGTGGACATGGATGTCTAGAAAAATAGTCAGATGGGTAACCACTTTCCACTTCACAGCGAAATTGAAAATGGTAGTTTTGTAATCTAAGTAGCCTGCGTTCTATTGGCAGGGGAGGTTTGGATGAATTTTTATGGAAGATTGGAATGAGTGGCTTGTGATCACTCACCACATTAAAACTGTGACCAAAAGGTAAAGGTGAAAATGCAGACACCACTGTGAGAGCTTCCTTTTCTGCCTGTGAATAGCATTGTTCTGTCTTGGTTAGTGCCTTACTTGCAGGGGCGCTTCTGCCATTAGGCGAGTTGAGAAACTCGCCTCAGGCGGCAGAAGCGCCCCAGTTACCAGGGGCGGCAAAAAGAGCCGAATTTCCGGTTTTTAAACCGGAAATTCGGCTCTTCTAGTGCAGAGAGCGCAATTGCACTAACGATCTCACTGCCCCCGGACCCGCTCCTGCGCTCAGAAGGTAAGCGCTGGGGAGCGGGGGGGGGGGGGGGGGGCGTCATCCAGCAGCCGCCTCAGGCGGCAATATGTCCAGAATCGCCCCTGCTTGCTTGCATAAGACATTGTGCACATGTGACCAGTTTTAGAAATTTGAGTAAGAATTACACCCAGCCCGACTGGACTGGCATCTCCTATAAACTCTGTAGATTTTCCACATATAGGCAAGGCAGTAGGCAGCTCAGAACTCTGATAATATTAATGCATGTCCCTGGATCAGTAGGATTGCCATTTATTAGAATTATCTGCTGTGGATCAGAATTTGCATGGGCATGACACAAATCCTTTTTGGTAATGGAAAATAGGCATGTGCTGTCTGTGTCTTCGGCAACTGCCGGCATCACTGTGCTTACTCTCTTAGCCAGAGATGCTATAACATATACAGATTGATGTTGTTTTGGAGCTGATCTACATACTTTTGGGAAATGGTTTTCCACAGCTTTGGCAGATTTCCCCTTTTGCTGGACAGTATTTGCTGGTGTGGATACGGGCTACTGCACTTTGCAGCAGGTTTATGGGCTTGGTGTGACTTCTGTATAATATTAGCTAGTGAGAATGACTGATAAGTCATTATTTTGCTCAATCATTTTAGCTTGATTTTCTGCTGCACCATTAATGAGAGCAGTCTCTATTAATATAGCTAAAGTCATAGTGGGGTCTCTGGATTGCACCCCTGTATAAGCTGCACATGGATTTCCTTGTCTACATCTGTAAATTCACATGAAAAAGCAAGATGCCTTAGTCTCACTTGATATTCATCAGTGTTATCACTTGGTGACTGTTTTGACTGTCTACACTTGAAAATCTTCAAAACGGAATTTTTATGTAGAAAAAAAGTAGTTTATTAGGGCTGTTTTGGATGAATCCTAGTCACTAAATAAAGAGATAATCCAAAAAATATTGTTGTCCCTGTTAAAGTGGATGCATAGGAAAAGCACATGCTGCAGTACTTATTTGTAAATTAGAGGTGCACATAACAGTAATACAAACTGCGTGTTTTTATGGTGAATTGGACCCCAGCAACTTCTGAAATTCATTTTTTTCTGAAATAGCTAATGAGGGGAGCAGTAAAAAGAGAGAGAGTAAATAAAATCCCACGACAATGAGAATTGCTAAAGCGACAAAGCCAAATTAATACAGTTATGGTACCCCTCAACCAAAAATGCGTTATCCAGAATGTTCCAAATTACTAGATGGCAATCTCCCATTTCAAGGAAACAATTCCAGTTTTTAACAATGATTCCCTTTGTCTCTGTGATAATAAAACAGTAGATTGTACTTGTTGGTAACTAAGCTGCATGAATCCATATTGGTGGCAAATCAATCCTATTGGGTTTATTTGATTAATGTTTAAATGGTTTGTAGCAGACTTGAGGTAGGGAAATCCAAATTACGGAAAGATCCCTGGATATTAGATCCTTTACATGTAAATATAAAATCTTTATTACACCAACTTGTAGCAAATTCTGGAAAGCATGCAACAATGGATTATGAAAGATGCATAAAGATGAGTGATGATCAGAATGAAAGTTGTGATGGTGGATTACTGTAGCTGTAATACATATGGCAACACCATGCAGCAAAGCCTCATCACAGGCAGGTCAAAACTAGCTGCAACATGGCATGCTACAATAGTCACACCAGGCCTGGACTGGGATTCAAAATAGGCCCTTGGCATTGCAAGTACACAGAGGCCCAAACAGCCCCCACCAGCCCAATAAATAGTGACTGTCTGTGGCAACTTACAGCAGCCCCTCTGCCATTTACCAGAACCCACAGATTGCCAGTCTGGGCCAGAGTAAAACCCATTACAGAAAACTGAATGAAAATAATCAAAATACACCAACAATTTGTAAGCTGGGCAGAAGCATACTGAATGATATGCTGTCTACTTCTCTTTACTACGATGAGTTGATGGTGCCTTTATGCCTACTCACTTCTGCTGCTGAAATATCTTATAGAAATATGAGAATATTTTCAGCCCCGTGAAGGAAAAAAGGTGACAGAGCAGAGAGCTGATGAGAGTAGAAATGGAGTGAAGAACATACCATGTGACATACTTATGTACAACCTACAAATTGTAAAATGGAAGGATTCCTACTACTGTAGTCAGATGGGCCCTGTATTACTGCACTGAGATTTACACTATAGTACTAATGTTTGATGTTGTTCCTGTTATTGAAATATTACATTTATTCTGTTGTTCCGGTGTTTTGTTTTTACTGTTCAGATGTGTATATGTATAAAGTTTCTTTATACATATACAGGGAAACATATTTGCCTGCAGGAAATGTGGCCATTTTGGCAGTAGTAGATGCAGGGAGAGCTGCCTGTGCTAGTAACAGTTTAGGTGATTTGCCAAGGACTGGAAGTAGTGATGCAGGAATTGACAAAATCACTGGTTGCAATGAAAGAAGAGATAACTCTGGAGGAGCACCATGAAACCAGCCAATAGGCAGGGCTGCTGGGCTGCAGGTGGAGTACCTCTCTGTTTTTGGAACTGTAAGTCCTAGTTAGTGGCGCTGGCGTAGAAGGGAGGGGCGCTGGTGCAGGTTATATAGTCAGACCTCACACCAGTGCATTTGCAAGCCAAGGCAGAGGTGCATGCACTGCCCCTTGGTGGACTGAAGCAGGGAGCCGACATGTGCCTACCTCCTTCAGATGGCATTACTGGCATTACTACAGTAGTTGAGGCTTCCCCACGTGGATGTTAATGACCAAGATCTGTGCAGGCCAGTTAAAAATGCCCATACCAGCCCCAACCTTTCAATGATGGAGCATTTAGCCATTGTGTGGGAAGTGACTGACAAGTTTGCAGAGTACCTGGTGGGTCATCACGTGCATATCTATATTAATAACAACCCACTGGCCTATCTTAGTACCACCAAGCTAGGCGCCATGGAATAGCAGTAAATTTCCCAGCTAGTCCAAGTCTAGGGAAGTGGGCAAGTTTCATGGTAATGCTAATGCCCTGCCCCATTAACACGTGTATGACACTTGGAGACACAGGGTTCAAGAGAAATTGGCATGCATTTACACGAATGTAGGCAAGCCAGCCTGAGGCTGCCATTTATGTAGTGTCCACCATCATCCAGCCACTGGTGACTGAGCGTTATACACTAGCTGAGTGGCAAGTTTCAACATGGAGGCCTGACAGTTCAGAAAGTTTTGGACTGAGTCAGGTGACGCAGAGGTGGATTCAGGGCTACAACAGGGAGGCCGCTGTATTGGGGGAGCGAGTATGGCTGGAAGCAACAGAAGGCATGGAAGCTAACAGGAGTGTGTTTGGTGCTGTATGCATACTGCATGGGTAGCAGGGGAAAATGGTGAGGCGTATATGTGCAGAACTGCTGTCAGAGCAGATTTATACAGCAGCAGAATTAATTAAGACAGTTAGTATAAACACTACTGGGGATTTAAGATAATAGATTACTTTAATAAAAATACAGTGTCCACTTCTCTTTAACAATGGCTACAACACTGATACACAGAGAGAACCATCAATGGAGAATAAACATTATTTTTTTATATAATATATAGCCCCATTTACGCGAATGTTTCCACAGCACTTTCATGTAAAGCCATTACATTCTTTAACTAATTGTCTGCTACCAACTGCTTGGATACTTTTCATACAGCTCTTTGTTAGAAATCCTGACTTTGTTCTGTGATAATGACAAAGAATTTCAAACACATGATATTTTGTCTCCATCACCATATTCTAAGCCCTTATTTCTGGAAAACAGGAATAAAGCCCAGATTTGAAGTCAAGTATAGGGCATCTCCAGAGACCCATGTTGTCAATAAAAGCATTAACCAACATTTTCTCCTTATTTTCAGAGTAAAAAATTCTTCATAAAAACAGAATGCCTTGCGGAAACAGAACACACAGTATGGCCAATAACAATCTTTCTAGCTGCTGTAAGAACCTCTGTTAAATGGTCATCTCAGCCTTGTATCTCCCTGCTAAGCATGAATCGTGGGGTGGGGTTTGTAGGATATTGTAGATCTGCATAATATGATTCGTAGCACCCAGGATAGTAACCACTAGAGGAAGAATGCGCTTATATACTCCATATCCAGCAGGGACGCCCAGACTTTCTGTCATCTACTTATATTGAAGTCAGAGCATCAGGGCCCACCACCCTGTGTGTGGCAGATGTTATGTCTTTGCATTACACTGAACAAAACAGATAGCATTGTATTTAAAGAAAAAAATACCTATTTTTCGTGTAATTTTATTTAAAATCTGCATAATGGGAAATCAGTAATACAATGGAGTTGTCTGTGACAATACTAGGCTGCTCTGAGCTACTACTGATCAAAAGCACAAGGTCTACTGGAAGATCTCAGTCTACCTACTGGCACCCCTGCATAAACCCTTAATAGTCTAGCAGAAAGTAGGACATACACCTACAGTATTTCTTCTAAATCTACAGTGCACACAGATATCAGTGAAATTGTGCTTTATTAACCCAGAGCACATACACAGTTAACAAGTAGTGGAGTTGGTTTTAGGTATATATAACATCTGTGTACATGGGCCCAGCATTTTTTTGCTCCAAAAAAAACACCCATTTACCCCAATGTATTTGATGTGATAAAAAAAAAGAAGAAAAAAAACATTCTCCATATTTGGGGCAGTTTCACTAATAAATTACTGTTACTGATAAAACTGTTTCAGTGTGTTCACAAACTAGGGTCAGATATGTCATAGATATAGCATAGAATCACAACAGGCGTAATGGGTAAGCATTCTGGTTTAACAAACATGCCTTTGTATTTAATGAATTGCATTTAATCTTCATCCAGCTTTGTTTCATGTCAACAAAGCTTTTACCTTCAAACATGCCCAAAGGAGACACTGTGTGTCACAGTAATACAATACATACATGGGCAAGTCTACTCTGCGCCTGACTGCTCCAAAGATTTCCCTGCAGGGGGGCCTGGCACAGAGTAGTTGCACCACTGATCCAAATATTCCTAAACATAGTCTCAACATATTGACAAAATTAAGCCCCAGCCACCAAAGATATTGCACCAACAGCTGAGCAGTGCAGATCATGCACATAAGAAATATGTAGCAAATACATAGATGCACATCAGTTAACAGAAATAAAACAATAAACAAAAGGAACATGGATTACATATAGTTAGCCATGGGGTTGGCACCTGGAAAGTAAAAATTATGCTTGATCCCAATGTTATTAATAAGGCAGAAAAATGAAAATATAGGAAGGTGAGTATTTTTTCCATAAAAGGTGGCAACCCTAGTTAGCTGTAGTAAAATAGTGTGTTTGTGTAAAATGGGCGTGGAATTTGGGGGGTGTGGTGTCAAAATGGACATGGCCAAATTTGTAGGCAGATTTTATTGGGAGGTATTCAAGTGTGTGTCAGTTGCCATGGAATCCTCTGGCCAATCATACTCTGGCTAGCCTGCGTTACATGGGTATCTTATTCTTAGCATTGTTAATCAGATACTCCTGGGCTGGTGAGATTAAGAATAAGATAATGATTTGTTGAGAAAGGGACAATTATTGCTCTCAGTTTTAGTTAGTTACAGTGGGGTTACTTTTTATTTTGAGTTTAGTGGGCAAAATGCAATTTTGGGCCCAAAAGTTCAACCCCTTCAAATGTCCCCCAGTGTAAGTGCCAACACACAAATATTTATTTTTATTTACAAAATCACTATAGCCTTGGATATTATGCCTGCCCATGAAATTATCCAATTACTCTTCAAGGCAATAGACTCACAACATCATCAACATCAGAGTGAAAAATAACATTTACAAACAACTTTAACTTTTTTAATAGTAAATTTGCTAACAATGATGTTTACTTTCATTTTTCCAAAACTACAGTTGCATAGAGAAACCTTTAGGATAGGTGTGTATTGATCTTTAAAGAAAACATTTAGCATAACTGAAACCCCCATTAATCTTGTAGGCAATAATAAATAATATATGCTGCTGATTCCACTGATTTCACTCTTTGCTAAAAATTATCATTATTTTTTTAAATGGCCCCTTTAGTGGAACTCGCTGTAGATCTGCTATAGTGCCTGTTTCAAATGATGGGTGGGTGTGTTCTAAAGGTCCCTGCCAGAAGCACAGTAGAAGGGGGACAGCCAATCACAGCCCTGCACTCACACAAGCAAAGACAGACTTCAGTTCCCTATCAGGTCAGCCTAGCTGGTGATTGGTTCCCATCCTACAGTGCAGGTGTTGAATGCCCCTGGCCCCCCTGTCTGGGTAGTAGGGTTTTTGGGGAAATTTTCAATAAAAACATTCCTTCTATATTTTAAAGGGTATAATGCTCACATTCTTGTTTTTTTACACATTATTGCTCCTTAATATTTTACTACTTATCTGCATTTTGCACTGTGCCAAAATTATTTTTTGTAAGTAAGCCCCCCAAAAGCCCCCCCATAATCATGTTTCTCTTCTAAACCTTAATGCTTTTAACTAAAGTCCAATATCTCATTAGTACTCAAAAAAATGTAAACAAACAAAAACATCAACTTATTCATAGCAAATGTTAAAATCAATTGAAATGGGTACAGGTATCGGACCCCTTATCCGGAAACCCATTATCCAGAAAGTTCCAAATTACGGAAAGGCCATCTCCCATAGACTCCATTTTAATCAAATAATTCACATTTTTAAAAATTATTTCCTTTTTTTCTGTAATAATAAAACAGTACCTTGTACTTGATCCCAACTAAGATATAATTAATCCTTATAGGAGCCAAAACAATGCTTTTGGGTTTTATAACCCCCAGTCCCGAGCATTCTGGATAATGGGTCCCATACCTGTATAAAGGAACCTGCAGAACTGTGTATTTTATAAATGTGAAATATAAAAACTTACCATTCTATGTAATTTCTCCTCAAGCTCCTGATTTATCCTTTGTAAAGACAAGTAATTGGTTTGTATTCTGAAAGACAGGAAACAGCACAGTTATGTCTATGAAGATTTTCATTCATCCAGGTCATGGTATATCTAGTATAAATAAATTTGAAGCAACTGGACTTGTTTAGTAATCATTGAAGACGTTTCACTACTCATCCGAGCACAGTTATCTTCCTTCCTGTAAGGCATTTTGGCTTTTAGCTGCTTTATCTTTTCACTACTCAAATCTTTTCTCATAGTATACTACATTCACAGATGTGTAATTTTATGGGAAAATAGAGATAGTAAAACTATTTTAATTCTGTTAGAAAAAAGACAAGAAAATAAATGCAATTGGATGTATGTTAAAAAGGTTGGGAAATAAACAATATTCCAAGTTCTTGGGGCATCTGAATTATAGTTTAAAGGGTCCTGTCCCTCAAACAGCTGTTTCTATAATGATAGAAAATGCAACTTTCCAATATTCAGACATTAAAATAGCAATGCAATTGCTACAAAACATGGCTGACTGATTACATTGTTTGCATTCCTGGCATTCCTGAAACAATGTAGCCAGCTGATTAACAGACCTGGAGCAAAAATGAATCCTGTTATATTGTTTTAATAGCCAGCCATGTTTCATTTTTAAACATTGTTTTTGATGGAGATCCCTTTTACATAGTATGTTAGTATGGCACAGAGAGCGAAAGAGATTGCCTTGAGGTGGGAAAGAAATAAGGAGAGTAAATCACAGAAAATGGAATCTGCAATGCTTTAACAATACCTAGAATTTTATGAAAGCGGCCCAGTTTTGTATTAGAAAAGCACAGCAGGTCTCTGCACATATAACAGCCCATGCAGTACTTAAAACACAGTTGCATGAAAAATATAGGTTTCTACCGTATATATTATAGGATAATCCTATATTAATACAGTGCCATTTTATGTATCAGAGTCTCTATCTCGGGAGAAATTTGAGCACACAATTATGTGCAGGGGCGGAGGTTATGCCAACTTTTTTCAGGTATGTCCCTGGGGAAGATTATGGACTGCTAAGAACTGTTATAAATGGGTACAGCACCTCATGTTATTTTTCTTTTGGCCCTCAGTTAGGTAAAGGTAGGCCCAGTAGGTAAGATATTGATAGAGGTTTTGTAATAGCTCTAGAAGTGAGAGGCAGGATCAGGGTAGTTAGCAGAGCAGCCAGAGGCTCCAATGAGGAGGCTAGGAAGGGTTTGTGTGCTGCAGTATTAATGCTGCCAGTGTAGACACAGGTGGTAAGGCTCAGGGATAGGGAAAGAAATTCCTGAAGCGTGGGACCACTTGATCTTTGCCCTTTCACCAAGGCAGTGAGTACTATCTCTGGGTATTGTGAACACTACAGCTGAAAAGTAAGAGTATAATCCAAGGGATAAAAGTGTTTAAAGTAACTGTGAAGTAATAGATATTTGTACCATCATATTAGCATCAGCCAATCAGATTGTGAACTATCAATTAAGAGTTTCATCTGTCTTTAAGAACCACTGGCTCCCAAGTTATTTGTGAGATCAAGTTCTGTGTGTGGTTAAACCTTTCTCCAATAGTTCAGTGAGGGTACACCTGAGTCCATGCAACATGTGCTCTGCCAAGAGCTGCTACTGCACTAATACAGCACTGACTGCACCAATCATTGCTGTATTGGTTACAGGTGGGGGGGGGGAAGCTGGTAGGTGACCCTCTCCCAAACTTGCCTGTCATCCAGATGTGCAAGGTAGGGAGCATCAGGAGGAGCAGTCAGGCCCTGCACCAAGCCCTGGGCTTTTGATATGGAGCTTGCAGAAAGTGGCAGACCACAGGGCACTAGTGATGTTTAGATGACCAACTTGCTCGGGACTTGCTCTTGCACCCTGGGGTGTTGTAAATAACCCCTGAAAGGGTGTAAGTACAAAACGAAAAAATACTATGGGGCACATTTTTCGGAAAATTGTCGCGACTTTTTCGTTACTAATACGATTTGTGCGAAAAAACGCGAGTTTTTCATAGCCATTCCGAAAGTTGCGCAAAATCTGGCGATTTTTCGTAGCATTAAAACTTGCGCGAAATGTCGCACCTTTTAAGTTTTAACGCTACGAAAAAGGCGCAACTTTTCGCGCAAGTTTTAACGCTACGAAAAAAATCGCCAGATTTTGCGCAACTTTCGGAATGGCTACGAAAAACTTGCGTTTTTTCACGCAAATCGTATTGGTAACGAAAAAGTCGCGCCAATTTCCGAAAAGTCGTAAAGACGCCGAAAAAATTGCAAAAAATACGAAAAAGTCGCAAAATGTTCGTTTTCAAATCGGAATTTTTCCAATTCGGTTCAGATTCGTGTCTTAGTAAATGTGCCCCTATGTATTCCCTTTTTTACCTTAATTAAGAAATGTTAAATATATTTGATATAGTTTTGTGCAGATATATGTACAGATAAGTTCTTTAGAATAAAATGGAATTCTATGGAGTTTATCTGTTATGTGCTATGTAACCTTTTCTTCTATATCCAGCTTGAATGGCTGCCCCCATGGCTACACAGCCGCTTATTTATATAAACTATAGTAGTGTTTCTGAAGCAAACACCCCAGCTGTACCAGCGCAGAGCAACACTACATTATATTTTAATTACTTTAAAGTATTTGACATTTTTGATGTTACTGTTGCGTTTAAAAACAAGACTGGGCTGGTATTACATGTGATTACTCAGTACACTAATGAATAGGCATTGCATAGCATAGAAGCTTAAAAACCTTGTAGGTGAGCCATAGTTACTTCCACCAATATCAAATAAGAAAAGCAATGCAAACACCTGAGATACTGCCCACAAGATGCTGAAGCATTTCTGTTTTTCCCTAGAGCACTCCAATACTACATAATCTCTTTATTCCAATACACTGCCAGTACGGGGGTGAATCAATAATTGAGAATGACAAAATTGGCTGTGGCCTTTCTGTGCATATATCCCTTATAGTGGTGATTGCCAAGCGTAAAGCAAATGTACTTTTTCTTCAGCTGGGTTATTGCAGACATTCCTCCTACAAGCTCATTAATGACTTTCTGTGTACTCTAATTAATCATTGGGCTAACATAACAATGACTCAGAGCTGTCCCTGCCAGTCTACATAGCTCTATAGAATTTTGCTGGCAAGAATATTTAAATGGCAGCAATTTACACATCATACAATTAGAGGCATTGTTAACAATACTGGAGATTATCATCACCGGTGATGTTGCCCATAGCAACCAATCAGCAATTAGATGTGAATGGTCACCTACAAGTTAGAAATCAAAAGCAAAAATCTAATTGGTTGCTATGGGCAACATCACCAGTGATATCTGTCTCTGCAAATTTTTGTTGCGCTGAATTTTGATAAAAAAGTTCACCAATGGGGAAATATGGACTTTCACAGCAAATCCATGCCTGCCAACTAAATTGGCTCACCACTAGTCATATGGTCTTTTATATTTGCATATTCTGTACAATATCATATGTTCTTTATAAACTAAGCAATATTGAGAATTCTCCCAAAACACTAAGGCTCTGCAGAATTTCTGATATTCTTTAGATCTTAGTAAACATGCTCTCATATAACACAGCCATGTTAAACTAAAGTGGCTCATTTCAGCAAGTAAAATGGCAAGTAAAACTGGCCTGGAGAGGCCTGCAACCATGGAGTCTGCTTCCTCTATAGTTACATCACTATTAACCTGGACCAACATGCTCAGATCTAACTCCTTTTTATACTGAGTTGTTTCCTTTTTTAACTGATGACAACTGAGGGATGGGAAGTAAGCCTATTAATTGTATTCTCATGTGTTTATCTCCTTTATATAGATTTATAATCATAGGATTATATGACAGCCTATGATGAAGTGCCCTCTTTAAAGCACCTAATATGTGTTATTATTTGTTAAATAAAGTTCTTGTGCAGCAGCATACACAGTGTGGTCTGGGTTTTAGTGCCAAGCTCTAATGTTTTAGATTCATAGATTATCACTGCCTACTTAACAATGAGTTTTATCAAAGATATAATACTTCTTTTTAGGCTATATTTTAGTATATGACTAATTTAGACTGTTATTTCCACATCTCTATCAGGCTCCATCCACCTAACAAAGAAAAAACTTTAACGATATACTTGAAGTATAAGGGGTTTTATATGTCGTCACATTAAAAATCCATATAAACTTTGTAGTATTATAGTATATTTTTCCAATCACTACTTCCCCTAGGTCTGGGTAATGTCCATGTCCCCAGAACCCCCGCATGTAGATCCCTGTCTGTGTAAAGTGCCTTGCCCCTGAACTAACCACATTTTTCATCCAGAGCCCTTTAATTTTCCTAAATACTTAGTGCCAAATGTCTGGCGGTATTTCCAACATAAATCAAGTTTGAAGTACATCTGAGTACATAATCCATACATTGTGCTTTACATTCAAAACTTTTCAACTGTATGTACCTTTCTACTCGCATCTTTTAGATGCCAATCCCGAATGGGAAAAATTCGGATTGGATACGATAATTTCTGAAGATCGCAAATATCACGAAAATGCTTACGAAAAAATTGTATTAGTCACAATAATATCGTATTGGTGATCCGAAAGTCACAAAATTTTCGTACCGAACAATTGTAAACAGCGGCAGAACCTTTCTGAATTTTTGCGCAAGCGCACAAAAAAGTTGCGCGGGTGTACTAAAAAGTCACGCAAGAGCGAACAAATCAGCGAAAATAAATTCGGAGCGTTCATGTTTTTAATAAATCTCCCCCTTAATAAATATCAGACATTCGAATTTTTGAACCATAATTGGAAAAAACTTGAATCGTGAAAAAAATCAAACTCAAATATTGAAAAATCTCCCCCTTATAAAACTTATAAAACTGTAAATGAATAATGAGGGAACACACAGCCCACCACTAAATGGTGGATCAAGGGAAAGGCTATAAAAGGGCAATAATTACTGATATAGATAGTTAGTGAAGCTTAACCTATAGGCTTATAAGATTAGCTAAAACCAAGTAATGGCCTCCACCCAACACATGTATCCTTTAGTGTTTGAGCTCAGCTCTCATTCTAACAATCATTCATTCCTTGTTTGTTCATTATGAGCTGGCAAAGCTAGGGATTAATGCCTAATAATCAATAGGAACAGGATTTAGTAAAAATCACTTGGTAGCTACTACTAATGTGTACCTGATAAACACATGCCAATGGGAATTCTGTACTGACTGACACTGAAGTTTTTGCTGTCCACGGCTATTAAAGAGAAAGGGACATTTTTTGTAATGAAAATATGTATGATGAAGAGAGCATAGATTGCACCTTGCCACTGTTTTATACATGAACACTTCTGTAACTGAATAACAGACAGTCTGCTCTCTGTAGTCATTCATGATATGTGTATAACACATGAAACACTTTCAGCAAATCATCTCCAGCCATCCCCAAATTAGAATGGAAAATGCTTGACTGACATTTCAGTGGTGATATTGGGCATTTGCTATTCAAATAAATGTGAGGCAGAAAAGGGATATTTCAAGCACTTTGTAGTGCCATTTGAACAGGTTCCATGTAATGCTGATTGTTTATTGTTTGTAAATTGAGTTCTTTAATGTTTTATCCATTTACATTTGCTTTAATAAAAATGCCGTATGGGTGCACATGATTACATAAGTGCCTGAAAGCATCTGAACTGTTTCATATAGAGAGATGGCAAGGGTTGGAATCCACTAATAACAGCTATCCTATGAGCCTATACTGTAAGTATAAGTGAGCTGACAGGAGAGATATAAGTGCATTAGAAAAGCGCACTCAGCGGTGCTAGGGTTAACTTGTGCTCTCAACTCCCAGGGTACATTCTCTTTAGTCGGCCAAACATTAAACTATACTAATGAAAAAACAGGCAGTTATAAAATAATAATTAAAATAATTTCTGCAAATATTCTATTATTCAATCTACCAGTTATACAGACTTATTTTTACTTGTTTTGTAAAATGTTACCTCTGGTGCCTACAGTTGCAGAAATAATCACACAAAGTAATGCTTAAATCAACTGTACTACATACAAGCATCCTAGCTGTGACTGACACTGTTTACAAGATATCTATTTCCATGCATATAAACTGCACTTTACTGGGTCTGTGCAAAGGAGATCCCCTATTGCACTTTTATTTAAGGTTCTGCACCACATGCTCCTGCTGTACCACTGTGCAGCCTAGAGCAAAATGTTTGGCATTAAGGTGTTCCTCTTTTTATTATTATTATTATTATTATTATTATTATTATTAAATAATAATAATAATAATAATAATAATAATAATAATAATAATAATAATAATAATAATAATAATAATAATAATAATAATAATAATAATAATAATAATAATAATAATAATAAATATTATTATTATATATCACAATATTATTGCCTCTTGCAAAACAAATTTCTACATTGTATTGAAATCAGCTGACGATGGAGGCTGTTAAACAGGCTGAGCAGTCAATATCCATTTAGAGGGCATATATTGTATTACAATGTCTCTGAATAGGAAAAGCACCTTTTTACAAGAAAGTGTATATATTATTTTTTTTTATAAATATTCAGTAAAAGCTTTGCATCTGTTATTCTAAAGATTGAGTCTATTGTGTCTGCACATTTCTGTTTATCTAATAAGTCACTGCTGAAGGAGAATGAAAAGCCATAGAGCACTATAAGCACCTGTATTTACCAAGCAGCACCTCTTGATCAAAACATGCTGACATGGGGCTACCAGTGTTTTACCCTGCAAGAGTCATTGACACTATTTTCAGGATCTACAATTGGTCAAGTTCCCTATAAGATACAGTGCATATGTTGCTCCCAGAGGTGTTCATCAACCACCCTAAGCAAAGAGTGAGCTATTTAGTGTAGAATAGAATGTAGCCTGTATGTATAAGACCTTTACCAGCTGTAAATGGTGACTAGGAGTACACCATTGATTCAATGGAAGAAACAGATTTCACAAATCTCATTATGAACTAGCATGGTGTGACCAACCAGACTGACAGTGAGGGGTTACCTAATGGCTTTATGGGTCATTAATTAAAACATGTACATGGTTTGATGGCCATATAACTCATTACATCTTTTCTTCACTTTACAATCTGACAGTTATGAGAAGCCATTCATTTGTGTGGTTATTTGGGACCATACAAATGAAAATAAGATCCAGAACAAGGTGGGAGGCACCCCAATTTTAATACAAATCTGAAAACCAGAGATTTCTATCCTGTGAATTATCAATCATGGAGGAATTACAACTCAAAGCATCCCCTTCATCAGGGTGTCGTGTTGTGAGCTGCAGTCCATGAACTGCTCAATGGCTGCAAGTAGGTCAACCTTGAGGCAAATTATATAGGAAGACATCAAGCAACAATTGCACAAATAATTATGTAATTTCATTTACATAGACATTTTCTGGCCAAGAGGAATTTGCTGAGGCCTGTAACTAGCTTTAGCTATCTTCCTCGTGCAGACATCTTTAGCACACTCTCTGGGAGATTTTATCATACAACCATATTGCACTAAAAAACTCTTTTGTTATTTAAATGCCCTACAACCTGCAACATATTTTCTAAAAGGAAAACATTCTCAAAATATTGTCACTTAATGCATTAGAGTCAAAAGGGGCACAATCCTAGAGAACAAGAATAAAGCAGAGCCTGACCTTCTCAGCTTTTCTGTCACTTTCTCCAGTTCCTCCTGTGCCCTCCTCAGCTCAGTTTCAAGGAACTGCCGGGTGGAATCAAATTCCGATTCAAGCATTTCCAGTTTGTGAGTAGTGTAAGACAGTCTCTTCTGCAGTTCTTCCTTCTGGTCCTGCAAGCTGCTAAAAGAAACAAATATTCCACCAACTGTGATTATCCAAGATGCAAAGTGTTGTTTTTCCACTGCCAATAAAAAAGACTGACTGCTGTTTCTCTCTCCGTGATCTCACAGTTCTGGGTATTTTAAGATCTAATCTGAGGCACACAACAAAGTCTCCTAGATGCAAATGATCATTAAGTATTTATGTATTCTTTAGCAGGACTTGGCAGAATGTGGGATATGCCCGAGAGTGCCATTCCTTCCTCCCCGGAATTTGTTACATAATGACAGAAATAAGAGAAATGTTCAATCTGGTCCTCAGTTATTTTTTATTATTATTCTGTTCTAGAATGCATGTCTACAGAATCATTTTGAAAGCAAGTGCAATATATGAAGTGCTAGAATAGAGGCAAACATTGAGCATGCATTAATGATATTAACAAAGGTACTTGTGCCCATACATATTACTAACATCACCAATGTGCCTGAATTTTGCATAGGGACACTAGGGAACCCTGGTACTAATATTAGTCTAGCAGGGTGTGTCCATAAAAGCAAATTGGATGCTAGTGGTGATACTGATGCCACTAGAAGTGACAAATTGCACACATTTCACCAAAAGCAATGAATATTCACATTTGTGCATTGTGTGCAAGTTGTTTGGGTGCTTAGCTGGCACCCAAAATTATGCTGAAATTCTTGGAACAATGCTACATTCTGATTCAAAAACATGGCAGCTTTTATCAGAAACTTGCACTTTGCACATTGCAATTTCTTCACAAATAGGCTATTGCCATGTATGTTAGGACAGCAGCTATTAATGAAGAATCTGAACAGGTCACTAGTGGGAATAGTATGGTCTGTAGAAACCCTCTCCAACAACAGCCCAACTCATTTGACAGCTCATTTAGTGAATGGCTTACACTATTAAGTTAATTGCCAGAAAACTTATAAAGTACGGTTATGCACAACTAAACTCAGGATGGAGCAATACAGTTATGTCGAAATACCTAGTACTGCATCCAGTAGTATCTACCTTGTACTTGCTGCAACTCATCATTTGCACATGATCTATAAGACATGGTTGCATATAATGTGCAGTGACATAGGTTGGCAAAATGAGCCTTGCACTATTTGGAGGCACAGAAGTGGGTGGGTTCTGAGGGCCACTTAGGTTGAGATTTATGGCTTTGACAATGATGTCTGAAAAACACTCTTATTGCCATATTATTTTCCTATATTTCTCAGAATGAGAGGATACAAGTATGTTTGATAAAAAGACACCTGAAAATGCTTTAGCTTCTTTGATTGCATTTCCTTACATAACAGAAAAGGCTAGGCCACAGAACTCACAGATCACAATGCCATCCAGCAATTGGCCAGGCATTATACAGTTACAAGATGCTGACATCTAAACACTTTCAACAATGTAACTAAAATTAAGGGGGGGAAATTAGATTCATGATATAGAAAGGGGAAGGCAAAATGAATACAATTTTCTTACTTTCTTCATAGATGTGGGACATTTACTTAATATCCAAATGGCCAAATGGTGGATAAAGTATATAACAGCAACATTAATCCCAGTATATACACAATCACATGCAATCACATACTTACTTACATAAATACATATTATTTAGCATTCATTATAATACCCATGTGTAGATAGGCACAAGGATTTCACCTTGCATTACTGTTTGGTAGACAATACAAAGGTACTGGGGGTGATTTATAAACACTGGGCAAATTTGCACCTGGGCAGTAACACATGGCAACCAATCTGATGTTTTTGCGTTCAGTGTTCAACCTGCAGCTGGCTGGAAAAATCTAACCAATGATTACAGCCCAGGTGCAAATTTGCTGTATATCTTTCTCTGCCTGCCATGCATATATTGGCAATTCCAATGGAATTGGAAAATTACAGAATTTAAAGAAAGAGTAACTATTTGTATAAGTTTACACTAAGTAAAATAAATGCAATGCTTTAATGATATATTTTTCCTCAGCATGAACTGAGAAGGCTATGCAATCCATTCATCATTACACTGACACGTGCATTGTATCAACAAAATGAAAAAAAGGCAACAATCTGAGCAACCCAGTGTGAACAACCTCAAAAAACGTACATTTATAAAAACAGGACATCAGCTCCCACAAATACAAGGATGCCCCAGAACTGATAATGACTTCTCTTAGTTGTTCACTTCCAGCTTGCTTCAGTCTAAAGGTGGCCATACACATAGATCCGCTCGCTTGGCGATGTCTTCTCCCAATATCCCCACCTACGGGTTGGCGATATCGGGGAATAGTTATGTGTTCAGCAAATAGCTGACATTTACCAATACATTTAAAATAATTAAAACATTAAAATATATATATATTAAAACGTTTTATATTTTCTTTCATTGGGGAAAACTGTATTTTGGGGATTATGACCCCTTTAATGGATGTCTTGTAATATAACATTGACATGTCTTCAAGGGAAACTGCGGGTATTATTATTATTTTTGGATAGAAATATAATGAGATAGCTTGCTTTAACTAATATTTTTCAGCAACTGAGCAGGCTGTGTGCCAGTAGTGCTTTTCAAACTGCTGCCTCATTGTGGAATCAGTTAGTGACTCCCAGCGAGAGTGTCGTGTTTGCAGCTTAAAGAAAAATGTTTGGTTGTGGAACACAAATAAGTTGTTAAAAATATAAAAGTATATATAATATTATTTTTTGTGAAACAGATTTGTAAACATCCCCTACCGCTGAGTAGATTTCTATAATAGCGGTAGTTCCACTATAATCCTAGTAGGTAGGAAGCATAATAACAATGGACTGTGCCAAATGATTATCAAATAAGTTCCATTTCATTGTAGCTCAGTTGTATATATGTATATAGGCCCAAAGAGAGTTAAAAAATGTAGGAACATTATTTATTAAATTTGCTCTTTATCAACAGTATAAAGCTCATCAGTTAAATCTCTCATCATAGTGTGAAAAATCTACAGTTCCAGGCATGAGAGACTGCTGCTGGGCCCTGGCTTGTTCTATTTTATCAATGCTGTCAGCGCATGGCCCAGTTATAGTTTTTTGCCTGCAGTAGCTGAATCACCATTCTATCACTTATGACCTATTAATGCTTCGCTTTTTCAGAAGTGGCAGCTTATTTAGCTTCCAGTGCCTAGTAATCATTATTAGAGTGTCAGTAAGATGATACATGGTTACCACAGGGTGCTCTTGAGGAATCTCTATGGTGGAAAGGTTTAATAAAGCTAAAGTTATGTTTTGGGGATAGTTTACAGCTTCTTTACTTTTTTCTTTTTTTTAGTTAAAGACCAGGCCACTAAAGTTTATAAAATGTGGCACAATACATATAATGTAGAGTTTTTCTTATTATTATGGTTATGATTACCGCTTCTGAGTATATGCAATCCTATATGCTGTTTAAGCACAGCAGTGCCAATTGGTTATGTCTAGAGAGTCTGGTTCATGAGTTACCAGACCTGGTTTCATTCCATGTCATGGCACCTGTCCCAACTTCTTTTGGCCTGAAGCAATTCAACTGAAAAAACATGCTAAGGGAGGATTGCTATAACCCATGTCAAAAATGGAGATATAGAAATCTTGGTCAGCCCCTCTCAAAATTCCTAATGTAAGCTGATATACATGATGATTCTGACATTCAGTCCAAACTGGACTTACATATATCAATTTTTGACTGTGGTGTCAATAACCTGAGCCAGTCAGTTATGTCAGCTTCTGCACTTATCAGTCCAAAAATACACAATTCTTTATAAGTTCCTTGGACAAAGAGATTTTTAACTAATGATGCCCTGGGTGCATTAGCCCAAGCCCTTAGCTTGCAGGTATATCTCACTAGCTACTGCACTCCAAGCACACAACTAGATGTAACTTAAAATTCAGTATTATTATTATTATTTATATGGCACATTTTCTGCGCTAGGCACCTAATCATATACCTATGTATGGAACACATCAGGCAATTGTTTTAATGGATATAATAAAATTGAGTATTAAGTAACATCCTGTTGTTTGCTTGGAGTGGGATAGCTTACATTTTGTGGTTGTCAGAAGTCATTTAACCTCTAGCCCCCTGGGTAACAAAATGTTCACATGCAAATTAGATTTTTCTTGCTTTTGGTTGTGGCACCTTGAATTAACCCCTCAATAGGAATTTATGTCCACATCACAACATTGGTCGATTTATTTTAAAGTTATAATTATGAGGAAAATTAATTTTAAGGTGTGTGTTACCACCTTTAGAATATGGTATAATGGGGTATGGTTTAACCTAATATAACCTTTAGGTTGTAAACTGGTGCCTTCTATTATAGTTGAAAGAAATGATGGAAGGTGATTTATCAGCATGGGAATGCTGGGTTGCTGACTTTTCAGAACAGCTTATTAGACCATGACTGGCAGTTCCCCAAGGCAGTTTAATGGAAAATGACATGTTAAGTTAAAGAATCATCCTCCATCCAATTAGACCAATATGAGCTGGGGGTGACTATTTTTAAAGATTGTTGTTTTATACTTAGCCCATAGTCTCTGCCCACCGTACCCCTCCAATGAAAAGTGCCCAGGTGTTCTATGGATTACTTAGAGCTATTGTAACCCAAGAATATTGGAATTGGGATCCAGTAATTGATTAAACTCACTTCAATCAAAAATCTCTTTGTTGTAACTTGTCTTTAATTATTCATATTTAGAAGCACATTTACAGAGACTAGCCATCACTGATCCCTTCACAACATGTTGCTCCCCAACCCCTTGGATGTTGCTCTCAGTGCCCCCAAACCAGGGAGTTATTTTCCAATTCCTGAATGGGGGCAAGTTTTGGTTGAATAAAACAAGATTTACTACCAAATAAAGTCCCCTGTAAGCTGATAGTGTGCATAGAGGCTGCCTAATAGCCAATCACAGCCCTTATTTGGCTCCTCCATGAACTTTTATGGTGCTTGTGTTGCTCTCCAAGTCTTTTTACATTTGACTGTGGCTCACGAGTAAGAAAGGTTGGGGATCCCTGATCTAAGGTCTCTACTGCATTCACATAATTAGCCCGTATATTTTTCAAGTATAGGAAGAAACCGGAGTTCCAAGAGGAAAACCAAACATACAAACTCCTTGCAGATAGTACCCTTGCTGGAATCACATATAGAACCCCAGCACGGCAAGGCAACAGTGCTAACCATTGCACGTCATGCTGCCCCGTGTTTAGGAAAATGAGCAAAAGTATCTATATAGAGGCTGAGCAGCCAGTCTATTCTGTAGAGATAATGTCCAAGAATTAGTTGCTTTTACAACCATTTCCAAGTTTTGGAAATCCAGACATTCATTTAGGAAAAGACTCATCTCCAGGATGTTAAATCTAGTAGAGAGTCAACATTTGTATTTCATTTGTGATGAGCGAATCTGTCCGTGAAATGCATTTGTTGCGCAACTTTTTTGTCGAAACAATACACTAATGGCAAAATCCGGAAATCTGCTGCGAATTCATGCCTGCTGAAAAAATACGCTCATCACTATATTTCACATCACAAAATACATTGTAATATTGTAAAAGGAATACACTTAGGCATCTTGTGCAATAGAGAAGAGGATTTGCTGTTATTTACTTTAAAATGTTATTAAGTAATTTCAGTTCTAAATGTACTTCCATGTGGAAAAACACAAAAGAATGCACTTAAAGCCTGAGGTAGAAAAGAAATAGAAAGGAAGAAATTTCATTTAACTCAGACTTTGGATTTCAGAGGGTGCAGAAAAATCATTTACAAACTTCAAGTCATGCAGATAAACAAATAAAGGTATAACATTATTTTTCAAAAACTGGCAAATAAAGTAAAACCAGTCATGCCAATCAACTGTAAAGCTTCTGGTCTAATAAACAGATGAAATGGAAGCAAGAATACTTACAATCCATTAAATAAAATTAGTTCAGGGCTCATTTACACATAGTTGCTAGATTGGTTGCCACTGGCCAACTGCATTGGTGCATTCAGAATCAAGTGTAGCCTACTATAAATTAGAAAATTAAAACAAGAAACCTTTTGGTTACTCTGGGTAACTGCATTAGTACTATACCAACTATCCTCTGTAGTGTGAATTTCAGACACAAATGCTAGAGAATTAAGGGGGTGCAAAATCACCCTTCGTTAGTAGTGCTGAGCAAAATCTGTCCCGTTTTGCTTTACCAAAATATTTGCAAAACTGTGGAAAATCCGCGAAACGCAACTTTTTCGATGCTGCAGGATTGTTTTCCACCACTGCAAATTTTCTGTGGCAACATTTTTGTGCCCATTTCACAATAAATTTTGCTGATGGTGAAATGCGGAATTTCACTGCAAATCCACACCTGGCGAACAAATTCGCTCATCACCATTCCTTAGTTCTCATTTACCCAGCACTTGCATCATGAAGATGCTGCCTGCTCCTTCTAGCAGATTAACCATCTGGAGCTTGGCAAAGAGCTTGGCGCTGGGGGGCACAAGGCAGCTCTGTGTTTACCACCTGCCCAAGGTTAAGGATAGGGCTCATTTTGGCACTCCCTTACTTTTAGGTCAGTTACCTGCCTCCCCCAGCCTGACACTCATTGATACAGTGCTGCCAAGTTAGAACTGTTTTCACATGGGATGCACTTTGTGCAAAGACATGTAGCTATGGTGCTACTTACAAGGCCCTATGAAAAAGTAAACCATAAAACATAAAATAAGGCAGTTCATATGGTGTTTTGCTCTTTGCCCGTGTCCTGCATGTAGTAAATCACACTTGTGCCTGTGGAAAGGCCCATCTACCAATCTTATCAATGACATAGGGAATTCCATAGTATTGGGGAACTACTCAACAGTGCATTTTGGGAAACTAAAAATGTACCACAGCTTTAGTGTGTATTTTATAATAATAATAACTACAACAGAACATGGCTTTAGTATAAATAAAATGAGATGATATTCAGTAGTGCATCCTATGGATCTCAAGCTGCACAGCTAAAGCTGTCAACCAGTCTTCACCCAAGGAGAGGAGCAGTAAAAGGTGAACAGGATGGTAATTAGGAAAAGTGGAGAGCTGTACAGATTAGCAGTAAATGCTGTCAATATAAGCACAGCTTCAGTATATAGGGTACAAGAAAGCAAGTTTAGCATTCAATAGTGCAAACATAAAGCTGTTAACCTCCTAAGTCTCTGCCCAAGGAGAATAGAAGCTGTCAGTTGCTACCCAAGGAAAGTAGGACAGAACGGGGCTGGGTGGTAATTAGGGAGTGAGGAAGCTGTACAGATGTATAGCTAATTCTGCTAATAGAGCACATTTTACAGTAGGGGGTACATTATTAATTACATATTTTAAGAAAACACTGGGAAGCATATTGATGGGGTTATATATGATTATATAATATATATATAGCCAGATTATTTCATATGTATGGTAAATTCAGGGAATTTTTACTTTTGCAATGGAGAAAAAAAAATCCTCTCTTTTTAGTTCTGCTTTAAGGATGCATATTATAAAAAATTGGTTTCCCCCCACCAACTTGCACTTTGGATAGGGGGCCAGACAGGCTTATGATTTTGTTTTCTGTATTTTGTGGGCCACCTATATTGTTTGATTCATTGTGCCCTCTATTTTGAGTGTCTACAAGGTTTCTTCAACCCCAGGAGAACGCTTTCCTGCTACCTGACATAACTACAATATATATATATATATATCTTAGTTGGAATCGAGTACAAGGTTCTGTTTTATAATTACAGAAAAAGATAATCAGTTTAAAATTCTGAATTATTCACTTATAATGGAGCTTATGGGAGACAGGCTTTCCGTAATTTGGAGCTTTCTGGATAACGGGTTTCCTGATAAGGGATCCCATACCTGTATTCATAAATAAATGCTCATGAGGAAAGAGTAGAGATTTTGATACATGTTTAATGTGTGTGTGGCATTCAGACTGAAGGGTTCATGAGCATTAAGTCAGAAACAGACACTTCTTTTCATTTTCACTCCGGGTGAAAATGAATTCTCACTATTGTTTATGGATAGAATAAACCGGTCACTCCAGTTTACAAGAATTTGAAGTTGTGGACATCTGCCCACTCCAGCCTATAGATTACATTTTTTCCTAACTAACTATATTAAAAACATTTTTATTGTATACCTATTTTACCCAGTTTCATTTTTACACTGAACTGTTCCTTTAAAATTAGATAGGGAACTCTGAAAAAATTGCCCTGATTATAAAGAAAGGGGGAGGTGAGTTCTGTGAACATAGCCTAACTTTTAAATTAATGCTTTATAATGGCAACATGTAATTTCAACACAAGTTCTTATTATTACCAAACTGTTAGGTCGAGAAGGAATGGGATTATAATGGAATGATATGGCCAGATGTTGTTAGGAGAATTCTGTTGCATTACTTTTCTGATGTCTGAAAAGACATGTAAACGTAACGGTTACATTTATTTAACGACAAATGTAAAATATTTGTTAGGCTTATAATTCCGCCTATAATACACTGCATTGTATGGTGTCCGAGAATGGTTAACGTATTGCCATACACTATGACAACCAAGAACTGCATTACAAGTAACATTATTGCAGGCTTTTTATTTCACTCAGTACTGAAATTCAAATTAGACATTAACTCCCTGAAAGGCAATGTTTCAATAGACCTTTCTTGAACTACTTCTCTAATGTATTCAAGAAATAGGATTTCCTTTCATTGTTCCAATATCCCGTATCTCTGGAGAGGCATGATTAAAACCCATCTTATCGCCCTCAAATGAATTTACCTTACCTAAAATTGATGTTCTGTCATCAGCTTTTCTTTAAAGTTCAAGCCCATTTGTACGTTTCCATTATTAATGCAGATTTCCGAAACATACTAATTAACACATTGCCTTGCTAAATTCACAGGGTGATATAAAAATAGAAGCTTTTTTCTGCATTTAGATTAAATTAAGAAATATTAATCTCACAGTTGTACACTTTAAATGTATTTTTGTAATTAACATTTTATTGAGAAAGCATATTGAATGCTGCTTAAGACTGAAGTGCACCCGGTACAAATGTCAATAACATATTATGAAGATAGAATTAATTAAAGTACATCTAAATTAGCAGATAACCACATACATGGTTAATTATTTATTCTAGTGATCACCCCAAATCTCTCTTTGTCCCATCTGCACCAAGAGTAGTAGATATTCTAGACACATATTAGAAAGGAAGCATTGTGGGTATTTTCGTATGTCCTGCGATTTTTTTGTTGCCATTGCGACTTTATCGTATATTTTCCGCAACTTTTTCGGCGCCGTCACGAAAAAATTGGATTGGTTTTTCCGACATTTACAATTGCTTAAAACGAAAAAGTCGTGATGGCGACAAAAAATCGCGAAAAATACGAAAAAAACGTGACAGCGACGAAAAAGTCGCAAAATTTTCGTTTCCAATCCGATTTTTTCCCATTCGGGATTCAGATTCGTGGATTAGTAAATGTGCGCCTTAGTGTTGGGCGGAATTTTTCAGCAGGCATGCATTTGCAGTGAATTTCCGTGTGTCGGCATTTTTTTGCAAAATGGGTTCACTGAGCGACAAAAAATTGTTGCCAAAGAAAGGACGCTCATGACAATTATTTTTGATGCGCAAATTTTTCATCATTTCATTAATCTTTTGAAAGATTTGCAAATTTTTTGACAAACTGAAACGGGACAGATTAGCAGCTAACTGTCCAACTTCTGCGGTGCCGAGGGCCAGAATTTCTCTAGCATACATGGTGGAGGGCCGCTAATGGAAGCCAGTTTTGACCACTCCCCTTTTTGAAACCACACCCACTTCAAACCACACCTATTTTATCACAATGGTGGTAGCACAGCAAAATCCCAAATGCTTGGTCCTTACTGTGGGGATATCAACCATCATTCATATGTGAAAGAATTATATTATGTCATATTAAGATATACCCTTAAATTCCATATGCCTCCTCCTCCCCTGTGGATAGCAGAGCAACCCCCAGTACATAATTACACACCTTTGGGACCATTTAATGGCTATTTCCAACTGCTAACAAACTCCCACAACAAACCCCTGCCAGGTTTACCTCCCACAAGCAGCATAGGGCAAGCAGAGTATGGCACACACAGGCAGCACTCTGCCTGTCCTATGCTGTCTGTGTGTTCCATACTCTGACTGCCCTACCCTGCCTGTGTGTGCCATACTCTGCCTGTCCTATGCTGCCTGTGTATGCCATACTCTACCTGTCCTACCCTGCCTGTGTGTACCATACTCTACCTGCCCTATGCTGCATGTGTGTGCCATACTCTGCCTGCCCTTAGCTGCCTGTGTGTGCCATGCTCTGCCTGCCCTACCCTTCCTGTGTGTGCCATACCCTCCCTGCCCTATGCTGCCTGTGTGTGCCATACTCTACCTGCCCTATGCTGCCTGTGTGTGCCATACTCTGCCTGCCCTTAGCTCCCTGTGTGTGCCATGCTCTGCCTGCCCTATGCTCCCTGTGTGTGCCATACACACAGGCAGCATAGTCCAGGCAGTACCTGAGGTGTGAACAGGTGAACAATGGGGGTGATTACAGGCTGAGCCTGAGGTGTGAACACTGCAGGGGGTGAACAATGCATGTATTAAAAGGTGTGAACAACACAGGGGATTACATTTTTAAACAATACAGAGGGATTACAGCCTGAATCTGAGGTGATAACCACTCAGGGGGCCAGCTAATCTCAGTACTGATACCATTTAAAGCTTACACAAAGGTAAACCATCAAAGCAGCCAGACAGGTGGGGGGGCACACAGAGGGGGCCGCCAGTTGGACAGCACTGGATTAGCTCATTACTACCTATAACTAAAAATAGCTGCCAACAATGTGGATTCCAAACGGTATATCTGGTAGTGGTAGGGTAATGTAGGTACATGTGCTGTAAGTCACATTCCAGAATGTCATTGACTACAGACTAGGGATGCGGGAACTTTAGCTAATTTTTTACTAATCCACACTAGAATTTTGCAATGTGTTTTATTGTGGCAGAAAAAACCCAAGGGGTTTTACAGTAGAGAAATCTGCAATATCATTATAATGAGAACCTTGCCTTCCACATCAGCCAGTGGGATTGGAGCCTGCCCCAGCCCTTCCCTTTCTATGTGAGGAGCTCTCCGAGCACTTGTATGAAATTGAAATAGCAACACGGGAGCCTTTTTTTGTCTATGAAGAGCACTTGCACAGGAGAAAGAAGCTTTTTGAACAAGGTAGGAGAATGTATGTGCTATTGCAGAGCTAAAAATACCATTACTGTAATGTAATATCACCAATGCGTTCAGAGAAATTTTGCTAAAATGTTGCTATTTTTGAATTTTTAGCAACAGGAAATGAGCCACTTTTGCTCGTTACTGCTGTGGACTATAGAGCAGGCCTAGACAACCTATGTCCCTACAGATGATGTGGCACTACATCTCCCAGAACCTCATTGATAGCTGAAGGTTGTTAAGAAAAAAGTAGGCTACAGATCTTCTACCCCTGCCTTAAAGCTCTCTTCCTAATAACATATACCTAAGTATGTGGAAAGCATCAGGAAGCATCAGGAAAGCATAGTTACTGGATGAACTAGGTAACCCTGCACCAAATATGCACTTTAATAGGAACTATATGCACCATGTGTATGTAATAATGTTACCAGTCTGTTACATATATATATATATTTTGCACAAGAATTAGATAAATGGACTAAATTGTTCAAATTTTACCTACTTTGAACTAGGCCAAGTTATTACTTTGAACTAGACCTCAACAAAAAAAATAATGTATTTCATAATGTAAATAGAGTTATAGGACCTGGAGTTTCTCAGATAAAAGGTATTTCCGTAACTTGGATCTTCATACCTTAAGTCTGCTGAAAAATAATTTAAACATTAATTAAACCCATACATTTGTTTTGGCTCTAATAAGGATTAATTATATCTTAGCTGGGATCAAGTACAATGTCCTGTTTTATTATTATAGAGAAAAAGGGAATCATTTTTAAAAATCTGAATTATTTGATTAAAATGGAGTCTACGGGAGATGGCCTTCCCTTAAGTTGGAGCTTTCTGGATAACAGGTTTCTGAATATAAGATCCCATACCTGTACGTATCAGTTAAAAAATGCTAGGCAATTCATTTATTTTAACCACGGCTATTTTGTCAACACAATTGCTGAATAATCACTAAGAATTTTCCAGAGAGAGAGAGATATGAGGGCTCATGTACATCCACAAGTGGTCCTGCAGTATGTAAACCCAATTTCATGAAAGGTACTTGCATCAGACTCGCTAATTTCCTTAAAGTTGCGCGTGGCGCTGCTCAGCCCTTCCTGCCTGGTGAATCTGAAGCAATTGCGGTAGGCGCAGCACAATGGTGTCAACAGCATTTCCCCTTTGTGACCACTATAATGCTAGAATTCTGGGAAAAATGCTGCGTTGTGGGGGAAAAAACATGTCGATTGCACTTGAAATTGATCACTGTACTTGTTGACCTACATGTGCCTTAAGGTCCCATGATTTCATGTGCCAAGATTAGAAACTGATTTCAATCATAGGAACTATATCAAGTGTGTATTGTGCAAATAAGTAACCATGTTTATGTATGTATTGAGAACTATTGATGCGCTAGCACTTAATGCTATTGGTCCTTATCTTCCTAATTTAATATACAAATATGCATTGAAAATGTGGTCATTCTGTCTCCTTGAGTGAGTTTACTCCTTGCCAGGCCACTGACAGTGAAGTTGTTGTTGGGGAGTACTGCTAGAATATGAGAAATAATGTGATATTGCCCTGCTACCTTTTTTAATAACACAATGTCAGTTATAGGCACGTTTAGAATGATTAATAGCTTCATAGCCAGATAAGTATGAATCTATGGAGAATTTATTGTGTAGATCCTAGCTGATACTGCTGTTAATATTAAACAGCTAGCTATTTTACAATATAACTTACTGTATCTATGCCACTGAGGGGAAAAACAATATCCCAAGAATTTATTCAGTGTTATTGTTGGAAGTCCTCCTGTGTAATATAACTTGTACTTATCTGGCTATAGAAGTATGTTAATGGCTCTTGCAATGTGTTTCCCATAGATTACTGCACTGCTATGTTTCTTCAAGTGAATCTATTGTAATTCTTTTTATGCTTCTATCATTGTGTGTTTGTATGTTCCTTTTCCAAGGTGGCATTTGTGTGTATTACTAACAATCAGTATGTAGTCCTTTCAGCGAGCATTACACATGCACTATTCACCTGAATTTTTGCTTGGGACATACAATTAAGAATTCTAATTGTTAGAGCCATTATCAACATTTATCCTAAATGTGTCATCAGCTCAAGCTGTGTAAATATGTAGCAAAACACAAATAATGGCATACATGTAGTGAGAAGAAACATAATTGTTCACATAGCATTAAAGGAGAAGGAAAGTTAAAAATCACTGGGAGGTGCCAACTGTTACCCCCACCCCCCCAGTGACTGTAATCGCTTACCTTTTACCCTGGGCTGGTGCTCCGGTTAGGAGAAAGCCTGGGGTAGCTGCAAGAGTGCCATTATCTTCCTTCTCACTTCTATGTTCGGTATCCCGGAACCGGCACGTGCAGTGAGTGAAAAAGCTGTACCGCTGGCTCACAGCTACCCCGGGCTGGTGGGGTTTTCTCCTAACAGCCTGGGGTAAAAGGTACGTGATTACAATCACTGGGGGGGGGATGCCTAACATTTGGCACTCCCCAATGATTTTTATCTTTCCTTCTCCTTTAAATAGCTATAATATTGTACAGGTATGGGCCCCCCTTACCTGGAAACCCATTATCCAGAAAGCTATGAATTACAGGAAGGCTATCTTCCATAGACTCAATTTTAATAAAATAATTTAATTTTTAAAAATGGTTTCCTTTTTCTCCTAATAACAAAACAGTGGTTTGTCTTTGATCCCAGATACTATATAATTAATCCTTTTTGGAGACAAAACAATCCTACTGGGTTTATTCAATATTTAAGTAATTTTATTAGACTTAGGGGCACATTTACTAATGCACGAACTGGCCGAATGCGTCCGAATGCGTTTTTTTTTAGTAATGATCGGTATTTTGAGATTTTTCGGAAAATTGTCGCGACTTTTTCATAGCCATTACGAATGTTTCGCAAAATGCCGCAACTTCTTCATAGCGCTACGACTTGCGCGAAAAGTCCCGACTTTTTCGCAGCTTTCGCGCCGAGTACGAAAGTTTCGGATTCATTCAAGCTTCAGTATGGTGACTTTCCTTGGGCCAGGTTGGAGCTGCAGGGTGCCATTGAGTCCTATGGGAGGCTTCCAAAATCATGCTATGTCTGAAAGTTTTACCCGCCGCTTACGAGCGCTCAATACGAAAAAGTTGCGACAAGATACGAGTGAATTGTAATGGCTACGAAAAAGTCGCGTTTTTTCGCGCAAGTCGTAATGGTTACAAAAAAGTTGCGACAATTTACGAAAAGTCGTAACTGCGACGAAAAAATCGCAAAAAATACGAAAAAGTCGAAAAATGTTCGTTTTCCAATTGGAATTTTTCCAATTTGGATTCGGATTTGTGGGTTAGTAAATGTGCCCCTTAATGTATGGTGCCCCAAATGACAGAGAGACCCTTTACCCAGAAAACCCCATGTCCTGAGCATTGTGGATAACATGTACATAATAAAGTAGGTACTTATTTTTATTTGGGCTCAAAATTCAGGATTTTGTTAGTAAATGGTATACAAAAGGGTGCATTTTGCAGCCTCTGAAAACCAGTTACATGGAATGGGCATATATTCCAGCATGTCATTGCTATTCATTTTGGGAAATGTTGCAATCTCAGGAATAGAAATTGCAGCAGAGAAAAGTAGTTTTCATGTAAAACACTGAAAATGAATGAAACTTAAAATATGAAGTGACAGCTTTTTGCAACTTCCCTCCAGCAGAAATGTAAATATAACTATAGAACATCCGCCTGGTGATCTATAAAACGTATCCTAGAAAGAATCATTTATCAACAGTAAAGGCAATTAGCATATGTTATTTGTGTGAAGCTCTGCCTTCAGGTTAATATGTGCACAGTAATCATTCAGCACTCACAGTTTTGTGACTTTTAGCTAAGTACTATTATCCCGCTGTGCAGAAGGACTGCATTTCTAACCTCCATAAAGGTGGCCATACACGTGGCGATCTGACGATGTTTCGTACGACCATCGGTCGCACGAAACATCGTAAGATCCGCCACACACCATTCAGGGCTGAATCGGCAGGTAAGGAGGTAGAAACAATAGGATTTCTACCTCCTTCTGCCGATTCAGCTCTGAAGGGAGAATTTTGGTCAGGTGCCTTCTATGGCGCCCGATCAAAATTTTCAAACTGGTCCGATTGGCGAATCGTCCGATATCAGCAGCTTCCTGCGATATCGGTCGACTCGCCGACATGCTATACACGCACCGATTATCGTACGAAACGAGGTTTCGTACGATAATATCGGTGCGTGTATGGCCACCTTAAGAACCATTTGGTAGTAAAGTGCTTATGTTTGTCATTCAGATGAAAATGATAATGAAGGGTTACATCTGCTACTGTGCAACAGTATTGAGAATAATCTAGTGAAATAACAAACACTATATTGTTAATGTTTTTAATTATAGAAACAGCAGAACCTGAGGCCAAATATTTACTTTTTGAATTCTCCAGTGAGCTTTATTGCACACTATGCTTTTTTTCTTCTGTTTTTTTTATTCTTACTAATGGCATGTGTTCTTGCTTTGTCCCAATTTATTACAGCAGAAAGACTAACCCACTCCAAACACTGCTTTCTGAAATCCATTCTGTCCTTAAATATCAAGGGAAAGTGGCAAAGCACAAAGAAATGCAAAGGTTTTCTATTTATTTGAGTTTCTGTACCAGTATCATTCTTTCCTTGTATGCTGAAAAATTGTAACTAGGGTTTAAAAATGGGAGGAAGTCATTAACTAACTTTTTTAATCTGATGACTTCAGGCATTTGTCTAACCTAGAAAACTAAATGAAATCTATCTCTGAATGATACAGTGAGGCACCCCTTCTTATATATTACATATACATATATTATATATTAGTGTGTAGTAATGGCATTAACATTCTTGTAGATTTGTTGCAGATATTAAGAGACAAATTGTACACTCTACATAGAGAAAGCAAAGAACCTGTGATTACATTTTTGAAGATGTATAATTTACTTACATAATGCTATATTCACAGATTTTTAGATAGCAGGCATAGTAAACTCTCAGTAAGCAGTTAGATACTCTCAGTAAGCAAGTGTTACTGTAATCTGGCAGTCAATAGATTCTTGGGTGTCAGGAAAAGCATTTCTGCAGCACCTCTTCTGGCATGTTCTAAGAGCTAGAATCATTGGAAATGAGAACTTCGGAAACAAAGTTAAGGCAAGTGACACAATTAAATCATGTCTATGTCAGTTCTGATCTCTGGTTAATAAGAATGCAACCAAATTGCATTTTGAAAGATAAGAAATGCCAAACTTCCAGCTCCAAATCATTTTCTTTATGGGAATTAGGGCCTGGAAATTGATCAGGCAGAACCCAAGAACCAGAAAATCAAGAGACAGATAAATAGATAGATAGGATTAGAAATACACTAGAATAATAATTTATCTAGATTCAAAGATACTTGTAGTGCAGACCCATATTTTTCCCAGTTTACCTAAGCATAGCATTCTACGATAAGAAACATACTGCAAACATGACCTCTTGTTTGAGCCGTTCTTGCGTAATAACAATGGGTATAAGGCATAGAAAGAAAAGGGTCAGGGTAAAATGATGCAAAGAGACAAATAATCGATATGGCAGGGACTTTAATATCCTTCACCTCAGTTTGTCTTAATGTCCAGAGGGTAAAAAATAAGGATGGCCATGAGTTTTAAAGTGGAATGCACGGCCATCTTTATTTTTTCACAGCAAGAAAGCAGCTGAGCAGGATGAGGGCAGGTGGCAGGGCCCAACAGGGGTTTTTCCCAGTAGACAAAGTGGGCCAGTCAGTCCTTGTGTATGTCAGTACACTTGTGTATCATTCTGGGTAATAAATACATGTAATAACAACTGAACACACATTTTATTGAAGATAAATCATGTTAAAGGCAATGGCAATATTTCTTTACATAAGTTGAGTGGTAGACCAGGTGGATAGTGTATTTATGGTGTACATCACTACTACAGAATTGATTAGAAACCATTTGTATTACATTTTAAAACTTATTTTAAGAATTTAAGTGTCTGTTCTAAATGTAAAATAAGGAGGTTCTGGAAATTAAATTCAAATAATGAGCATCAACATGAATACACACAAATGTAACTCGCACACCCAAACCAAGAGTGAATCACTCCTTCCTATTTAACTGGTGAACTGAAATTCCCATGGAGTCCAGTGTCACCAGACAAACCCCAAAAGTTTAGGGACATGTAACATTTGTTTTAAAGCAGAATATACACAACATTGTTGAGCCAGTGCTTTACCAAAGGTGCATTCTTGGTGACTTGATCACCATGGAGTTGCCACCCCCTGTGCCATTTTTAATATATGCAGTGTAGCATATTTCTAGGCCAACTGCCATTCCAGAGGTGCATTCTTGGTAACCTGACTGCCATGCAGTTACTGCTCCCTGTACCATATTCAACATAGTGGGTTGTTCAAAATTGCCACAGGGAGCAAGATAATTATAAATTCTGCTTCAACCAGGGGGTAATTATTTCCCTCCAGTGCACACTTTGGATAATATGGCAGCTTTTGTAATGCATCTACAAAGTTTAAAGGAATGTTATCATTTTGTAACTATATTAAAAATATTTATTTAAAAATAAGCCCCCTTATTTTATATTTACAGGAGTATGCAGGACTGTTCTACAAGGAGAAAATAATTAGCCGATACTGTACATTACAGCAGTGATCCCCAACCAGTGGCTCGGGGGCAACATGTTGCTCCCAAACCCCTTGGATGTTGCTCTCAGTGCCCCCAAACCAGGGAGTTATTTTTGAATTCCTGACTTGGGGGCAAGTTTTGGTTGAATGAAAACAAGATTTCCTACCAAATAAAGCCTCCTGTAAGCTCATAGTGTGCATAGAGGCTACCTAATAGCCAATTACAGCCCTTATTTGGCTCCTCCATTAACTTTTATGATCCTTGTGTTGCTCTCCAAGTCTTTTTACATTTGACTGTGGCTCACGAGTAAGAAAGGTTGGGGACCCTGCATTACAGCAACCCCCCCACCCCTTATTTCATTGTTAATTTGTTGGTGGCCCAAAGATATTCAGTTGGGAAAAAAAAACGAGAGAAGATTGAAAGGGAAAGGAGAAAGAGTTAGCATGGTGTTGTATACAGAGCAGAAAGAGAAGTATATACAGTATATAATGGATAACAGAAATGGATGAGAAAATGAGAGGATGTCAAGCGAGAAAAACATCTGGTTTTCTATTACTGAACTTAACGAGAATACATTGACAAAACATCACATGTAATTACCTGTCCCAGAGGTTAGAAGAAGATTTTGCGTGACTGCCTTGGAGAATTTTAGGTTGCCATAGACAGGTTGGCACCCAGGAATTTCGTACCCTGCAGCATGAATAGAGGATTAACCATTGCTAGGTTGGGCTCATACAGCAATAAATATCAGATCACCATGGCAACGGTCATGACAGTGTTCATTTTGCATGTCTTTAAATGAAGAACATGGTGCACCACAGCACAACATCCTACAGCTTTTATTTTAACAGGAAAAAAGTATGATGCTCTATTTAAGGGAAAACTATACCCCCGAACAATGTAGGTCTCTATAAAAATATATTGCATGAAACAGCTCATATGTAAAAACCTGCTTCTTATAAATAAGCAGTTTAACAATAATATACTTTTTTTTTTTAAAGTATGTGCCATTGGGTAATCCTAAATAGTATATTGTCATTTTTAGTACTAAGGGCCACCTCCTGCGATCATAGGATTCACAGTGCATACAAAAAAGCCAAGGCACACATACATGCAACGTTGTAATTGTAATTGTGTGTCCTGAAGACGTGTGTCCTGAAGTCAAGCTGTGTGTCCACACTCTAAACCAGTTTAACAGATGGGTGCTGATATATATATATAAAAAAATAATCGTCCGTAGCCGGCACACCCTTCAATATTTTGTCAAAAATTTATTGAAAACATATTGTTTTTAAAACCGACGTTTCGGTCCTTATTAGGACCTTTCTAAAACTGAAACGTCGGTTTTAAAAACAATATGTTTTCAATAAATTTTTGACAAAGTATTGAAGGGTGTGCCGGCTACGGACGATTATTTTTTGTATACTCATATTTTGGCTGTGCACCCCGTTGAACATTGAGCCTTGGAGTGCTGACACTATCTGGATATATATATATATATATATATATATATATATATATATATAAAATACAAAGATAAAATTAAATGGCATTTTATTTTAAATAAATATTCTGTTTTGTTGTTACTGGCCCTTTAGGAATTTGCAGCTGAAAAGAGCTTTCTATGAGGACTTCTGGGCTGGATTTATTTTCAGCATAAGTAGGTTTATAGCACAATCTCCTCTATAATCCATGTTATTTGGATAACGACTATAGCTTTTTAAATATAAATGTTATATTTCATGTTACAGATCTAATTGCATTATGGCACTATTTTGCTCTGTCACTATGTTCTTCATTTCCTTGACTTTACTTTCCCTAGCTATGCTGCACTTTTTTACTGTACAACTAATAACAGATAAGGTCACTGCTAGGGCTTTCTAACCTCATTCACATCTTAATGTTGATTAACTTAACTAAGTGTCCTTAGTTAGACACAAATCGCATGATAAACCATATAATGTAACCATATGGTTATCACAGATATATAAATATATAAATATTGAGCAATTACCATATTAACCTTTAAAAATAAAAGACAAGGTAGGCTCATTAAATGTCAGACTTATGGTTTCATTATAGTGACTGTACTAAACAGATCAAAGCTATTGGTTGGTTGCAACAAAGCAACTTTGTATTGTCTTACATGTTATTTCATTTACAGATATATAGGTATGAGACCTGTTATCCAGAATGCTCAGGCCCTCGGGTTTTCTGGATAAGGAGCCTTTCCATAATTTGGATCTTCATTACTTACATCTAATAAAAGCATTTATTAAACTCAATAGGACTGCTGTGGCTCCAATAATTGTATCTTATTTGGGATCAAGTACAAGGTACTGTTTTATTATTACAGAGAAAAAGGAAATAATTTGAATAATCTAAATTATTTGATTGAAATGGAGTCTATGGGAGATGGGCTTCTTTAGTTTGTATCTTTTCATCTCTTGAGCTGTAAAAGCTCTACTCTATTGTCTTATGCTCCAGTTTCTGCTTCCAACCAGTTCTTCTTCTGCTGCTGCATCATTTTATAGACCTCTGTTTATGCTGTTATTAATTCGCTGCTCACAGGGTCTAACTGTCACGTATTGTATGGCCTCTTGTCTGCTTTGACAGTCCATTCAAATTCCTGCCACGTGTTCATCCATCTGCTACATGTACCATCTAATACACAATATGATGTGCCATTCTAACAGGTGTCAGGGTGTATAAATTATTATAATTCAATTAAAGGTTGAATCTACCTATCAAAAAGATGATGGACTGCACAGCATGGCCAGTAACAGAAGCAGTGGGACGGGTATCAATCATTGTGAAGACAGTAGCAATATGGATATACCCATAATGCCTTGGTGCTTTTTATCATAGCTCTGCAGTCTTTTCCTCCAGGACAGGGCAGCTAACTAGAGGTAGGGTGTTTGCTGAAAAATGCACTGCATGGACTCCTTATTGACTCTTTACCTTTTTAATATTGCAAGCTTGATTCTGACCAACCATCTCCTTATAATAAACATGTTTGACATCTTAAACTCTGCCCTTTCCTGCAAAAGAGCTGTAACTGTTTCTCAACAACTGCCTTTGTTGCAGAATTCAGAAGGTTTCTGATTATTCAGACCTCTTGTATTGAAGAGTTTATCTATACACTTGGAAGGAAAAAATCAGATTCCACAAGCATATGTCATACTATTAGAAGTTTAATGAAATACAAAACAATTATCTGACCAAATTAACTGGCAAAGTGGTAAATGGCAGAAGAAACAACTCACTACTAATGAGGCTGGACAACAGGTTTTCTGCATGTTGGGTAACCAGGGAATGTACGGGCAGACTTCAGTTAGAAGCTTGACAACTGGTGGAGCTTTGAGGTGGTAAGACTTAGGGGCAGATTTATCAAAGCTCGCCTCAAAGCTACCACCACCCTCTATTAATTCTATTGGATTTTTATCAAATGGTGAACTCTAATTTTCACCTATATGCCTCTAAAAAAGAGAGCAGTGAAATTTAGCTGTAAACTTAAATTTCACACTTTGATAAATCTGCCCCTCAAGGGTGTATTTATTAACACTGAAGACAAACATCACTGGTGATGTTGCCCTTAGCAACCCATCAGATATTTTCTTTTGTTTATTAACTTGTAAGTGACTGTTCAAAGCTAATTGCTGATGGTTGCTATGGGCAACATCACCGGTGAAGTTTGTCTCCAATGTTAATAAATACATTGCCTAGAACTGTAAAACTGATTTACCCTTGTGGTCTGCTCATATTTGAAGCCATTGCAGGGCTAGTCTATCTAAGTTTGGTTGCATTCCCAAAAAGACTCTTCCTTCCCTAACAGAATCTATCTGGGTGTTGCTCATATTTTCTTCTCCAGTCTTTTGTAGGCATAAAAATTATTTTAGATTTAGAATTATTTGATTTTGGTTGCAGTTACGGTAAATATCTTCCTTGAGATTTAAATGTGGTTTCTGACTCATATTTGGTGAACAGTAATTTGACAAATACAATTCTTGTAAGTGCAATAGAATCTACACCCAGGTGTGTTTGCAGTACTGTTGCCATTGCAACTTTGTGGCCGGCTGGATATAGGGCTAAAGCTGGAGAGACAGTAGAGCAAAGTAAGCTTATATTTAGGGGCAGATTTACTAATCCACGAATCCAAATCCCGAAAGGGAAAAAATCGTATTGGAAACGAAAATTTTGCGACTTTTTTGTCGCCATCGCGATTTTTCGTATTTGTTGCAGCTTTTTCCTCGCCATCACGACTTTATCGTATTTTGTGCAACTATTTCGTTGCCGTCGCGATTTTTTCGTATTGAGCGATAGTAAACGGTGGCAAAAAACAAACCGATTTTTCCGCGACGAAAAAGTTTTGGAAAATATACGAAAAATCGCGACGGCGGCAAAAAAATCGCGGGACATACGAAAAAGTCGAGACGGCGACGAAAAAGTTGCAAAAATACCGATCATTACGAAAATGCGCATTCGGACGCCTTTGGAACTTTAGTGGATTAGTAAATCTCCCCCTTAGTGTAAAGAAGGGTTGTTTCCTTGATAGCATTGCTTACTTTGTCGATGAAGAATAGTGATGAGTACATTTTTTCGCCAGGCACGCCATTGCTAAATTGGTTTTGTGAAACTACTGTAAAAATTCACCAACATAAAAATTCACTGAGTGAGAAAAAATTTGCAGTCGTTTTAAAAAACAACAAGGTAGCAGAAAATAATACAAAATCCTGCGGCGGCTGCATTTCGCAAATTTTTCAGTGAACTGAAACTGGACAGAGTCACTCATAAGTGACAAAATTTTTCGGCATGCATGGATTTGTGGCGAGTTTCTGTGTTTCAGTATTGGTGGATTTTTCTGCGAAATGGATGAAAAAATTAGCCGCATGACAAAAAAACTGTCGTGTGTATTTTTTTTCACACACCTCATTTAGCGCGTTTTGCAAATTTTTCAAAGTTTTGTAAATTTTATGGCGAAACAGGACAGATTTGCTCATCACTAGTTAAGAAGTGGAAGCCCTGCCCAGCACTGGTTTAAAAGCCTGACGCAGCCTCAAGGCATTCTAATCTACACATCTCACATCAGGAATGATTTATACATGGTGGTGCTCTGTGAAATGAATTCAACAAGGTCTTAATCTAATAATGAATGGCCTCATTTTGCTTGTTTGAATCTTTTTTCTTAGCATAATGCCAGTTTTGAGTTATGTTTTCAAATGTGCAAAGGGTATCTGGGTGATTTGCTAAATACAATGTAAAATGTTTTCATTTTCTATCTCTTTTCTTAAGCAGCAAGCAGTGGCAATACAGATGATTGTTTGTGATATAAACCAGTTGCATAAAATGCCATTGAAAAGGTCATTGGTGGTGTGGAGTATTTTTTATAATATTTAAAACAAATATTCCTCATAGACGTGTGCTCATACAGAAATATGACTATGACATGAATGAAAAGCAGCACAGATATTAAGCTAATCACTTGACAATGCAAAAGCACATAAAGAAATCCCAGGACAGTTACAAGGCAGCATTTGCTCAAAGCTCCATTTTCCTTGTGTCAGCCAGCCATTTTCTCCATTTCACCTAACTTCTGAGATGCTCCATGTAGATATCACTTACATGCACACAATGTTCAATCAGTTAAATCAATGTCAGCCCCAGTGGAGCTTACCATCTAATTTTTGTGAAACAGCGACACATACAATGTAAATCTAAAACCCAAAGCCATTGTTATCAGCTAACCCGAAGTACCTGGAGAAAACATGCAAAACACAGGGAGACAGATATGTCTTATTACTTCAGGACACATCAGTGCCAGCCCCTGACTCTTTGAATATTTATGCAAAATTAGTTTGAAAGATGTAGATTTGTTTCTATCCAACCAAACTTTTGCCTTCACTCCTATAAGGGGAGCCAGCAGCTTCCTTGTGCCAAGACCTCAGAGCACAATGATATGAAATAGAATGGTGTTGAACAATGGTGGCAGCTTTGAGGAATAGATCTTCAATTAAATATGTCTGCTGTAATGCTGGGCTGGACTAGTAAGTGCTATACATATGATACATTATAAACTTGCCTATTCCTTTGCGGAACTTTCATTCTGCTTTAAGTTGTTCTAGACTGTCGGGAACTCTGTTACTAACTTCCTTTAGACATCAATTTCGGCCCATCTTTCAGTAGGCTTAATGATAGGTAGTCTAATGATCAAATCTGATTTTCAAATATATTTTATTATTCACACATTTGTAAATGTTAATAATGCTCTTTTTAGTGATCACAAGAATTTATATATAATATATAGAACTAGTTCAAAAGAAAATTGTGTTCTGCAAAATGTAAGCCAGATGGTGCTCTGAATTGTGCTCCATCTGTACCACATACCCTTTCAATCATATTAATATAAAAAGCAGACTTAATAATCCATGGCAATATGTTGTGTGATCAGCCACTGCTAATTATCTTCTTTGCTATCTTCCCTCCACTGAAGACCACAGCATGCTGTAGATAATGGGGTATTTTAGTAGGAATGGACTCTTTTTTAAGGGATTTCCGTAATATTACCTACAGATTCGCTCATCACTAATCACGATGGGTAACAGTGGCCACATCAATATACAGTAATATTTGTTAGCAAATGTTTTAATTGCGGGAGTTTTAAAATGGTGAGAAGAAGATGTATGCAAAAAATAGGTCACTCCCAAGCTATCTACTGTTTGGTTGCTGTAGGTGATACGACATGTAACAAATGTGTCACCTTTTATGACATTTACCCTAAAGTGCTATTATATTTCCACTTTGTCCTTCATCCCCCCTGCACCCATAGACACAATCCTTTTATCTTCCTGTGCTCCTTTCAGCTTTCACCTTGGATTTTTTTATAGGCTACAGGTTCCAAATTGCAGATTGCAATGAAACATCAAATTGACCTTCATACTCAGTTCTATCAGGTCTATAAAGTTTTTTTTTTTAGATCTGTGTTGCCTGTTATATTGTATAGGAAACTATTTAGCCACTAAAGACAACAGTGTACAAAGGAAGCTGCCTGCCTCAAAACTGGAGTGAATTCATACCTAGTAATAGCATAGAGTAATGTGGAGAATGCTTGCCTCTGAAGCACATAACAACAACTATTAAAGTAAAATGATTATTGATTTGCCATAAAAGTAAATATTATTCATGGAAGACCATGTCAGGAAGAGAGTACTAAAGATTAATAGAAAATTGCATTCGGGTTTATGGTGAAACAAATCTGGAAAATTGCTAGTGTCTCAAAGGGCAACACGGATACTGTTCTAAATAGGCTGGTGCACTGTAACTACAAAACAACAGATTTGCAGTTCAGTGTCTATAACTCATAACTATCTATTCAGTGTCTATAACTCTCTATGATCCTGTGCCACTTAAAGCTCTTAAAACTTAGAGATTTAAATAACCCTTGTGGCTAGAAAATATATATTCCTCAAACACAGTGAAGCAAGGGAAAATCTACATGGGCTGCAGGTACTGCTGTTAGACCTTAGGTGGCCCAATGAGCACCAAGAATTTGATATTCCACCCCAAAGGGCAATGCAGTGTAAATGTGCTCCCCAGCAAGGTTGTATGGTTGGATTATGGGATAGAATTAAATAATTGGAGCTGATGTGTGCTGGAATGCAGCAAAGAGGGGACTCTAGCCCTACTGTTATTCTAAATTAGAATACAATAGAAAAGCAGCCAAGTGCAACTGGAGACTATCTAGGAACTGCTAATATCCCACTCTGCATTCAGAGACTTTGGAGGGAGGGTCTGAAGAGCCCAGACTTGCCCATCCCTTTTAAAGGGTATCTGCTTTTCTAAGCAAGCAGTTAGAGCCTTGTCCGAATAAAAAAATAAAAACAACTGCCAAAGCAGACAAAATTGCTTTGTAAGGCACCAGGTGACTTACCATTGTTATCAGTGCAGGTAAGAAATAATATAGATGTATGCATTTTAATTTACAGCTGCGAGTTTCCCACTAACTTGAATGATACAGAACCTTGTATTTCCAAAACAGAGTGTCATAAAATGCATTTGTAATGTTAAATAGACCCAAAAATCTTAAGATTTCCAGTGGGCACTTGTTCTCATTTGCTTAAAATTCCAATTGTCTAATAATTATATGGCATAGATGCTTACGACTTAATACATTTGATAACAGTCACCACAAATCCTTCCAAAAAATGTCTCCCATCAGACTATGCAGAATGCCTGCATACATGTTGGCTTTGAACTGGTTTTGAACTTGATCCAATTAAAGTGGAGGATCTTTTGTGCTTTTCTATGTGCTGAGCCACACTGTGCGCTTCTATTCTGACTCATCTTCACTGTGCGCTGCCGGGGAACAGCGTGACTCATAGGTGTCCCTAAAGAAGCTCTGCTTAGGCAGCTGAAATGCAAGATACTGTCACACAGCAGGATCATAGCGTTCTAGAGCTAAGTAATCCTTAGCTATAGAGAAACTAGACTCCTATTACATAGAACACTGTATATTTGCTAATGATATTGCCTAACTTTATGTATTTTGAACCATTTGAAATTGCAGGCAATTTTTTCTTCTGCCCACAAGAAGCTACATGGGTAAACTGCAATTGTTTACAGTTCTGTTATATCATAATTTGTGTAAAATTACAGAAATATTTGCATATAATGGGGCCGATTCACTAAAGGGTGTTAACGCTTATCGCATACTTTTTTCGTTAAAAGGCATGCGATATATAAGTACCAATTCATCAATGTTATTTGGCATGGGTTATCACTCATATCGCATGCGTTAAAAAGCACATTATCGCAATGCGTTATTTTTATCGCATTGCAATAATTATCGCATAGAAATAATACTAACACATGATTCACAAACACATATGAAGCATTTAACCCGAAAAATGTGGGGATAATTGCTGTGAAACCTAACACCTGCCAGGAGTGGGCGTTACTGAACAAAATTGCAGCTGGTGATTGTCTGTGGTGACAAGATGGACTGTTTGCAGTCAGATTTTTTCAAATATGCGATATTCCTAGAATGATGCATGCTTGTGTTTTCAGGGAAATGGTAATTTTCAGAATAGTAGTTTTCAGAAGGTAACTGCTACATGCGTAATAGCGTGTGCTAATATCAAGTGCAGCGAAAAATATCGCACTCGGTGGAAATGATCACACTTGCATTAAAATATCGCTGAAAATTGCTCATCGCCAGATAACGCCAAGAACATTGCTTCTTAATTCAGACAAGTATCCTCTTAGTGAATCGATCATTAACTTGCAAAAAATAAGAAGTGATAATATTTTTAATGCATGCTATAAATAGCATTCGTTTTTTCGACCTTAAGTGAATTGGCCCCAATGTGTGCATCGTGACACAGTGATACCATAAGTTAGACTGAAACAAGCTTATTGTGTTTGTCGACAAGTTTGTTCATTTAATATTTATATTTTAAATTCTCAGATAAGCAAAGATATTGTAGATCCCAGCTGGTCAGCTGCACAGATCAACATTAATTTCTTTCTTATTACAGCACAGGTTCAGATTGGTCAGCTAACGTACCAGAGGATCTCCCTTGTGGGTTTCAGCCAAGTAAAATTCCCATTAGGTCTATATTACAGCTATTATATTTAACTTTGTTTTTATTTAAATTCTTGTGAAAGTGGGTTTTCAGTATCAGATTGTGAGAGTAGGCACTTAGTATCAGGTTCTTTAAAGGACACCAGGACCCTGGTCTAAAATTTCAAATTGGATAGCTCCCTAAAACTTTTTACCAATTACAACCAATATTTTAAAACTCATAATATTACAATCCTATTCTGAAAAGGCAGCCAGCCAACTCTATAACTTCCTTCTTAGTATAGCAATGCATATCTGGCAGTAATGCAATAAAGGACCAAGGTTTGCAACAGGTCCAGTAACCTAAGGGACCCAATAAGGAGGTGGCATGTATAATACCAGTGATACAGTAGCTATAAGTGTTCTATATGTGAAACAAAGGTGGGTTTAATACTGTGGAATTGGAGTGCTGCAATCCTTGTAAAATTGAAGAGGGAGGTGTGCAAAGGGAACATATGTTGTGTGCACCCCTAAAATTCCAAGTGAATATGAGTGCTGGTAACTGTTGTGACATAGGGGCAGATTTACCAAATCACGAGTTTGAATCCCAAATGGGAAAAATTCGGATTGGATACGATAATTTCTGAAGATTGAAAATATCACGAAAATGCTTACGAAAAAATTTAATTAGTCACGATAATATTGTATTGGCGATCCGAAAGTCACAAAATTTTCGTACCAAACGATTATAAACAGCAGGAAAACCTTTCCGACTTTGATCCTTCTGTGCACGATTTTGGAAGCCTCCCATTGGAATCAATGGCACTCTGCAGCTCCAACCTGGCCCAAGGAAAGTCACGATAACGAAGCTTGAATGAATCTGAAACTTTTGTACTTGGCGCAACAATTTAGTCGCAAAGTACGACAAAGTCGAGCAAAGTATGAAAAAGTCGCCGAAAATACACAAGGAGCGTTCGTGGATTAGTAAATCTGCCCCTAAGAGTTATAGCACACCCAGGAACTTAGGTCAGTAACAGCTACATTCCGCGTTGAACCCAGGTCCCTGGTGTGGCGTTATTTGGAATTTCACGCGAGTTTTGAAATGCAGCGTGCAGCTTGAGGCTATTGGTGCCCATGCCAAAGTAATGATGTCACAAGCCAACTGTGACCTTAACTAGCCTGTTCTGAAAGTACAATAAATGTCCTGTTGATGTTATTCAGTGAAATCTCTGCCCCCCATAATACATCCATCATACAGAGAAGAATTCAAATAGATGTTATTTTACCTATTTTGTATGATCTAGTTTGCTGTTATGTCTCTGTTATATAGGATTACAAATTAAATATGCTATACCACTGCAGAAGCTGATGCTGATAGTCATTGAATATTGATGCAAATTTTTACATTGGGCGCAGCATTAGTAATTATAACACAAAGTTTAAACTAAGATAACTAAATAACAAAATAAGAATATTCTTTAAACTAAGAAAATCATGTTGTACTTATATATCTATCATAAATGTCAGTAACACTGAAAAACTCATTTAAATTGTAAATTTAAAAATCCCTTTCAGTTTTTCTGTTTGAAGAACCACAAGACCCATTGTTTTGTAAGAATATTTGTCACTATGGCAACCATATTTTATTCATTCTCTGCCAATGTTTAAATTAGGGTTACCCTAGTGATTGAGCCTGTAGCTCATTGGCTTTTGGTTCTTGCAGATCTTTTCAAGTCTGCTTAAAGAAACTGTAATGTTTCTAAACATTAGGCAACATTTTCTTAATCCGAGTTATTTTTGATGGACAGTACCAGCTGGCTTAACCCTGTCTAATTGCAAGGCTTTCTGCTCCATCCTTATTTGAACATTGTATACGGCTAGGCATCAGGTTGTGAATATAAAATCAGTGATGTATGTTTCTCTTTTTAGTGGCTAGCAGGAAAAATAAGGTAATTTAACCTGCTCCACATATGGGCTCCTACACTGAGTTAAATATTTAGATGATCACATGCAGATAGCAGGTGAATATGGATAAGTTCTTATTCTTATCACATTTATTTAAGTCACAGTGGGTGAAATATTTTATGGGTAGGGGAGCTTTCTTGTATTTACATCATTAGGGGAAATTCAGATAACTCTGGTGTCCGTAAATATAAATCTCTTCATCTACATGGAAACATTGGTGCTCTAGAGACCTAGACAACAAATCCTCAGAAGCCATGTGAATTGCACTGAAATAAATGTGAATCATACTAGGGTTAGGTGGTCTTGGCAAATTGGGGTAGCATGATTAGTCTGCTGGAAGGAAGGTCACACTAGCTTGTGTTTGTAGAACCCCCAAACCCAACCTTAAGTTGTTGTCTAATGCTTTTAAATTATGGTTTAGCCATGGAGATTACCAAAATGCCTGAAAATCTGGAAACATCCAGAGCAAGAATGAGCATAAAAAAATGGAAACATTTTAGTTCTCACATACAACTATGGATCTAAATTCATGTACATTTTATTGTTAGATAGAGAATGAAAAGAGTGAAGTAAAAACATGTATGCCATTTCTTGGAGTACATAATACACTCTGGGATACGATGCCAGAAAAACTGAGCTAAATACTAGAGGTTATAAAGAAGATATTATAATCAGAATCCCCTGACAAAAAGACCCACAAAAATGAAATATGGAGACCAATTGCAAACAGCTTACAGTTTTGCTAACTACACCATACTAAATGTTACTTGTAAAGCAGGGGTCTCAAACTCGCGGCCCGCGGGCCATTTGCGGCCCTCGGTACAGTATTTTGTGGCCCGCACCAACGCCTTCTCAAAAGCAATGAATGGATCGCAATTTTTATTGCGATTCAAGGGATAATGCAAGGCACGGCGGGCGGGAGCTGCTGATTGCGGAAATGACGTTATGCCATCATAACAGTTATTATGGGAAGACGTTCTGTGTGCACAATTAGCTGCTAAGGAGCTAATTGTGCACACAGAACGTCTTCCCATAATATGATTATGATGGCATAATGTCATTTCCGCAATCAGCAGCTCCCGCCCGCCGTGCCTTGCATTATCCCTTGAATCGCAATAAAAATTGCGATCCATTCATTGCTTTTGAGAAGGCGTTGGTGCGGGCCACAAAATACTGTACCGAGGGCCGCAAATGGCCCGCCGTGCCTTGCATTATCCCTTGAAAGCCAATTTTTTGTGAAATCCCTTATGCGGCCCAGCCTCATCCTGCCTCCTGCGGCCCCCAGGTAAATTGAGTTTGAGCCCCCTGTTGTAAAGGGAACAATCCCTTTAAGCTAATGGCACCTAAAGAAAAGCCTACTGCCTACTCTACCTGGTTTTCTCTGCTAGTATATACATGCCAGTGGTGATATGTACACAGAGCAGATTTTAGCACATTTCATTCATTCTTCACCAAAACTTGCTAACAGGCAGGTCAGTCAGTGCACACGCATACGAAAGGCAGTGGATAGACATTTCTTTACTTATATATATATATATATATATGCCAGCAGAAAAGACGACCTGTGTGTGTCATTAGCCTGAGATCTTTTAAGGCTAACTGGAAAGAGCCTGAATAAAATTGTGTACATTAGAGTGGATAATGATCTCTGGGATAGTCCCAGCAAGACACCTTGTCAGGAAAAATGACTTAAAGCAGGCTTAGTAGCTAATGACATCAGGGCGATCAGCATAAAGCTACAATGAAATAAATATGCATCTGAAAAGGATTTAAAAAGTGACAGTGTTGGAACTATATGTGGAAGGCTTTACTGGCAGTGCAAGTTATTTCTTTTTCACAATAGCAAGCACAGTGGTTGCTACTGTACCTGTTAAAACATTTCAAAGAACTTGTGGAGACATTGTTAGATTATTTCCAAGAAGGAAGAAAACAGCACAAAAAGGAACAAAATTAAACTTTTTTATTTACTGCCCAATAGTAAAATGTAGGAAACAATCTTACTGCTTCATTTTACAGAAGAACAGTAAAATGCCTTATACACTTATATATACAGTGTGGCTAATTTCTCAACATTCATGCCAAATTGCCCAAAACCTCTTGCAACCAACCAACAATTTTATTTGAGCAGTCTACTACTACTACTACTACAATTAAAAAAAATAAAAAAAACCTTATTAGTTGCTATGGGCATTAGCACAGGTACAGTTCAACCCCCTCAAGGCATTATAATATGCACATATAATTATCTACTGTTTTTGCCCATTCTCTTTATTAAGCTTTAAGCATTACACAGAAAGCCATAATTATTCAGCTATAACTTCCCCAAGGGTCTTTAACCACAGGTCCCTGATCACCTTCATAGTGGAATCATCTAGACTCCTAAAGGTGCCCCCCGTTCCACTACTACACACATGGTGATTTTCGATCTTTCATGCGACTATTGGTCGCACAAAAGATTGTTCCCACCCTCCACAGATGTTCAGGGCTGAATCATCAGATATGGAGGAAGAAACAATGGGATTTCTACTTCTTTCTGTCGATTCAGCCCTGAAGGTAGATTTTGCTCAGGTGCCTTCAATGGTGCCCGATCAAAATCTTTTAATCCTCTTGTTTGGCGAGTCGACCGAAATCCGCAACCTTCTGCGATATCGGTTGCCTCAACAAGTTGCCATACACGCACCGATTATGTCGCACAAAACCTTGTTTTGTATGATATTCGGTGCGTGTATGGCAACTTGTTGAGGCAACCAATATTGCAGAAGGCTGCGGATTTCGGTCGACTCGCCGATCGAGTGGGTTAAAAGATTTTGATCGGGCACCATTGAAGGCACCTGAGCAAAATCTGCCTTCAGGGCTGAATCGGCAGAAGGAAGTAGAAATCCTATTGTATGTGTATGGCCAGCTTTAGAAACACAGCTACAAGTATAGATCCCATTTCACTAGTTTAAAGATTAAGAACTTGCATTGGATAGATGAATAGTGCTTACAGAGAATATACCATAAGTATCACCAATTGGCACAATAATTAACTATTCCTTACAAAATATCTATGGAGAGACAGAGAGACTGAATATTTTTGTAAACAATGTTACAGCATATCCAAGTTTCAATACACACCAGCTATGACTGCACACATGGTTTGGGCAGATGGTAAAAATCTGACAAAACAAAAATATGGAAGCAGAGAGACTGTTATAGATCACCCTGTGACAATGTGTATTTGAAGCCTTTATCTTAGCTGTTATTTAATTTCAAAGTGAAGAAGTATCTGAGCATGTGGTCGTGTTTCTTCCCTACCAGCCAAAGAAAACCATTTTAATGAATACCTTGCAGTATTACTATAAGATTAAAATTATGTACAGAGTACTTTTTAGCATAACTTTTCTTGATTTTGAACTAAATGTAAGGCTGCATTTTAGGTATTTGATAAATGGGATAATGGCACAAGCTTTCTACTTGAAATTACACATTAAATGCAGTACTTTGAGGCTGTTTCAACTACAGTTGCAATTTATATTATTTAAGTTGTAATAAGAAAAGATTTACTGTTTGTTTGCTATGGCTAAATGTACCAATGCAATTTAGCAACTACATTAATAAATCCACATTTAACATTTTTATACAAGCTTAATGCATACTTTGTTATTTTGGTCAATTTACTGTAAATGGTTGAACTTTATGTTTCATAAACATATTTTTTGTTGTTGTTCTGTGTTTGCTAAGCTTTCGCATGTTACTCACTTTGGAACATCTCATCATAAAAGGTTGGAAGCCATATTTAATTGAAGTAAAAGGATCTGGTAGACCACTCAGGAGAAGAGGGGGGGGGTCACATAGAGCCCCAGAAACACCAGTTTGACATGACTAATTTAGAGTAATAATGTAGTAATAACAATTAAGGGCATAAACAATAAACTAAGGGTACTTTTCCTTAAAGTCCAACATGTCAAATAACGTATACTGATGAAATAAAATGACCCCCAGAGACCACCTACTTCCAAGTGTACGTGCACATTTTCACAATAACACTCAGGAGCTGAGATGCATCAAATCCATAAGTTTTGGATTAGGCCAGGTTTTTAATTCTCTGCAAAATATTCATCTTGCATTCTGCTAATTTGTTATGTGTTGTAAGTGTTAACAATGTATTTCTAAATATAAAGACTACATTATGTACTGTTTTCCATTTAAGAATGAGTGATTTTTCTATTTCACATTTTAGAAAAACTTTTCACAAAGTCAAAAACATAGTATCCCAACACTTCCCTTGTGTTTTCCCCCCACCAAATGTGTCTGCTTTAAACAGGCAAAAAACATTTTGCTTTATAGGCTGAAAAGGTGCCGATTATTTTTAGAGCTTTAAAAAAGTCTAAAGGAAACTATGGCCACTTGAAATAAAAATGTTGATGCAAAGTGAAAAAACAAAATTATTTTCTTGATCTTTGATATATCCAACCCTATGCTGCTAGAGCACTAGGATGGATTGTAATAAAAATTGCAAGCACTGGGTAAAATGACATTTTTGCAAATGTTTAGTGTTGCTTGCAATGTAATACTATTTACTAAACATTTATTACATTGCAAATGTTTAGTACCTGCTTGATGGCATAAATCGTAACGCAAAATTGCAAAATTGCAAAATGCTAAATTTTCACAAAGCTACATTTTTCTCCCATTGCAACAGTTTTTTCCAGTTAGCAACATATATTACATTCCTCCATTTATGCTTCTTGCACTGTCCTTCTGGGAGACAGTCCTGGAACATATGGAAATCTTCTCTGGTTATGTGTTGCTGATAACCATTTCTCCCATTTCTTGTGTGTTTGTAATCACTGTTGTGATTTCATTTTTCTTATAACGTTTGCTTTAAATTACTGTATCCATTGACCCCTAGAATCTGGTAAATTCAGATCAAAGCTGCCTGAGTGGGTGTACATGGCCCATGATGATCATTTCAACTTATTATATGTTTACTCCTTGAAATTGCAGAGTCTAGGGGAAAGGATGAGCCCTAAATGGGAGCATGCAATGAGATTAGTACTAGCGATGTGCTCCCTTCCTTTAGACGTGCCCAATTACACAGTACAGCACGCTCCTAATGAAAGGGGAGTGCACCACTACACAAGCATCAGAAAAACTTGCATGCCATAGATGTAAGTCTATAGACAAACCCTTTGGAGTTGTAAAATCAGGGGTGCCGATGTTTAAAATATGTAAAGGTAATTGGTGGCGCCTTCCTGAAATCCATACAGATTCTTTTTTTTTTTCTTACTGCTCTAATAAAAGTAGTTATTGTTTTACCCACTTTAGCAGTAAGTTAAACATAGAGGAACTCTAATCCTCTTGCTATCTGCCAGTCCGGGCCTGTGGGCCTCTGTCTACTCTCCAGAACAGCAGCCATGGGTTAAAGACTAGCTACAACAGAGAAGTCACTGTATCAGGGCAATAGCTGCCTGACTTCTAGTTACCAATTCTAGATGGAACGTTCTGCCTCACCTGGTAGCAAGATGATGTATATTCTCTCACCTATATTAAATTTTAAGAAAGATGTTAAGAAAATAAATTATAAATGAATTCATCAAAAATATATCTAATGCAATATAGTTTGTATCACTGTTAAGAATGCAATGCAAAACAAAATTGATCTCAAACATTTTAGAAAAAAACAGCTATTTTTTTGTGCGTGGTATTCCTTTATATAAATAGAAATGAATTCATAGACTATTGATTTCAAGTTATTGTGACTTGTTTGGACCATTCACATACTGTACATGAATTAAACTGGAAAAAAAACACATGAGTTTTGGTTGAATTTCTGTGTGGGTTGTTGTAGCAGGTGTTTAATTATTCCCCTGTTTATAATTTATGATTTAATAGAGATGATAAATCTCACATGTTAGGAGAAATGGCACTGAATTCCAAGATAGGCTGACTGGCTGCACTTTGCTACAAAGGAAAATGAATGCCAGATGATGTGTACAGACTCCTGGGGAGCAAAACTCTCACACTGGATTTATAAGAAACATTAGTGTTAAGCAAGCAAAAATGTGCGGATTCAGACAGAGTAGCAGCCTGAAGCAGAGTAACTATTTTTATTTACTAAGCACCTGCTTCTATTTCAAAACAAGGAACTGCCAGGAAGTTTCTTATGGCTGTTTAATGTGACATCACTTCCTGTTTCAGCAGCACCCAGTGCTGATTCCTAAAAACAGTTTCATTCAAGGGCCTAAAAAAGGCTTACTGATTAAACAAAAGTCATATAAGCTTGCATTGCCATTACATCTTCTCTATACTTTGAAAATAAGACTTTGCTAATCACTTAGCAGGGTATAATAAAGTCCAAACTGACTTATTACTAAGACTGCAATTTACAGTAACATAAATTACACAGTTGCTGGAATGCTGGAGACCAATCTGTGCGCCCTGCCAATGGTACCACTGCACTACTACCCAGTGTTTAACAGACAAGTTAACCAGGGAGAGGAACGACAAAGAGCTGTTACTAATATTTCATATGATTTGCACAAAAAAACACGGCAATAAACATTTTTCTGGAATTGTGTCCCCTTTTTCTAAGTCCTATGGTTCGTACAAAATTGCTTTTATGCAGTAACCCATAGTATAATACAGCAACCAGTTGGACATCAGTGCAGCAACTCACAGCATCCAATAAGGTATTTGGTTTCATTATCTTAACACTTTACCAATCAAAAATAATTGCTAACTTGTTGTTCTTCCTTACTTCAATGAAGCAAATTTGCTTTGTGTTAAAATGGCTATACAAGTAATAAATGAGGACATGGCCTGGCGGTTAAGTGATCAGCCTTTGATGTAGGATCTTATGCTAGAAACCCTGGTTGGATGCCTTGTGGCAACTTCTTGTGGCCGTGGGCAAGTCACTTAATCTCCTGGTGTCCCAGCATACTTAGGGGGAGATTTACTAATTCACAGACGGTCGGCAGCGTCGCAATTTTTTCGTATTTGGTGCGACTTTTTTGACGCCGTCGCAACGTTTTCGTATATTTTCCGCTACTTTTTCGGCGCCGTTGCGAAAAAATCGGATTGTTTTTCCACCGTTTACAACCGCTCAATCCGTAAAAATCGCGACAGCGATGAAATAGTCGCGCAAAATATGAAAACGTTGCGGCGGCGGCGAAAAAGTCGCGACAAATACGAAAAAATCGCGACAGCAACGAAAAAGTCACGAAATTTCCGTTTCCAATACGATTTTTTCCCTTTCGGGATTCGGATTCGTGGATTAGTAAATCTCCCCCTTAGTGTGCCTATAATGGCTGCCTTTCTTGCTGTTATGTGCTTTGAGCCCCATGAGAGAAAACGGATATATAAATGATACCCTTACATCTTAGGGTGAAGACACACAGAGCTACAAGTAGCAGCTACCTTTTTACGGCTACTTGACAACAGAAAATACCCTGCCATAGACAATACTGAGAATTGCCTCTGCCAAAACACACATAGAGACAATTATCAGTAAATGATCAACATTGTCTGTTTTAGTAGACACGACAAGTAGCTGCTACTAGTCCCGTTTCGCTTTGCATAAAATTCACGAAACAGCTAAAAATCCACGAAACGCATTTGCCGCACTACTTTTTTATCAAACACATCTTTTTTTGTGCGACCGCCCATTTTGACAAGACCACGCCCAATTTTTGCCGCAGGACGAATTTTCCTGCAGCAAATTTTCACTAAAGTTTTGCTCAACAATTAGCCAATGGCGAAATGTGGAAATTCACTGCCAATCCATGCCTGCTGAAAAAAATTTGATCATCACTAGTCTTTAATGATATTAATGACCTTTAATGATATAGTAAGGCTGTCTATCCATTCTTGCGTGCAATATCTATAAGCTTAACATATTGAGTTCACATTATAAAACTAAAATCTGAAATCTTGTCAGAATTCAGTATGGCAGTTTAGTTTATGCACAAAGATATGACATTTTTACATGAACTTGCATTTACAGAATATGAACTAATGCTCTGAATTAATGCCCACAGCAATTTAGATCAGATTAGTATCACTCAAGCAAAATAATAGCAGTGTTTATATATAAATATAAATGTATATTTTGATGTGAAATAGAACTAATCCTTAAAATTAGCTTTTTTTATGTGTAATGCTAAATAATGTGTTACAAGGAGTTTCTGTACTATATAAAGGTCACATGCAGGGTACCTAAACATTGATCACAGTCAACCCTTTGCATCTACTAATTACCTACCTATTGGAGTGTTCTATAAGACCTCACTGCTTGAGGTAGATATGTTTGGGTACCCTGATATGTTTAGGTACCCTGAATGTAACCTTTATATAGTACAGGAACTCCTTGTAATGCCAGAGCTGGCTTTTGGGGTGTGTGCAGCCATTCAGAGACACCAGACTGGTCAGTAATTTTAGTAAATCAGAAGGGCCCAACAAGTGTTTTGCTTGCTCTACTAATATGGCCAAGTTCCAACTTAGTATAGTTTTATATTTTTATTATGTATTTCCAACTGGTCTCCTCTAAATTCTTGTCTGTACTATTTTGACCTCAATGTTATATTAATGGCCAGATGCATTGCTTTATTGTGCCCACTTTTAGCTTGTTGTACAGTATAATTATTTATGCCTACAAAATATTTTGGGTATATAAAGTATCAGGGTTTGTAAGAGCATCTGACAAAAGCCTTTTCATTTTCAGCAGAGGAAAATATATAACAGTGTTTACTGAATGGTGGCAACATATTCTTTACCATTGTATCATTACTGCAAAATTGTCTCTTGTGAGACATTATGTATGTCCCAGAGCTCTCTGACAATCTCATAAAATTGGTATAAATATGATAAATATAAATGTGTTCTATGTGACATTCCTCCAAGTGATCTCTTAGACAGTCTCCATGCTTTACAAAACAGATCAGAATGCATAGCAGCTAAACTGTAGAGAAACCACTTAATGAACCAATGTACATAAAGCCCTTATGTACAGTAAATATGAGATAGATGTCAACTTAACCCATGTCATTATGGTGATAATGAACCATTGCAGGATTTTTTGACATAAGATTTTATGTCAGCATTCAGAATAAAGGAGAAAATCTAGGGCTGGATCATTGTCACCCTAATGACATGGAGTTAACAGATTTCTCAATAACAATAAAGTCAATCACAGGTGAAATATCCTGTAAAAGCTCCTCCTGTAGAATCCTGCATTGAAATCTGTTTTCAAAACAGCAAATAGTTTTTTCTTGTTTGATTTTGAAATCTGACATATTCTTAGTTTCTTAGTTCTTTGTTTTCCAGGTGCCCCCCAGTCATGTGATTCAGGTTCAGTCACAATGACCTGAGATGGCTGCCTACACACCAATATTCCAACTAAAGAAAACATGTATTTATTTATTGGTTCAAGAATAAAATTTTGCCAAGTAGAATGAATTATTTGTAATGCACACAGTTTAATTTAGTAATAAAAACGACACCATAAAAATCATGACATAATCCCTTTAATATCTTCCATAAACCTGTGAAAAGCAAATTTACCAACTATAGGTAATGGCCAGGGAGCCTTTAGAAAGCGGCAGATATATTGGACTAGCAGCAAGACAAGAAGAAGCAGCCAGTGCAACAGCTCCTTGATACAGTTTAAGAAGTAAAAGTTTATATCACTAAAAATACAAACGCTTGGTGCATTTTGAGCACATATGGACACTGAATAAGCACAATATGCAGATTTAATGCATCAGCTGTTCACTGATCCCATGCTGGTGTATGACACTTTTTGTCTTGCTGCTAGTCTCCGTGCTTTGAATAGAAATAAAGGTTTTGTTTCGCTAAAAGAAATTGAATGTCAGTACCTCATAATAACTCATATATCTAGAACACTTACCAACACTCCCTGCATGCTGTGCTCTGTAAATCCTTATAAGGAGTTTGTGCATATGTAATATATATTATGTTTTGATGTTATATATCCTATGTTTTGAGCTGATGTTTGCCACCAATAATGCATTAGCTGTATGGAGAATACTTGCATACTTGCCAAGAGCCTGAGTCAAAGCGCTTTTTGCATTGTCTATAGGCATGCCATGTCATGTACATGCCACTATCATTTATCAGCTAGGTACTGCACTGTGCATTCATGGGTTACTGGCATACATTTTTGGCATATGCTATGATTGTGAATTGGATCCCAGATAGGAAGAAATACCATGTGCACACCCTGCCCTACTTAATATATGCTTGGTCAGAAGAAAGGCTACTGGCATACAAAGCCAACCCATGGAAGACCAGCCCCCAACTTTTTATTATGCCAACACCTCACAATGTTTTGGGGTTTGTGTCCCCTGATCAAGTCCTCCATGGGAAGGCTTTGTGTACCAGTAGCCTTTCTTCTTATTGATGGTTGTTAATTGGACCCACGTTGTACATGTTTTAAATGATAAAATACCCATAAAAATGGAGAACCACAATATAAACCTAAAATAATCAAGATCAACAGATTTTAAAGGAATAAAACAAGAAATGTACAGATGCCATAACTGTACATCTTAGTCTAGTATAAATATTTAATATTTGAGTATTAATATTAAATATACCCAGGATCAGGTATTGCAATAACAGGACTGACAGTTCATATTGCTTATATATTACAGTGTTTGCGACATAATGGTAGGCCCCGAGGCAATTGAATCTCACATCTACACTGATGCATCACACTGCCATGTCAGGATCCAGTGCTACTTTCTTCCTACCCACAAAAATAAAACAAATGAAACTCTTACAACTAAATCACTGGGAAATATTCCCTATTTCATTGATGCCTTATTGAATATCATTTTCAGGGGCAAAGATCCTGTTGGTGAGAATGTAATATAAATATCCCTGTTACAAAGAATTTGCTCAGTACAATGCTGTATTATTTAAAGAAGATTAGATTTTACATTATTTGATGCAAACCACTACTACTGAAAGGACCTCTTGCTATGCTGTAGGAAACTCAAATTTGCTTTCTATAAACTGCCATTTTTCGTTCCTAAGTTGGGTCGCATTTCAGAGTGGCTGGGTATTTTTGGCATTGTTTTAGTACCTAATACAAGCAAACAAAAGCTGTTACCATGGGCTTAGAATGTGGCCAAAAAATTATCCACTTTTGTTAGGCTTGCAAGTCTCACACCCTGTCTTTAAGCAAGCTCAACCCTGGCATAAAACTACAAATTGTATAGTGGTCCATACATTTACAGATTAAAAATGGTTTTTATTCTACAGGCTATGATGAATCCTAAAAAAAATGTATAATGTTATTAAAAGTCACAGAGGAGTTCCATGATCATATTAAAACAGAAGCCACAGCTGCCCATGTTAGCACTATTATCATGGGCATGCTGTCAGAGCAGTAGCCAGAGGAGCCTTATGGCAGAATTTTTTAGGGCACTGCTAAGCAATTACTATGGGCAATTAAAAATTAATGTATAGTGGCCCTTAATGTTGCAAACATGCAAAGCAGAAGACTTTAAACTCTCTGGTAAAGAATACCAACTAGAAATGTTGTCCTGTTTAACTGGATGACCTGCAAAATATTTAATAGCAATAATAGTATTTAGGCAGTAGTAGCGATGATTATATCTGTTGCTACAGCTATGAAACAATTTTTAGAATATTATGTTATATAACAATATTTTATAACTTACATTTTTATTAAAAAATTTAAGTACAAAAAAAACAATAACATGAGTAAATAATAGGAGAGGGGAACACCAAAAAGCAAAAACAACAATTGTTTAAATTATTACAATTTCCCTACAGGCAGTGTTAGGCAGGCAGTGTGGATAAACAATGAGAACAGCCATAACCAAGGAATACAGAGCAGTCGTTAGGTCAGTCATTACCTGTGTAAGATATATTAGCACAATAAGTGAGAACATATAAAGGTTTATAAATTCTTGTGGTGTCTTTGGGTGGCAACCTTTTATTGGAGGGGCATTCATGCGCTATTAAATAATCTGGTGCCATACACAGGAAAAGGACATTATCTTATTACGACCTGCCTTTAGGATCAGCAGAGGCTATACTGCTTTTGCTTAGCAAACACTTGGTTTCCATAAACAATGGTGTAAAAGAACATGGCCCTAACCACTTCCTTAAAAACCCCTACTATTCTTGCATAACACCTTTCATCTACCTAATTACCCAGTGGAATAATGTGCACACAAGATTCTATATTGTGCCATGAATATTATAGTTTACATCAAGATGGGGTTGTTCATTGCTTCTGAATAATGTAGTGAAATAATTAAGAGCAAATTTCCAGGAATGGCTTAGTTAATTTTTAAAGTGATGATGTCCCTGACGTCAATCTTCTATTGCTGGCTATCTTTAAATGCATCAGGGAAGCATAAAGTAAAAGTGACACCAAAAAATAAAAGGTGTTTTAAAATAATATGTGGTTTAATGTACTATTGCCCTGCACTAGTTAAACTAATGTGTACGCTTCAGAATGAATACTATAGTTTATATAAATAAGCTGTTGGTTAACCAGAGAGGCAACTATACAAGATGGAAAAAATGAAAAAAGGCAGAGATTACATAGCAGAGAACAGATACATTCTATAAAATGCAATGGTGTTTTACAGAGCTGCTGCGTAACCTGTGCCATTTGGCCCTTTTTCATTTTGAATGGATACCCCCATGGCTACACAGCAGCTTTGTTTATATAAAGTATAGTAGTGTTTCTGAGGCAAACACACAACTTTAACCAGTGCAGGGCAATAGTACATTATATTTAAATTACGTTAATACAGTTTTATCTTTTGGTATTACAGGAAACCGGCACTCACTCCTCTTAACCAACAGCTCAAAAGCTATTGGCTTTTTAGATACAAGACTGATCATGCTGAAATAGAAACAATTACTGAATAATCTTGTTTCTCATACATATTTAATATTTGATATAGATATAATAAAACTTGCATAGTTTGCTTACTGTGTTACAGTAAATATAGTAATTGTCATACTACAATTTTCTGGACATGAAATGTATGAATGTCGGTGGTGCAGCCCACAAGATGCATTGCATCTTGGTATACATCATTATGGATGAAAGATTGCTTAACAAAAATGTAAAAAAAAGGCATGTTCTTGTAAGCTGTAAAAACCAACCAGCAGGTAGCATCTACTTGTGTGCTCAAGAACTGAGCCAACCTTAAAGCCATTCATAAAAAATACTTTGCCCATACAAACTCCTAGCATTAATGCGTACTTGTGAAGGTATCCAAATACTAGGCAACACTGGGATTTCTCCCAGCCTGGATATGGTTGGAGTTGCTGTGGTTTCACTAGGTATTACATCAGCAGGTGCTACTGACTTGTGACATGTAAATCAGATTCTAATAGTGGTATTAATGAAATTCTGACACAAATGCAAAAACAAACTGTGTCCATCATAAATTGGAAACCATTTGGCAAATGGAAACTGCATTAAGGATAAAAAAACATGGCAATTTTAATCCAAAACGCACTTTGTACCATGCACCCTTTTGTTAAAGGAAGCTTCTGATTAGTTACTATGCTAGACCTGTTAGTATATTAACACACTGCTGGTGTTCAGAAAAAAAATCTTCATCTCAAAATCTTTAAAGAGCACTAGGCAAAAAGAGCTATTTGAATAGTAATAGAATTTTGGACAACTAGTATTACGGTTAGGGTATATTATCATTAACAGGAATGGATACCATGCATAAACAAAAATAAGCAAACAAACCTGCAAAAGGTCCTTTATAGTTGATTTGATGTTTAGTCACTTATTAAGTGGTGACCAAACATTCCCCGGTATGTGTGGTGGGAGAATGTATCAAATTACATGCTAGCTGCCAATTAACTATGGGCTAATGACAGTATTTACACATAAGAAAATGTGCACTGATTGAATAGAAAGATTTGGGGTTGCAACATGTACACCTGGCTCTACATTTGAATGTCAAAATAGATTGCAGTAATTAATGTGAAAATCTTAGCAGTTTTAGATGTTAAAAGGGAGTTAGAAGGTAAAAGGGAGTTAAAAGAAAAGAACAGACTACAAGCCAAAGGTATTAAAGCATTCTCCTAAACATTCACAATATCTATTTACTGTATGTATGTTTGCATATTTATATTAGGAGGTATGAAGTGCTTACACCTGAAAATGCTGCACCTACACAGGCCCATTACTTTTCTGTTGTCCCCAGGTGTCACTGACCAGTGGTGATGTTATCCAGACGTATTAAGAGCTCCAGCTTACAGCTGAGGATTGCTAGGAATACAGGAGGATCTCAGACCTGGACCCTGTATAAGGTGGCAATGGAGTCTCCATAATGACTCAACAGCTATACTGAGGATGCTACTGTCAAGCGAATGGGTGGAATATGCTTCTGTTCTGCTTGGCCACTAGATGACACCTGGAGCTTCAACGCAGGTTACGTGGACTTTGTTGACTGCTATGCTGCTGGAAATCCAGGAAGTGACCCAAGCCACTGTTCACTGTAAATCAACCCATGGGAGTTGCTTGTCATCTTCAATATAAAGCTTGTCCCGATGGCTAAGTTCCATTGGAAAAGTATTACCAAAAGTAGTCAATTCATTACCACACCATGACAAATATATGAAAGACATATGTTGTGTTGCCATTTCTTTAGCAAAAGAACAAAGGGAAAGTATCATTGCCTAGATGCTGATAAGAGATCTTTGTGTACAACTGCCTAATGACATTTAAAGTTGCCCATATTTTTGTACCTATGTATAATTAATGGTTAGACTTTATTATGAGTATGGAGTTAATGCCAGTTTTTTTTTTGCCAGCCTTGCCATTGCTGTTAGTTTGATGTGACTTTCAGCAATCTGCTGTATACTGACCTCTACTACTAGTAATGGTGACCACGGTGTGCCATTGCCATTATGAGTTTGCAAAGAGCTCATTAATTGCTAATTTTCCTCAAATAACTAAATTACCCTGTTTGTATTTCATTTACCTATGTATTTACATGGGATAACTGAAGAAAGAGATTTTTTAAAATATGACAAAAATGGTTAACACTGGACCTGGCACAATATGGCACAGTGTAGTGGCTGCTATGCAAAGTGAGATTTACTAACTATGATTAAAGTCAGAGTTATCATTTTACATTCAGTTTTTTTTCACAAAACCCTGATGCCTTCATAGCTCGAATACCTGAAAGAAAGATGAGCCATGACTGGTCTTTATAGTTGAGATGACTAAGACAGGGCCCACGCTGTTGTCTATGTTCTCATTAATTTCATTCACAGGTTTCTGTGAGTTTTACAGTTGGTGGGAGCAAATATACAGAGGCTTACTGATGGCAATTAGTAAGACTGATGGCATGTACCATTCATCATTGCCATCTCATCAGGATGCCATTCAGTTCAGATGAAATTGTTTTACCTGGACTGATAAATCTTCAGTGACTAAGTGTGATGACACAGATTTAAAATGTAGGTTTATATGAACGTCAGAGCTTGTTTGTCATGTTAATTATGCTTGTTTGGCTTTTCAAAGCAATTTTTTTCAACAACTAAAAAAATTATATTTTTAAGGCATATAGATTCCCTTCATAGCCTCAAAATTAAGGTTTTAAATGGACATGGTTCCACACAGAACAAATGTAATATCCATTGAAGGATGAAAAGCCAGTTTTTTTTTAATGTGTCAAACAAAGGGAAATAATATTTAAGTACATACATAAGCACAAGCATTTCAACAGTAATGTAAAAGAACAGTTACAAAGTTCTAGGAATATAGTTCTTTGCTTTGATACTACATACATGGGACAATAAAGCAATCCTATTATAACATGTCTTACTTTGTCTGCTTTCAATAAATATCTGGGAGATAACCTACAGGATCTTAAGGAAAAAAAACACTGCTTTTGCAAGTACTGAGTCTCCAGAAAAACAGTTGTAAGAAGAATTCCTGTCTTAAGAACCTGGCAGGCCCCTTTAAAACCCTTCTCATTCGTGCCCTATTTTCTTCAACTTTTAAGTTTGTCTGTGTCTTTAGCAGTGAAGATGTAATAGCTGGCCATCTTTTTCTGTTAATTCACATGATGTTTTTTGGGCTGCAGTCAATTAAATAAATGAAGGTATTATCTTTTAATATACAGTATATGCATATATATGTATATGTATATGTGTGTTACATTTGGGGAGAGTCTGAAATCATTAGTAACCAATACAGGTATGGCACCTGTTATCCAGAATGCTCGGGACCTGGATAAGGGATCTTTCCGTAATTTGGATCTCCATAACTTAAGTTTGTTAAAAATTATTTAAATATAGAATAAACCCAATAAGACTGTTTTGCCTCCAAAAAGGATTAATTATATCTTAGTTAGGATCAAGTACCAGGTACTTTTTTATAATTACAGAGAAAAAGGGAATGATTTTTAGACGTTATAATTATTTGCCTATAATGGAGTCTATGGGAGATGGCCTTTCCGTAATTCAAAACTTTCTGGATAACGGGTTTCCGGATAACGGATCCCATACCTGTACAACATTCTGATTTTATGGGTCAATGGTCAAGCAGAACCTTGACTTGGGTATGTAAAAACACGATAGGAATATGATGGCTTTATTTAATGCACAGGAATGTTCTGTGGGTCCTGGTGGATTGGAAGAACAAGAGCTTGTTGAAATACATAGCAGGAAAGCACACCTCAAATGGTGCACTTAAATTATCACTGTATTTAAAGGAAAACTATACCCCCAGAATGAATACTTAACCAACAGATAGGCTACTTAACATAATATAAACTATTAAAGAATTTCGCCAAACTGGAATATATACAGTATATCAGTAAATATTGCCCTCTCACATCCTTTCCCTTGAGCCACCATTTAGTGATAGGCTGTGTGCTCCCTCAGAGATCACCTGACAGGAAATAATGCAGCTCTAACTGTAACAGGAAGTAGTGTGGACAGAACTATGTCCATTAATTGACTTATGGGGCCTAGCATGTACTGTATGTGTGCCTTGGCTTGTTTGTGTGCAGTGTGAATCCTATGATCCCAGGAGGTGGCAATTTTCTATTTAGGATTACCCAATAGCACATACTACTAAAAAGTATATTTTTATGAAAATGGTTTATTTAGATGAAGCAGGGTTTTACATATGTACTTTTTTATGCAGTATACTTTTATAGAGACCTACATTGTTTGGGGTATAGCTTTAAATCAGAGTATAACAATCAAATATTATTATTATAGTATTTTACCAAAAAAGAAGAACTGAGAGCTAGACTTTCCTTGAGAGTGAAAATGTACCCAAAAGTTTCCCCAAAAATAATCATATGTTATCTGTATTTAAAGGTTATATCTGTTTGTCCATCCCCTGTAATAGTCATATTATGAAAATAGTGTCCTTCCTATAGGTGTGTGGTGATCCACAATTTACAGTTGATCCCTGTTTATCGCTAAACACTAACACCTTTCGGATGGACTGAAAAACCTTTGCCAGTATTTAGTCACCTGTAGTCAGGTATGTACTGGGAATAAAAATAGGCCCTGGCATTTCAAGTACACAGAGGCCCAAACAGCCTACTAAATAGTGACAGTCAATGGCAACTTATAGCAGCCATTCTGGCATTTGCCAGAACCCACAGATTGCCAGTCCAGGCCTGCCCATAGCAACCAATCAGATATTTGTTTTCAGCTGACCAGTAAATGCTGCCCGATGATTGGTTATTATGGGTTACTAGACAAGTAGCATAAGCATACACTTATAAGCTTTCTTGTATTAGTAGCCTATCCAAACAAAAATCTTTCCCAATTCAATGCAGTTCTACAATGGCAGCATCTATAGATGCAAAATTGTTTATATAAACAATATTAAATATTCTAAGGCAAATACTTAGGGCAGGGTAACTGTTTATTATAGGTTAAATAATAGATTTAATAAAATGAGAAAAACTTATTTCCTAGTTCAATTCCAATTTTTTCCATAGACTTTTTCCCATAGATGTCTTTTTCAAGTAAAACACTGCCCAATATTTGAGTGCATACAAAACACCTTCAACACTTTGTTACTGGTTCTTTAATGCCTTCACTGCTTGGTGCTGTACATATCCATTATTCAGTTTCTGTTTTGCTTTTCTGTAATATTTCTATTGACATTTGTATTTTGGGTTATCTGTCAGTGTTGACTGACTGAAAATCATAAAGATGAAAGTTTTAGGGGAGCAGTGGGCAGTTGACGCTTCTTTTTCTTGTGTAATGACTCAAGATCAGAAATCTGTGAAAGAAAGTCAATGTAAGCTGTCAAATGGAAACGCCTTGACTTATCAAGGGGTCTGTGATCCAAGGAATCCAGCAGGATTTTCTAAGTGCAGGGAAGTGTGTTACTAGCAAAAAATCCTAGCGGTTATAAACCATAAAAGGTCAATGATGAGTATGGTTTTAGGCAATGTTGTTTTGTGTGTAACTTACTCTGTAATAGTTTATGTGCATTATTTGTTTCAGATTGTAACCCTGAAAGGTGGTTACCATATTTCACTGTTTTATTTAAATTTCAGTATTACCAATAGCTTGTTCTATCAAAGTGTATTTAATTCAGTGGCCCTGTAAAGCTGAGTATTCCGTTGAATGACAGATAAAGCAAAATAATTCAAACTAAATCGGACCTCTAATTTGCATATGTAAATTAACCAAATCATCATCAGCAGAAAAAAACTGGCACCTTCTGTTGTCCAGTGGTCTAACGTCATGTGATCGTAAGGCTTCAGATTTGCTTTGGCAAGGCACTTGTCCAAATCCAAGTCCTGCCAACAAATGCTTAGATTCAGCTTGAATCCCAAACCAAATCCAGGATTCAGTGCACCCAAAATATACATTGATAGGATTATTAGCCAAATGGTTTAGTCTACATGTTCAATAAGAATTGACATTTATACAAACTGATTGGACCAGATTAAGCAAACAGGTGTCTGCTAGATTGGTCTAAAGAAGACCATTAATTTTTTCGGGCTAATAAATGAAAAAGGCTACTAAACTGCAAAAGTTCAGTTGCCAATAGCAACCAATCGGCATTGAGCAGTCTACTATAAGTTAAAAATGAAAAGAAAGACCTGACTGATTGCTGTTGGCAACTGGACTTTTGGCAAATTTGTTTATAGTTGAGCCCTTCTACAGTATGTTTGCCCAACCTAAGGTAACAGATCAGTTCTACTGTAATAGTCTTTTGCAGTATTCGCAAAGTAAAATGGTAGCATATGGATATTTTGGTTTTTACATTTTCTAGAAAAAGTAATAGCCTCCAATGCAGCCATTACAAACTGTTAGTGTGTCCTCTTGAGCTACAGTATGTATACATGCTGGGTTAATTCCATAGTCGTGGCAAAAGATTTAGATTAAATTTGAACTGTATTTAAATAAAATAAATATCCTATTGGATTTATTAAGTTATGCATTGTATTTATATTTTAATCTGTTCTTAATATTCAGTGGGATAGGAAAAAGTAATTTTGGGTTACGCATACAAATAAAATGAATGCCCTTAGAATATATTAGCTGCTAAACATGCTCATAGTTATCATTCTACCAACTGCCATTATTTTGTTGCCTTCCATTTAAAACAGCATGCAGCAAATGGCACATTGTGCAGTGCCCTGTCGGATTTTGTCTTACTCTCTTTATGCAACATTGCTATTATAAAAGGACTGTATAAAGGTTATGGTACCATAATTTCAGGGGATGTTTAACTAGCCGCTAAGTACTGCAGCCTTACTAATAAGTCTGATAAAACAATGCTTATTACTTTTAGCATGCAATAAAGAGCATTTAAACTAGGGATTTACTTTAGCAATCTCTCTGTTGCCTAGCAACAACTCAGAGTATTCTCCAATAGCTGTTTGGTTCCAGAGTTGTAGTACTGGCAAATTGCAGGGTCCATAAATTACTGTTATGTGTTACACTGGCTCATTACTAAGAGGGGACAGTGAAAATATATTAGCAACATTAAAGTCATCTCATTGCTATACCCCTTTATTGTTTACGTATAATTCCCTCGCTGGAATTAAGCACGCAGCCCCATTACCGTGTTGCTTCAGAGCTCAGTTTCTAACTAAAAAGAACTGGGTCACGTTATAATAAGTTGCCTATAAAAAGCTATAAATGAATAGTTTAATGAGCGGTAAAATGGAAAAACATGCATCACCCAGCAGAGAAATCTCCCATTTATAGTAAAGATACATGTTGATATATTTCCAGTCTTAGAAAGCAGGAATAGTACCTAGACTGGATTTATTTTGAAATTGATCTTCTGCAGCTCCTAGGGAATTCTAAATATTTATGTGAATTCTGATCCCACTTTTTACGCCTCATATCTTTGCTTCACAGATGGCTGCTAATTTGCTTAGGGAGGTCCATCACTCTTGTTATCACCCTGTGCACCTTGTTACTCTCTGTGTACTCATAGAATGCTCTTAAAACAATACAGTTCCCCACCTATCTGCCACCAATGACCAACTAACAGCATGCACTTGTCCCAGCTGAAGAAACTAGATACTGAACAGAAATTAAAGGAATACTGTCATGGGAAAACATGTTTTTTTTTCAAAACGCATCAGTTATTAGAGCTTCTCCAGCAGAATACTGCATTGAAATCTGTTTTTTTTAAAAGCACAAACAGGTTTTTTATATTTCACTTTGAAATTTCACACGGGGCTAGCTATATTCTTCATTTCCCAGGGTGCCACAGCCATGTGACCTGTGCTCTGATAAACTTCAGTCACACTTTACTGCTGAGCTGCAAGTTGGAGTGATATCACCCACCTCCCAGCAGTCGATCAGCAGAACAATGGGAAGGGAGCAAGATAGCAGCTCCCAGTAGATATCAGAATAGCACTCAGTAGTAAGAAATACAAGTCTGGCTTAGGACTCCTCCAGTTACATGGAAGTAGGAGAAATGATAGGTTACCTGAAATCAGTTCTAGCACTGAAAGCTCAGACTCAGGCACAATGCACTGAGATGGCTGCCTACACACCAATATTACAGCTAAAAAAATAAATTTGTTGGTTCAAGAATAAAATTTAAATGGTAGAGTGAATTATTTGCTATATAAACAGTGTAATTTAGAAATATAAATTACACCATAAAAATCATGACAGTATCCCTTTAAGTTATGTCAAAAGCAGCAATGCTTATACAGCTTCATTAATATATATTTTAAATTAATTTTCCATGCACCATAAACCCATTGAATAATTATTGCAGATATTTTACTGTACTTGTGTGCCAACAACTTAACTGCTAAATATATTCTTATGCAATACATGCCATTGGCCTGCATTCATGGCTAATGTACTCATTCTATTAAGAGGTCACTTACTGTAGAAACTTCTGCTTATTCTTACTTAGATTCCACTAAGATGGCATAACCCCAGTTAGACTAACAGCATGGATGTTTAATGAAAATGCAGTCCCTGTGCTTGTTCTATTTACTGTGTAGAGCATTGATTTAGGAAGAACCCAAGTGCAGAATTTGAATAAAAATCTTTAGTCTTTTCGTAAACTCTCTCTTTCTTGCTAATGGACTTTAGAATGAGTGCTGAGGGGACTTCCATTTAACTAGTTGTGTTTTCTCTGCCTCCTCATAGCCTGAGTTGGACATATTTTTCAAAGACCTGAACAATTAAAAACCCCCAACCACATACATAAGAAGGGCAATGTAGAACTAAATTTAGTTTTAATTACTTTGCACCTCTTTTGCTGCTCTTTTAACCACTATTATATCGCCTGAGCTTCTTTCCTTACCTTTTCAAATAAACTGAAACATCTGATTATTATATTTAAAGTTTGATATTATGTTTGCCAAATGTTGTGTTTTTTCATACAGTGATGAATATCTCCATAGATTTTGGTCGTAAAACTGCATGATTGCCAGTATTTGCTTCCAAGAAAAACATTTGCTTCAAAGCAAAAGTCTTTAAAGTAGGTTTCAGATAAACAAACAGTAAAATATGAGGGTGCAAAAATACATTTCCTTTCTGTTTCTTCTTGTTACCTTGTATGTTGCAGTACGGGTATAAGACCTGTTGTTTAGAATGCTTGGGACCTGGGGTTTTCTGGATAAGAGGCCTTCCATTTAAAATTTTATTCTAGAACCAACAAATTAATTTTTTTAGCTGTAATATTGGTGTGTAGGCAGCCATCTCAGTGCATTGTGCCCAAGTCTGAGCTTTTAGAAGGAGCCAGCGCTACACATTAGCACTGCTTTCAGGTAACTCATTGTTTCTCCTACTTCCATATAACTGGAGGAGTCCCAAGCCAGACTTGGATTTCTTACTATTGAGTTCTGATATCTACTGGAAGCTACTATCTTGCTCCCTTCCCATTGTTCTGCCGATCGACTGCTGGGAGGGGGTGATATCACTCTAACTTGCAGCTCAGCAGTAAAGTGTGACTGAAGTTTATCAGAGCACATGGCTGTGGCACCCTGGGAAATGAAGAATATGGCTAGCCCCATGTGGAATTTCAAAATTAAATACAAAAAAATCTGTTTGAAATGGATTTGAGTGCAGGATTCTGCTGAAACTCTATTAACTGGTGCATTTTGAAAAAAAAAAAAAACATGTTTTCCCATGACAGTTTTCCTTTAATTTGGATCTCCATACTTTAGGTCTATTAGAACATTAAATAACCCCAATAGAATTGTTTTTCCTCCAATAAGGATTAATTATATCTTAGTTGGGGGTCAAGTACAAGGTTCTTAAAGGTTTTATTATTACATAGAAAACAGAAATAATTTTAAAACATTTCAGTTAAATGATTATTATAGTGTCTATGGGAGACGGCCTTCCCGTAAATCAAAGCTTTCTGGATAAAGGGTTTTCAGATAACGGATCCCATACCTGTATTTGCAACTACCACTGGACTCTGAGACCTAAGAGGGCACCATGAGCACAAAAAGAGGTGGCTTGGCTTCATTGCTACCAGCCCACTGCAGTCATTTACCTCAAAGGCTGAGGGAGTCAGATGCTGTATGTTGTTAAAAATAATGTGTTAATGCCAGGAGTTACAGTAAAAATAAAAACATGTAAGAATGATATTGGTATTCTAAAAAATACAAATGTCTTTTGTTTCATGGGAGCTGCCTCACCATGTGCCACAGAACTACACTGACAACATTTTATATTCCTTGCTAGCATAAACAAATGGTGCCTAGTAACAGCCATTGCCATGACAATGCTGCACATACACGCTCAGAGCAAGGCTGGGATTTGTGCAAGGCAACTTCTGTTTATTTCCTTGTAGGTTTAATGTGCGCATGTTTAAATGCATTTATTCCTAAGTACATACTTCTTATTCACAGTGAATTATTTTACTAGTAGTTATCTAAAGCTGTAATGTGTATGAAAACCTACACTAATGTTAGCCAGTCTTCCAGCTAATGCAAGAGGCACATTAAATATACATAATGCGGGGCTTTGTTGTAAGCAGGTCCTCTTTATACATTTTTTATAGATGTCTTCATTTAAAGGGGAAGACTGATAATGAGCAAATAAGAACATCCATTACAGAACATTACATGTGACCTCAGCCACCTTTGGGTGTAACTTCAGGTTACAGATTAATCACTAAAGCAGTTGATGTTTGTAATGAGCATATGTGAATATTTCCAGCAAGGTCTGCCCATCTCAAACCATCTATAGAAAGGCAAGTGACAGTGAAAGTCAGTTAAAAGCATTTATGTATTTCCTTTGCAAAGTGAACTGTACCCCCAGTGATGTGGGCTTCCCATCTGCCTGGCTTTGTGCTAGAGGACATCAGTGCATGTTTGAATGTGTGAAACATGGATTGCCCAAGAGAAATTAATAGGGTAACTGATATATAATATAAAGAATTGGAAAAGACAGAAAAGAAGATGAAAAAAGGAAAAAAAAAAAAAAAGACGACAGAGCAGAAAAAGCAAAAACTGCTTGTTGAGGGCAAAAGATGACAAAAGGAACACAAGTATGAGATCTATTATGCGCAATGTGAGACATTAGGGCACATTCACTTACCCTGACACAGTGAGCAAAGTGCACTTTAGGATGCAGTCACCATGTTTTTCTTCCCACAATGCACCATTTTCTTCCCCAGAATTCATGCATCATTACACAAGCAAGTGAGAGTTGAATCGGACATAATTGAGCAGCGTCTGACTCTTCCACAGTGCATCAGGCGCAACTGTGCCTGATTCTGCAACACATGCACTTCATAATAAATAATACAGATTTGCTGCAAATATTTTTGCAGTCTGTCAGGTATCAGTTCCAGTGTTCCCTCTTACCAGTTACCTGAGGCAAGCAGTGCCCCTGGGAAGTGCATCCCCCTGGTCCCCACTGGTGTGGATATATAGAAGCATAATTAGAGTGACAACAGAAAGTTACATTTCTGTACCTAGGTATGAAAGTTTGCATATTGCCATTGCTTTAACCATGCTTAAGATACTGGAAAACTGATACAAAGAGTGAATACAAGTTACCCTTATAATATCAACTTAGGCCCATCATACAGCGGATGAATATATCTAGGTGCTTATTTTAATGTTCAGATAACTTCATTCAGGGGTAGTGATTTGCAAGAGAAGCGTTTGCGTACAAGGGGGGATAATATAGTACTGTTGTGCCTTTAAATGGACATTTGAATCATTGTATTTGTGCACTGTTGGGAGTATATATATATATATATATATATATATATATATATATATATATATATATATATACATAGCCTGACATCAATAGTAAGCCAAGTGGCATTTAGCCCTACTGAAATAGGTAGGCATAAGGGAGTTTCCCCATACCACCCAACTGTCCTGATTTTCTTTGGACAGTCTTGATTTTGACAGCTCAGCCCGCAGTCCCGGATTCTTTCTGAAAAGTCCCTCATTACCCCTTTGATCTCCTGCACTGAACCCAGAAACTCAACAAGCTACACCTGAACTGAGATAAGTAATAAGCTAAACAGGTCAATTTCACCTTTTTTAGAAAAACTGTATTGACACATAAAACAAGACCCAGAAATGTGTTCAAACTTAAAATAACCTAATTTTGTAAAATGGGCGTAGTCATAAAAATTTTGCTGTGCTGCATTTATTTTTGTCCCTCTTTACATTTTTCATTTCTTGGGAGGTATGGTTTCCCTATATTTCAAAAACTGCACTTTTGCATAGGCGTGAATTTTAGAGGCAGATTTATCATAATGTGAGTTTAGAACTTGGTAAATGAGAACTCGCCCATGTTCTATTCATTCCTAAGGGATTTTTAGTAGCATATTTATCAATGGGTAAAAGTTAGAACTGACCCTTTGATAAATACGCTTCTCCTGCCGACAGGAATGGAGTCCTGACATGCCCCATCCATATGTACCTAGGTATTTATAGTAGACACACTATAAAATATTTAGCTCATGTATGTTTAATTCAGTTTTTTTTGAATAGTGCATAAAGAGGCAAAGGCCGGAAACACACAGCCCTCCTGTGGTGAGAACTACAGAGCTTCCTAGACCCTGAGCCAATCCCTTGCCTGCTGGGGATCCTGACTTCACATCAGCTGGAATGACAAGTTTGACATTACTGAACCACTGGAAACTCCATTTGCCAAAAGTATAGCGATAACTTTTTATTTACAGTGTTTAATTAGTAATAATATGTTTTATTGAAATCTATTTCTGAATAAATGATGAACACAGAGACATACATTGTGAAAGTAATTATTTGTAAAAGCTTTACTTATTTTCCTGTGCCATTCAGAAAAAAAAACGCAACGCCCTCAGCTTTCATATTTCCACATTCTTAATAAAGATCAGTGCTTTGGGAATAGGCAACTCCCTGCACTCCAGCTGTTCCACTAATACAACTCAGCTTCTCTTTACGGTAACGGTGGGGGGAAGGAGGCTGAGAGTTGTAGCTCTGCAACTGCCCTGAGTGGAAAATGACTGCCTTTCCCTAACATTCCTTTCTCCAGAAAAGCCTAATGATAACACCTCTCTGTCACTGTAATGCTACACAATGCTTTCTCATTAAAGCTGCTATTTTTATTCAATGGCAGGCATTGCATTACCACCTGCAGAACAGCCCATGTAGTTGACAATATGGTTGTCATTGTGGTTTTTTTTAATTTATTTTTTCCTGCAGTTAATTAATTCTATACCCTAAACAAGTTTTGATTAGAAATAATATTAAAAGATTTCCAACTCTCCTAAAAAGTCACATTTCATTGAAAGCCAATTCAAACAGTGGCATATGCTTTCCATTTGTTAATTTAATATAGGCATATATATATATATATATATATATATATATATACTGCCTGCAGACAAGCTAATTAGGAGCAGATAAGGTACACTGCAAACAAATTTACACAGTGATACTCTCAGCGTAACCAAATGCCCATAGAACATCAATTCTCAATCAGCACAAAGATGAGACTTCAAACTGTTACAGTACAATATGACACAGCTACACATAAAGGAAATGTAGATGCTGCTGTCCAGAATACAAAGCAGACAACATATGCCAGCAACACAGCAGTACAAGCAATTTGCAAACAAACAACACAATCAGATGCTGAAAAACTCGAGATTGTTCTGTTTCGCCGTGCTGCTATCCCTTTACATTAAAATAAAGAGTGGCTGTGATCCGAATTAGCAGACAAAGAATCAAAAAAGGCATTTCCTCTTAAAACCTGCAGTGCACAACTGGAAGGAATTCTCCCTTGTGCAAATCTGTGTTGAGGAAGCTTCGCCTGCAGGACTGAGGCTTAAACAAAACATTCATTTCAAATCCCCACTGTCTCCCCCCAGCCTGTGCTACAATTCACCTGCGTTAGAAGGCATTGCAACCCAGCCATTGCACACCAATCTTCTTTTTAATCGGGCTTGTCACAATTGTTGTGCTGGAACATTCAGAATTTTGGAAGATATAAATATAAAAGACACTTACCTTATTTTCTCCATATCTGCAGTGGAGGCCTACAAGAAACCAAACAGGAGTCTCATGTGAATGCTGCTGTTAAGATTTCACTCTTCATATAAATGCATAGTTCAGGCTGCATGGAGGATTTTAAGCATGTATATACAAGGAGACTCTAAGCGGAGTCACATCTGCATTAGCAGAGAATAACATTGACCGATTAGCTCAGGAATATTGCAGCACTTCACAAACCCTGCATACCCAGGAGCCATAGGCAACAGAATGACTCAGTTGTAGAGCTAAGAAGGAAAATGTGAAAGGAGGGGGGGTACTGAGAAGTCAAGTAACAGGTTCCGTGCCTGCTGAATTTCTCACAGAGAAAGTTGAAGCATCTCGCTCTCTTGCTCATTGCATGGATAGTGACACACGGGCACATAGAGGTGCCTGAAACCGACCATTAGAAAGATTGCAGCATTTTCCCAACATTATTACAGCAACAGGAAAGGAACCATGCAATTGGCTGATTTCCTGGCAACCCCCACTATCATAAATGAGTTGAGATTTCAACATTTGAAAATGAATGGTCAATAATCTGTTTTTTATTTCATAGAGGGAGAAGCCGATGGTTTTAACTTGCCACATGTAGGCGGCTCTGTAATGTATTCAGAGACACCAGCAAAAGCATTTAACTTCTTCCTGGCCAGTTCACTGCGGGAAGCTTTACTGAATTCCTAGATGCCAACACATACATTTAACTACTTCACTACCAGGGGGCAATAAAAGGCATTGAGAGCTTTTAAACCTTGTTAGAAGCAGACTCTGCTTTAATGTGTTCAATTCCAAAGAGCTGCTATAAATGTCATTCAGCAAAGCAAATGCTTTTTAATATGTTTATTGCCAAATTGCTCTGCAGTGTCTCAGCAAATGTCTCTGAAGTCTTTGCAACTTAAATATAGGAAAAACAAAACATCAAGGCCAAAGGCCTTTCCGCTATTTCTGGGTAATGAGTTTTGGATTGTGCCACTATGCAGGATTACCTTGGTCCCACTCTCAATTTTAAACAAATAATTGCTATTTGTTGACTGATTTCATTTTTCTCTGTAATAATAAAGTAGTACCTTGATGGTAACTAAGCTAGCCTAAAACCATGTTGTATGGAAAAAAAAAATCTTGTTTAAATGTTTATTAGTAGCCTTAACTTATGCTACTCAGTATTACAAAAAGACCCCTTATCCGGAAAACCCCAGATCCCAACCATTCCAAGTAATAGATCCAGTTGTTTATGTGTGAGAGCACTAATGCTACCTAGCACACCCATTAGATAGTTTACCATCAAAAGTTTTCTTCAACTCATACACTGATTACAGAAAATATAGCTAAAGTATAGCGTTTTGTTCATAGCCAAAGGTATGCAATTATATCAGATGTCACACAATTACCATGATACTCGCTTGTCAGAGCTGCTCTTCCTCTCACTAGGAGTTCACAAGGTTTCCAAATAGCTACCTGCAAGTCACTTTATTGCTATGAAAGGGACATGGGAATATTGCAATACTTATTCTTTTTGAGTCCTGCTTTCCTTCTACTATTTCTGTATTCAGTGTTTTTTGCACTCATCATGGTGGTGGGGAGGTGAACAGGGCTTGGGAACAGTTTTTTAAAGGTTTGTGTCTGGGCATATTTGAAAATAAAAAAAGAATCATACAGATTTTTGATTTGACCCCTTAACAACTCTAGGAATAATATATTAGGAAATATCTATAGTGGCTAAATTAAAATCATTTATAGATGAGTCAGAAATTTTTCGACCTGAACCTGACCCTTACTTGCTACTTTCCAACCTTCACCCAACCAGTCCACTTTATGGCCAACCCAGTTGGCTCCCCTCCAATGACTTGTATATAGGGAAGATCAGGTACTACAGGGTAGAGGGCAGAACTAGAAGAAGAGGGACCTTGCTTGATGTGTGACCAGTAACCTGCCCAGTGATGTATTTAGGCCTGGTGCCTTTTGTGACATTACATCTCCCCGCCGAAGCACCTGAACCCCATTCACTGGAGGGGATTTACCCCACAAGTCTCTGATTGTGGCTGGGGCAATTTTGAATCTTTTTAAAAATAAATAATCTATTACATAGGCACCCAAGGGCCTCACTTGGGGCTTACCTACTTGGCCTGAATCCATCCATCCATCCAACCTGCTGCTCATTACTAGATCTGTGGTAGTTACTATACTAAACTAAATGGTGAGTTAAGCACATTTTTGTGTTGTGTGTGTCTCTATACATTCTCTGCATGAGTGTATTTTGGTGTGAAGGTGCCTGTGTCTAGCTGTATGTACTTGTTTGTATGCTCTGACTCTGCAACATTTTGTAGATCAATTCTTCTATAGATTGAAAGGTTTGTGAATTAGTTCTTATGTCAATTTAGTATCTGCAGGAATACAAGATTGTTAGTTTATTGCTTTATAGATTTTACACTGCATGGGTCAATTGTCTTTCAAGCAGTTCTAAGGTGCACAGCAGAGTACTGTGAGGTGCAAGGGCATAGGCATGTGTTAATAAGCACAGGCTTCCTAGTGTCTTACAGTTCCCAAGCACAGGGCACCTCCTATTAACAATTGCAGGAATTTATAAAGCATGGCAGAAGGGGAGCACAGTGCTCACATTGTTTGTTGTCACAGTGTTTCAGTCATGACCAATACTGACTGGGGGGAATTGGGCAACCATTGAGAAAAAAATGCATACTCTGTAACGGATGTCTGTATATTAATGCAACAGCAGCAAGAAGAGCCATTTTGAATTAGTAGGCAGAACACACAAAGGGAACTGGCAGACATTAACTTAAACCTCTGGATAGATGTGAGAATTCACAAATGTGGAGTTGAAATGCGTATTTATGCCAAGGTGTTTTTATTTAAATATTAAAAAGTTAACAAGAGGTAATTTAAATATACCCCTAATACAAAATCATGCTCCTTGGATATCTTTCACACAGCAGTTATGTCTGAGGCATTGCTGTGCTCTGCACTTTGGTGGGTACAAGGCAACCCTGTACTCACAGTACCAGCTGCCATAGCCCAGGAAGTAAAGACAGACTAATACTAGGGATGCACCAAATCCAGGATTCGGCCAAGATTCTGCCTTTGCAGCAGGATTTGTATACAGCCAAATCTATGGTCCTGGTCTAACCGAATCCGAAGCCTTAAAATCATGTGACTTTTTGTCACATAAACACGGAAGTTGAGAATGTTTTGCTGCGGTTCTTATAATCTCTTCAGTAGCTTGATTAGCATATGCAAATTAGTATTCGGTTTGGTATTCGGCTGAATCTTTCACAAAGGATTCAGGGTTCAGCCGAATCCCCAAATAAGTGGATTTAGTGCATTCCTAACTTATTTTCCCCTACAATCTTTCACAAAGGATTCAGGGTTCAGTCAAATCCCCAAATAAGTGAATTCAGTGCATTCCTAACTTATTTTCCCCTACAATCTTTCACAAAGGATCCAGGGTTCAGCCGAATCCCCAAATAAGTGGATTTGGTGAATTCCTAACTTATTTTCCCCTACAATCTTTCACAAAGGATTCAGAGTTCAGTCAAATCCCCAAATAAGTGGATTCAGTGCATTCCTAACTTATTTTCCCCTACAATCTTTCACAAAGGATTCAGGGTTCAGCCGAGTCCCCAAATAAGTGGATTCGGTGCATTCCTAACTTATTTTCCCCTACAATCTTTCACAAAGGATCCAGGGTTCAGCCGAATCCCCAAATAAGTGGATTTGGTGAATTCCTAACTTATTTTCCCCTACAATCTTTCACAAAGGATTCAGAGTTCAGTCAAATCCCCAAATAAGTGGATTCGGTGCATTCCTAACTTATTTTCCCCTACAATCTTTCACAAAGGATTCAGGGTTCAGCCGAGTCCCCAAATAAGTGGATTCGGTGCATTCCTAACTTATTTTCCCCTACAATCTTTCACAAAGGATTCAGGGTTCAGCCGAGTCCCCAAATAAGTGGATTCGGTGCATTGCTAACTTATTTTCCCCTACAATGCAGCAAATTCCCCTACAGTTGTGCGCAATGAGTCAAAACAAAGGTTATTGCTTGTTCAAATTTTTAAATATTTTGTGCAAATTGCAACTAACAATGGATTCAGCCTAATCCCCAAATAAGTGGATTCGGTGCATTCCTAACTTATTTTCCCCTACAATCTTTCACAAAGGATTCAGGGTTCAGCCGAGTCCCCAAATAAGTGGATTCGGTGCATTGCTAACTTATTTTCCCCTACAATGCAGCAAATTCCCCTACAGTTGTGCGCAATGGGTCAAAACAAAGGTTATTGCTTGTTCAAATTTTTAAATATTTTGTGCAAATTGCAACTAACAATGGATTCAGCCTAATCCCCAAATAAGTGGATTCGGTGCATTCCTAACTTATTTTCCCCTACAATATTTCACAAAGGATTCAGGGTTCAGCCGAATCCCCAAATAAGTGGATTTAGTGCATTCCTAACTTATTTTCCCCTACAATCTTTCACAAAGGATTCAGAGTTCAGTCAAATCCCCAAATAAGTGGATTCGGTGCATTCCTAACTTATTTTCCCCTACAATCTTTCACAAAGGATTCAGGGTTCAGCCGAGTCCCCAAATAAGTGGATTCGGTGCATTGCTAACTTATTTTCCCCTACAATGCAGCAAATTCCCCTACAGTTGTGCGCAATGGGTCAAAACAAAGGTTATTGCTTGTTCAAATTTTTAAATATTTTGTGCAAATTGCAACTAACAATGGATTCAGCCTAATCCCCAAATAAGTGGATTCGGTGCATTCCTAACTTATTTTCCCCTACAATATTTCACAAAGGATTCAGGGTTCAGCCGAATCCCCAAATAAGTGGATTTAGTGCATTCCTAACTTATTTTCCCCTACAATCTTTCACAAAGGATTCAGAGTTCAGTCAAATCCCCAAATAAGTGGATTTAGTGCATTCCTAACTTATTTCCCCCTACAATCTTTCACAAAGGATTCAGGGTTCAGCCGAATCCCCAAATAAGTGGATTCGATGCATTCCTAACGTATTTTGATTGTAGGGGAAAACAATGATTGTAGGGGAAAACAATGGAGCAAATTCCCCTACAGTTGTGCGCAATGGGTCAAAACAAAGGTTATTGCTTGTTCAAATTTTTAAATATTTTGTGCAATTTGCAACTAACAATTTTAGAGTTGTGATAATTTTAGAGTTGCATAAATTATTTCATGCCACCTACTGGTGGAACGCGATGTGGGAACCCTGAAATTAATGAATGTATAGGGTGCTGATAATTTCATATTCTCTAGTGTCAATACCATAAATACTCATAATAAATAGCATTCATTTTAGCATGAGACCCTTGCAAATGTGGTCTTAATAAGACTTAAAATGTATAAACACCCTCAAAAGCAATCTACACAGCAGACAATGCAGCACAGATAGCATACTGTTTATCAAGTAAACAGTCCAAACAAATAGATGATAACTTATAAGTTATACTCCAGTAGTTAAATCTATCAATCTAAACAAATGTATCTCTTTGAGTAGAAGCAGTAGTGATTAGTACTGTTAGTATAGATGGACCTATGTAGTATCTCATATCAAAAGCAAATTAACTAACTTATTATCCAGCTTTGTCAATATAGATAGACCTTTGCAGTATCTGAAGTCTGAGTAAATTTATCAGGCATAACTCTGTGTCATACACAGTTTAAACAGCATTGACACCGAAGTCAAAGGCTCCTGAAGCATAATAACTAGCAAAAACAACATGGTTTAGTGTTATAACAGTAGGTCAATCCTAAACCTGCCATGACTTGAGTGTATATGTCAGAGATGTGCTCTCATCCCCTTATGCCATATTTGTTGACCAAAGAGAGGTGACAGGTTAATTAGACCAGTGTAGTTTGTATTGAATGCTGTATGCTGTGTAAGTGGGAGAGTCATATCTACCTGAATCAAGCATTATCTCTTTAGATGTGCATTCCACCATATTAATTGCTAACAATTTAAAAAGTAACCTGTAACTGTAAAATATATAATGTTATGCTAATGGACATATTCAGTTTGCTGTGTAGGATGCTACATTTGTTATGATAACATAATACTACATATACAACAGAATTTTTGAAATCATAAACAGCACATATTGAATCCAAATGCTTAGACATTTTGTAATTATTGCTAATTATGAAAGCCTGTGCTTTTCAACCCTTCTGCCAGCCTACCGAGCATTTTTCTGCTTTTGGCCGGAGCAAGTACATTACTCAGTTTTTTAAATAAGTAAATAATGCATCATTTGCCCATTATAAGTTGCCAAAACAGTTGCCAAGAACCTTGTTAAAAGCCCATTCAGCAATGACAAAAGGTTCACATGTTCTTAACAAGTGCTAGTACTTCGCTAGGTTGTTATTACTAATAACAAGCACAAAATATACAGCAGCTAATGCCAGCGTCTAATCTTGCAAGCATGGAAAAAAAACTGTCCATGGTACTGAAACTTTTTTTTCCCAGAAAATCATTTACAGTGAATCTGTCTATTGTTTGTAAGCTTTTTGCACCACCATATAGCTCTTGGCATGCTGCATATATGTTGTGCCATTAGTTTTTGTTTGTAGCAGCACTAATTTGTGCCATTTACAACTTTTCTTTGTTTCAACCAGGCATTCCATGGTGTGTTGTGATTTAGGAAAATTAATTAGGAATAAACGTTGCATGGATGTAGACTAAGAGGGTAAGAAACAGAGGGTAGCGGGGCTGGGTGTAGAAACAGAAAAAATGAGGGGGGTCAAAATAAAAGACAAGGCACATTTTATACAAAAATACAGATGTTGGTAAGAGCAGTAGTTATCAGAGCCTTTGCATAGGGTCATTTGTGACAGGTGTCGTTAGGATTTCTTTTAAGAATTGGAGAATCCTGTTCCAATAAAGGTGGATTTTAGGGCATTTTAATGTATAGCAAAGAGTCTGCATTTCTCAGGCATCTCTGTTAGTGATGAGCCAATTTTTTTTGCCAGGCATGTATTAGCAGCGAATTGTCAAATTGTTTTGCAAAACTTTCGCTGTGCGCCAAAAAACAGTCGCCGTCATGTCAAAAAAGTTGTGGCTGCATCAAAATGGGTGTGGTCATGTCAAAAAAAGTCATGCAACACTCAAGTTTTGTGAATTTTTCACTGTTTCACAAATTTTTGGTTGTTTTGCAAATTTTTCAGCAAAGCGAAAACGGGACAAATTTGCTCATTACTAATCTCTATATAAGAAGCCAACTATCTAACATTATTTTTGACCAAGAGAGGATCCTCCATGACCAGTGGAGTGCATACCAATGTCCTGACCACAATCAAACCCAAGACCTCAGCACTGCAAGACAATGCAAACCTATGTGCTGTCACTCACTGTAAGAATTCACTGAATTAATGCCCCTTTTGCTGCATAACTCCACCTATGCACTTTGGCTACATGTAAAGATAAAAACACTGCCATATTCAACAAGAAAAAGCCTTCTTGCTTCTTCTTACGCAGACTTTGGAACTGTAGTTGCATGATACATTTCTTCAGAAATCTCTTCAGATTGATTCATTTCCTCCAGCAATCAGAAAAATAATTTTAGTAGGATCCAAAAGGTCAAGTTTTACCATATCCTTTTATTAATATGAAAATGTTCTATGATAGACTGTGGAAAGGGCTTGCCAAGTAATACAACCACCAATAAAAAAATATTTACAACAAAAATGTAAAACTTAATCTAGCTTGATATTTTCTCGATATCATTATAACACTTTTATCATCAGTGAGAGGGAACTGGAGCAGCTCATACCATAGCAGAACCTAATTTACACTTTGCAACCGAAAAAAAGTTATATTGGAAATTGCTTCTAATAAATGTTCTTAGGTTCTAAGTTCCATTTTAGCAGCATCAAATACAAATCAGTTATCAGAGAGAGAGTAGAGATAACTAATCATATTACATGAACAATGTGAACTTTACATATTGATTTAATGATCCACAACTGCTGATCTCTGCAATCATGGAGATTTATGTTTCTACTTATACTAAATGAAGAATATGGAACCAAACAGAACATGGTTTTTTAAGGATGAAAAAAGACATTGACTCAACACTTTCAGCTATTCATAAAAACTATTATAAAGCCTGAGCCAAAAGGACACAAAAACAAGCTACAGAAATATTGCTCCAACCAATTATTTAAAATCCCTTTCACTGCATATAAAATGCTCTGAAGGTGCCAAAAATATAATTTAGCAACTCTCATTTTTTTAGATATCAGTACTAAGGGGCAGATTTATAAACATTCAATTCTACAATTTTTACAGTTTTAAGTTTTCTTGCAGCAAAATCGCAATTTCAAATTCGAGTTTCCAAAACGTAAAGGGATTCTGTCACTGGAAAACATGTATTTTACCAAATGCAGTTAATAGTCCTCCTCCAGCAGAATCTAGAATCCATTGTCCAAACAGCAAACAGATTTTTTATATTTATATATATAACATTTTTTAGTTTCCCAGGTGTCCTCAGCCATGTGACCTGTGCTCTGAAAAACTTCAGTCACACTTTACTGCTGAGCTGCAAGTTGCAGTGCTATCACCCCCCTCCCAGCAGCTGATCAGCAGAACAATGGGAAAGGGAGCAAGATAGCAGCTCCCAGTAGATATCAGAATAGCACTGAATTGTAAGAAATCTGAGTCTGGCTTGGGACTCCTCCAGTTACATGGGAGTAGGAGAAACAATAGGTTATCTGAACGCATTTCCAATGTGTAGCACTGGCTCCTTCTGAAAGCTCAGACTCAGGCACAATGCACTGAGATGGCTGCCTATACACCAATATTACAACCAAAAAAATTTAATTTTTAGGTTCAAGAACACAGCGCCAGATTTCAAATCCAGTCAAATCCGTCCCCCATTCGCACCCCCCCCACGTGCATGCTTGAACAAACGTCCCCCCCCCCGCGCTGACACAAGTGTTGGCGCGTCTAAAATAGTAATAGTAACGATTTACTCTGTGAAAACGAATCTTTCGTCATCATTTAACATGAGATTCTTCTGAAGATCAAGGTTGTGCTGCTATCTACCTGATAAAACAATCTCTAGTAGAGGTTTTAGAAAAGGTTTTTACTCAGATTACTAACAACAAATACTTATATGTAGCTAGACTTTTCTTCCATGGTATCCACATATCAGTGACTCCCCTGGGCAACCCATGGTTACAAATCCAAAAGAAGCAAAAAAAGCACTAGTCACAGTTCACAAATGATGAACTGAATCTGACCTAAAGGGGCCCCGGAAGTAAACGAGGCAGGAGTTGGGGCACGGGGCCATGATAAGGCTAGGAAAAGGCCCGGTGGGGAGATGTGTCTTTAAAGGGGCAATGCATTGTGGGAATTGTAGTTCACAAGCGGAGCGAACGAGAGGCGGAAGGAGGAGGCAAAAAGAGGCGGGCGCAAGCCGAAGCAACCATTTTGGAGTGAGCAGCCGACGAGAGAACATGGCGCAGGACCTACTCCGCGGGATCCAGGAAGCGATGGCGGGACAAGACGGCGCGTCGTTCAGGAGTGAGCTGATGGCGCTGCTGACCGGAGCCCAGGAAGGAGAAGCAGGACACCCAGGGACCAGACCATCGGAAGCGGCACAGACGGGCCAGAGGAGGACCACGAGGCGCACCAGGCCGCCAGAGAGACTCAGCCCGGGCGCACCGCAGGACCGGAGGAGGAGCGCATGCCAGACGGGGGCAGCTGGAGGCACAGAAGCGGAGGGCCCGGAACGCGAGGGCCGAGGAGGCCAGAAGAGAGGAGAACAGCCGGAGGGCGCGCACAGCACAAGGAGACGTGACGCAGGCCCTGGGGCCGGACGCAGGACCGGGAGGAGGCCAACGGCCGGAAGGTGCGTGGGAGGAGAGGCAGTTGAGCGGGACGGGGGGCAGGAAGGTGCACGGCAGGCAAGTGGGGCCCAGGCGGGGGAAACGGGCCGGGCGGCAGCAGCGGAGGGAACAGGAGATCGGGGGATGGCATCCCAAGGGGGGTCACCCATAGAAGGGGAACCAGGCTGGCAGGGGCTAGGCAGTGAGGGCGGCAGCCCAGGGCCTGCAACAGGGACAATGAGCCCCCGAGCAACGGGGGACAATGGAGAGAGGGGAGGGGAGCGACCCAGCGGGACACGGAAGGGGCCTGAGCCCAGGCGAGGAGGGAATGACAGGGAGCGGGCAGCGAGGCACAGCCCAAGGGAAACCCCTGGAAGAGCATGGGGCAGGGAGTCAAGGAGCAGGAGGCGCTCCAGGAGTAGAGAGAGGGAGGGGAGATACGGCCGGTCAGGCAGCCGGGAGGTGCACCCGAGGTGGAGGAGCCCACGGGATTCACGGGCATCACCCAGGCCCAGGTGGGCAGACCAGGACAGAGGGGAAGGGCGAGGCCCAGGGGCCAGGTCACCCGGCGGGAGGTCCCCCGGAGCATGCTGCCGCTGTGTTTCCTCACCCAGGTCTACGGGAGGCGACAGAAGGACCCCTGACGTACGGGGAAGGAGCACCAACAACCGCGGGAGCAGCAGGGGCAGTCGAGTTCAGGACACTCCACGGACGACTGCAGTTACAGAACAGGAACAACCGGGAGCCGGGCACCGCCAAGACCACGGGAGGACGGCCTCTGGACAGGCGATCGCCAGCGGGCCAGGACAGGGTAAGACGGGGGAGGGGAGCGGGTCGAGCATATTACAGAGTCTGAAGGAACTACTGGCAAGGTGGGAAGGCCCCAGCCTGGATGCAGAGGGAGCGACAAGGGTATGGACGGGGGCAACGGCAGCCATAGGGCAGGCAGGGGCGACTGGGAACCCGGGAACAGCGGGGGCAACAGGGGTCACCGAAAAGGGGGCTGGAGGGGAGACGGAAAAGAGAGGGGAGGAGGCGGGAACGACAGAGAGGGAAAAGGAGAAAGAAACAATGACAGGGGGGGTACCGGATGCAGCCAGGCAAAATGCCTACGTATCCTTTGCGGGGCCCCTGGAAGCGCACCTCAAAAAGGAGGTAAGGGAGAAGATTGAGAAAGGGGAGTTTGTGGAAATCTTTGCCCTGCTGCCTTTGGAGGAGACAGTGGATATTAAAGAGGATGACAAGAAGGACAGGAAGGAGGAGGAGGAGGAGAGGGCAAAACGTTATAGAAAAATACCCAAAACGTTTGGCAACTGGTTGAGAGCCTTTTGCATATTGGCCAGCGTGACGGGACAAAAACACCCCGAGAAGTGTTCCGCGCTGTTTTGGATATGGGACGCGTTCAGGGTTTACGGCGGGTTGGCATGGTGGAGATACGATGAACAGTTCCGCCAACGCCTCGCCGTCAACCCTGGGATGAGATGGGACCAAGTCGACATGACCTTGTGGATGAGGCTCATGATGGCACAAAAAACATCCCCCTTTCCTAGGCCCACCGGTGGGGGGCAGGCGGCGGCCCCACCGGCGGGGTACAGACTGGGGTGCTGCTGGATGTATAACGACGGACAGTGTAGGTGGGGCACGGCCTGCAAGTACAAGCACGAATGCTCGGGCTGCGGGGGGTCCCATCCATACAGCAAGTGTTTCAAGAAGGGAAAGGGGGGTACAAAGAACACGGATGCTGGAAAAGGGGAGGACAATATTGAACCGGAGCTCTGCTCGGTGTCATACACGTCCTTTGACAGGGCCGTGGCAGTGGTCCAGGAAGCGGGACCGGGGGCATTAATGGCCAAGGTGGACATAGAGTCGGCTTTTCGTTTGCTGCCTATACATCCGGAGTGTCACCACCTGCTGGGTTGTAGGTTGGACGACGAAATCTACGTCGATCTATGTCTGCCCATGGTCTGTTCAATTTCTTGCTCCTACTTCGAGAAGTTTAGCAGTTTCCTGAAGTGGGTGGTAAAAAAGCGCACAGGGTCTCAGAACCTGGTGCATTACGGTACAGTCGCTACTGGGTAAGCTCAACTTCGCTTGCAGGGTAATCCCCATGGGCAGGGTGTTTTGCAGGAGATTGAGTGCACTGTTAAGAGGGAGTAAGGAGGGACATCACCACGTGCGCCTGACAGCTGAAGTCTGCAAATATGGGATAAATTTTTGAAGGAATTTAATGGCAAGGTAATTTTCCAGGGGAAAGAGGTCACGAATGAGGAAATTCAATTGTTTACAGATGCCTCCGGCAGTGTAGGTTTCGGGGCCTATCTGGGCGGTGGTTGGTGTGCTGCACGCTGGCCGGAGGAATGGTCAGAGGGTGACCTGATAAAAAATTTGTGTTTTCTGGAACTTTTCCCAATCGTGGTGGCAGTTTTCCTGTGGGGGACACAACTTGCCAACAAACGGGTGGTATTCAGATGCGACAACCTGGGGGCAGTACAGGCTCTCAATAAGTAGTCGGCCACCTTGCCGGAGGTAGTGCGGCTATTGAGAGTCCTGGTACTACAATGTTTAAAGATTAATTTATGTTTCAGAGCAGTACATGTCCCAGGTGTCGCGAATGTGGTGGCTGATGCTTTGTCTCGCGCTCAGTGGGAGCGTTTCCGACAGGTAGCACCAGAAGCGGACCTGTGGGGGGCCCCCATGCCAATTGGTCTGTGGCAGCTCGGGATCGGAGACTTGAAGGGATGGTGAGGACATCTGTGTCAGACGCTACCTGGACAGCTTACGGTAAGGTCTGGAAGGACTGGGAGCAATTGATGGCTTGGTCGGGGGGTTCGTTTGCACCAGAGGAAAGGATGGAAGCACTATTGTGGTGGGTGTATTGGAAAGTAGAGGAGGGTAAATCGGCAGCGATGGTAGAGAAAGGAATAGCGGCATTGGCCTTCCTCTTTAAGCTGAAAGGGTGGGAGGACATAACGAAGAAGTTTGAGATACGCAAGCGGTGTTAGGGCTTAAGAAGGAGAGGGTAAAAAAGGATGGCAGGAGGCCAGTGTCAGTGGAGCTACTCCAGGGGCTACAGGGGATATTAGCCAACACTTGCAGAACCAATTATGAGACAAGATTTTTCCAAGTGGCCTTCACACTGGCATTTTTCGGGGCCTTCAGAGTGGGGGAGCTAGTGAGCCAAAGCAAGAGTAAGCCGGGTGGGCTGGACATTAAGGAAGTATCCATAACAGACTCGGGCATCTGGGTGTGGCTGAGGAGGTCCAAGACTGACAAGTGGGGAAAGGGGCGACAGATAGAGCTGGCTAAGCTGGACGGAGGGGAGATTTGCCCGTGGGGATGCTTAAAGAGGTTTTTGGAAATACGACCAGGGTACCCAGGCCCACTGTTAGTTCACGTAGACGGGCAGCCGTTAACGCGGTACCAATTTATAGCAATATTCAAAATGGGCTTAGCAGGGCTAGGCAAACCCCCGGGAGAATTCGGCACACACTCATTCCGGATAGGGGCGGCCACAGAGGCAGCGAGGGCGGGCCTGCCGGAAGAATTAATACGCAAGATAGGGAGATGGGAGTCGAAGAGGTTCCGCAGTTATATACGACCATCACTCTTATAGAGGAGAGAAGGAAGTTGGGAAAAGAGTAAGTTTACACTGCTATATATGTTGGTTTGAGTTTTATTGTATTTAAGGTCATGGAAAAGTGGTCTGGCTGATTGGACATTCATACATTCACTGGGCAAGCGAAAGAGCGGCAGCCAGAAGTGTGGGAGAGCAGCTGGGTTTTTCGACAGGACAAGCGAAGGTGAAGTGGTTTGGGTTTAGGGGGCTACGATGGCCCGAGTTGTTGACCAGGGTAATGGAGCTGGTGACGAAGGAGGCATCACCAGAGGTGCTGGTGATTCATGCAGGAGGAAACGACATGGGCATCGTTGCGCAAAGAGAATTGGTGAGAATGATGAAACGTGACGTGGACAGGCTGCGCTCACGTTTGTTAGGGGTAAAAATAGTCTGGTCCGAAATGGTGGGAAGGCTACAGTGGAGAGGGGCCAGAAACCAGGCAGCAATGGAAAGGAGTAGAGTGAAGGTGAACAAACCGATGAGTGCTTACGTTAGGCATCTGGGAGGGATTGTGGTCAGGCACAAGGAATTGGAAGGTAGACTGCCAGGATTTTACCGTCTGGATGGCGTGCACTTGTCACCAGTCAGACTGGATATTTTTAACTTGGCGTTGGCTGACGGGATAGAAAGGGCCTTAGGGCTTTCGGTTGGGCAGGCGCGTCCGGCTTAAGGGGTTCACCCTGGAACGCTGGTGGTGGAAGGTTAGACGGAGGCTAGTGAGTACAGCCATAGGTTGGTGGAAAATGGGGGCTGTGGTGGCTAGAAAAAGGGGGTTCCTAACCTCAGGAAAATGATGACGGTGGGGGGGCAGAGACAGCTTCCACAAAGCAGCCTTCAGCGGCTTATTGTTATGAGGTTACCAATGAGACTGTTATGTTATGTTATTTATTTACAGGAATATGTTATTGTTTAACAAAATCATAATGTTGTAAATAAACAGGCTTCGGCCTTTTCTATCCACAAGAGGTTGTCGTGTATATGTATTGGTAGGGGAGGTGAGGTAAGTGAGAGGGTGAAGGGTATTTGGGGAGGGCCGCAAAATTGACACTGCACTTATCAAGGGGCCCCGGAAGTAAACGAGGCAGGAGTTGGGGCACGGGGCCATGATAAGGCTAGGAAAAGGCCCGGTGGGGAGATGTGTCTTTAAGGGGGCAATGCATTGTGGGAATTGTAGTTCACAAGCGGAGCAAACGAGAGGCGGAAGGAGGAGGCAAAAAGAGGCGGGCGCAAGCCGAAGCAACCATTTTGGAGTGAGCAGCTCCCACCCTCCCTCCCTTAGAAAGGGGGGGGGATAAGGGTTATTAGGATATAGACGCCTAGATGGGTCTTAGTCGCAGCCGGGACGGAAATAGCTCAAGGTTAGGGCGGAAGGTTAGACGGAGGCTAGTGAGTACAGCCATAGGTTGGTGGAAAATGGGGGCTGTGGTGGCTAGAAAAAGGGGGTTCCTAACCTCAGGAAAATGATGACGGTGGGTGGGCAGAGACAGCTTCCACAAAGCAGCCTTCAGCGGCTTATTGTTATTAGGTTACCAATGAGACTGTCATGTTATGTTATTTATTTACAGGAATATGTTATTGTTTAACAAAATTATAATGTTGTAAATAAACAGGCTGTGGCCTTTTCTATCCACAAGAGGTTGTCGTGTATATGTATTGGAAGGGGAGGTGAGGTAAGTGAGAGGGTGAAGGGTATTTGGGGAGGGCCGCAAAATTGACACTGCACTTATCATGACCACTAGTGCAGCACGCAGCATCAGAGCAACTGAGTGTATATGTGTTTATGCTTTTGAGATCATTTGGCATTCCTTTATACTTTTATAAAGTTAAGATGTGGGTATGGATTCTGGCCATGATTATCCCTTAGAAATGATCCCAACAACCCAGACTTCTCACCCCTGCAAGCCTCAGAACAAATTCAACCACAAATCCTGATGAATGTGAAAGGATAGGGCTTTTATTTACACATTAACACACCATCTGCAAATCTGCCCCCCCCATACTCCTACCCTGTCCTCCTTGCCTTCCTAACCTGGTCACAGCTACCCTTCCTCAACCCTTTGGTTTCCAGGGAGTGCCATTCTTGGTAAGAAAAGTCATTATGTTTAAGATGGTAACTTGATATTATGAGGTGATAACTCATAGGGTTTCTCTAAGAACTGAACTGAGAAATGGATCCTTGGTGATTACCTACTACTGTTTATGAATAGCTCAGCAGAGCAAGATCTGAAAAACAGATGCACAAATATATTTCAGACAATGTAATGATCATATATTTTTAACTAGTCATATTAGTTTTATGTATAATTAAATATTTATTTAATGTCTGTCCTGCCTGTTATCATTTTTCAATTATATAATATATTAATATAAATATATATATATCACTTTATATACAGACTCTATTCTATAGCCTTGCGTCACCCAAAATCCAGGCTTTGGAGAACCCCCCCCCCCCCCCTACTTTTTTTTCATTCAGAAAGAGGTTTTTTTTCAGAGATTTTACAGTGCACTAAAACAAAAGATACATTTAAAAACTAATAGTTAAAATAATTTGTGCTTAACTTAATCTCTGACCTGTAACTTAGCTTTAGAAATTACTTTATTATACCCAGTTGTCTGAAATGTAATAGAACTAAATGGTAAATAGATAAGCTAATAATTTTGTTTTACTGTTTAAAAAAAAAATGCAGGGTTGAACTAGGAAAAAGCCCAGTGGCCCCTGCCGACCCAGATCCTCTTCCCACCCCAAGGCAGAACATTTGGGTGCTCCTGCCCCACCCCCCACAAGTGAGAGGTACAACATACGTAGTATGTGGAGAGGCCTAGAGGGGAGGTGTAGGTTGGCAGCGAGTTTTGTGACTGGTGGGCCCTGGACACCCAAGTCCGACATTGCATTCATGCAGCTACACAGCTCAAACATTTTAACTGACAGCAGTGTAGCTAGCTTCTCTGAGCTCTCACACTGCAGAACTACAACTAGGGCTGTGTAATAAATCTTCAAAGCTTGCATTTTCCATATACAGTGACTGATATATGTAAGAAGTTTACATACAGGCATGTACAGTTGAATGGAAACACAGGCATTAAATGATATTAACTGACCTCAGTATTCCCTATGGAAACTGTACTGATTGAAGGTCATGTAGGTTTTCATGTTAGCCAGCAAAAAGCAGGCATAGAATCATAGCAAGCATTTGTAGCATAAGAAAGTTGTTATATCAGCCATGATTACACACATTAGGGGCAGGCAGGCACTGCTCTGGAAGGGACAACTACCTCTGACTGGGCTGATAATGAACCCCTGCTGAGATGTGGATAGAAAATATCACACTGTCAAGCTGATAGATCTATTTTTCAGGATTAAAGCACACATGGCAGACAGCAGTTACTGAAATTCTAGGAAAGAGTTCATCAGTGAATGTCTGTGGCTAGCAAGTAAGGGACAACACCCTTGCATTAGGATATTTTTAGTGATTTGTATTATTAAATACTCTAATATAATTTTATATATGCACATTAATTTACATTTTGAAAAGAAGTGAGATCTACCGTACTGCTAACTGAAGCATTAATAAGCTTTATAGCAATAGCACTGGTTATGGTCATATATAAATGGTGCTAAAGCTGCCCCTAAACCAACCCATTATAATTTCCTACTTGCTTTGGCAGTGCTAAATGTATTTTAACCTGCCTATAAAGCAGGGGTGCCCAGACTTTTCCCCCCCGACGATCTACTTTTGACTCCTCCCCACCTATGTACACGACGCAGCGTACGTACACATACCCAATAAATGCGCTGCGCTTCCGCATTTCCTGACTTCGACGCTTTGCCCACCCCTGCTATAAAGCCTATTTCATTTGATTTGTCTATGTTGCCTTATATGTTAACTTCAGAATTGTTGGATCCTTCAGAAAATGGATCTTTAATGTTGTACTTATTTAATCCTGACTTGTGCTTCATTATAATCATCAGGAATTTGTTTTTTTTTTTTTTTAAAAGTGTCATGACTATGGAGACATATTTTTGCTTTCTCACAGTAAAAGGGCTTTGCCAAAAATACTTATAAAATCTATTTTCGGAAGGCAGAACTACTTTACTGAGCATAGCACAATATTTTTAGGAACAGATACAACAATTTATCTTGATAATAGTATCTTGTCAAGTAAGCAACACTTCAACCTCAAACTGTAGTCCTACTAATATTGTACTATATCTCCCAGACAGCCTGTAGTTAAAATGCCATTCTCAGCATCTTCAGTCAGACAGTGATGGGTAAATATGCTAGGGTTTGCAGTATAGGAACAAATGATAGGGTACACATTTGGCATAACTGATCTGAGCATATTTTGTTAGCTAGTGGACTTGTACCCCATGGGTATACATGATGGGTGTGTAGGGAATTTGTTTCTAGTAATGGTTTTCATAGGGTTATTTATTTATTGGGGTTGAGGGTTAGTTTTTCTAAGAACTCAGTATAGCTTAGAAATGGAAAGATTGCTTTAAGGGGATTGGTAAAAAGAAAGGTATATTAGATATATTACCCAAGCAAAGTTTAATACTTAATACGTTTAATATCTTTTTTCAGCAATGATCAAAGGAACTATTTTAATGATAGCAAAAATTAAAAAAGTCAGGCTGAGTTAACTTTGATGCTTTAGTTATCCCCCTATATCTTTTGATTCTTTGTTTATTTTAAAAAAACAAGCATTATAAAGGCACTGGGAGTTATAATGAATGTTTCAATTACTTTGCACTTTGTTGTTAACAGATGCCTACTTCAAACAGTAAGTTACAGAAATAGTCTGTTTGATTATCCAGCACTTCTAAAGCAATGGGATCTTTAAAGAAGGCTCAGATTTCCATCAAAATGGCATCCCTGGGGCTGCCCAAGCCTCCGCTGTACACCAATGGTGCATGAAACACTGTGCTGTTCTTTCACATAATCAGAATGGCACTTTGTTCACTGTACTTGTGGACTTACATGTGCCCTATATTCTGCAAACTATAATTTGCAAATATTCCAACCTTTTCTCAGACCTATTCACTCTAAAAATAGGCCTCTAAATGGCAAAAAAGTTCCAAGCAGTTGCATTACCTTTTTACCTTTTTTTTTTTTAATTCCAAGAAATTATGGACTAAAAGTACTGTTAATATGAATGCATTTTGTTACAACTGTGCCACCTGCTGGTCACTTTCCGAACATGACAAAGTTGAGGACGTTGTCGAGGAAGTTGTCAGGAGAAAGAGAGATGGCTGATCTGATGTTCTTCTGGTTAGGAAAGACATGATAAAATTATCTGAGGTCTCTAATATTTTTTTGTAAATAAAAAGTAATGCAATAGAAGTCTCATCAATTTTACATCAGCTTATTTTACAGATTAACTTATCCTTTAAAACTACAACTTCAATAGTTTCATTGAGATAGTTCTTCAGTGCAACTTCTATTTTCTAAGATTCTTTTTACTGTGCTGCAATCCTGACATCTGCCTAAACCCCAAACCAGCGCTGCAGTTTGTTCTTTAGATCTATATATCCCAATAAAACCACATTATTTCATATGGGAAGTGGATATTGAAATTCTTGACATTTTCCTATCAGGCAATAATTGTGTTGAAGTTGTGCATTGGGGAGTATGTGGGACACAAACATGCAAAGAATCCATAGTGTAATCACCAGACAAACTCTGCGGCAAGCTGCCCCCGTTTAAGCACCATTGCTCCCTCGAAATTCCCCACTGATGCTCATTTTTCAAATGCAACATTCCAGCATGACAGGAGGGACTTTGGTACAACAGGGGTCCCAGCTGTAGTTTGCAGCCACAGCATTGTAAACTCCGCATTTATGGTAAACTATTGATCTCTGAATATATCTCTGTCTGATGATAGAAGCCTACTGACATGCTACTGCCTTTACGATGATATCACAATGTGACCTATACAAAATATTTTGGTAACAAAACACCAAAATAATTGTGACATTGTGAGTGATCACTGTTGCATCACTGAACGCAATGCAGTCTTTTGATAGCTTGCTGCATATACCCCTCTACTGATATTGTATCCCTATCACTGATCTGTCAGTAAAAAGTCTTTTAGGTAATGTACATTATTAGGTGATGTACATTATTAGGATTACTAAGTCAGGGAGTAAACGGAGATAAACCCTCTATTTATTGCTTTGTAGCATTCTGCATAATAAAATAATAAATACATTTTTAGAGTAAGAAATCACACACACGGGGCACAGAATGGAATGATCCAATGAAATATGTTTATTTTTACTTGGCTTTATTAAGGTTTTGCTCTTCTATCCATCACAAACATTTACAACAAGAGTACTAATTCTGAAAGGAACCTTGGCTGCCCAAATTTTTTAGGAGGAGGACTGCTGATGCTCACTTATGGGGTACTTGCCCTGGGCTCATCAGTGCTTTAAAGTGGCCCTGCCCATAAGCCATTAGCCTTAGGATCACCAGGCTACACCGAAAACAGATGGAAAGGCATGGCTTACCTACTCTACGGAACTGGACAAGATTTCAGGAAACTGATCCCTAAGAAAGAGTTCACTCTTGCTCAATGTTGCCTCTTTCATAACTTATGTATACATACTGTATATTCTGTGTAGCATTCACTTTTACTTTTATTATGGTATAAAATAATTTACCCCTTTAGAGCCATGGCTCTTTAAAAATGAAAGTAAATATAACATTTCCTATTCATACATAATATTAGTGTATAGTGTCTACGATATTAATTATATAGACACAGACTGTCCATCATTCTCATCAGTCCCTGCCCCAGTGGAGCTTACAGTTTGTTTTCCTTATCACATTAATACAACACACAGCAATGCACTGGGGTCAGTTAATTAGGAGCCAATTAACTACTTTTTGGAGCACGGGAGTTCCCTGAGTAAACTCACACAGACGTAGGGAGAACATATAAAATCCTTGGTCAGAATAGGAAGACAGCACTGATAATTACTAAGCAAGTATACTAATATGCATACTAGTTCCACAGCTACTAGATTACTTAAATACTCACCATGTCTGGGCTTTCTGTTAGAAAAGCTGAATTGTACTTGATTTCAGTAAGTTCATTCTTTTCTGATGACACATCTTGCTCATCCACAATCAATGTTAATGTATGCCTTGAAGGTAGATGATCTTGAAAATAGTTGGCATCAATATTTAAAACCTTCTTAGACTCAGACAAGGATATTGCATGAAAGGAATCAGCAATCCTTGTGCAGTCTGTATCTGTTTCACGGCAGCCTTTACACGGTGCATCCTCTTTCCAGATGGTACTATTTTTGGTTCTGTGTATATCATTCAGGCTTTTTGCAGTATACTTGAGTGCACCTTTATATTTCCCAGGACTGTATGCCTTGTTACTTGCTGGATTCATAACACTGGCTGTTATTTCGTCAAGGAACTTGGAGAACTGAAGTTTAGGACAACTTTGTTCTTTGCTGGCACACACACTTACCCTATTGTGACTCTGCTGACTGACGTCTGATGAAGATGAACTCAGCCAATACCTGTTCTTACTTTTCTTGTCCTTGTGAAACATTTTTCTTTATGAATTTGAATTTCAGCTGACCCTTTTTAAAGGTTTTTGTTCAGTGTTTTGATTTTGTGCGTCTGAAGCAACACTCTTTAGGGGAGGACTGTAGACTTTTTCGCCTGTCTAGGTTCCACAGAAGATACTCAGCAAGTTTTCAGTGTCCTTTGGAGAGATGCTAAACCTTCCACTACACTACAGAAACTGACCGAACAGCAGCTTTAAAACTACACGATCAGCTGTAAAAGGTTAGATTATTTATACTACTAGAGATGTATATTGCTGGCCTATGTCTGTATTCACTTGCAAACAGATGGAACATAGTAACGTTACCATACATTAAATGTTCTCTAAAACACATGAGCCTCTATCGATCCTAAAAGTCAGACAGTGAGGACACGTGCATTGAACTGCAGGCAAGTCTGCAACAATATCTATGAATCAATTGTTTGGCATGCTTTTCCATGCTGCTAGACTTTTCCAAATCAGATATCACTGAAGGTCAGGTTTTAATTAATGAGTGATTCAGCATAATTTGGCCTGTACTCAATGTATACTCCACCTTAGGGGACAGAATTTTTACCTATTAAAGATAACATATTAAACCTTACAGTACATTTAAGCATGTGAGATGTTGGTGCTGAGTCTGTAGAAAGCATTTAGCTGAACTGTAACTGCATTAAATATTATCTCTTATAAATTAAGAAATTATATATATATGTAATTCATATAAAATGTATTTGATACAGTACTTATTTTATTTCACCTGCTTGATAGACTCCCCCACCCTTTTCATAATAACTACCTACAGCTGCTCATCTTTTGTACAAATTTTTCCAGCTTAATGAAAATGATTATGTTGTATTGAAGTTCAGAAGCCTTAGAGTCTGAAGGTTTCATACAATTACATATTTATCTTTGCATCTACCTTGAATGCACTATAATGGTGAATGCTAAAACTGCTATTACCCACTAAAATACTTCTGTGTGGGAGGAAGAGATGCACAGCGGCTCTCAACCAGGTTTACACCAACTGGCTAATAGCACATAATGGCACATTTATACTATCTGTAAATTTCATTCCTGATCCCCACTATATCACTTTACATTATGGTAAAATACTTTTTGTAGGCAAAAAAAAAAAAATGACAATACCTGTTCAATTTATAAATCAGCCCTTATGTGTTATGCACCTAAATATATAACAGATAGAGTGATCACCACCTATAGGTCAAGACCCTGCTCCAGGCAGAGAATACCACTGCCATTAGAAACACACTTTTGTGTCTCATAGTTAAAGGCATTCTGTCACGGAAAAAACATGTTTTTTCAGCACTCCTCCAGCAGAATTCTGCATCGAAATTCATTTTTCAAAAGTGCAAACAGATTTTTTTATATTTAATTTTGAAATGTGATGTGGCTGAACATATTCTTAGTTTCCCAGGTGCCCTCAGCCATGTGACTTTTGCTCTGATTAATTTCAGATAAACGTCACACTTTACTGCTGAGCTGCTGGAGTGATATAACCCATCCCCCCCAGAAGCAGATTAGCAGAACATTGGGAAGGTAGCAAGACAACAGCTCCCTGACGCCTGAATTGCTAAAAATTGCTCCCATGCTCCACCTAATGGTAGATATGATAATAGCACTCAAAAGTTAACAAAATAGTTGTATTGTATATTGCTCTCTGAAACTTAGGCAAAATGACCTGAGATTGCTGCCTACACACCAATATTACAGCAAAAAAACCCAGTTGGTTCAAGAACAACATTTTAAATGGTAGAATGAATTATTTGTAATGTAAATAGTGTAATTTAGTAATAAAAACTATGCCATAAAACCCTTGACAGAATCCCTTTAAAAGCAAATTGGAATAAAAAGAAAAACCTCTGACACAAAAATTTAAAGCATATCATCTTAATAGCAGAGGTTAATGATTAATAATTGTGCACAGTCACAATGCACATAAGCACAGTTTTACTGAACATAGAAGTGGTAACTGCAAACAATGCATAAACACTGTAATGTAATTGCTAATGTACTTAATAATTTAATTATTAATGTAATTATAATTAGGGATGCACGGAACCCAGTTTTTTGGGTTCGGGCGAACCCCCAAATCCATTGTAAGGGATTTGGGAATACCAAACCGTATCCTTTCCACTTCCGTGTTCACAAGGTGACATTTAATCCTTTAAATACTAAGTAACATATGCTAATTAGGATTCAGATTCGGTTCAGCCAGGACCGTGGATTCGGCCGAATCCGAACCCTGCCGAAAAAGCCCAAATCCTGGCCGAATACCGAACCGAATCCAGAATTCAGTGCATCCCTAATTATAATGGTAAGCATTTTTACAGAAAATACTAGCATCTATAAAAGCAACTCTTTTATCCAACACACCACAATGTGCAATTTCCCTCCATTGAGAGTAAAAGAATTGACTTCCCAGCAATCCTTAAGTACGTCTCGGTTTACTATGGTCCAATAAACAGCGATAATGAATGCAAAGGCGTGTTTACTAATGTGTTCATTGCGGATTTTTTGATGCTAATATATATATTATCACCAATTATTACATTCATCCTACATAAGTTGTCTGACAAGGTTTACTAAAAATTATCGCCAGTTTTTTTGCCAAATACAGACAAAATTGTAGCCAATTTTTATCACCACCTGGAAGGTGACATTATGTCGGACAAAGCCAGAAATTGTATAGCAGGAGAGTTGTAAAGTAAATTTTTTAACATAAGCAGCAAAAATGAGTAACTGCACTGGGGATTATACTTATAATATAGGTGATGGTTTATAGACAATGTTTATGAACTTCAGTAAACGAATGCCATAGTCTCATTTGACACCAACCAAGGCCCTAATCACACCTCTCTTGAGATTATGGTTATAATGATCCAGTTATGTTTTTTTAATGTCCAATTCCTCTTCACTCAAAATGGTAAAATGAATAAAGTATCCTTTAGTGGGTTATTAAGACCAAATGACAGGATTAGTGGACATCTCTGCCTCTGGAGCTGCACCTTCAGGTTTAAGGCTAATGGCACATACAGCTGAAAAGCCCCTTTGCTGGTAAAATGATTGTTTGTGTCAAATATATATGTCTTTTATATTTTGGATATAAAAGAGTGAGAAATTGTGTTATTTTTTATTACGTTTTCCATTAGTTGTAGAAACAATGCTTCTGTGCATGCGCAAAACAGCAACTGAACGGTACATTTGGTCACATTGTGCACTCAATTAAAATTATTTACAGATCTATGCCTACACAATAGGCTCTATTAAGGAAACACTAGTGTAAGAAGAAAGAATCAAAAAGAAAAAGTAGTAAGAAGAGGAGGAAAAAGAGATGGAAAAAAAAAGGATATCAAAATAAAATTAAAAAAAATTTACAAAAAAACTTCAGTTTTTCATGATGTCGTTATTATCTATCAGTGGGTATTGTTCAGTCAACAAAGGGTACTTGATTAAAAGACTTCATTATTTTGGGTCTGGCTTTGTCTATTGACCCTGGGACCCCATAGGTGATTTTTTGTTGGTTATTATTCATCAGATTTTCTGTTCCACGACTTGTGGATGTGAATGAGGTCCCTTCCAGGTGGAGGCTCATGTTGTATGAATTTGTCCAGGAGTTGTCTGCCCAACAGTGCTGTCCATGGCTCTGGCTCAATACGTTTTTGCAATAGCAGTATGTGTTTTTAATTTAAGATGATTTATACGTGCCTTCAGTTGGGTACTCTCTTACTTGTGTAGTGCCAATGTGAGCCATTTTTGTTTTAAAGGAACAGTAACACCAAAAAATGAAAGAGTATAAAAGTAACTAAAATATAATGTGCTGCTGCCCTACACTGGTAAAAGTTGTGTGTTTACTTCAGAAAGTCTACTATAATTTATATAAATAAGCTGCTATGTAGCCATGGAGGCAGCCATTCAAAGGAGAAATGGCACAGGCACATAGCAGATAACAGATAAAACACCATTGTATTCTACAGAACTTATCTGTTATCTGCTATGTAACCTGTGCCTTTTCTCCTTTTTTCCAGCTTGAATGGCTGCCCCCGTGGCTACCCAGCAGCTTATTATATAAATTATAGTAGTGTTACTGTAGCAAACACACCAGTTTTACCAGTGCAGGGCAACAGTGTATTATATTTTTATTACTTTAAAGCTCTTTCATTTTTTGGAGTTACTGTTCCTTTAAGCAGTTGATTGATTTGGAAATTTTAGTATTCAGAAGGGCGAGAAATGTATATTTTTCATGGTTTCTGCAAACATTGCAGATTGTAAAGTGATTAGATAATCTGTGTGTGGTGTATACAGAGGAGGCTTGCGTTAAAACTATTCAGCTGCAAATCTGAGAAGGTTTTACAAAAATATATCCACTGCGGTTTGAGAGGCTCGGTCTGTAATTATTCTGAACCCTGTATTGTTAGAATGGAACATTCCCCACAATGCTGAAACTGAAGCATGTGTATAACAAAGGAACCAATGGGCCAGAAGGAAAGATTGTAGAGTAATTATAGTTTGATTGCTGAGGTTAATGAATTATACAATGCATGTATTTGTATTATCAGTCACTTAAATGCCAAGAAGATCTGCAGCTCAGCAAAATGGGACTACAAGTAAAATTGCATTTACTTGAAATAAAGTGGCACTAAACAGCATTACTTGAAAAAGGGGGAATAGGGGCTTAAAAACTAGTCACCAAGGTTGAAACCCTTTCAAATTTGCCATTTAAAGGAAAACTATACCCCCAGAATGAATACTTAAAGGAGAAGGAAAGGCTAAGTCACTTGGGGGAGCCAAAATGTTAGGCACCCCCAAGTGACTTTAATCGCTTACCTTGTACCCCGGGCTGGTGCCCCTGTTAGGAGAAAACTGCACCAGCCCGGGGTACCTGTAGCGATGCGCTTCCTCCTTCCTTCTGTCAGAAAAATCCCTGGGCCGGCGCATGCACAGTAGAGCGAAAAGCTGACTTTAAGTTTGACTTTTCACGCTACTGCACATACACAAGCACGCGAACGAGGAAGAGGAGATGCTCGCAACTACCCCAGGCTGGTGAGCCACTATTTTGTAATGGGTAGTGATGGGCGAAATGTTTCACCAGACATGGATTCGCGTCGAATTTCCACATTTTGTCATTGGCGGATTGTTTCGCGAACGGGTGAAAAAATTTCCCGCGTCAAAACAATAGCCACGGGCATCAAAAAATAGTCACGGGCGACAAAAGAGTAGCCGCAGGCGACAAAAGAATTTTTTTTTTTTACGCACAACATTTTCGCCGTTTCTTTTGAAAGATTTGTGAACTTTTTGGCAAAGCGAAACAGGGACAGATTCACTCATCACTAGTAATGGGCTGTGTGCTCCCTCAGAGATCACCTGACAGGAAATAATGCAGCTCTAACTGTAACAGGAAGAAGTGTGGGCGTAAAAGACAGAACTTTGTCTATTCATTGGCTGATGTGACCTAGCAGTATGTGTGCCTTGGTTTGTTTGTGTGCACCGTGCATTCTATGATTCCAGGGGGCTGCACTTAGCAATTTTCTGTTTAGGATTAACCAATGGCAGAATTACTAAAAAGTATATTTTGATTTAAATTGGTTTTCTTTTAAGATGAAGCAGGGCTTTATATATATATATAAGCTGCTTTATGCAAAAGCCTATAATTTTCCTTTAATTGGGTACATGCTTATGAAAAATGCTGCTTCCATTCTGTAAGGAATTCTCTTCCACTTCTTGTTACATGTATTTCTTGCAACATGACTCAAGGCATATAAATATAATATTGCAACTCGCATATAAAAGCACAGTCCTGCACTGTATGTACAAATTATATCTATTTAAAGTTAATGCTAAGGGGCTGATTTACTAACCCACGAATCCGACCCGAATTGGAAAAGTTCCGACTTGAAAACGAACATTTTGCGACTTTTTCGTATGTTTTGCGATTTTTTCGGATTCTGTACGAATTTTTCGTTACCAATACGATTTTTGCGTAAAAACGCGAGTTTTTCGTATCCATTACGAAAGTTGCGTAAAAAGTTGCGCATTTTGCGTAGCGTTAAAACTTACGCGAAAAGTTGCGCATTTTTCGCGTAAGTTTTAACGCTACGAAAAATGCGCAACTTTTTACGCAACTTTCGTAATGGATACGAAAAACTCGCGTTTTTACGCAAAAATCGTATTGGTAACGAAAAATTCGTACAGAATCCGAAAAAATCGCAAAACATACGAAAAAATCGCAAAGTACCGATCATTACGAAAAAAACGCAATCGGACTCCATTCGACCCGTTCGTGGGTAAGTAAATCAGCCCCTAAGTGTATGAAATTCTTTGCAGGTAATCATGTAAATGTGGCAGCACACTAATATCTTCCCCTAATTACTATCCGCACAGTGCTCCATAGTAGTCAATATAAGCCACACATTGCTATCACAGACTAATGGCAACATTTTGGCATTATATATACTGTATATATATATTATAGCAGTACAGCAATGAAATACTGCTTTCTTTCTTTGCAGTGATAAACAATATTATTAAGTTATGCACACTGTATTCTTAGCATTGTTTTTTATATTTGGAAACTTTAATAAAATATAACTTACAAAAAAAAATATAGTATATTTTAATGGCCAGTCTCAATGTGGTGCCCTACATAAGAATAAGCAGCAACAGTATTTAAAGTGCAACAAAGCTGTAAGTTACATGAATCTGTCATGTCCATGCAAGATGCTTATTATTGAAACATTAAAAAATAACACATATGATGACAAACTGTCCTGAATTATTCTGAATGACTCTAATCTGAATGAATCTAATACAGATATGCTTCCCAGGATTTATACAGGGGCGGTCCAAATCGACCGGGCACTCTAGGCAACCCTTTCAGTCACCTCACCCCTGCACCTTCCCGCCCCCGCCTTGCGTGTGCTTCGGTGCAGGGGGGTTGGTCGGTGTGGGGGGTCGGTGGGAATGCGTAATGACAAGTGTCAGGGGCAATGACAAGGGAGCACGGACTAGGGGTAAGCCCCCCAATGGTTGCACCCCAGTCAGGTGCGTCTTCTGCCTACCCCTGGTTCCAGCCCTGGATTTATATGATTGCACTTTTTGTTATCTTATTACAATGATTAACATGGTAGCTGTGGCTAAATGGGCTCAGCATGAATCTCTAGGCAGGCATAGTTCTTAGTTCTATAGGAGACCACACCCTTCCTGTGAGTACACATTCCGAGTGTTAGGTGTTTGTTGGCTCCACCAAAAAATAAAAATGCTTACATGGATGACTATGCAAAGGAGACAAGAGCAAACTAGCACTGCAACATCCCTGGGGGTTATTCACCATAAATTGTCAAAAAATGCATATTTAATCTCCAGAATTTTTCTTGTTCCTCAATTTTCCAATTTAAAAAATATATTTCTCCATTAAGATGCTGTTAACTGAGAAGCCAAATATGATTTGTCAATATTTCTTGGTTTTTCTGTAGTCAGCAACTTTCATTGAAGTGACAAATTGATTTTTACACAGATACTTTCATGACAGAAATTGATTTTATCTGTCACTTTGGATTCAAATGTAATTCTGAAAATTGGCTCCTGTGTAAAACATCAACATTTATGAAAAATATTGTCTGCTAAAAGCATACAGGGCAATACTACAATGAGTTGTATAGCATGCTATGGATTATACTGTGCTGTTTATTCATCGGGTTAAGAACTTATTCAATAATTATTAAATACAAATGGATTATCTGAAATGGCACAAGAGAAACTTATGAATAATTCATTCAGCAACCCCCACCCTCAAAATGTTAGGGTTTTACTACACACAAATTAATCAGTAGTTTCCTCCCACACTCAGGAAACATACAGGCAGGTTAATTGAATCCTGATTAAATTGACCCTAATGAGTATGTGTGTGCATGGTAAGGTACTTTGACTGTAGGCTACTGGGGCAGAGCTTCAGAATATGTTGGCACTAAATAAGTAGAGGATGATTATCTTAATAATTCAGAAATAATTAAGAGTCTGTGAATAAAATCAACTACCCAGAAGATTGCATTTCTATTTCCATACTGTATCTAGAAAAGATTTCATTTCTTTATTTAATATAGAGTAATACCTGTAACTGAATTTAGGTTAAAAAAAACCATGTCCATCAAGTTCAACCATTTCATTATGATGGATGATGGATGATGACAAAAAAAAAACTGTATCTGAAGTCACTACAATTTGCCTCGGGGGGGAGGGGGGAAACTTTCTTCCTGGATCAACTACAAACAGCTAATTTCAGTGACACTGTAACTTCTCACTTGCTAAAAAGCCATCAAAATCTTTCTTGACGCTATCTAATGTATCTGCCAGTCAACTGATCAGGGAGAGAATTCCACAACTTCACAGCACTAACTGTAAAAAACATTTTTTGCATATTAAGATGAAACCTTCTTTACTCTAATTGAAATGAATGTCCTTGTGTATGCTGGAAGGACCTACTTGTGAATAAAGCATTAGAGTTGATTATATAGTCCCCTTTCTACATAAAAAATTGGCAAGCCCCCATACCACGTCAATTGAAACTCCCATATGGTGGTCCTAACTATTTACCTCCAGTCTTATCAAAGGCTGGCACCTCCCTTTGTGGCACAAAACGCGTAAGGCTTTCCTGTATATTGTGTATGGATTCAATAAACTAAAAATGCTTTTAAAATAACTGGTGCTTTGAGAAATTCTACTTTTGGGTGATCCAGAGTGCCAGTCTGCTTTTCCAGTGTGTATTTCTTGTTGGCTCTCTAAGCTGAAGGTCAGGGGCATAAGACCCACCAGGACAAAGGGTAAGCTATCTACCTCGTGTATTTACCTTTTTGTGTATTTCTGTACTGAGAGAAAGCAGTACATGAATAAGTCCTTCAGTCAGAAACTGGGAGGTGGGGGAGCTAATGAAGGTGTTAGCAATAGGTGGTAGCAATTAGTATACTTACAGAGGACAATACAGGCAAATGCATAGTTTATTTATATGCCAAAAAAGTATATAATATAACACAGCTCCACAGTGTGTTTATTTTACACTTATTTACAAAAGTGCATTCACCAGAATTAGGCTGGAATTAACACAGTTAATATAGCAGCTAGCGTGATATTACTGCATATAAGTATATGCAGTTATATCACGCTAGTTGCTATATTATCATTCACTGGCCATTAACTGCCATTTTCCAGTCTATTAAGATGAAAGATAACTGTGTTAATTCCAGCCTAATTCTGGTGATTTCCAATATGCTGTTGAAAAAATAGACTAAGTTGCCAGGGGGGCTGGCTCCGGCCTGACTTATAAACTGTTGCCAGCTTCTTCTCAGCAAATCAGTACCTAACAGTTAATTTTTTTCTAATAGGAGCATGTTAAGTATAGCATAATGATTGTCAATGGAACAAAGTGTTTCTCCTAAATTAAGGAAAGTAGTCAATGCCGCCTCTTTCATGGGACAGAATTGATTAGCACATGTCACAAAAAGTGAGGCACTGCACAGTTTAATTGGATATTGAAAGCAATAATTCAGCTCATCTAATGAACTGTCTTTGTAACAAACAACATTGATTTTTAAAGTTTTGACATTGAACAAATTGAATTTAGAGGACAGGGTTTTCACTGGTCCCACTGAAGGTGTCACTTTGAGCATGGGCAGTGTATTCAATGCCCATAACTTCATTATAGCTCTCTATAGTCATAAAGATCCAGCAAATAAATTACAGTTTGTTTAACTCTATTTCCTTTTCTAGCTACACTATTTTTACCATTCTTTGTTTATTTTCAAGTTAATGTAAGGGAAAATTTGCTGACTGACCAGATGTGTTGTATATTGATTGGGGGGTGACCAGACTTGGACCAAATAAAGAGCAGTGTGCATTAGAGGAGAGTAATTATGCTGTCTGTATTGGTCAGAAGCTGTGCACAGAATGCAACATTCTGCAAGTGAGCCTAAGAGCAGCTTTCAGATCAGGGAGAAGCCAATGCCCCCTAATGTGTCAGTAAAATGCCTGTAACTGGAGGGAACTGTAGACTAACGGCATAGTGGAACAAAATCCGTACTAAAACAGATTAGAATTTTTGAGAAATGAGCATTCTAGCCTTAGGAACCTTATAAAGAGTAGTAACAAGAGGGAGAGGTAAGTTGTGAGAACTGAGAAAGTAAGTGAAAAAGCTTTAGCTACCAATCAGAACTTCTAATACATTTCAGGGCTCGTTTACATCTGGAACTGTAGCATTCACACAAAAACTGAGATCGTTATTGTGCAAACTGACACCATTTATCACTGGTACTTTCATCTGGACAGGACTTTTCCCAAACTGTAACCACACATTTGTTACTATTGTCATTGTATGCTATTTGCTTTTACTGGAGCCAGTGGCCATAACCCAAACCAACAGCTCCAATATTCCTTCTTAACCAAAATGACACATTGAGGCAGGTAGCATTGTCCTGGCACCTACCAAACTCAGACTTTGTCAGGCTGTCAGCAGGTGAAACACTATTTATAGCTCCAAAGTCCAATGATAACTATTTTTACAGTACAGACAAAATTTTGTGCAGTGTGACACTTTTGAATATACATTATATTTAATGCAGTTGCAAAATAACTCATAATTCATACATAGTAATTTATTATCATGGTTTGCTCCTTTTGACCATGCAAGGGGCAGACTGTACTACTCACATTTTATCAATATTTATTATTGAAGTTACAAACACATGTGAAAGATACTGTAGGTGAGGAGACACACACCCAGTGTGAAAAGTGTATAAAGGTGCCTTGGAAATAATTTCACCAATGATCTAGCAGCAAATACATAGGGGTTGATTTACTAAAGGGTGATAAAATGAGCACTAGTTATAGCATGCGTTAAACATTTTATCGCTTCTTATTTTTTGAGACTTAAGGCTTGATCCACTAAAAGGACAGGCGTCATAATTAACACGCAATGGGCCCGATTCACTAAAGTCCGAAATAAGGAGTGCTATTTATAGCATGCGTTAAAAATCTTATCACTTCTTATTTTTCGCTCGATTCACTAAAAGGACACTTGTCATAATTAAGAAGCGATGTTCTTGGCATTATTTATCTTACGATGACATATTTTAATGAAAAAAACTATGCGATAAGCGTTATTGACCTTTAGTGAATCGGCCCCTATAACGCTTATCGCATAGTTTTTTTCATTAAAATATGTCATCGTAAGATAAATAACGCCAAGAACATCGCTTCTTAATTATGACAAGTGTCCTTTTAGTGAATCGAGCGAAAAATAAGAAGTGATAAGATTTTTAACGCATGCTATAAATAGCACTCCTTATTTCGGACTTTAGTGAATCGGGCCCAATGTTTTTTGTGTTATTTAACTTGCGATGAGCGTTTTTCTCCGCTGTGCGCGTTATATTTCGCCGCTTGCTATATTAGCGCACACACAATTTTACGCACGTAACCATTACTGTTCTGAAAATGACCATTTCCCTGAAAACTGGAGGATGTATCACTCTAGGACCAACACATACTTGAAAAAATCACACTGCAAAATATATTGTGTTGCCAAAAGCTCACGAACCACAATTTTCTTTAAGTACCGCCTGCCCCAAGTAGGTGTTAATATTCGCACAGACTAATGCGATATTTAGCATTTAATGCTTCATATGTGTTTGTGAATCATGCGTTAGTACTATTTCTATGCGAGAATTATGCATTGCGTTTTTTTGCACATGCTATATGCGCCTTAACGCATGCGATATGACTTTGATGAATTGGGACTTAATTATCGCATGCTTTTTAACTCAAAAAAGCATGCTATGAGCGTTATCGACCTTTAGTGAATCAACCCCATAGCATTTTTCCCTCTGTTATTTTCCTATTGGTGCAGTTTAGTAAGTAGTTAACCTTAAAATAACCATTGATAAAACAGTATTAAATGACCCCAGAACTTAGACAGTGTTACTAATGACAGAATGGAAGATGTGTGATATACATACATTAGATAATTAGATAAAGTAATACTAAATAACACCAACAAAAAAAAAACCCACACTACTTACTCAGGTAGCCCTTTTAGAAATCAATGGGGATCTAAATGCTAAAGGAATTGATAACTTGCATATTTCTGTCCTTTGAACAATAGGTGTCACTGTTAGCAGCAGAAATAATGGTTAAAACGATGCATCTCTGTATTTCTTAACTTAGAAATCCCCACTATTCAAAGCTTTAACCAGTTAATGCAAACCTGCATCTACCAAGGACTGAGAAATCAATATCGAACGGACAGAGATGCATTAAATGGACATCTATAATACAAGGCCGGCAATAGCAGTTTAAAAGTAATACATAGAGATTTAGATTAGAATCTCAGAGAAAAATAGGTTACACAGTATCTCTGTAAAGCATCAGAACAAGTGGTATTTCTAAATGGCAAACCATGTGTATTACATTAGTTTTATGCCAAACGAAAGCTCAGATTATTTTTCTGTGCTTGGGCCTGCATTGGCTGAATAAAGCTAAAAAGTAGTCTTATTCTGCTGATGTGGATGAATGAATGATGCTTAGAAGGAGAGCTTTACTGAAGCTTGCCATAGATAATATTATTTACAATATTGCTGAACCATTATTGCAATGGTTATAGTGGCATCTGTGGTGCTGGGGAAAAGGTCTTTTTTTATTTCTAATGATAAGAACTGCATATTTATAACTTCCAGCCTACAGCTTCTCCAAGGACTGTGAACTCAAGTAGCATTATATTAGAAAATTTGGTCCAAAATCAAACCTTAGTTAGTCACAATTCATATTTATCTAAGGCAGATTTATACAATTGTGAGTTTAGACCTTAATACATAAAAACTCAACCATGTTCTATTAATTCCTATGGGATTTTTAGAAGAGTTTAGTGAACTCTAACTTTCACCTACTGATAAATTCACTTCTAAAAATCCCATAGAAATGAATAGGACTTGGGTGAGTTTTTACGTATTAAGCTCTAAACTCACATTCGGATGAATCTGCTCCTTTGTCTCGGAACAATTTTTATAGCAACAAAGTGGTCTGTGATTGCCGCTATAAAATAAATTGCTTGTTATTGACGAAGGAGCAAAGTAAATTCTGTATTTAAAGAAATGTAATAAAATATGTATTATTTTATCTTAACAAGACCAAGTCATTTGCAGCCATAAAATTGGGAATTACTTGACCTGGTTACAGATTCTAGTTATTACCTGTATAAAATGAATCTTTTGTAAAGGTTTTATAAGGATGAAGTTGTCGTGTATGTAAGACTTTTCAGCTGACTGCAGAATAAAAGTAACATTAGCAATGGGTCATTACTGCTTGCTGTTTCTACTGTAACAGCTAAGTATTTAAATTGTTCACTTCCTCGCCTTAATGAAACTAAAAGAGATTGATATTCTTTTTTAGTAATCAGTATGAGTGCTGAAAATGCTCTCACTAGCTAAAAAAGTAGGCTTTAAGCATGTTATATATTAAAGCACAATTTCATTTTAACAGTAGTAAATATGGCTTATGGAAGCATATCTTTCCTTTATGTTTTAGAAAGAGTCAGTCTTTTGTTAATGGTATATGTACTTCTAGGAGGCATACACAGTAGCATTCAGAAACAGCAAGGGCATAACATATTATAATTTCATACCTCCCAACATTTCAAAAATGTAAAGAGGGACAAAAAGAAATGCCGTGCATTGCGCAGCAAACTTTTTTTTACCCTGCCCATTTTTGTGTCCACATCCCCTATATACTGCTCCCATTTTTGGCAGGTTATTTCAAGTTTGAACACATTTCTGGAAGGAGTTTGGGGTCTTTTTTTGTGTTATTACAGTTTGCTAAAAAGGTGAAATTGCCCTTTAAGCTGCAAGTCAAAGTTAAATAAAATGTGTTTTATTGTACCTTTTCAGTTACTCCAATTTAATCAATCTGGTTTAATTGTTACGTTGCACAGTAGCCTGTCTAAATATACTTCTGTCTTCAAGTGCACTTGTCTACATACCTATTTTTCCTTACTAAAATTCTTAAAACATTGCTAAAATATTACATAAATCATAATATGAAATTAATTTAGAAAATTTTGACTTACTTGTTAATTGGTTACAGTTACACAGCCTGAAGGGCAGCAGACTAATGTTCCCAAATGTCAATGACTGTGTTTCATACTTAACACTGTGGTTTTACTCCAGTAAGTGCTGTGAATGACTGCAGAGCAGTGCCACATAGTTGTGGTGATCACATTGTCTCCAAAAACATGTGCGCCTATTCACACAAGGGAATCTAGCAGCTCCTTCTACCTTTGCAAGTGGTGGCAGCTTGAGGGTTCCCACAGTGTCCTGGGTTAATTGCCAAAACCACTGGCACTGGGACCTAAAGACATAATTTCGAAGCACACATGCAACTATAGTGGAAAATTGTCTCAGGCACTAACGTAAATGCTGCTTGGTTAAAAATCGCTTGCTAACATAGAGTGCCTGCTATGCTATCGCAATCAAGTTTACCTTAGTATATATACTGCAGACAAGGCCAGAACTAGGGGCAGGCTGAAAAGACATGTGCCTGGGGCACAACAGTGTGGGGTCACTATGCATGTACCTCTTTCACCTACCCCTAGGCCAGGCCCTTGCCCCCCCCAAACCGTCTGCATGTCCCCCCACCACCATTTGCCTGCCAATATTACTTCCTCTGTCTTCAGTGTGGGCGCTTATTTGTGTGGGTGTTTATTTGTGCATGTGCGGGAGGGACAGGGAGGCCGGCTTGGCTCAGAGCTGACTGCAGGAGATTTTTGCAGCCATTTGGCTCATCTGTTTATCCCTTTGCCATTTGATATGGATAAAAAAATCACTTTATCTCTCACACCTATTTTTTGCAGCAGATTAAGCAATTTTCACATTTTCATATCTATTTTTCTGAAAATCATAAATAAGTATAAGTAATAAACCATTAAAACATTTTGGTCTACTCTGGCCATAGCCACCAGGTTACAGACCCCACTATCACTGTTCATTGGAACTTTGAGATGCCTACTTATTAGCACTCTTACTATCTTGAGCTACTGAAGCAGCAGTTCAGCAGGTGTACAGCACCACAGGATACTTTTTTCTATACATACAGTATATCAATAATTTATTGTTATAGCAAAAATATCCTTATTTATACGAGTCTACATACAAACAGCCATGTGCACAGACTGTGCAGTTACTCAAACCAGTCCCTGCCACAGCCAAGCTTGCAATCCCCACCCCAGATGCACAAAGACTATGGTCAATTCATTAAGACAGTACAATTTTTTGACTGTGGTAGAAAGTCCAGACATGCAAAACAAACGTCAACTCCATTCAAGCAGTACTTTGTTGTATGCCAAACTCAGAAGACTAGTGACAGCAGTACTGTCTACTGGGCAACACTGACTCTCCTTCACATCATTTTAGGATTGTTGTGTACAGACTGACCCAAGACTGATGGCCGCTGTTACACTATTACAGATATAGCTGCCATTATTTCATATAACCTCCATTGCAGGTTAGACTAGCTTTTATCCACAAGCAAGGTATATTTTTTAGCAGGTTGATTCTGCCTTTATAAGGCACATATAATAGACTGAAGGGGAAGAAAGCATTAACATGGAGCATTCCACAGACCAGAGTTTTTGGGAGTGGACATTTCCTGTTCTAAATGCAGCTAAATGCAGCTGGTTTTCTGGAAAAAGTATCTTATGTAATGTAATGTAATGTAATTTGGATCTCCATACTTAAATTTACTAAAAAAATCATTTAAACATGAATTAAACCCAATAGGATTGTTTACCTCCAATAAAGGTTATTTATAATTTAGTTACCATCAAGTACAAGTACAAAGGAAATCATTGTTAAAAAAGCTGGAATTATTTGCCTATAAATGCAGTCTATGGAAGATTGCCTTCCCGCAATTCAGAACTTTCTGGATAACGGGTTTCCAGGTAATGGACCCCATACCTGTACTATGCAGAGAATTTTATCCAGAAATAACCTTCTAGCTGATGCTTAGCTACATCTTCCAATGCTGTGGACTAGTATTATATTAGAACTTGCTGCCCAAAATGCAGCCGCAATTAGACACAACTGACATTCATGCCACACTGATCATTACACCTCATCAACTGATTTTGGGCGCACTGGGAACTATGATATACATTTTATAGGGAATAGCTACTGCAACTTTTGGTAGAATAAGTTATATGAATGGGGCATTACTGTCTATAAATTGTCCTTAAGGGCATTTGCAGAAATATTTTAAACCCTGTAAGAATGATATTTTTTTCTTCTCCACCATGTTTTCAAGCCACAGTTCTCTATGTACATCTGCATTACACATTCTATTCCACAAATCACTCACATTCTAAATGCTTTTGAAAGTAATTACTGCCTTTTTATTCACTTGACATTCTTCTGACATAAAGAAAACTCTTATCTTTAATCACTTGTATGTTATTATTATGAAGATATAAAAGGTATGATTACTTTAGGACAGTGCTGGCTAATCTGCTTCATTCCAACTGTTATTCAGACTCTGACAGCAGCCACTGAAAGATATTTACTAGTCCGGCTATAGGAGCTATAAGGCCACAGTGTAGGCAGTAATTCCCTCCTAAATACCATTACCCACACTAGGAAAGATGAAGGATGCTGGGAGTTGTAACATCCAATGTGTTATATGTTCCTTCACCAAGGGTCACATCAGCACCTCAATTGTTCTTGAAATACAGGCATACAGATCTCAACCAAACAGGATACACAATACAGTTCAAACATGCCAGTTTAGTATAACAGTCAGGTTGGATAATTTATCACATGAGAATTTCACTTTCTGTTCCCTCCAGTGTTCCTTCCAACTCTCACCATCAGCCTCCAGTGCCTTACTAGTGGTTCAGTCAGCACTCCCCCCTTTACAGGGATTAGCCCGAAACACCAGCCTTGCCAGGTGCTCTGCAGTGGGAGTCCAACACTGTTCGCCACTACTTGCCAAATCCCAGAGGGCCTTCCTACACCCTCTCCATCCACTCCGACCCTGACTGGCGGGGTACCCGCTGGGAAGCTACTCCAACTTACTCCTTGGTGGGGCTTTTAGCTGCCCATTCTCACTAACCTTAGCTTCCTCATACTGCAATAGTGTGCCCTTAGCTTAGTTTTCCTACCGCTTCCTGTTTCAGTTGCCTCTGCTGGTCAAATGATTTCCTGCATGACCCTTCTTCCCATGACGCATTCTTCTTTTCCTTTGACACTCCCCTACTTTTATACCCTTTCTAAAATCTACTCTCTGAAAGATTTCCAAAAATTACTAACTCCCTCTAGCCCCCTCTAGAGGCCCCTTTCTAGTAACTACAACTATAAACTTTTTACTTGACTCACTATCTCCATCTTATTGGCAACACTAGAAATTACCCCAAAATTAAACAAACACCCTTTTCACCCCCTTACAACAGGACAGTCATTAGCGCTGCATGTTTTCTTTATTGTTCAACCTACTACTAAGACTAATAACACTGATTTACCAAAACAAAAGAAAATTATACATTTGAAATGCCCAATATTATATCTATATTTAAGTGGTAATCATCATTACTACTTGATGAAAAATTATCAGACAATGATAAATCATGCCTCAAGTTACTGCAAGGACTTCAGGGAGAATACTATTGGAAGTGTGTTTCTTTCACAGGATGTGGTGGTTTGGTTTTAGGGGAGTTCAAGTAAGATTTTTTTTCGTCTGCAGTAAATGCTCCTTTGAGCAGCAAACCCCTACTTGAACCTACTGTTCAAAGTCAAATTGCGACTTGTTCTAATAATATATGCTAGTTAAAGGTGATACACAGTACTGATGTTTTGAACTTATTATGATTATGATGAGATACTGTTTAGTCAGGCAGATTTGCATAATCAAAGACTTTCTGTGCATCTAAGGTTATAAAGCTGTGGGAACTACCCATTGGTATGAGAGATGATTAAAGCATAGATCTGAGAGCTGACAAACAATTATTTCTTTATGCTGCTTAGTTGAAAGACTAAAAAGAAATGAAGAAAATAAAAACTAGGTGAGTTTTTATATTCTTGCCCTTTCTAGAAGGCTAAATGTTTAACAATGGCTTGTACTCCCTTTTGTGCCTATTTATTAAGACTGGGTAAGTTCAGTGCAATAATGTATAGCAACCATAACATTTGCTATATAGCAAAAACAAAAAAAATCGATTGGGCGGGTAGTTTTCCAGCTTCAACTAGATGATATCGCTTGTATTGGTCGTTTTCATTGATGGGAAAATTGTAATTTTAAACAAATGTTTCAGGATAACCTTGGTCCTACTACACAAAAACACATTAAGATCTTTTACAAATCTTAATGTGTATGACCAGCTTTTATTAAGCTGAGGGATTGTCTTGACTTAAGGCCTAATAATCACTTTTTTGGAACTTTATTATGGTCTTATAACTTTATGAGCCCATAAATCTGTAGTCACATTTTATTATGCACAGGTATAATACCTACAATTACATTTTCATTCTTTAGAGCCTGGGTGAATGCTACCAGGACCTACATTAATAGCATCCAATCATTTTGTAGTTCTTTTTGTAATATCCAAAGCTAGGGGATTTTATACAGTTTTTTATGCACAAAAGCATCATTAGTTAGAGAATGCTGAATGCTTTAATGTACCCCACCCAGAAGATACTGTATGTTGTCAATCTATTCTGTATGTTGTCTGGTTCTATTTTTAGAGCAATGATTCTTTTTGATTTTGAGACAAGAAAGGTGCTTTTAACCAGATATCTTAATTACCAAGTGGAAAATCAAATCATGGTGGTGTTTTGCACATATTGATGAACTGTAAACACCGCAGACTGCTGTGCACTTGTCTAAATGACAAATTAAGTAACACAAAATGTAAGGTTCTTGGTGTAACCAATCAATTAAAATCTGCCTCCTGTAGAGCTGAGCCAAGCTTACTAAAGTCTATGATAAACTGGACTAATGTAGGATATTTGTTCCAAGAGTTTTAATAAATTGCAAGAAAGTGGAATATTGAGAAAAGTAACCTTTCAAAACCCCTCTGTACGGCTACTGATTACTGCTGGTGAAGTTTATGTATGTATAGCTTTATTTATAAAGCGCTACTTATGTACGCAGCGCTGTACAGTAGAATACATTAATACAAACAGGGGGTTAAAGATAATGGATAAATACAAAGTACAACAATAAATACAAATAAATACAAGGTACAGTTGCAATAAGAGTCAGAAACAAGATGAAGGAGGTCCCTGCCCCGTAGATCTTACAATCTATATGCACTGTCTATATGCACTGTCAGTAGTCTTTGGCTTTACAAAGGAGAGTTCTTTCCTTGAAAATAATGTTCTTAATGCATCAGATCAGATCCTATCACTGATCTAATTAAACATTATATTGAGAGCAGAGTGACACTGCCTAGAATTGCAGTTTGTTATTTACAAAAATCCCCAAATCCCTCTCAACACCCTATTATTTAGCGTACAATTAGTATTTATGGCATTTCTCCCAAATATCACTGCAAAGCGGCAGCATCCTGCATGGAACTTATAGTTTTGCACAATTTAGTATCATCAGCAAAAATAGAAACAGTACTCTCTATGCCCACCTCCAGGTCATTAATAAACAAGTTAAAAAGCAAAAGACCAAGGACTGACCCCTGCGGTACTCCACTAACAACACTGGTCTTATTAGAAAATGTTCCATGTACCACCACTCTTTGTAATCAATCCTTCAGCCAGTATTCATTTCTCTATTCTCTATTCATTTCATCCAGGTTAGTTTTCATGCAAACATATTATGACTGTATTGCCAGCAAAGTTCTCCAGTCAAGCCAATCGAGATTTTTTTATTTTTAGTAAGAACAGAAAATAAAATCCTGTTATCTTTTCCAAGCTGCTGCATCACAGTGTGACCACAGAATGACTGTGCCAATTGGTATGTTAAAATACTTCATGTAGAAAATGTATTGCTTACGTAGATTATACCCTCAATATACCCTCAATACAGATATACCCTCGTAATATGTATGAACGACATCACAAAGCCAAAGACAATAAGGAGTCGACGTGTATATTGTGTACTTATAAACAAAAGGTAAATAAGGAGGGAGAAGGTTGATGGGATACATAGTCTTGATGTTTTATTATTTAAATTTGTAGGGATTCTAAATACCCCAAGGAAAGCATAGCTCTTGATGTTCACATGATTTTGCTTGGGTTTAATCCCATGCACACTTATCCAGAGTAGTGTCTAAATCACTTACAAACACCAACCTTAAATGCCTCATGTCTGATGCATTTCCTAAAGCTCTAATTTGCTGTCTGCCTGTGTTTGACTCCCTGCCTGTCTATGGATTATGATATCTGCTGCCTCTCCTGACCCTTGGCATAGATTATTAGGTCTCTGATTATACTGACACTCTTTTGTGAACAAAATAGATTTTTTCATGCATCTTGGTGCTCTCATCTTTCTTCGCCAAAGGCACATATAGATAAGGTTACTTACCAAAAATCTCAGGAGCTAAATGATAAGAGAATCAGTGATACAAAATGGAAACTGCTATTAATGTCCTATAGGCATTTTTTTAACCTTTTAAGAGAATACTGTCTGTTTCTATTATACAAAATTCTTTCGTAGGCTGGTTATGTGTGGCAAGGGCCCTTTTAACTGGTCAGTCATATGTTAAGAAAAACAAAGATATAGTCTATAATAAAATAATAAGTTAAATCTTTGTAACTCTGCTAGTGTTTAACAGCTTGCTCTTATCGTACTGGAGATAGATTTTCTACATGAGGAATTCTGACATACCAGTTGGCACAGTCACTCTCTGGCTTGTGTCTGGATGCAAAGACTGGGAAAGATAACAGGAATCGTTCCACATTGTATCTCAGGGATAAGAAACATGCACTCAAAGATATAGCTCTCCAAGGAAAAAAATGCTGTTTATTCTTGCCGTGTATGGGTTTTATCAAAAGGGGTTGGATTCAAATAATACAACCTGAACAAAATGTCTTTTTACAAAGCATAATTTCTAACTGTGATTCAGTTTTTTGATTGTGTTTTTTTCCAATTTCACAAGCATAACAAAATACATATTCAAGAAGAAAAGAAGGCTAGAAACATGTGGGCTTATTTATTAAAGTACAGATACAGCCAGCAAGTTTTCACAATTTGTCTCAAGTCCAGATACCATTTTTTGTGTGTTACATCCTGCCTTTAGATGGTGCTAGAGTGCAAAGACTTCCCAGCAAAACACAATAGAAGACATCATAAACCGCCATGTGCCACCTGGTGGAGAATATTGGTATATTTTTTCCTGTGTTAAAGGAACAGTAACACCAAAAAATGAAAGAGCTTTAAAGTAATAAAAATATAATGCACTGTTGCCCTGCACTGGTAAAACTGGTGTGTTTGCTACAGTAACACTACTATAATTTATATAATAAGCTGCTGTGTAGCCCCGGGGGCAGCCATTCAAGCTGGAAAAAAGGAGAAAAGGCACAGGTTACATAGCAGATAACGGATAAGTTCTGTAGAATACAATAGTGTTTTATCTGTTATCTGCTATGTGCCTGTGCCTTTTTTCCTTTGAATGGTTGCCTCCATGGCTACATAGCAGCTTATTTATATAAATTATAGTAGACTTTCTGAAGTAAACACACAAGTTTTACTAGTGCAGGGCAGCAGCACATTATATTTTAGTTACTTTTATACACTTTCATTTTTTGGTGTTACTGTTCCTTTAACTGGAAGAGACATAATGCAACAACATGGTATTTGAATTTGGCTGCATCTGTACATTAAAATGTTTGTACTAAAAATAAATAGTTGTACCAAAAATGTAATTGTAAGCTGACATTTTACATCCATTTGCTTACCACAGGTATGCCTTCCCTAGATAGGAGGTCATATTTACACACTAAGAAGTTGTTGAAAGAAAATCAATCTTACAGTTATTGCATCCAAATACTCTACAGTATATCAGTGCCTCTAGGGAGCTTGCTACAGAAGGTGCCTTCTATATGCACTTTGATAAACTTTTATGCATTGTTGCCATAAACGTCTTCCGTGTGCCAAGCTGTGGGCATATTACAGGAAGTTAAGATTCATTAAGCTCTACTGGCCTGGCAGCTAAATAAGCAAAAATAATAATATAGCTGTCTGCAATGTGTATGTGATACATACACATTGTATGTGTTAATGTTTAATTCTCTGCCTTTCTGCCTCTATGTCTCTGGGGTTTGTTATAGCTTTTGTCCCTTTATAACATGTAAATTAATATAGTTTGATTGATCATCTTTTGACTAATAGACTAGTTCTAAGCAGGCATTAAAACTTAATGTCAAAGCAATAAAAGAGGAAAAAAAACTACTGAAGCCATAGCGGATATGAGGTAATCATTTCTTTATATGTGGGAGATCATTTTTGAAGCCTAGCTCTCTAAGGAGTTTCTCTACTGCTCTTTAGAATACATCTGTCTTTATATGAATTATGGATATAGGATATGTATGTGCAAAGGCAAACAGAAGAAGAGAAAGGTAGCTGCCACTAACAACATCATCTGCCAATACTCCTTTTTAATGCTGACAGGGCTACTCTGGGGAAGAAGAGAAGATATAAAATACCATGATGCTTCGGTTAGGCATACTGGCAAAAATAGGGTCAAAATCAAAACATTATCTTGAAATCATCCCCATTCTTATAAGATCTAATCTCCTGGAATCCACTATTCTGAAGATCTATTTGGACTGTTTTAGGTGTTTTCTTCTCTGTTCTAAACAAATGTTTTCATTGTGACCTAAAAATGGCATGGAATAAATATAAGCATCTGTTGATTCCCAGTGTGGCTCCATTATTTCTAAAGAAAGAGCAGGTTGTGAGTGCAGCACCAGCGGTGCAAGTGGGCTGGAGAGTTGATTAGTACTTTTCTAATGTGGTGGAAGGCAAATTGTAAAATGTTATAATGGAGTGATGTTTCATGAAATTAAGCATGACATGATACTAATGCAACTTGCAATGGAATATGTATAGATGCAAAATGCCAAATTGATTACAAAAATATACAGCATAGGCAGAAGTCTCAGTAAAAAAGAAAATCCTTGCCTCCTTTCAGTTCTATCAACAGGTTTTGTAGTTCTGGTCCCGTACTGGGATTTCCAGCAGGCAAAACAAAATACCAATACACCAGGTCATTGTACCTTTGTTGTACAAAACAACCACCTTTCCAATGCTGTCTAAGCTCCTGCTACAGATCCCTGTATGCTAATGATTCCCTAGGTAAGCTTATGCAGAGGATTTAACTCTCTTAGGACCACTGTATATGAGGCCATGTAAATTGAAAAGGAAAGGGCCAAATATATTCCCCTTTAAACTCTCCCAAGCTCACAGGAGGATTGTACAGATTATTATTTCCCTGTGTATTATAAGTATATATAATACAGAATATTCAAGGCTCTTGTGTATTGTATAGTAAATAATGCACCCCATTCTGTAAAATATAAGAATAAGCAAAAAGCATGAGGCTGAATATTTTTATACAAGTCATGGAACTCCAAGGTAATATGCTTGTTTCAGACATATGTCATCACACAGCAATTTTCATATGGATATAAATTACAGGCTATTCATAGCTCTTGTGTACTGTATCATTGTAATACTTAAAAGCTACAAATATCCTGTAAATTATATCCATATAAACTGCGCTTAGTGTTGTTATCAGTTTAATCGGTGCTTAAAGGAGAAGTAAAGTCATTTTGGCATTTAACTGCCAATAGATTTGCCACATTAGTGCTGGTGTACTGGTGTCAATAAATGTATTGTTATTACAGTATATAATAGGGATGCACAGAAACCCCACCATTCGATTTTGGGTGCGCATTTAATACCTATATATAATGAACTGCTTATCTGTAAGTCAAAACATTCACAACAAATGATGGAGGGGGCAGTTTATGCAAAGCTCAGCATTAATAGTTTAAAGGGAACATTATTGCTTGTGACTATTTTTGAAGGTGTTTTGTAACCTAAAAAGAACTTAATGTAAAATGGCCACAAAGTGTAACCTCCAGCTCCCCCTGCTGTTTGGCACATGTACAAAGGCAAAAGCTCATTTTACTGAAGCAAGTGTCTCTTATCTAATCTGATTATTATGGTTAACTTAATGAAACAGTAACACCAAAAAATGAAAGTATATATACCTAATTACAATATAACGTACTGTTGCCTTGCACTGGTGCAACTGTTGTGTTTGCCTCTTAACTACAAAACTACTGTGTAGCCATGGGGGCAGCCATTTAAAGGAGAAAAGGCACAGGTTATTATCAGATAGCAGATAAAACCTCATTATATTTTACAGATCTTATCTGTTATCTGCTATGTAACCTGTGCCTTTTTTCCTTTGAATGGCTCCCCCCGGGGCTACACAGCAGCTGGTTTATATAAAACTATAGCAGTGTTTCTGTAGCAAACACACCAGTTGAACCACTGCAGGGAAACAGTGCATTATATTTTAATTACAGTAAAATACTTTCATTTTTTGGTGTCACTGTTCCTTTAAAGAAAAATAAGAACTGTATACATTTTTTATGCTATTCATATTGTTCAGAGGTAAAATGTCAGTATTGTGATAAAAGTCCTTTAATTTTTCTTGACGTCAGTTACACAAAAGAACCTAAAATATCCTCCATACTCACTATATTAATTGACTTGCATTTTGGAAATTCAGCTCACCAACCAGTTTCCATTGTTGGCCTGTTTATAAGTAATTCATTATGCTCAGCATGTGTCACGACTATTTCATTTTTTGCAGGTGTTTTGTAATGAAAAAACGGCTGCAGAGATCCCGGTTTTAGCAATCATAATTCCCTTCTGCTGTGATATTTATTCCCCACTTTATGTGTGGGGGCGAAACAACCATTCCATGGCAGGTTTATAGCACTGAGAATGCTCAAAGCAACAACTGTTCTCTATTGCTTGCAAGACATGTTCACTTTGATAGACACAAAGAAGGCAGGTGCGGCAGCAGCAGCGATACAGTAACAGTCGGTAAGAACTCTGCAGCAGGAAGCCATAGGAATGAACATGCTTTCCCCAAACATAGCATCAGAAAATGAAATTTTGTAAAATCAGCAAGAGCGCAATAAAATAAGCAAAATAACTAGTTTCGTACAGAAAGCTATCAGCATGACAGCTGGTTATGGAAATTAGCAATTAAAAGAAGCAAGGCATTAAATCAGTCAGATAATGTGAAAATATCATTCTTGGTGCTTGTGTGTTAGTTTTTCATGTAAATTTCATGCTTTGATTTGGGATCAGTGTCATCTATACAGCCCCCTCCTGTTATGATCAACAACTCCCACTATCAGCCAACAGCATTTGGTCCTTTGCAGTTCACAACACTGCTAAAGGATCACTATTAAACATTTTGGGGCCCCATACTACTTAATTATAGCAAAAAAGGGTAAGTTGTGCCCACCACTAAATGTAATTAGGTGGGGGGTCAATAAGGCTGTGACCACTGAATTCATACAGACAAAAACAAGAATTCCTCAGAAGTCACCCATTATCAATATAAAGGGCATTCTGTGCATTAAGATACTAAAAATGCCCTCTGCTTTAAACAAAACAGGGATTGTTTGTCCTTATAATGCAATAAGTATTACCCCAATTTTATGTTTTTCAGGGAACCAGAAAAAGGTGTAAAATGCAGGAAAATGTAAAGTCAGGAAAATGCATTACGTATTATATATTGGTAGTGATGATCAAACGTTTTCACCGGGCATGGATTTATTTCTCCATTGCCAATTTTTTTTTTTGTGAAACTGCCAACAAAAATTCACCACAACAGAAATTCACAGAATGAGGAAAAAGTTGCTGTCGCGTCAAAAAGATTCGGGGTTGCATCAGAAAAGTTGCGGTCACATCAAATAAGTTGTGTTCATGCGTCCCTCATTTCCGTTTGTTCTCCTGCACTTAACAAATATATATATACAGTATATACAGATGTTCCCTGTATCTTGTTTACTTACTATATCCATACTGCCACATAAGCCCAATAATTTCTACAAGTTCCCAGTCAGTCCATGGAAAGGCTTGAGTGCTTTGAGCAAAAAATTAGTACTGTTCTTTTACTCTTTTCAGCATGCCACTGTATAGTATTTATTTCTGCCCATTATTGTGCAGTAGTAGACTATTAGACCAATAAGTGCGGAGCTATTTTGAAGAAAAACCACATTTGTATGTCACTTTTAAAATTTTTGTATATTGATGCACATTATAATAATTAGCTTAATGGCTTGAATGACCCATTTACTAAAGAGAAAATCATGATTTTCTAAATTGGTTCAAAATTCTAAATACTGAATATGACTAGAGAACACTTTTTGAAATGTCTGCCTCGTATTTCCTCAAAGACTTTTTCACTGTGACTGCATATTAAGCCCTCAGTCATCCAACAGATCATTTGGCTAGTCAGTGTTCATTGGCTTCTTGCCTACCAGAAATATGTAAGGCAAATGTTTATTCTCTCTCACCATGTCCTTAGCAGAAGGCCTGACTTCATTCCCTCCAAGGGCACATAACCCTAAACTGGAAATGTGCTCTGCTTGCTCTCACATGAGTTACCTGCAGATGAAGTTCTGGATTTTTATTAGTCTAGACATTTTACACACTTTTATATTGAAAAATAATTGGCAGCTGTTGAAATATATTTAAATGAAGCTTGGTAGGTGATGACACAGAAATGTTGTAAAAATGATTTGTTTTATTCATTATGCTATAAACCAGTGTATCCCTACTGATTTGTACAGTGTACCCAGTAAGAACACCAGTCTTAATTTACTTTTAATAATTTATGTACAGATTATATTAAAATCCAAATGTCCACATGGAATGCACTGTGTTGTACAAATTAAGGGAATATGAAACTTCACATAACAATATCAGAATCATGGTACCATTTACAAAAGGAAAGACAGTGAGCAAATCGCAAAAAAATGGCACTATCTTGCAGTTTATTGCACTTTGCAGACCACCTTCAATCTTTAAAGCAACAGCTCTCTGCGTTCTGTTTAAGTGCATAGAGACCTGCAGTTGCCTCCATGAATACAAAGCTGCCTGTGTTCTTAAGCCGATTAGTTTCTGCTTAGGGGCTACATAAATTCTCTATAATGTTGCTCAGTTACAATACTTTGGGTAGATCTGATGTTATCTAAATGTTCCAAAGGAGGAAATATAGAATAAAATACCTCATGTTGGGAAAATCCTGGTGGATAATATAAAAACCCTATTGGTTCAAATGCAGATTGGAGCCTAAATGGTTTTCTGTAAACTCTGTCATTTCTGTAACGTAGTAGGTTTTGATATATGCCTCTTAAAGGAATGCACATTTACTTTTGCCTCAAATGCAAGAACATGTGCTGATCCCCACTGAATGAATGGAAAACTTTTAAAAAACTACTGCAACTACAAAGATCCTAGATCACAGGGTTAAGTGGCAGCTCCATTTTAGGAACAAAAGAGCCAGGGCCAGAACTAGGAGTAGGCAGAAGAGACACGTGCTTAGAGCACAACGGTGGAAGGGTGCTGGGCATGTACCTCTTGCTGCATACCCCTATTCTGTAGTGAATTCTCTTTTATATTTACATCTGGTTTCATATGTTTCTGTTTCTTTTGTTGGTAATAGCATTGAATGCTATTAGTCTAAATGTGTAAATCCTAATGTTTTTAAAGGAGAAGGAAAGTGAAATTATCGGGGGTGCCAAATGTTATGTCCTCTGGACCTTGTACTTTTTGGTGAGCACCATGGATTGATGTTTCTCTTTGAATTAGTCTTCCTCCTGTTGCCCAGGGCCAACACAAATGCCCTAGAGAGAAAAAGCTGCATTTTGTGTGGCTTTTTACTCTGCCATGTACGTGCACCCAGCACAAAGATAAAAGAAGCTCTCCCAGTACCCCAGGGCGGTACAGTATAACTTTCCTTTTCTATATATAAATATAGGTTCAGATCTGTCAACCTTGGTGTGTATTCTGTCGGAGGACACCTGCGGGACATGCAGCACTGCCACTGTTACATGCCACTGCGCGCTGCTGGAAGTAACGCCATGCGCATGCGCAAATGCTCTTCTAAAGTCGCTGATTGCTACCTGGAATTTAAAGGGAACCTTAAACAGGAGAATGCTGTAGCATGACAAGAGACTTGGGGGAGGATGCCAAAATTTTCAACAAAATAGAAGGAGTTGACAGTTCTGTGGGTTAAGGGTATTCCTCCACTAAAAACATTAATTGAGGAGTTGAGTTCTATTTCTCTATATAAATAGGTGCACTAATTGCTTTCCCTTATACTTGATAAAGAATAATTAAACATAATAGCTATTAAAAAAGTCAAGCAGCTGAGCAATGCAGGAGCAAATCAGGGACAGAGATAAAGTTGTTCACATTTCCATGGGGACCTGATGTACTCTGTGGAATCTACACAGTTTTAAACAGCTTTTAAACAGCTTACACAATACTGAAACATATCAAGGTTTAGAGATTTAGCACTTCTCTGAAAATTTAATCAGCCAAAGACCCTCTTCAGAAACACTTATACTCATGCTGAGTCATTATATTGTGCAGTGACACCCTGCATGAACAGAGTCATCCAGTCTCTATCAAGGACAGCCATAAAGTAAAAGTATATCAGGAAGAGCAAAGATATAAACATAAAGCATTTTAGCTTTGTGACAAATTTTGAGTTTGTGCAACAGAAAATACATTTATGAACCCTTTACATGTCATGTGACAGTAGATTTGTGATTGAGAATTTTTTCTTAACCACTTTTCCTGTTAAGATTTATGCCATCTTCAAGCAGGTGTTAGTCATTCACAATGTAATAAATGTTTAGTGATCAGTATTACATTGCGAGCAGCACTAAACATTCACAAAAATTCCATTTTACACAGTGCTTTTTAATTTTTATTACATATCCCCAGTTGACGGTTCCTTCAAATCCACAAATAGAAAGCCTTTTATACTATTTTACAGTATAATGAGTATTACAGTGATAGTTTGGAATATGCAGCAGCCTGTTGCCAAATTTCATACAACATGCAAAATACTGTTTGGTGGATAGGTTATAAGTATCAGGTTTCATTTATTTACACATTTATAAATACAGGTATGGGGTTGGCTTTGAGGTGCAAACTACAGGTGCTAGGGTTGCCCAGACCTAGAGGAAATATTGTTTATCTTTTGTTCCAAACTACCATTTTCAGTAGCTCCTGATCTCATTTCTCCCATGTGCTGGAAAACTGCTTTAGAAGTGTATGTAAGGCTGCAGAGTTTGATACTTCAGGCAAGATGATCCGATGCATGTAAGTGATAAATTACACCTGTCAGCAGATGTGGATGTGGCAAATCGTCTGATTTGCTTTTCTAAAGTGTTAGCAAATTAATCAAGTCTATTTTTAAACAGCGGCTCTCTTCAACTATTTGTGAAGCTGTGTTTGCCTAAATAAATTAAGTGGAGCACTTTAACCCTTGCCTGCTTCTAATTGTTGAGGTGGGGAACTGGGTCCTAAAACATTATGTGCAAAATTCTCAGTGCTTTTGGATTCTACCTAGAATTTATTATCAGTTGTAATAATCATACAAATTGACCCATTTCTAAATATTAAAGGTTATTATATGGCTTGAGACTGGAAATAATATGTTTTTATTCTATTAACACTTTCTAGTATATTACAGAAAGTCACTAATAGCAACGACTATACCACTGCTATTACCTACCCTTGGTTTTCTATTTGTTATTGTATAATGCAAATCTTAAGAAATATACAGTGTATATATATGTGCAACCCTCCTTTTATCAAACCTGCAATAAATAGGTCACTGGCCTGGCTTGGGGATCAGACTTCTTCTGAGGTTACATGTTTCACCTGCCATACATTTGAGAACATCATGCTCTGTGGTACAATACATCTGTCTTCTAAGATGACAGATATTTCCCAGAAAGACAGAGTAATCTGAACTATAGCCAGAATGCAGTACACTGAACTTGACCACAAAACACAGTTTTAGTAACAAAAAGTTTCGAAAACTACAGGTATGGGACTAATAAATTTAACAATTAAAAAAACCCAATAGGATTGATTTGCATCCCGTAAGAATTAATTATACCTTAGTAAGGATGAAGTACAAGGCAATGTTTTTTTTTATTACAGATGAAAAGAAATTAATAAGTTAATATTTGATTAAAACGGACTCTATAGGAGATGGTCTTAGCATAATTTGGAGATTTCTGGATAACAAATTTTCAGACAATGGATCCCATATGTGTATTTCAAAGAAGGCCAAATAAATCCAAAAATTGTATGTGTATATATACATATAAGATTGTAGACTATTTCTCCTATTGACCTGGTATTAGATTTCCTTTGCCATAATGGATCTTTGTCTGATTCCCCACAAAATAAGCACTGTAAACAAAAATATTATAATAACGTGAATTATATTTATTATAAAAGTGTGGTGCCATAGTAACAGTCTGTGTCTTCCCTGTACAGCCATCTGGTGTTTTGGACATACAACAATACAATTTGATAGTATAATACTTTATAATAAAGATAATTATCAGTCATCCCATCCCACACGTTTTTGCTTGTTGCTAAAATTAAACTTAATAAAAAAAAAATAAAATTTATTTTTATTTTCAGTTTGTATTTGCTAAATGTATGATATAGTAAGTAATCATGTTTCATATATGTTTATATGTTTTATAAATGGGTTAATTGTGTGAAGATTTTGCTTTACATTATAGTGCCATTGTTTTATGTCTTGCATGTCATGTATGTATATTTTTAATTATACAGTGTTACTTATGTACACAACACTCTACAGCAGAACAATAAATTAATGGAACAAACAGGGGTTAAAACAATAATACAAATAAAAACAAACTACAGTTACATTAAAGATTAATGGCTAAGCATCAAAGAGAAAAAAGAGAGAGGAGATCCCTGGCCCATAGAACCTACAATCTAAATGGGAGGATAACTTACAGACACACATATAGGAGGATATTAGTACTGCAGGTTGGCGACACTGCAATATAAGTGCCAGTTCAGGTGCTATGTGAGTGCTCCAAGAGGTAGTCTTTAGGGGTTATGTTATAAAAGGCAGTAATTTGAACCAGGTGCAGTAACCCATAGCAACCAATCAGCAAGAAGCATTTATTGGTCACCTGTTTAAAAGCAATGATCTTATTGGTTGCTTTTGATTACTACTGCTGGGCAAACGTATTGCCTCATATTAAATATTGGGGTTAGTATATTTCTAAACAGTCTGAGGGAGGTTTCTCTACAAATGAATTTAGAGGTGGCTGTTCAAATGTAAGGAGCAGCATGGCAGAAAGGTTTAAGGTGGAAAATAGCAGTAATAGTGGGGGGTACAACCAAGTGCATGTTCTGAGAGAAGTCGAGGAGATGGCCAGGAACATATGGAGATGCAAGGGAAGAGATATAGGAGCAAAAGAATAAATGGTTTTGAAGGTTATGAGAAGGAATGTATAAGTTATCTAGTATAAATAAATCTAAAGCAACTGGACTTGTTAAGAAATCATTGAAGACGAATGTATAAGTTGTTCATTGTTTTAAGTGAAGCCATGAACAGGGAAGGGGCCTTCACTCTCTTTGATGTGAGGAGGAGAATTCAGGCAGCAGAATTTAGTTGGTGGATTGTAGGTGGAGAAAGAGAGCGATGGGAGGCCAGTTAGTAGCAGGTTGCATTAGTCTAGGCAGGATAGGATGAGAGCATGCATGAGCAGCCTAGTTGTTAGCTGTTTACACAAGCTGTTGCTTGTTAAAGAAGGGACACATTTTGGCTATATTTCATAAGAAAAAGTGGCAGGTTTTAGCAGTGGCGTTAATATGGACAGAAAAGAAGAGAAAGGAGTCAAAGATTACCCCCAGGCAAGGTGCTGAGTGAGCGTGCCATCAATTGAGATAGTAAAGGGGGGAGTAGGACCAGACTTAGGTGGAAAGATGAATAGTTTAGGTTTTGTTTGGTTCAGTTAGAGGTGGCGTTGGTTCATCCAGTGGAAGATTGGTAGGAGGCAATTAGAGATTTGAGTCTCAGTTAATTTGGACTAAAAGAAAAGCAGTCCATCAACTGGACCCTCCCGTTATTGTATCTCACAGCATCACTGATCCACAAATGGTAAAAATACAGTAAGAGTCCTTAACAGCCTCCAAAGCCCTCAGTCTAACAGTCCTCTGGAAAGAAACCAGCATGAGAGTATGGCCTGACAACATGAGGCAGTAAGATTTGTTCATTAAACAGCCCTGGAGATGCACTCTAACACTATTTTAACAATAAACTCTTTTTGGGTAGTTACACATGAATATTGTGACCCTTGCTTTTCATTTCATTGGTGGCTTTTGCACATATGGATGGAAAATAAAAGGATAAAAGGAACAGAATCACAACCGGTGGGTAAAAAGGCAACAGCACAAATAAGAAAGGTTTAGATATTAAAGGGACATATCAGGATTCCTTTCATTCTTGCATACTTCTCGTTCATAGCTTATATTGTAAAATACCTTATCTTCTAAGAGCAATATAAACCATTCCATATCCTTGAATCATAAGACAAGGCAATAGACAGTGAAAAATGTTTTTTTTTTCCACTTCAATACATCCTGTGCCCTTCTGTTTACTGGCAATATATTCATAAGTCTGGGGATTTATCATGCTAGATGAGTTAAATATACTGTTTGGGAGTACATCATGCTATCAATAATAAATAGTTGCTTTATAATCAAATCTATTTTCTTTTAATTATTACTATTAAAACTATTACCTTTTGTACCCAAAGATTGTCGCTTTTGAAGCTATGGTAACAGATTGATCTTTAATGTGACAGTGCATGAAATGCATTAATGTTCTTATTTTTCTAAACAGGTTTTACAGCATAGGAAAAAATGTCAGAACATTTTACTGTGGATTGGAATAACAAGCTGCCTTGCTTAGTGTCACAGTGTTACAGTGTGAGCCCCAGTGACTACTTTTAAATACAGTTTATGTATAAAAAGTAGGACATCCACTGCCACTCAACCTGTTTTTTATATTTTATATGGACAGGGATCTTTCTCCTGGTTGGTAATTTAAGTTGATCACATTGTTTTATGCTGCTTGGGATTATGACCTGGGGCCATCATGACTGATCCCACATTCTTTCATTACAGAAAAAGTAAATACTTTCTGCTTAATTATGTGCTCAATTTTAGATTGCAAATACTCTAACTTTAACTACTTCAGCTTTTTAAGTACTTGAGTGACATACTGTAGAAGTCATTTATGAACACACATACAGTGTGCAAAGAGCAATTTCGGATCAACTTTTTTTTTCACCTGTAACGCAGGGTCCTTTGCCATAATTGCAGCCACACTCCAGGTTGTGTCTGCTGCAATTGCACCTGATGCTTCCAATGGAAAAATAGATATAGTTGCACTTGCACTTTTGCATGTTATTGCATATACTTATTTTACAAAGGAACCTTAGCTTTTTGAACACAAGCATATGCCCACTGTATATCTGCACAGGGAAGAATGAACATACAGATCAATAAATCTCAAGATTAAATATAAAAACAACATTGAAATTTGGCATTTAAACCCTCTGAAAACAACAAAAACACACACTAAGCAGAAGATCTAAAAAGGACAGGAAGTAATTCATCACTGGCAAAGCCATAGAGTATACAGATTGACAGAGCCATAGAGTATAGAGATTAATAGAGCCATAGAGTATAGAGATTGATAGAGCTATAGTGTATATCCTAACACCAACTGTATGTTAGAAAGATGGGAAAAAAGATATCCACAGATTTCTATATTTATTCATTTTCTTATACTTGCCAAATACATCTTGCAGAATACAGTGTTATAAAAGTGTCCTCTACTGCTTAACAGAAACCTGTACCAGCCTTTGAATGTAAAAAATTGTGTAAGATAAATGTGGCAAATTGCAACGATTTTAGGTGGTCTTTACAAATACCATCAAAAGTGCTAAGTTAATGTTATAATCGCTTGTAAATTTTAAATTCAAATCATTCCTATTCAATTTGTCCACAAACTGTGAAAAAGCGCATTTGCTTCCCCTCCACACAAATAGGAGGTCATCCACATACCTTCTACATAACACCACATGCTGTAATAAGGGCGATTCCCCTCCAAAGATGTGGGACTCCTCCCACCAACCCATGTACAGATTGGCATATGTGGCCGATTATATTACAACACGTATCACAATTTTGGATCTCAAATTGAGGGGCCACAATATGTTTGTAGGGACTGATGTTTATGGGAAACCTTGTGCAGGCAATTCCCTTTTGAGGGCTGATTCTTGCCACCCTAAGCATTTGTTTAAGGGAATTCCTCTGGGGCAATTTTATAGATTACGAAGAAACTGCAGCACTGAGGATACATTTGTGAAGCAAGCTTGCAATCTGAGGGATCACTTTTTAAATCGGGGTTATACCATGAAGCACTTTCTGCCAGCATGTAAGAAAACACTATGCATGGAGAGACGAGTTTTGTTGGGTAAAAGGACATGTGACAAGGAGTTTACGATCGGAAAGGGCCATATGTTTAGGGAAGAAAAAATGTTCCCACCTTTGTAACTACCTAGAGTAAACAATTTTACAGGGTTAAAAGTGTCATCCAGAATTTGTTGCCGATTCTTTATAATGATCCCCAGTTGGCCCCTATTGAAGCTCATGGCTGCAGGTTTGTTTCAAGCTGAGCTCCCACTTTAGGGAATTATTTGCCTCCAACAGTTTTGAAGTCAGAAAAGACTAAGGGGTGTATTTATCATGCTGTGTAAAAAATGGAGTAAAACATCAACGTCATGTTACTCATAGCAGCCAATCAGATGATTTGCTTTGATTTTCTAACTGTTGAAATCTAATTGCTGATTGGTTGCCCTGAAACATCACCGGTAATGCTCCATTCCACTTTTTACAGCATGATAAATATACACCTTTGTCTTCGTGGCTCACCACTAAAGGGACGTATCCCTGTGGTGCGTAGAGGTGTTTCACGTGCGCACATATCAAGCGCTCCACTGCATTTGAGAGCACTGTAACAAATCGATCATTCGATATGCATTTTTATTCAAATTGTAATACGTGTCACATGGTTTATTTATTGACCTGTGCTGGTTGTTCATTACAGTATGTAGGCTGCACAATTCGTCCACTCAAATGTAGGCTGCGAGAACACATTGGGCACATTGTTGCAAGAAACAGAAACAATCCGGTTTCAAGGCACTTTATTGACTGTTGCAATGGCAATGTGACTTTGTTGCAAATTCAAGTGATTGACAGAGTGTTCCCAGATGAGCGAGGCAGTGATATGTGGACCAAACTTTACAGAGGGAGGTGAAATGGATATTTGTATTAGGCACGCGCCAACCAAATAGTTTAAATTCCATATTTGATTTTAATTGTTACGTTCCATCAAAGTGATGCTGCCAGAGTTGTAAATATGCTATGTGCTGTTTATTTTTCAGGCTTATGTAGTCACCTTTATTTCCCCTTTTTTCTTGTTTTTATGAAAAGAGAGATGTCACTAATTAATGGGCTATATATATCATGTGCTTCTCTCAAAATGTATGCCTATGATTAAGTGCGCATACGCACAAAATGCATCAGGCATCCTGGGTTTTAAAGGATATGAATAAAGACTGAATACTGATACTCTTTGGCTGTCCGTGGTGCTTTCTTTTAGGTGGTCTTATAGGTCATGATTAATTTTGCCCATAAGTACTCATTACTTATGCCCATTTATACTGCCCATATATACTGACATATGTACTGACATGTCGGGACTACATAGGAAGTTAGGTTGAAAAAAGACGTAAGTCCATCACGTTCAACCTATATACAGTATAACCTGCCTATATACTTGAAGAAATTAACTGTATGACAAGTAGGTAAGTTAAATTCTCATTATCATTTTCATGGAAAAACTAAAAGTACCCCCCAAAGCACCAAATCAACTGGCAGTGGAACGGTTACTCCATTAAAAACTCCATGTACTTTTTTTCTTTTGATTAATGATACAGTCGTTTTTCAGCTAACAAATATCTGACCTTTTTCTATTGAATTTTGCAGTTACAGTGTTTTCCTGCTTTCCTTTGCTAATAATATTAGCATTATTATTATTAATAGCTCTGCTGAGTTGTACCATACAGTCACGCAGCATTCTGGCTGTGCGACCTACTTAAACATGAAGAAGGGACATATAATCACATACCCAGTGTAGAGTGACAGGTTTCAAATGAACTGTTTGTCCTACTATCTGAACATCTCAGAGAAAGTAGAAAACACAGCTTCATGCTGAAGTGTAAATTACAATGGCTTTGAATGTTATATAGTATCATTAAATTCCATACTTGCATGAATACATATTATTGGATTATTATTTCTCTACATTAATATTTGCAAGTTTTTTTTTTTTTTTAGCATAGGCTTGCAAGCAAGAAATATTGCCGTGATATACACGTGGCAACACATTATTAATGCCAGATGATTCTGCCTTATTATATTTAAATAAATGAAACAAAATAAATCAAGAGTAAACTAGTGATGACAGGAAGTGAATGATCAAAACAAAAGCTTATATCTGCCAAGGAAAATGTGTTGAGTCCTGACTGATGTTCAGTCACAGCTATTACATGAAGACTGTCACCATGACAAGAACCTGAAAAGGAAAATGTAAAATAACAAACAATATGGAGTATACTGCAGGAACAAAGATTTGTTCTTGACACTTGCAATTGTAAAAACAAAAAGCAGATCTATGGCACTGTGGCCCAAAACCTTGAGTCTTACCTGCCAGCAAGGCATTCATGTTTTTTAAAGATTCGGTACATTATTGCTGTTAAGTGAGACAAATTGTTGGTGAAACTCCTATTTAATGAGTTTATCCTCCATGCACAGAATGTTATATAAACATGCCCTATGCTGTCAAGATGACTGACTTGCAGTCACAAGCCGTTTGTTCTGAAAAAGAAATTAGTTCTGTGTTAATGCTCATCTGCAATCGCCTATCCTAAGTAAGTCAAGTCTTTAGCCAGGCCTGGGCATCTTTAATTAATTCTAGTTCTCTTCTAATGAGAAAATGTAAAGCTGTGTTTGTCAGGGCTGATTAGAGGAGTGAATCAATACAGCTGCATTGTATGTCACTTTTGTTTGGAATCAGTAATCTAGTCATTGTAGTTGGACTTTAAAGGAATATTATTCATTTAACATTCTATGTGTATTACAATTTATCAAAGGTTTGCCAAAATAACTGTATAAGCCTTAAAAAAGTGTGAAATTAAAAAATAATACAGTTAACATAAAACATTTGTAAAATAATTGCATTGCTGGATTCTTGACATACAATTACCTCCAGGCTGTGCTAATAACGTTGTAAAAATAATGTTTCAGATACTACACACCAAGCACTTACTCCCAGCAGCTCTCTGGTCAGCTCCCAATCAAAATAATGTATAGCTCCACCATCTCACGTATACAGTGTATTATTGGCTCTATAAACCCAATAAAAGCAGAAACACAGGAAGGTCTACCCAAGATACAACTTCTCCGTTATATATTTATACCATAAAATCATAACCATAAAACCATACCATAAAATATCAAAATCAAAGTGGAATTACATTGCTGTGAAAAAATAACCCAGTAGGATCCATACAATTACTAAAGAAAACAGTGTCAGTCAAATGAAACAGCTTACTTCAAAAGCAGTGTTAATTCAAGCAGATGCACATAGTGGCACATCTGTCCCAATGAGGTTAAAGAAATACTGTCATGGGAAAACATGTTTTTTTTGTTTTTTTTTTAAACACATCAGTTAATAGAGCTTCCCTAGCAGAATCCTGCACTGAAATCTGTTTTTCACAAGCACAAACAGATTTTCAATTTTGAAATTTCACATGAGGCTAGCCATATTCTTCATTTCCCAGAGTGCCACAGGCATGTGACCCGCGCTCTAATAAACTTCAGTCGTACTTTACTACTGAGCTGCAAGATGGAGTGATCTCAGCCCCTAGCAGCCAATCAGCAGAACAATGGGAAGGTAGCAAGATAGCAACTCCCATTAGGTATCAGAATAGCACTCAATAGTTAGAAATCCAAGTCCGGCTTGGGACTCCTCCAGTTACATGGGAGTAGGAAACAATAGGTTATCTGAAAGCAGTTCTAATGTGTAGCACTGGCTCCTTCTGAAAGCTCAGACCCAGGCACAATGTCTGGCGCCTACACACCAATATTACAACTTAAAAAAAATGAGATTTTAAATGGCAGAGTGAATAATTTGATAAGTAAACAGTGTAATTTAGAAATAAAAAGTACACAATATAAATCATGACAGTATCTCTTTAAGTTCCCAGATAGACAGTTGAATGTTTATCTATCCCCATAGATTCAATATTAATTTTGCTTGCAATTTCCAGAGCTTTACATTTCCTATTTGCCAATCTCATTGGTTATAATGATTGTTTGTTCATTTGCTGTAGGACATAGAGGTTTTGCCAGGTTTGAGGAATTAAGAAGGGAAAGAAGTTTATCTAAAAGCACTAAAAAATTAGCAAGGACAGAACTGGGGAGGGTGTGGAAGACATATGCTTTAACATTTTAGCCGGACTTAAGGTTACTTAGGAAATTATCATTGTTGTATGCTACAAAACATACAGTAAGTGAAGAGTATGAAGCCCAGCTAACTTTACAAATAGGTCAAGTTGTGAGTGACTAATTATCCATTGACTTGACATTCACTTTAGTATTTGGGTAGCCAAGTCAGTCAGGTTTGTAAATATACTAAACAGCAACTATTGTTTTAGGTAGTTCAGGAACCTACTAGGAAATATGTTCTTTTGGATCTGACAATAACTAATAATACCACATTGACCTCTAGCATTTGCATGGATGAACATTTAAGGAACAGTGGTCATAACATACTTTGAGATTAAATTCCAAAAACCGTATAAGGGAGTAATTACAGCACTAAGGAGGGCATTTACTAATGACTGATTTTTCTTCTGGATTTCATAAATTATGTGCCAAAGTATGATTTTGTCACAGAAAAAAACACAATTTTTTTCATGACTTACTATGCAACAAATCCAAAAGCAAAAATACGCCATCTAAAAGCTGTCCACTTCATGTAGAAGTCAATGGCAGGTGTCCTTTTTACAACATGAAGATCTTTCCTTGCTTCACAATTTTAGGTTATTCGGGTTTTTTATGTTTGATTTTGTGTGACAATATGAAAAAGTTGCCGTTTTTGTGTTTTTTTCTGCGTCTCTTTTCATTCTTGCTGTTTAGGATCTTTTGATAAATGACTAGACATTCATGGCTCTAGTGGAAATGAGTTTAGTCATGGCTTTAAAAAATCTCTAAAACAACAAAAATGATAAATTGGCCTCTAAATTTTAGATGTGCAAAGTTTAGCAGTATAAGGACATCTCTGCAATATATGAACCAAGAAAAGCTTTTCGCAGAACAGAAACAGGAGGAAAATGGAATGTCTTTAAAATGCTGCCTAATAAATATACATGTCAATATATTTCCTAGTTAGCAAGGAAAGATATTACAAAGCAAAATAATTATGGTTAAATACAAAAGTTAGCAGTGAGGTTGGTAAGAAAAAACGTGCATTCAATGCATTTATGTTAGCTGGGAGAGCTGATATTTGTATTAGGTACAAAGAGTCAAATAAAGCATGCAATAAAGCAATGAGATTACAAACCCACCACTAGACATATATTTAAGGTAATGGGAGTGAATATGTGCAATCAGCGCCGGATTTCTAAACGACGCGCCCCGAGGCCGCCCCAATTCGGCGCCCCCACCCGCCGTGCGAGCGCGCATGCGCAAACCACCTCCTCCTTCCCTGCCGCCGCGCTAACGCGCATGCGCATGCGCCAAAGTTAAAACTCCCATACGGAGCAGTGGGGAGAGGTCCCCATTGCTCCGTATGGGAGCAAAATTTTAAAAATTTGCGTGCGGCGGGGCGGCATGCCGCCCCTATGTTTATGCCGCCCTAGGCCCGGGCCTTTGTGGCCTCGCCACAAATCCGGGCCTGTGTGCAATGGTATTACTGTCTGTTGGTTTGCAGAACAAGGTAGTTCATAGCCAACCCTTAATCCTAAAAAGTAATTGTAATTAATATCAATCTCCAGTTATTGAAGGGATAGCAAAATGAAGGGTCAAATAAATCTGCATTAAGAACAAAATGATCACTTTCTTTATTCTGTCACTCCAAATCAAAAATAGATAATCTATTATATGTGGATCCTAAAATTTCAATTTTCCCAGATAAAACGATCAATGACATATTCAGTGAAATAATAATAACAACAGAAAGGGCATATCCATGTCTTTCTCCTTACAGGCTTATATCCTGTGCTGATGTAAAATAATTGAGGACATTAATGGTAACAAATGATGCATTAACAGGGAAAATTAGATAATTTATTAGTGTAATTAGATATGTACCATTCTTTAAGGATGGGGATCATACACTGGAGAACTGGTTGGAAAAAATGGTCCAAAATGCAGCTAAATGTTGCAATATTGCAACACCTGAAATGGATAACTGGTGGTTTGTTCAGTGATTTTCATATTTTATCATGTAGATGAAAGATGTCTGTATGGGGAGTGTACACTTAAACCATATTGCATCAAGGTGGTGTTTGGTGTTTGAAGGGGCATATTTAGGTCTGGTGCTGCCCTAGGCTCTGGACCTAAACACACACAAGCATTGTGGAAGTGACATCATATGCAGCATGTGTAACATCACTCCTACAATGCCCGCAACTCTCCCTACCCTCTCACCCCCCAGCTCTGTCACCAAATTAATAATAAAAAAGAAAAAATAGAAACGCAAGGGCCACTCACCAAAACTTGCCTTATTATAAATACACCCCTGACCATGGGCACAGAAACATTTTCGGTGGGGGGGCAAAGTCATCAAGCAAAAACATCCTTTTTTTCTAAGACTGAGCCTGTATACAATAACTAGGCTTTATATCAATGAAGTTTCCCAAGCTCAATACAAAAATCCAAAAATCTTTACTTAAAAGTCATGTTTTTATTCAAATATACATCTTAAAAACCATACATACCCCACAGAGTTCCACCTTATGCATTTTGTACCATTCTGGTACTTAGCCATGGGCTATTGTGTCCCCATGAGTTCAAAAGCACTCTTTTAACCTCACGGTCTCCCCACCTATCGTTAAAAAAAAATCAAAGAGAAGTATCACATAGTGTTATACCAATACATTAACAGGGTCCTGGAGGGTATACCTAGAGCTATATCCTCTCTATAGATAATCAGCATATTAACAGCACATGTGCCAGTATAATGACTGTAGAAATGGAAAATGAGCACTCCATTAACTCCAGACATTCCAGTAAGATGAATGCAGAAATGGATAGACTGAAAGCATTACGAGTTTGTAGGAAACCAATTGGTGAAGCCCATAAAGTCACTTACAACTTACAACAACAATTGTATAACTGGGGGGGGGGCTGTTTAAGTAGTATAAACCATGAAAATCTGCCATGCACTGTGAAAATTTTGCTTCATGCACTTTGTGAACACACCCCTAAATACCACACCCATTTTATCACAACATATCCCTGACGTGCCAGTATAAACACTACAGAAAATGGATAATGAGCATATTAACCAAGAAGAGTCAGTATATTCACTAAATAAAATATATAATGGGCATTTAAGGCCAGATGTGCCAGTATAATTACTATAAAAAATGGACAATCAAATAGGTCACAGTTAGAAGCCTTTCTGAGACAACTGAACCCAGTCATCCCTTTGGAGCTCAATGGTAGAGCAACGGACTATTAAGGACAGCAATATCCAGAGGATGCTAGTTCAAGCCCGGCTCATCAGTGATCCCTTCCCCTTTTTTTATCCCCAGGTGCAAAAATAAAGCCTCCCTGGCCAACAAAATGAATACTTGATGCCAAATGTTCATAATAGGGAGGAAATAGAAAAATGTAGGAAGGCTGGTTAGCAATGTTAGCAACCCTGGCTCTTACATGTGTTTGTATCCGCATTTGCCCATGTGCTGCTACATCTACTAAACGCATGTTGCAGAGCTGCACTTATTGCATGTAAAGTAAATTGGATGGATATTTTAGACGTGTCCCTGAATTTTCAAGTGATCTGTAACCATGGGCAGGAGAGTATTTAGGTCCGGTGCTGCTCTAGGCACTGGACCTAAACACGCACTAACTTTCCAGAAGTGATGTCACATGCAGCATACATGACGTCACTCCCACAAAGCCCGCAACTCCCCCTACCCCCCTCACCCCCCAGCTCCATCACCAGATTTCCTATGAATATCTGCAGCAGAGGTTGGGGGTTTTTTTGTTCCCATTTAAGTAATAAATACGCCCATGCTGTAGGATCTGTGTCCAGTTTTTAGTAGGCAGGTCAAGTTTAAGGCAAAGGCACTTCTGTAAAAAAATCATTACAGAAAATATTATTATTCCCATATAAAGCCGTGGCCTATAATCACAAAACAGAAAGTGGGTACACAATGATTAACCTTAAATCATGTGCATAATCTGTTAGTGGCAATATGCCACCTTCCCTGCTGTTTTTGTCAGCAAAAAAATCATACAATGCAATTTATAATCCCTGCAATTCATCAACAATCAAAATTTCATTACCATTTTTTATATCAGATTATAAATAGAATAAATACATAAAAGATTAATTCACGAAAGAGCAGCCTACATGAAATGCCTACGGCAGCAAAAACGTATTAAGTGCATTAAACTTGACAACTTGGCTTATTATTCTAATTCCTCCATTTACGTGAGTAGATATAAAGATCTCCAGATATGTGCTGTGCTATTTTCTCTAGTGGATAACTTAACGTTGTGTGTGTTTAATTGTATTTCATTGACCTCAGTGGGGACCAGTTTAATTCAGCTAAACTTTTTCTTTTTGTAATGATATATATTAGAGCTCTCTATGAATGTAATAGCAAGACGCATGTACTACCTGTGGGCAAGATACAAAGTACAGTATGATTTTGATGTAACTCCTGCCTTGTGTACCCAGGGTACCCTTTGCATGTTGCTCCTACAGAAACTTCTGATTTGCACCTAGTAATATCACTCTAACAAGACTGGCACACTGGAGGAAGAAATGGCCAGTACAGTATCAAAAGGTTTAAAGATTCCTTTCATCACAGCACCCAGGAACTCAAGAAACTAACAACCTATAATTTGACTTTGAACCTGGGTCCTCACAATCCTTTCATTTTGAATTTGGAATTAGCCATGGAGTGAATGGAAAGCTGGCTGGTGCTCCTCATACAGTGCATTATTTACCAACATGGATGTTAATTTAAGTATTGGTACATTTTTGCAGTGGTACTCTAAGAAAAACACTACATTGTGTGTAAAAACATGGATATCTGGGTGCATGTTTTTGCACCTACCACTTTGCACTTGCATCACTAAATGAGCCTTTTGTATGTATCTATGGAGCTTCAGCATTATTGTGAATAAAGGTGTGCATAAGATAGAGCCAATTCTTGTATAATATAAGAGTAAGATATCTTCTGACTATAACACCCATACCTTTATTATTAAGCGGCCACTATTATAAAATGTTTAGTAAGCTGTACTTGTAGTTTTTTATGTATCTAACACCTTATATGCGAGTTCCTACACCTAGCATTTTATTGCAGCTACAGCCAACAACACTCATGCTAAAAGATTTCACCTGCTCTAACTGGCTGATCCCAGCAAGAGTCAGCAATTAGTATGGTGCTACTGACAAACAGCATGGTTGTGTTGCTTGCAAGAAGTGAGGACAGTGCAACATATACAGGGCCACTGGTTGCCTGTGCCTAATTAAGAAGTTCTTTGGCCAGTTTGATATTTATGCTACTACATATTGGATTTGTTTTCCTGATTTATGGATTTTGGGAAGCAAGCTTAAGGTTGCAGAGCAGTGGTTAGCGGAGATTAGATATTTTAGTATAAGGTTTCCTGGAAATTATATTAGGTTAAATTATTTATCATTATTTAGTTTTATTTCCGAAATGTTATTTTATAAATGGCAGTGGTTGAGCAGATTTAAGACAAGAACTGTAACCAACCAGCAATTAGTTTTCAAGAGCCTACTTCAGGTAAATTAATAATATGAAATCTCCTATTGGTTGCTATGGGTTACTGATGTGGGGTAAAGATGCCCACTGTTAACAAAACAGCTCCAGAATGTTTTAGTGATTGAATTATGTAAGTCAAAATATGTAAGATTAATGATAATACTAAAATCCATATAACACATTGAAAAGTATAGGTTAGATACATGTCAGTAGAGTTAAGAGGATTTTGGTCAAGTAAAGCTAACAAAATATGTAGTGTGTGTGAGGGGATTATCACAGCTTGTGTGCACACATATAAGCACACAACTATAGCGCACATTGGCTCCATTCTATGGGGAGTTTCTGCTTTGGTGAGCCAAGGCCAATGGCATTTCTGCTCAATAAACACAGTATTGAGGGAAATTTATTTTAAAAGCATACTATCCAAAGCCACACACATGGTTCTGCTGTCTTGCTATTGTTCTGATCGCTCATTCAGAGTGCACCAGCTGCAGCTCCTTTTCTCTCCCTCATCTGCCAATGCACAGCCAGTTCATGGCAGCTGCTCTACACTTCCTGCTGTTCCAATCATTTGTACCCTATGCACAAAAGATTGGAACAATAGTATAATGGCCATACCATGTGTGTGTGGCTTTGGGTAGTATACTTTCAAAATATATGTCCATCGATACTGTATTAATTGTGCATGATAAAAGGTGCAGAATGCCAATAACCTTGGCCCACCAAAGCAGAAACTCTCCATAGAATGGAGGCAATGTGGTTAGAGGTAGCACTGGCCAAATGGGGGGAGGAGGGGGTGTGGGAGAGGAAAGGCATGTCAATTGTTAAATTGACATGAAAAAAAGAAGTGGCAGCACAAATAAACGAGAAACCAGAAGGAGAGAAAGTTACAGAAAAACTAGAGGTGGGTATATGGAAAGAGTAAAAACATTAATAAAAAACATCAAAATTGAGGAGGAAAGGGAGAACATTAAAAAAAGATAAACATAGAATAAAATTAAGGAAAAAAGTAAAGAAAAGAAGTGAAATTGGGGGAAACTGAAGAGGAAAGAGCACTGTAGGAAATGGGGAAGAAGATAACATTTTCAAACTCGCAAAACCTGTACAGACCAATATCTGTAGTACATCAGTCAGGATTGGTGGGCTGGCATACAGTTACAGATTGTTGTAGAAAACAAAAGTTTGTACAATGCTATCCATGCATGTATGGGCAGCTTTAATGGCACAATTTTGCCTACCACATACTCTGGAACAAGAGTTTGATACATTAAAGAATTTGTCATTATTCATTCTACATGTTTATTGCAAAACTTCAATAAAATGTTTGAAAATCAAGAGTTTGATACTACATATCTGCCACATGCAGCATATTTCACAGAACAACATTTGGTAAAAGGTCTTGCAAAGTTGGAGTAAAGATGGAGATAAATTGGCCCATCAAGGTGATACAATCTCAGGAACAGCACAAACTTTATAAGAGGATTCTAACAGAAGCCATTACTGCTGCACACACTCCCTGCAACTAACTCTCTGTTAGCTAACTCCTACAAGGGTCTTAAACCTCTAGTTGCTAAATCTAACACATCATATTGCTACAGTTGGACTCAGTGCCAGGCCTTGCTGGTCAGGCATCCTGGGCACCCCAGCCGGCCACCTTGGACATCGCACGTACCTCTGCCCCCTCCCATTGTCACTGTCAGCATGCATGCGCACGCTCATTCCTATGAGCGCTGACAAGGGGATGGGGTACGATATGCCAGGATAGATAGACACTACACATAATAACTATGCCCCAGAACTGGTTAACGAGCCGGCAGCAGGGTGGCACAATTGCATGGAGCAGGGGAGTAGAAGAGATACATGCCTGGCATGCCCCCCCCCAAAAATAACTCTGACCTTTTATGAATAGGCTCACCAAAAAATTGCTAATAATGCAACACCATTATCTCCTCAAAAACCTGCAGCCATTTGTGACAGGAGAAACAAAAATGGTCTTTAAAATAGATGACTTTTGCCTAATCAATGCATCCTTCATTATTTCACTGGCATGAATCTAACTGAAATAGTTACTGAGAAAACAAAATCATCATATGGAAAAACATGGACACCTTTTTATGTTGCGCCCGTTAATTGAGTGCAGCCTGTACGCTCAGCTGCATACTAAAATAAATGTTCTTTTGAAGGCATTAGTGTAAATGCAAGAAAGCCAGACACTCCAGCTCCAGCCATCCATTCATTAGTATCAGGAGGTGGGTGTACAGGGGATTTATTTTTAAACTGCAGATACACTTTAATCTTTTGCTCTCTCTTCTGTATCAAGCAAAAACAAAAGAAATGATCATTTTTAAGCATCTACTGTAAATTAGAAGGATGAAAAATATACTGTACTTTAATTATTCCTTTAATAAACAGTCAACATGCTGCATAAGCCATAAATATAGTTTATTCCATGGTTTTGTTAAAGGAACAGTAACACCAAAAAAAAAAATGAAAGTGTATCAAAGTAATCAAAGTATCAAAATATAATGTACTGTTGCCCTGCACAGGTAGAATTTGTGAGTTTGCTTTAGAAACACTACTATAGTTTATATAAACAAAGCTGCTGTATAGCCATAGGGAAAGCAAATTGAAATAAGGCTAAATGGCACAAGTTGCATAGCAGATAACAGATAATATCTGTAAAACATTATTGTAACTACATAGCTTATCTGTTGTCTGCTATGGAACCTCTGCCATTTTTTCAGCTTAAATAGCTGCCCCCATGGCCACACAGCACCTTATTTATATAACTACAGTAGTTTGTCTGAAGCAAACACATAACTTTCACCAGTGCAGGGCAACAGTTCCGTATAGCTTAATTATTTTAAACACTTATATTTGCAATGGCTCTTTATATCACAGGGCCACACCTAATTTGTTATTTCATGTGATCTCAAATCATTCATTTGAATTCAGAATGCAACAAAACCATTCAATTAAGGAAGAAAGAAAGAAAGAAAATCAAAACACTGCACCACCCATAGCTGTATTAGTTCGTTGACTCAGACCAAGTTAAAACTTAACCTTTAATTAACCATTAAAATATGTCAAATAGTGAAAAGTAAGGGGTACGGCTCGGTGACACACTGAAGTGTCCACACTAGCACTCTGTGCCTGGTTTAGGGAGAGCAGGGGGAAGAAGAGTAAATGCAGGATTAACTATAACGGTGCTGGTTTGCACGATGCACCACACCACCCACCAACATCGTTTAGGACCACCACGCACCCTTTACCAAACCATACCCTTTTCCCCTCTCCCACACCATCAATACCCACAGCAGTTCAACACCTGCCTACCCAGCTAGGTTAAAATAAGTGCCTGACACACATTTTGCTCAGTAAGCCCAAGCTTTTTCAAAGGCATTAAAGGCAGGCAGATCATGGGGAAAGTTATAGACAAAGGACTGCCCCCCTAGTTTGAACAGACCAATCATACATGCCCCTGGGAACCCACCCCAGAAAGCATCATACGCAGTGCCACACCCCCCACTTCCTTTCCACTCTGCATGTATATACTGAGTAGCATCTCCAGGGAGACATTAAAAACAGGTGCGGTACTACAGGGTTTCCGACCTCACGTCTCCCTAGCAACACCTCTCCCAGCACGAGTGCTAAGCTCCTCTCAAGCCGGCGCGCCGCTACAGGAGAACTAGTTTCACATCTCAATGGCAGCGCTTCTCCCCATGCAAGGGTTCTGCTCTCAATGTATAGTTATAAATACTTTTAATAAATCTAGACACGGGCATTAATTCAATATAGGAATTAAAAAGATTGTCTATACAGGGAGTACTATAGGGAAATATATTGCAATGGGGTAGTGAGGCATAAGAGATTTAAATCAGAATCAGATACAGTGTTTCCTTAGGCACAAGTTTCAGATAAAAACATTGAGGGTAATGCTCTCATTTAAGTCCCCAGATCCACGTGTGTTCATGAGAAAGATCCACTCACTCTCCTTTCTCAACAAAGCTGTTTCTAAATCTCCGCCTCTAATCCCCATGGAGATATGTTATAAACCCATAGCTCTCAATTCCATACTGTGACCATGATGGCATTCGTAAAAGTATCTGCTGACAGGTGCTAGTTTTATGTGCCTTTACCAAATCTCTGATTTAGAGATGCTACTCAGTATACACATGCAGAGTGAAAAGGAGGTGGGGGGTGTGGCACTGAGTATGATGCTTTCTGGGGTGGGTTCCCAGGGGCATGTATGATTGGTCTGTTCAAACTAGGGGGGCAGTCCTTTGTCTATTTAACTTTCCCCATGATCCACCTGCCTTTAAAAAAGCTTGGGCTTACTGAGTGAAATGTGTGTCAGGCACTTATTTTAACATAGCTGAGTAGGCAGGTGTTGAAGCACCGTGGGTGTTGATGGTGTGGGAGAGGGTATGGTTAGGTAAAGGGTGTGTGGTGGTCCTAAACAATGTTGGTGGGTGGTGTGGTGCGTTGCTCAAACCAGCACAGGTATAGTTAATCCCACATTTACTCTTCTTCCCCCCTGCTCTCCCTAGACCAGGCACAGAGTGCTATTGTGGACACCTCAGTGTGTCACTGAGCTGTACCCCTTACTTTTAACTATTTGACATATTTTAATGGTTAATTAAAGGTTAAGTTTTAACTTGAGTCTACAAACTAATACAGCTGTGGGTCATGCAGTGCTTTGATTTTCTTTCTTCCTTAATTGCATTTATGTTTTTGATCATGCACACCCTCATGCACTCATTTTTTGTTTAAGTGTTGGTGCCCCATTTATATCTTTGGCAACAAAACCTTTCATCAATCATCCTCACATCTAGGACAAGGTACAAGACTTTGTATGCAAATAAATGGAATTTCATACAATTTGTATAAAAGCACTAACCTATTAACCTTGTGCCTTTTAGTCTTGTATAAATATATATATTTGGTCACTAAATCCCTATAGTGCTGTTTTCCCAGACAGCATAGTTCCCCCTACCTGCTGGTGATGTAATTAGAGTCACTGGTATGGGAGAGATGGGCCAGGGGGTAGGACTTGGGGATAGTGGGAAATGCAGAAGCATGTTAGACGAGAGAAGACTCAGCAGATGTCTGGATTTAGCTCCCAGTGCAGAGGAAGTAGTCCTTAATGGCCCCTAGCACCTTAGCACCTTTTGGATTGTGAACCACCCAGTGAAGTAAAGAAATAGAAGCCCTGCTGAGTTAAACCAGGCTTTAACGTAACTAGAGGGATATAAAAGCTACCAGCTAGGTCCCAAGACAGCAACAAGCAAGTTCCCTTTGTAGATTAGCAGTAGTTTATATAGTATCGTAATATTTTTTTAGTATATAACCCTATTTCTTTCCTTTATGACTTGTTTTGCAAGAAGTCAGACACCCACTGCTTACATTTGGATATGCAACATTAGTTGCTGTTTTCTCAATTTAAGGCTCAGCTACAGCACATCTTCCTGTGGCTTGCACTGCAGCTCCGAGAATCTGAAATATACTACCTGTCAAATTGAAAGGCATAGATTCGGAAATTAGATGAGAGAGTAAATACAGCAGCAGGGCATAGGCACCATCAGGGAAAACCTTGAAAATACTCCTATTGTTTTGCACATTTAAAGCTCTCTATTCTTCTAGCAGATGAAAGTGTGTTTTCTTAAAGCACATATTACCTTGCAGGAACACTAACAGCATTTGTGCTAAAGTGTGTGCTCCTTTTAAATAATAAAAAAGTAATATTCCCAGATGGACTGATCCTAAAGCATGCACCCAAACAGCCCATCAACAAACACTAACATGAATACCATTCATACTATTTATCTTTTAGTCTTCCATCTAACAAATACTTCCCGCAGTGTTTCAAAACCCTTTTATTCTCTGTTTCTTTTAAAATCTGTAACCATGAGATTCTAGATAGTGTTTGCTCCAAGGCGAAGAAAACAAATTATAGGAAATTTCCACATAGTGCTATGTGATCAGCATGCAAGCACAATGCAACACACAGAGAATTTATATGAAAGCATGCACACAGGTTTGAAAGGAAAGCAGGTGATTCTCTACACTATGGGGGGCATGTGAGGGGATAGACATTGCTATCTGCAAACTCTGCCGAACAGCTCTTTGGCTATTAGAGAGATGGGCAAAGTTATTTTGAAGGATTTCAAATTTGCATTTTACTATTAGATTATAAGATCTTTCGGGCAGGGCCCTCTATCTCTATCTAATTGTATTGGCGATTAATTGATTTTGTATATTTTGGTATGTTCGATGTATACACCTATTTTTTGTAAAACACTGGGGAATATGTCAGCATTTTATAATTACATGTTAGTAATATTATTGTTATTATAATTATTATGTGGAGATGAAAATTATTTTGGCACCCAATTCCAGCAAGCTTGATTTTTTTTTTTAATTTTGTTGTTAATTTCATTGGATTGGAGGGGTTCAATTTGGATGAATTAGAGACATAAGACCCAACATCTGTTGGTGGTTGAAGACTATAGGATCCAGTCAGTTTCCATTTTAACAAATATGTAAAAAATAGAGAATAGAGTATATTATTTTCATATTTGTATGCATGTCTCCAGAGCTGCAAAATTCATTTACAGATGGATTCTTTACAGTGAACAATTAAATGATTCAACCTACATTTGACCACTAGATGCTATTATTTTCTTGACGTCTATACAAACTAAAGGTGCAATGAATATAGGAGATTCCATTTCTATTTACATACATATAAAAAATGAATTCTACTGACCCTGTCACCTAATAGATCTTCCTTCTGTAAAGTATAATGGATTCCATTTAATAATGGTGATGTTACCTTTATGCACCACTCTAGCATTGCTTTGTATTCATTTATTATATTATAGCACTATCTTTAGCAACACTGAATGCCACGTTTCATTTCTGCAGATAGCTCTTTTGGGATTTTGTTCAGCTTGCTGTTCGAGTTGACAGTTATTATGTATTGAACATTTTCATGAGAGAAACAGGCCTAAGGAATTAAATTGATCCCCTGAACCTGAATTATATTCAAGGGTACAAAGAGATATGCCATTGATACCACATATGATTTATGAGCACCAACACCATGGAGAAATAAGTGGATCTAATTCTATGAACTTTACAATATATACAATCTTTGATTAGAGATGAGCAAACAAGTAACAGTGACTGATTTATTTCTAAATTCACAATATTGCCAGATTGCCAGACATTTGTACCCGAGCATCATGCTTTTCTTCTATAGCTTTTTAGATGTATTTGTTGCCATTATATTTTTTATGCTAGTCCAAATAGCTAGCTATAATAGTTAATTCACCCTGTGCAATCGGGAGATGCATTTTTGAAAACTTGCACCTATCAGTGTACAATGCACACAACTCTTGTACCCTGTCTATTTTGATCTCCTGTGCTCTGTGCCCATGTGTGGGTTGCACCTTATTAGTTTCCACTTCTAGTCCAAAGGGAGATTTCATAAATGAATGACCAAAAGAAAACCGATATTATGATATAAAACATTAATAAAGGGTATGTAGAGATTCTATTTGATGTCATCTGGCAAGTAATTGAATGAATAAGGAACATCTGTTGGCTTGGAAACGTTACTGTAGCCATAGTAACCAAAGCAAGTTTAGAGTAATGTATGAGAAACCATTCTTGTACTTGATGTGAACATACAACATATGATTATATGACAAACAAGGATATAATTCAATTGGCATAATGAATGTGCACAAGTAAAATACCATAAGAAGAACATTAAACATTTAGTACTTAGAATTAATGGAGGAGAAAATGTACTGGATGTACAGAACAGTTTGTCAGGCACATTGAAGGTTATTTACTAACACTGGGCAAAATTGCACCACTGCCCTAAACCATAGCAAGCAGTCAGTTTTGATCAGTTTACTACAGGTAAAATAATGTAAGTAAATCTGATTGTGTGCTTCAGATTAACATGGTAAGAACCACAATTAATTTCTACACCACAGAACTTACAATCTAACTTGTGTTGTTTGCTTGTAGAATATTAAGTGAGTTGTTCAGTGTGACAATATGTTTAAGAAATAAAGTATGTTAAAATACAGTGGACTGTATTTTCTGTTTATTAAATTTACCCTGCCAATATGGACAATATACATAAATAAAATATGATAATACATAGTTTACATTTTACCAGTACAGACTAATTTAACCAGATAATAATAGTCCTCTCAGATCTCCAAAGCTTAGAAATCTGTAAGGATACACCAGTGGTTTGTAACCTTACAAAAGAGGAGAAAAGCATGATGAGTTACACGTAGGGGCTGATTTACTAACCCACGAATCCGACCCGAATTGGAAAAGTTCCGACTTGAAAACGAATATTTTGCGACTTTTTCGTATGTTTTGCGATTTTTTCGGATTCTGTACGAATTTTTCGGATCCAATACGATTTTGCGTAAAAACGCGAGTTTTTCGTATCCATTACGAAAGTTGCGTAAAAAGTTGCGCATTTTGCGTAGCGTTAAAACTTACGCGAAAAGTTGCGCATTTTTCGTAGCGTTAAAACTTAACGCTACGAAAAATGGGCAACTTTACGCAACTTTCGTAATGGATAGGAAAACTCGCGTTTTTACGCAAAAATCGTATTGGATCCGAAAAATTCGTAAAGAATCCGAAAAAATCGCAAAACATACGAAAAAATCGCAAAGTACCGATCATTACGAAAAAAACGCAATCGGACTCCATTCGACCCGTTCGTGGGTAAGTAAATCAGCCCCTTAGTGGCCGATTTACTAATCCACGAATGGATCGAAAGCGGGCGAATGCGTTTTTTTCATAATGATCGGTATTTTGCAACTTTTTCGTAAATTGTCGCGACTTTTTCGTAGCCGTTACGACTTGCGCGAATTTTTCATAGTCGTTTGCCAGCCGTTTATGAGCGCTCAATACGAAAAAGTTGCGACAATTTGCGCAAGTCGTAACGGCTACGAAAAAGTCGTGACAATTCGCGCAAGTGCAGCACATTGCAGGGTACATTATGGCATGTATGTGACAAAGAAGATGCCCTATAGTTTAGCTTAAGGCAGGGGCACATGGGATGATTGTGCTTCTTCCTGGTGATGTTCACACAACTCACTACCCGTTGTTAGTTAAACCAGCGTTTTTCAACTGCTGTTCCGCGGCACACTAGTGTGCTGCGAGATGTTGCCTGGTGTGCCGTAGGCAGGGCCGCAATTTTTACTTTAAAAAAAAAATCCGGGCCCTGTCATTGGTTGCGCCCCGTGTGTACGGGTGACGTCAGTACGCACGGGGCGCAACGTTATAAAAGGGCCTGTGTGCGGTCGCGTGTAGGCAGAAGTGCAGAGGCGGCGCGCGTGAGGGGAAGATGCTGCTGAAGCCGCCGAAGAGTAAAATGCTGCTGGGCACCAATGTATTGGGGGGGCCACGGGGCACACTGACTTATGGGGGCACTGCTGCTGGGCACCAATGTACTAGGGGGGCTGGCTCTTGGCACCAATGTACTGGGGGGCACTGCTGCTGGGCACCAATGTACTAGGGGGGCACTGCTCTTGGCACCAATGTACTAGGGGGGCACTGCTGTTGGGCACCAATGTACTAGGGGGGCACTGCTCTTGGCACCAATGTACTAGGGAGGCACTGCTGCTGGGCACCAGTGTACTAGGGGGGCACTGCTCTTGGCACCAATGTACTAGGGGGGCACTGCTGCTGGGCACCAATGTACTAGGGGGGCACTGCTCTTGGCACCAATGTACTAGGGGGCACTGCTGCTGGGCACCAGTGTACTAGGGGGGCACTGCTGCTGGGCACCAGTGTACTAGGGGGGCACTGCTGCTGGGCACAGAGTTACATTTTTTAACATTTTCTAATGGTGGTGTGCCTCGTGATTTTTTTCATGAAACAAGTGTGCCTTTGCCCAAAAAAGGTTGAAAAACACTGAGTTAAACCACCCGCACCTTATGCACCAAACTTAGTCTGTAAGCTTTACAGGATAGGCATTTCTTTATTTCAGCATTCAATTGTGTATCACACTGTGTATAATAATAAATGAAACCCTATGCAAGGATAGTGAAAGGTGATAATACAGGTATAGGATCTATTATCCCAACTGCTTGGGACCTGAAGTTTTCCAGATAAGGGGTCTTTCTGCATTTCGGATCACCAAAGTCAATCAAACATTTAATCAAACATAAAATAAATTTATAGGTTTAGTTACCTTGAAGTACAAGGTACTGTTTTATGACTATGAAGATTTTCATTCATCCAGGTCATGGTATATCTAGTATAAATAAATTTAAAGCAACTGGACTTGTTAAGTAATCATTGAAGACATTTCACTACTCATCCGAGCAGCTTGTTCAGTTCAACCTGAATCTGCATATTGGTGGATTGGGAAGAAACTTACACAAAGAAAGCAATGAAACCCCGATTTTCCGTTTGCATTAAAAAAACACAAAATTACAAAAATCAAAGTTAAATTTCAAATTTTGTTCCACAGCTGTATTTTTTACACAACTGATAGCATATTTAAGAACTCAACATGGTTAATTGCACTCATATTTAATCATAGGAAGGGAATGCCAATTGCAAACATTGGTACATTAATTCTTAACGAGGCTTTAAAATCTTGACTGTTTTAATTAAACTCAAATAAAAACTCGATTGTCAGCTTATTTAAATGCCCTAGATACACTTCCTGTTGATGACTGTAGAAGTTTATCATTCAAATTTCCAAAGCTTCTTTAGTTGATGTATCTCCAAAGATTGAGTTTGAAAAACTGGAACTCGAATATATTTGAGATTGTGTTTTTTTGCCGCAATGTTCTTAAATCACGGAAAAAAGCAATCTTCGGCTGAACCAAAATCCTGCAAAACACAAAACCCACATATTTTCCCATATACACAATTTGCACATACCATCATCTACTGCCTGCCTCTAGGAATTACGGCAACTTAAAAGATGAATACATTGTATTATCAAGCTATGTTAAAAAAAGATACAAATGATTCTGAATAACCATAAGAATGTTCATAACTGCACTTGCCGAATCAGTTAGATCTACATACATATTACTACATTGTATAAAACTGATTTTTTTTTTTGCTTTGTTTTGTAATAAACTTTAATAAAAATATAAGTTACTAAAAAAAAACAAACAAAAAAAAAAAAACACAAAACCCGCTGCCATTCAGTCATATACCAAACCAAATGCTGACTGCATCTGTATCAAGTACGACATTTTACTTAGGGTTAGCTAAGAGTAAAAGAAAGTAGACAGTTGACATTCTAAAATGACTACAGCAGTAAAAAGCCATTAAAGAATTTACAAAGAAAATTGGGTATAATTTTATTTTAGATGAAAATTGCCTTCCAAATGTAGAATAGGGTGAATTTAATTTTAATAACAGGCACTGCAGATTTATAAGTATAGACAGAAGGGGGTTCTAAACTGGAAGTAGGACATCTCAGTTTTTAGATTTTATCATATGACACAGCTCAGGAAGATTACTGTAGTGTAAGGTAACCTTTGGAATTTGGCCACATATATCAGTAACCACTGCCACAATGGGATCAAAACACGGTATTGACCCTTCATAAATTACTCTCCATAAATGTAATAAAAAAGACTCCATTAGGGTAAAGGTCCCCTTTGCCTTAGGGCTTGAAATCTAATGAAATTCTTGAAACATATCTAAATATAGAGGAAGGGGTTGGTACAGTGAATTGTAGTTATATTCACAGTTATTATTAATGCAAAATCAGATTTCAACACTGCTTTGCAGCACCATGGACAGCTTCAATTGCAATGTTGGGAAATCAAGCAATTCATTGTTGGAAAAAAGGATCAGTGAGCTACAACCCAATGCAGATAAATATACCAGATATCCCTTTTTATTACTTGATAATCTACACAGATACAGAGCAAATAAACACCTATATTAATAAATGAGACTTTTAGATGAATCCCCAATAAAGAAACATTCTGAAAGGTTTTGAATCTTTTGAGATGTATACTGTTTTGTTTTTTTTTTAATGCCTTTGGATCGTACTTTCCTTTATAAAGTTAGAACACATTATATAATTTTGTAACCTGAAGGCAAAGTACATACTAAAGTGCCTTCGTCAGAACAGCTTTGTAACTTATGCAGCGCACAGTACATGAAGCAGCAGTGATAAAGTGACTTGCCAAAGGTCTCACATTGCATACATGGGACTGAAATTAGATTTTGGTTCCTTTGTGTCACAGAACCACTCTATATGCATAATATGAATGTTCTGGAGGCAAGTAAGCTACTTCACTCCTTCTGTAATCTGTAAATGTACTAGAACTTGCTATCTGTGTTCTTATGCTTGCTAGGGGCAGAAAGGGGTAGAAAAGAGTTAAAGGAACAGCTCAGTGTAAAAATGAAACTTGGTACAAAAGATAGACTGTCCAAAAAATGTTTTCAATATAGTTAGTTAGGCAAAAATTTAATCTATAAAGGCTGAGGTGAGTGGATGTCCAACATAATGGCCAGAACATCCTCCTTTTACAGCTGTTAGCAGCCAGTAACCAATCAATGACTTGAGGGGGGCCACTTTGGACATAAATATTCAGATAGTTTGCATTTAAATCTGACCTGCGTGCTCACAGACTAACTGATCAGTTATGTCCCATGTGGCCCCCCTACAGTCAATGACTAAGATGTTAGAGAGCTGGAAGCAGGAAGTAGTGTTTTGGCTATTATGTTAGACAGCCACTCACTCCAGCCTTTATAGACGCTTTTTTTTTTTTTTGCCTAACTAACTATTAGAAATGTTTTTTATTTGGCTAAAATATCCAGTTTATCCCATTTCATTGACACCAATCTTTGGCTCCTGAAACATATAATTATTTCAAACAATCTTATTTTTACATTTTCTTCACCCTGTAAATTTTATGCAAACTAGAACCTTTGTATCAGGATTAAACCTCTGAAAGTGGCAGTCATGCACTAGATATTCTACACTTGTAAATTAAAACAATTGTATTGCTGTTAAACATTTGATATATTCTGCTCTGCTGGATAAAAAAAAATCTCCTACCAGCCAAAGTTCTACTAGCAGTATCTGCAATTAGCAGAGTCTTGAGCAATGACTGATCCCAAGTCTTAATTGTTATTAAAGGAGGAATGCTAACTGCTAAATACATTATGCATGAAATTAAACTCCATTAGAATAGTATTAGGGAACAAGCTGAATTATAATAGAGTCACCAATAAGCCCTTTTATGCCCTTATATCCTTTGGTCCTTTCTGTCTGCTTTGGCTGTCACAACAGAGGTTTAATTCAGAACAAGCTAGAATTCATTAATTTTGGGAGAAGTCATTAGTGTTGCTTCTCTTTTCTCTCCATTCCACACATTCAGGCTAGAAAAGAGACATTTGTGCAGCTCTGTGCAGAACGTTTGATCAAAACATAAAATTATTAATAAGAATGTCTGAATTCAAAGACATTAATAATTGCAAATGACTTCTGCATATTTCACCACATTCCTGGTACCCTCAGTCATGTTACAAGAATTTTTCAGATTTAAATGATCAAGACACACCAGTTTGTAGAAATGTCAAAGTTTCCAAGTTTAATCTTGCGTGCTAAGGGTATGTGCCCATTAGCATGCAATACTGTGGTGTGTTAAATCATCATTAATGTTAAAATCATCTACATTACCTCTTTATGGATTTTGGATCTTTTGGTATCGTGCAAGTGTCTTTTATATGTCTGGCAGCTACTGTTAAGATCTTATCTCTCCATAGAAGGATGACATTCAGATTGGTGCATTGTGGTTAGCACTAGGGATTTGGATTGTAATAACATTGCTCAATGATGAAAGTTTGCTGGGACCTCCTCAGAACAACATGGCCAATGCTAGTGTCAGACTGGGGGGTCCAGGGCTCACTGGGGCTGCCACCTGAGAGGCCCCCTGCCCAATTGTGAGGTGAGGTCCCCCACATGGAATAAACAAGAGTGGAATCTCCCTCCTGTGTACCTTTTTCTTTTCCCTTGTGATCGCAATCGGGGGAGTTCAGGGTGGAGTTTCCTTTGTTTTAGGCGGGGAGCAGATCAGGGTTGCTGGGACTTTTCCCGATGTCCTGCTGGCCCAGTCTGACCCTAGCCAATGGTAACAGGGAATGCCACTTCACAAATCAATGCAGTAACAATATCTGTTTACACTTCCTTCTGCCACCAGTTCTGAATGTTCCATAAGGTGTTATTTAAGTAGCAGTAGCAGTGATCAATGTCAGCCTTGCAAAGCATAATCTGTAAGGTGAATGTATAATATGAGTGCATGTAAGAAAAAGCTTCCTGCAACATGTGGAAGTCATTAATATGTCTATACTATGCTTCTTGTGGCACCTCCAAATGTATTAGCTGTACTGTAGCCCCCAGTTGCAATTCCTATTCTGCCTTAGGAGTGAAATGGATTCCTGCTGTGCTGCTTTAATTGCATGTAATGGAATGATGTGTAAGTTCATGTCCTTCCTAAAAGCTTAGCCTACTCCTATTTCCACAAAATGTACTAGCCAGTATAATCTATGTGCCTCTGGGTTATAGCAGAGAATGCTGCAACAGGTGCAAGTATGCTGGAATTTGGAGGAGGAATTGTGCATTGTTGGTCCAGGAAATAATGGACCAGATTCAATTCAGTGAGAAAAGAGTTTATCAGATGAAAACTCATGGAGAATGGTATGTACTTGCATTAGCTGTGTTATGCTTTATAAAGTTATATGCTTCTGAAAGATGTTGGAATGTTGCAGATGTAGGGAATAGTGGGAGGAGACTGGGAAGCTAGTCTTTGTGTGAAATAGATGGTCAACTGTTAACAGCTTGCCTCCATTACTGTACTGCATCACTGATATAATTTGTGATGCACCTCAGTTCAGAAAAACCATATCTTACTGTTTATCATGCAAAAAACTGGAATTAAATTAGAAGAAAAGTTTCTCATTGAATTAAATTTCACCCATGTGTTTTCATGTGATAAACCATGAGACAACTATTTCTCACTGAATTAAATTTGGCCCAATGTTGGATCCAAATTTGATCATTAACAAAAGGTGCTCCTAAGAGCATCATCTGTACTTTCTGCTCATATATTTTATAGCTGTACCCAGGGCCGCCATCAGGGGGGCACAGCGGGGACAGCTGTCCCGGGCCCAGGCAATTTTTACTTTTAAAGGGGGCCCGCCGGCGCTACAGTTTTCTTAGTCGTTCGGGCCCCCTTTAATAAAATCCGGGCCCTGTCATTGGTTATCTGGATGGTTGCGCCCCATGTGTACATGAGACGTCAATACGCACGGGGCGCAACCTTATAAAAGGGCCTGTCTCCATTCGCGTGGGGATGTAAGTGCAGAGGCGTCGCCTGTGAAGGATCGGAAGATGCCGCTCGCTGAAGATCCCGCTCGCTGAAGATAAACTGCTGCAGGTCGCCAATGTGTTGGGGAGGGCTGTGGGGCACATGGACCACCAATGTATTATGGGGGCACTGCTGCTGGCATCAATGTATATGGGGGCACTGCTGCTGGGCACCAATGTATTATGGGGGCACTTCTGCTGGGCATCAATGTATTATGGGGGCACTTCTGCTGGGCACCAATGTATATGGGGGCACTTCTGCTGGGCACCAATGTATATGGGGGCACTTCTGCTGGGCACCAATGTATATGGGGGCACTTCTGCTGGGCACCAATGTATATGGGGGCACTTCTGCTGGGCACCAATGTATATGGGGGCACTTCTGCTGGGCACCAATGTATATGGGGGCACTTCTGCTGGGCACCAATGTATATGGGGGCACTGCTGCTGGGCATCAATGTATATGGGGGCACTGCTGCTGGCACCAATGTATATGGGGGCACTGCTGCTGGGCACCAATGTATATGGGGGCACTGCTGCTGGGCACCAATGTATATGGGGGCACTGCTGCTGGGCACCAATGTATATGGGGCACTGCTGCTGGCACCAATGTATTAGGGGGGCACTGCTCTTGGCACCAATGTATTAGGGAGGCCCTAGCTACCAATGTTTGTGTGTCCTTTGTACTGATGGGAGGGGTCACTGGGGGAGGGGCCATTGGGGGCAGGGCGTGGGAGGAGGAGGGCCCAGAAATTTTCGTTGTGAGGGGCCCCGTGATTTCTGATGGCAGCTCTGGCTGTACCCTTGATCAGAGTGCACAGAAGTGAGTCTTAACTCACACTAATAAGATCCCCAATGTGTTTTATAGGGGAATATAAAAGCATTTAATAGATATCCATAAGCTAAGACTATGGTGTGATTCACTAACAGTAATGGTTTCTGCATATTAAAATGTGAAATACTATGTGTGAAAATGCAGCAGGGTATTTTATGAGGTGTTACATAGTAACATAGTAAGTTGGGTTGAAAAAAGACATACGTCCATCAAGTTCAACCATAATGCCTATATATAACCTGCCTAACTACTAGTTGATCCAGAGGAAGGCAAAAAACCCCATCTGAAGCCTCTCTAATTTGCCGCAGAGGGGAAAAAAATCCTTCCTGACTCCAAGATGGCAATCGGACCAGTCCCTGGGTCAACTAGTACTAAGAGCTATCTCCCATAACCCTGTATTCCCTCACTTGTACTGAGAGCTATCTCCCATAACCCTGTATTCCCTCACTTGTACTGAGAGCTATCTCCCATACCCCTGTATTCCCTCACTTGTACTAAGAGCTATCTCCCATACCCCTGTATTCCCTCACTTGTACTGAGAGCTATCTCCCCTACCCCTGTATTCCCTCACTTGCTAAGAAGCCATCCAGCCCCTTCTTAAAGCTATATAATGTATCAGCCAGCACGACTGATTCGGGGAGGGAATTCCACAACTTTACAGCTCTCACTGTAAAAAATCCTTTCCAAATATTTAAATGGAACCTCCCTTCTTCTAAACGGAGTGGGTGCCCTCGTGTCCGTTGGAAGGACCTACTGGTAAATAAAACATTAGAAAGGTTATTATATGATCCCCTTATATATTTATACATAGTTATCATGTCACCTCTTAAGCGCCTCTTCTCCAGTGTAAACAGACCCAACTTGGCCAGTCTTTCTTCATAACTGAGACTTTCCATACCCTTTACCAGCTTAGTTGCCCTTCTCTGGACCCTCTCTAACTCAATAATGTCCCATTTGAGCCCTGGAGACCAAAACTGAACAGCATATTCTAGATGGGGCCTTACCAGCGCTCTGTAAAGGGGAAGAATAACCCCCTCCTCCCGTGAATCTATACCCCTTTTACTACAGCTCAAAACCTTGTTTGCCCTTGCAGCTGCTGCCTGGCATTGCTTGCTACAGCCAACTTTATTATCTACAAGGACTCCAAGGTCCTTCTCCATTATGAATTTGCCTAGTGCAGTCCCATTAAGGGTATACGGGGCTTGCATATTTTTACATCCCAGGTGCATGACCTTACATTTATCCACATTAAATCTCATCTGCCACTTAGCTGCCCAGATTGCCAGTTGGTCAAGATCCTGCTGCAGGGATGTCACATCCTTGATAGAATTGACTGGTCTGCAGAGTTTTGTGTCATCTGCAAACACTGATACATTACTCATAATACCCTCCCCTAAGTCATTTATGAACAAATTAAACAAAAGTGGACCCAGTACAGAACCCTGAGGGACCCCACTGAGAACCTTATACCAAATAGAGAATGTACCATTAACAACCACCCTCTGTACCCGATCCTGTAGCCAGTTTTCTATCCATGTGCAAATGACTTCACTAAGACCAATAGACCTTAGCTTAGAAAGCAGTTGTTTGTGGGAACGGTATCAAATGCTTTGGCAAAATCCAAATAGATTATATCTACTGCATCCCCACTGTCCAGCTTCTTACTTACCTCATCATAAAAAGCAATTAAATTGGTCGGACATGACCTGTCCTTCATAAAGCCATGCTGATTACTGCTCATAATGGCATTCTCCACTACATAATTTTGTATGTGATCCCTTAACAAGCCTTCAAATAACTTGAATGACACTTATTTTTGACTTGCAAATTGCAACTTCACTCATTGATGTAACAAACAGGAACCAAATGATTGCTCATAATTGTTTTAATGATAATAATGCCCCTGTTTTTAGAAAAGCATTGGCTACTTTAGCAGTTTTCCACCTGCAATATTTTACACCAGTATTTAAATAAAACCTTGATTATTAAATCAAGGTGGTGCAAGAAAATGATACAAAACCCTAATTAACATCAGACAGATTTGAAGACAAGAATGATAAGGAAAATTGGTTCAACAAATAATAATACAATAGAGTCTCTTTAAATTCTGAGCAAAGTCCTTGGAAATAAAGAACCACTCAATGAGCACTTTCAAAAGCTTATTGATCCGCTCTGAAATTTTTGACACATAATAAAAGGTCGTCAGCCTTTGGCATTTAGATAAACATTGCAAGAATTACACTGAATCATTTTAGAGGTGTTCATAGTTCATTTATAAAGGATATAATTGAGATGTGTATTTTGCTTGACGAGAGTCACTCCGATGAAGCGCACTTAAATAAATGACACAACTGTGAAGTGCAATTTCTCACAATGACATCTATGTAGTGATACTTATTGCTTCTACCTACAGGGAATCAGTCTTAAGCCATTGCATCACCTAACAAATGACACTGTCCTATAGAACCTCATCTCATAAATATTGCAGGTTTTCACATTAACACTGCATCCGACATGTCTTTAATCAGAGAGATGAAAAAAGTCTCATTCAGTATGGATTGATCAAAATTTTATGTTGCCTGTTAAATCATCTTTCAAGAATCAATCTAGTCAAAATCCAGGTATCATCTGAAGCAATATTGCCTGCCTTATACTATTGCCTTTGTGTTCCCTCCCTGCACAGTGTGGTCCACCTTTACGGACACCCACAGAACCTTTGCTGCTTCAACAGCAATCTCCTGTTTAAAAGCTTCTCTCCATGGAAACCCATATAACTTTCAGTTAGAGGGCCTTTATCAGTTACTGGGAGTATTATGCCACCCCTGGGATTTCGCAGCCTGAGTCAGTGTTTCATTATTCCCTGAAACACTACCCTTCCATCTCTTCACTCTATATAGTGCCTAAAGTACATAAATATAATTATAGAGAGGATCAGGTGAATTTCCCCATCTTCCTCTTCCTAGCAACTACAATACTACAACTCTAAAACCAGCTGTATAAGAAACATTTTGGAGGCAATTACACCTGAAGATTAGATTTGGGTAGGCTAAGGTTTTATAGAGTGGGTATTTGTTAATATCCATCAGATAACCAAGGAGGGTATAAATAGGTATAAATACAAAAATTAATCGTGTAAAAAATGCTTTTTCCCCTCGAGAGCTTATGTAAGGAAAAACTCGAACTGAAAAGTCTTGTGGAACAAATGTCCCACACCAGTGAAAATCACATTTTTTCCTACCCATTAAAAAAGTAAATTTTAATTATATGTTTTTCACTAAACTGCATAAAACATTTTTTTTTGGCATTTCTGGGGAGTGATAAACACAAAATACATAGCAAAAAAGAAAAAATTGTGCTAACCTCTAAATTATAAACAATTAGTTGGGGGTGCAATGAAGCTATGACTACAAAATTCATACAAACAAACAAGAGTTCCTCTGCACTCATTAGCAATATATATTAAGATATTGCCCTCCCCTTTAACCAAAAATCTCTGTTTTATTTAAATGCACAAGATACCTGGTTTAACAATTAGCAGTTAAATGAAAAAGGCTTCAGTAACCAAACAGGTGACAAATACAAAACAATACTTATCAAACCATCACTATTACATGCAAAAAATATATATCCCCTTATAACAGAAAAGTTTGCCCCACTTAAAATAATATATTCCTACTTAAAACAGACACAGCCTGCATAAATTCTGTAACATAGGCCTTATGGGTTTTAGCTCATTCATGCACTCTACTTCAATTGTGTATTGTTAGAAACAGATATGTCTATTTGTGACAGTCACCCCACGACCATTTTCTTACTTGTATGTCCACTTGTGTGTCCATCTAATCAGTTTTTTTTCTTTTCATCTTTTTTTTCTTTTCATCAGTTTTTATTCACCATCCTTATTATAAAGATATACCTACAGAAAAAGTACAGCTGCCTGTATGTGGGAATTGCTGCTCTTTTATATGCTTTATATGATAAGGTGGTCACATCTGATGGGATATGATGCCACCAGTGAATTTCCAGCTGCAATACAGTTATTGCTGTCTATAAGCAACCATTACTCATCTGATATTGCATTCAGAAGCACATAAAAGGATGAAAAATTAATGCAACAAGAAGGGAGATTTCAAAGATAACTCTAGGTATATTCCTGTTTATATTACAAGATATAGTAGTGACAGTAGTGATGTCAAAATTAATCGAAAAAAAAAATGTGGTGAGTGAGGAAAAAGTTGCAGTCGCATCAAAAAAAGTCATGGTTGCATCAAATACATTGTGGTTGCGTCAAAAAAGTTGCAATAGCTGCATTTGGCAAATTTTTCAGCAAAGTGAAACAGGACAGACTCGCTCATCACTTGCAAGGGATTGTCCCTTTAGTAGAGATATATTTATTGCCTCTGAAATAGCAATATTCATATCACTATTTTACCTCTATTTTTGTAACTTCTTGCTATATACAACAAGAAATATATAACACAAAGGCACTACAAGAAGCAGACAAAAGCTAAATATGCACAGCATTTCTACAGTACAATGGTTACAGCATCCATATAAAGGAAGCAGCATAGAACAGAGCATCTCAATCCTGCCATATGGCAGATTTGCAGAGGATTAATTTGCAAGGCACATCAGACCTTTCCTTTGTACTAAGGGTGCTGAGCAGGGCATGCACAAGACAATGATATCCTTATCGCAGTAACATACAGTGTAGATGTCTGACTGCACCCTGAGGGGTTAAATGGAAGGAAATATTACACATTTCGATCCCCACTCCCAATTCCCACAAATAATTTATAGTTTTTCTTTAAAAATCATATTTTTTTCTCATCTTTGAGTTTCTGTCCCTAAAGACACCAAATGAAAGCTATGTGCAGGCCTTTTACTTGTAAACCTCTATTTAACCTGTTTTATTGTAATAATCATGAATAGCCAGTGGGACTGAACTTTGAAGGCTGCCCCAGGCATTAAAATAACATAGAAGCAGCATGGTGCAGGATGAAGGTTTGCCAGACCGTTACATGGAAGGACATTAAAATTCCACTTCATGTTTTCCCTGAAGCTTACAGAATGACTAACAGCATTGTTGGAGGCGTGCTCATCCAGGGCTGTGGAGAATGAGCTGCCTTCAGTTGTTGCAGGCAGCGTGGATCTGGATTGAAGGGAATAGATGCTAGACAGAGAAGTAAAGGGGATGGGTAAGAAAACAGCAGAACTGCTACACTAGTACAAGGCATTATTTCTCCTATGTCAGGAAATACCAGCTGCTGTACACCTTGCATTGTATAATAAGCCAGGATCTTTTTCTTACTGGAGTTAAGCACTAAATTCCTGAAGGACACCTGAATCTACACCTGTAACATCTGGATTGCATTTCATTTCACTGCTCCGCCTCGTGTCTTAATATAAGTTAATGCTGATTGCACAGAAGTTTGTTTGGAGATATCTTTTGTCGGTCCCCAGGCAGTTATCATAGTGAAGATTGCAACAAATTATGAACAAATTATGAATATCTGACCTTTGTGTATACCTTGGGGAACAGCAATGAAGGTTAGTATGAGCGTGCTTCTGCTTCCAATGTGCAATGAAAGGATGTGCATGGGGTTGCACTTTACAGTTCAATGCACAGTGTTAGTGATGTCAGCAGTACGGGTTATATATAAAGTATTTAAAGATTTGTTTTTTTGTGCAGTGTGGCATTATTGAAGAATGGTGTCTTATACCTATGCATTACTTCTGTACTGTGACTTGTGTATTCTGCTTTTAGGCACTCTCTAGGGAAACACTAGGGATGGAGTTAACTGCCTCGTGCATTCTGTGCCTGTTTCTGTCTCGCTTCATAACCACAGAGACTAAAGGTAAAAGGCTGAAAAATGTCCTTGTGCATAATTACCTCTGCTCCACATTTGTCTAGTTTGTAAGCAACTGTGCATGTGACTGCTGTGCGTGCCGCTGGATGCAAATTCAACAGTGGCCCCTAGGTCTCTGTAATCTCTATATAAACTGCTGGAACTTTTGCTAATCTTATATGTCAACCTTTATTAAACAAATTCAGTATTCCAACAACATTGTGAAAAATGCAGGTTTTTAAAAAAAATGTTAGCCTTGAATTTGGCATCTAATTTCTTAGATATGGACCAAGCTTTGACCATTTTGGGGCTTTTACAAAACTCCCTTTTAGTCCCTGTTGCTCAAATGTTATCCAACACATTACTGTTGGTCGGAGGGGTTAAATACTTCAGGCCAATTATGCATACTGAGCAATGGATAGTTTTATTATGATATATTTTGCAAGTCAAGATCAAGCAGATGACAAGCGTTGCACTATGGAGGACCAACATATAAGCTCTGAATTCTGGTATAAAATATACCTTATACCTTGATCTAAAACACAGCATTGTGTTAAGAACTTGCCAGGGGCATGTGTCATTTACTGTTGTTTGCTCACATGCTCAGTCTCGACACTTTATTTAACAATACACTTATTTTAAATGACTAAAATTGTGTGTAACATTTATGATGCTTTCCTTCTGCCACTAGAAATAATAATGTACACATATATTTGCCAATATTATTTCATTGCGGTGTTATTATATTTGCTAGATTTAAGGTTATCCCATTTTCCTCCTAATTTGCATTTGCCCAGAAATGCTTACAACACAAAATAAGAGAAACTAGAACACCTATATTAGTCTCAGTTACAGAATTGTCAAAGGCAAAGCAAGATTAGAAGGTGCAGGATGCATAAGTACTGAATCAATATTTTTTCCATTTAACCACTTGAAACTATCAAGCCTCTTTCTGAGTCTAAATATAGAATTTCTTTGTGAGTAATTCATGGTAAACAGTGTTATCAGGATTTAAAAGGAAGTACACTAGCACTGAATTTTGATGGTAAATTAGAAAGCATTCACCCAGTCTCCAAGTTGTATTTAACCATAGTGGATAGGAGCAACAGATTTCTTGGCAAATATCATCATAGCAAACACAAGTACACAAGTACACAGCAAAAGCAACCTGTTATGAGGGGCTAAGACTTAAGTAATGGCATGTTAATGTATATTCCCACTAGCTGCTATTTATAAATACATATAAACAACATTCCAGATTCCATTTTTTAAGAGAACCTCATGTTTTGATTCATCTCATGAAATCTCCATTAAATTCTATGGGAAGAGGTAGAATTGAATTATCTGATAAATTCACCTCAAACTGAATCTAGCCTTGGGTCAATACATTTTATAATAAAATTCTCTGAACTGCTTATAGCATAATTAAAAGAGCAATTATAGTTTTACAAGTTGCCAACTTAACATTATTCCTTCCTTAATTAGCTATCACTAGTCATAATTTGTATCATTCAGTTTCCAGTTTCAGCACTTCATTATATTCCATTGCTCTTTTAATATTATCATTTATTTATATAGCGCAAGCAAGTTATGCAGCACTTTACATTCATTTATAACAAACAGGGATCTTACAATAATTTGACAAACAAGGGTTTACAAAGTAAGATGAAGATCAGAGGGCCCTACTTGCAGGATCATTTATGGCCAACCCTCATCACTTTCCATACTTTCCAGGTTTATAATCCCCTTATAAAAGGTCAAAAATGGGCATAGCCTAGTTGCCAAGAGGCGTGATATCATTAAGCGCATAGCCTATTGAAAATGATCTGTACTGTAGGATTTAAAGCAGATTCGGGGAAAGCCTCCTGCATTTTATTATGGGCTATGTCATGAAACTGTCAGCATATGAAATCCTCTATACAAGGATATGGATATGCCCTAAGATATGGAGTACAGTGCCCTTAACAACTAACAATCCTAAACTGTACTCTTTCATACAGTTCTAGGAACAAATACAAATAAATGCAACCTAAGCCCAAACTGTTCCTTTACAAAAAATACTTTGTAGTATTGATAAATTTAGATTTTTATTACTATGATGAAATATTTAAACATGTTGTTTCCTTTTGGCTTCTGAGGATTTAGTGATCTCACAAATCTCACAGGGATTTAAAACAAGAATTACAGCAGAAATGAGCAAAATACATGTATTTCCCCTAAGCTGATTAAATGCAGTATATGTTGTTTGAAATACATTATACATTTTATATTGTGCTTTAGTTTTGCATAGTTACATAGCTAAGTTGGGTTGAAAAAGACTAAGGCCTTCAAGTTACAGGAATAGCTATTTTATTCAAATTACTTTCTTTTTAGTTTACACTTTATAACAGAAGGAATAGCAATAGCCTCAGAGGCCTTCATACTGACAAGAAGATGTTTTATTGTGCCTCAAGTTTCCAAGCAAAATGTGGCATATGCTTTTCAGTCAGGCTGTCTCATAGACACTATTATCCTTTAGGGACAGGTAATCACTTCCCACACTCCCTCTTTACTAAGCATTGAACTTACAAGCTGTGTGTATCAATTGTGAATCATAAATAGGCACATCCATATGAAATGGCTGGCTGGTCTCCTGACTAACATTAATAAAGATGATTGGACTTCTTGAAAGTCAGTTCTCAAAAACATTTATTTGATCCACAAAAACAGAACATTATTTCTAAAATGGCTATTTCTGCAGTAGAATCTTAGCATAAGCAACCATTATCAACAAAAAGTTAACCAAGAACAACAGTGAGCATACTACCATTGCAACAGTCAGAGGCCTAAATTTGCAAAGCAAAGGCTATTGCTGTGAAACAAAAGGACAAAATATGCATTCTCTGTGGAGAATAACATGATAGCAAATAAATCTTGGCAGCACTGGAATAGGAGGTCATAGAACAAAAGAGAATAAGAAGAATACCATGAAGAAGAATAGTAAGAAGAGTAATAGGGGTGTTGCTTGTATATATTCATTCATTTTGTAAGTACAAAATTATTTTTTGTTCACATAATCATTCTGTATAGAGAACATTCTTTTTGTAAGTATAAAATTCATTTTGTAGTCATAAAATATAATTTGTGACTTCAAAATAACCATTGTCAAAGCACAATACCCTGTTCAGTGCAAATGGGACTGATGGGTAAGTGGCAACAGAGATGAAAACAATCTAAAATACCGAAACTGGTTATATACTTTAATAATGAGTAATTTCTACAAGATTTAAATACAAATAAGCAGAAGTAGTGTGAGTGTTGGTTATAATCCTTACTTTTATATTAATTATACTTACTAAAGATTTAATGTTACTTAAAGGTTGATAAAGAATGACAACAATTCTTTAGAAATACTTTAAAAATATAGGGGCTACTTTACTAAATCAGGTGTCAAATTGCCCCAGTGCTGTTACTCATAGCAACTGAGAAGCAATTTGTTTTGGTGGCAGTTAGTAAGCACCGCAGTTTAGCACCTATATCAGTAAACCACCCACATAAAATGGCAAAGCAAAATGTATGGTCTAGTAAAAAAATATTTTTCTGTAGACTCTAAAGGGAATTAACAAATGTGAAGGGTCAGAACATTTTGCAATAACAGAAAAGGCAGTCTAGAATGTATTCATTTACTGAGGCTTCAGAACACTTCAGAAACAAAACAAACAAAAAAAAAAATTTTTTTTTTTTTTCTTACCACAACATAGATTTAGCCCACCAAGTACAACATAATACAGCAACTCCATCTGATTTTGAACTTGAGAAAGGGTTTAAAGAGTTGTTGTGAACTATGATGTGAACTACACTAATCAGCCAGTATTGTAGCTGAATAGAGTGTGAGTACAGGTGTGCTATTCTATGTACTTGGGAAATGAATACACTGAAACCCATCTATGACACCGTACAAACATCAACTCTTCCTAATTGCAAAAGGTATCTTTCTGCAGGCTCACAAAACAGGTCTTTCCTTTCCTCTTTTCCCAATTCTCTCCTATTCTGTCTTTAAAGTCTTGCAGGAGATGTCATGAGTGTTAATGAAATGATGAACTCTCTCTCTTTCCATCTAGAAATCGCCTGCATGCCTGGCTGCCATCCAGTAAATGGGTTTTGTGAAAGTCAAGGAGAATGCAGGTAAAACCTATACCAGACATCTTATAATGCACTGGCAGGGGCCCAAATACCCACCATGAACAAGCTGTACAGGGGGAGCTCATTATTGATACAAAACCAGCAATTACTACATAATTCTACATTTAAGATTTTTTACCAGTTTGTAACAGCTAGCCCATATGTTTTATATCTTTTCTGGTTCTGTCTCTTTAAACAAAAAATAATTAATTTGGCAGAAGTCAATTTTCCTGCAGGTCAGCTGGCTTCTGCAACATTGTTTCAGGAGCCAGAACCAGAAATGCAAACAATATAAATAGACAGATGTAATTACCTTTACAAATAACTTTAAAATAACTGACAATTTTAATTAATATTGGAAAATTTCTTATAATTCCATCTTTTTCACTTTTTGGGTAGATATTCCCTATAATACTGTATTTATTTCCCTAAAGGCCCGAAGACAAACAGGCTGTGTATCAACTAATCCCAAAAATGTTGGGTCAAGGTCAACACTATGGGGCACATTTACTAACCCACGAACGGGCCGAATGCGTCCGATTGCGTTTTTTTTCGTAATGATTGGTATTTTGCAATTTTTTCGGAAATTATCGCAACTTTTTCGTTACCAATACGATTTGCGCGAAAAAACACGAGTTTTTCGTAGCCATTCCGAAAGTTGCGCAAAATCTGGCGATTTTTTCGTAGCGTTAAAACTTGCGCGAAAAGTCGCGTTTTTTTCCGAAAAGTCGTAAAGACGCTGAAAAAAACGCAAAAAATACGAAAAAGTCGCAAAATGTTCGTTTTCCAATCGGAATTTTTCCAATTCGGATTCGAATTCGTGTCTTAGTAAATCAGCCCCTATGTGAGTGTCAGTGAGGTTCTGATGTAGCAGACCTAATGATGGGTGTGGCTTAAATAGCCAATTTCAGTACTTGAATACTTTTGGCCATAGGAGTAAATACAGACGCCACATTATTTCAGCTTGTACAAGCTGTGCTAGTAGGTGAACCTCTGTAATACAACCACTGCTGTTCTGGGATTTGTTTACCCCTTTATAAATGTAATTGCTATTGAAAACAGGATTTGTTTATCCCTTTATCTTCTCTTGTTCTGACTCTTGAAACAATGTGTCATAAGTCAAATTTCCTGCAGGTCTTTTAATTAGCTGGCTTCTGCAACACTGTTTCAGAGTCAGAACCAGAAATGCAGATAATATAAACAGACAGATGCTGCTATCAATAGCAATTATGTTTCCAAACAGCTTAAAAAACACTGTTAAAGTTGTTTTAAGATGTTGTACCGTGTTAGCCATTGAAAAAGTGCAGAAAATGTAAGGTTAGGTGATACCTTTTATTGGCTAACTGAGTAAGTAAAAATTGCAAGCTGTTGTATTTTGCCTGTTAATGTTGGAAAGTCTCTCTCTTACAATTCCATTTTCTTTCACTAAGCCAAGGAGCAATTTTTGGGTAGATATTCCAATATATCAGATTTATAGTGGAGCAAAGCAAAAGTACTACAGTGCTTGTGTTGCATACAAATGTTTTCAGGTCAGAACTGAAAAAAGTCATCAAGCCTCTTGCACAGAAATATCAGAATTCAAGTTTTAAACATTGTTAAAAACCTATAAGGATACACTAAACAGAGAGTAACCAATGATAGGGCTGGAGTGTGGGTTTTGTAGTTAAAAACAGAATGTTTGATAATTTTGCAGGTGTCGTACCGGCTGGAAAGGACAATTCTGTGATCAATGTATCCCATTTCCTGCTTGTATGCATGGGAGCTGTACAAAACCATGGCAGTGCATCTGTGAAGAAGGATGGGTTGGAAGCCTCTGTGATATAGGTTTGTTAAACTTTTAAAATGATCTCAGTTACCAATGAGTGCTTTGCCTGTGAAGCTTGCTGACTCAGAAGTAAGCAAGAAATAGTCTAAACACTCTTCCTATTTATACCGACAGTTTAAAATTTAAAAAAAAGTTTAAAAAAATATAAAAAATAAACTTCATTATGTAAAAATTTTATTTTCCAGAAAGCATTTAGAATAAAAAATATATTTTGGACTCACTACTGAACGTGGAACTTGTGAACGTGGAATAGCTGCGAACAGGACAAAAATGCATTAAACAAGACAAAAATGCATCCAACAAGACAAAAATGCATCCAACAGCTCCACCTGGAGTTCAAAACCTTAAACACTCAAAAGCTCCAGAGATAAGACTGACATGTCTGATAGTTTAATGAATGGCTATTTTCATAGAGTATATTATAAACATTTTAAATGTAAATATGTCTTGATAGAATTTTACTCTTAGGAGAGGATTTACTAAACCACGAGAATCTCATTCTTGTTCAACAATTGTTTTTTAAGCATACTGACATACCCTACATTTCTTAAAATTTCTTATATTCCTTCTTGTTGAGAATTTTTGATTTTCATAAATATAGTAATGTATTTTTTTTATTTTCAGCCATAGGTTTTGACACCCAAATGACTCTGCAACTCAGAGATACTAAGAGCCATCCGATAAAATTGCAGTGACAGAAAAGTTGCAAAAAAAATCAGGCTTCCTTACGATTTTTGTATTCCATCAGAAGTCTATGGGGACTCGTGCAAGTAAAATGTGGCTCAGTATCTATTTCTCCATTAGCTACATGCATACTGGGATCTCTTAAGAATTACAGGAAGGCTATCTCCCATTTTAAGAAAATAATTCAAATTTTTAAAAAATGTTTTACTTTTTCTCTGTAATAATAAAACAGTACCTTATACTTATTTCCAATTAAGCTTTGTAAAAACATATTGGTGGCAAAATGTTTAATGGTTCTAAGACAAGATATGGTGATCCAAATAACAGCAAGATCTCTTATTTGGAAAGAAAACAGATCCCAAGCATTCCAAATAATAGATCTCATACCTGTACTACAAAAGGCACACAGTAAAATGACTGTCAGCGTGTGCAGTAGTCAGTTTAATGTTCCAATAACATGCTATATAACTTTGCACAATGTAATGCCTACAGTATGATTAAGTGCAGTCATGCGTAAAACCTTTTCAGTTCCTGCGTAATTATGGGGCAAATCTGCTCAATAAAAGAAGTGGAAGTGCAGTCATGTCCATGTAGCTCACCTTTGGCCCTCTGACAATTTTAATATCAGGTTCTAAGCTATATTCAACTCTGTAATCACAAGTAATCTCAAAGAAATAGTGCTAAGGTAGCCTTTGTATATAGCCTATTCCACAACATGTAAAAATATGGAATGTATATGGGATATAGCACTTACAAATACAATTTATATGCAAATGCTATCGTAGACTTGGGTATGCACTTTATATCAAACATCTCTCCCTGTTGTTTGTTGTCTAAAAGGATTATTGCCTTATGGAAAGAGAATAAGGAGCTTAAAAGCATATTGCTTCTTTAGCCTGCTAAAATACCGCATATCCACAAGGTGTAGCAGGATCTTATAATCAAGAAACACAAGAGCATAAAGCTGCAGACAGATTTTTTGCATAATAAAAAATTCCACTAACGACAAATGCTGTTAAAAAACCCCAATTATTATATGTAGCATTTCTACCCTAGTTCTTGGTTAAGCTTTAGTTCTGTTCTGCTGTGTGTTTTCTTCATGGTGGGACAATTTATGCCCTACTGTTGCTCCAAAATAAGAAAATGCCTTATATTTTACTATAAAGTAAAATAAACCACTTCTCTGTCATAACATGTCCAGAATGGATTGAAGTATAGCACCAAAGTACCTATATGCATAACTGAGTATACTGTACATGCAAAGTTGTGGTGTGCACTGATTAAATTACCACAAGGAGTGGTTGGGACGAGTACACTGAAGGAGAAATAGAGTGATATATGGGGGTAAATGGTGGTTAGTTGAATTAATGATGGTTATTTAGAAACTTACTATGAATTAATAGCGATCTGACCAAATCTCACACTGCAAGGTAAGAGGGCTTGAAGCACAAATGTCTGAACACCACTTAATGTTACTAACTGTACTGTATTTCACTGTTGGCATGGCTTTTAATTGATTAGCTCTTGCTAGACTTGCTAGGCTAATACATCTATTATTCAACTTCCTGAAAAACTCTACCCCATAGACTGGTGTTGACAACAGTATTTTTGTAAATCATATTTCTCACAGGTTTTTTCACTATAGGGCATAATTATATGGAATGTGCACATTCTGTCATTATAGATGTTCACCCGTGTGCAGCCAAGCCCTGCTCCAGCAACTCTACCTGCATCGAAACGGGGGATGGTGGATACATTTGCTTGTGCTCTCTGGGGTATACAGGAAAAAACTGTCTTCTTAAAAAGGGACCCTGCAGTACAAATGGGTAAATATATGCCTCCCTCTTTGCTCCATGGCTAAATGTGCTTGCCAAAAGCATATGGATGAATAAATAGTCTATTCAGCAAGCTGGTATTATTTTTATTGGTTTTGAAAACTAGAAAAATGTCCGATTTCTGCTTCTAGGAATCTCTTTAGTTCATTAATAAATAAAGGTGAGAAAATGTCAGTTTTGGTGCAGACAGATTTTTTTTAATTAAAGGCATGCCGCATGTCAGATGTATGAAAGGATCACAACTTAAAATATAATAGGTAAACCAAGTAGTAATACCTAAGCATTAAAGGACATGTCAACCTCAAACAAAAGCAGCATTTGCTGAACTCCAAGTTGTTACTTTTTAAACAATGTTGCAAAGGTCAGTCTCCTCCAACAAGTCAGGTCTGTCAGTCTGCTGCCTTGTGTTACATTGTTTCAAGAGTCAGAGCCACCAGGGCAGGGAATACAAAAGGACAAACACCGCTTTTAATTGCAATTATATATACAAATAACTTAAAAACCAATACAAATTTCTAATGAATGTATATTGCAAAGTAGCTTAGAATTATGTTTTCTTTTATAAGGCAAAATTATATTTTGGGCTGACTTGTCCTTTAATGTATAAACCTGTGCAGTGTCTCCAACACCCAAAACATAGTTAAACATTTTTTAGGGACTAATCCTCACCCGGTTGAGAAAATAAGTCTTCAAAAAACATTATAAATACATACTAATTATTTATACTTGCACCATAAATAGTAAAACAATCCCTATCTCATAATAGAAAAAGAGAGGCCCCTCTCAAAGCCGAATGTTAGACACAAGCAGACTCCTTGATGGACACAAAATATACAGTATCTTGAGCGTGATTACCTTAGCAAATATCTTAAAGTGATTTTAATAACAGGGAACAGTTCTGCCCAGCTCTAGTAACTCATAGCAGCCAACAATATGGATACTTCTAATAGTCTAGCATCATAAATAAATGTAACCAGTAAATGCTAAACATTTGTTGGTTATTGTGGGTCAAAGACCAAGACCTAAGCAACTTTCCCCCCGCATTATTTTAAAATATAATCACTGAGGTCACAATTCATTGGTGTGCAGCCAACTGCCTGAGAATGTTTATATATACATTTTACTTCAAAAGTTTCAGACACTCGGAAAACTGTGTAGAAGGGACAGTGTACAGACTTTGGGCTTTAATTGAAGTGTCATCAAATGTAGAATCTGTAGCCCAGAGTGACTGAGTCCTGTAGATTCTACATCTCCTTATCTATCCATATATTTGTTTACAACATGTACAATATGTCAAAAAGCCGATTACAGCAGTGAAAATGTTAAAGTCTAACAATACACCTCAAAGTTAACTACAATGCAATATTTAAATTGTTAAATTAATATGTTAAAATTAATATTAATTTACTTTTCTCTTCAGATCTCCCTGTCAGAATGGAGGCAAATGCACAGACAACAATGGCTTTGCATCGTATGCCTCTTGTCAGTGTCCCCCTGGTTTTATTGGTAATTATTGTGAAATACAAATAGATATTGACGATTGCAACCCCAATCCTTGCAGAAATGGTGGAAGCTGCACAGACATTGGATCAGGATTTCACTGTCATTGCCCTTTGGGGTTTTCTGGGCAGTTCTGTAATGATCTCACCCCACTGTGCAGTAGCAATCCATGTGCAAACGGTGGGACGTGTTATCAGATAGGAGAGAAATTCCAGTGTTTTTGTCAGCCCAAATATACAGGAACTACTTGCTCTTTTCCCCATAGAAACATGAGCTTACACCTATATGAGAGAAGAAATAGTCTGCCTTCATATCATAAATCTCCACAACATGAAGTACTTAAAATTACAGTCAAAGAGACTATTCAAAATGTGGACCCACTCCTTAACAAAAGTCAGGTTATCTGTTTTATTGTGTTAGGGCTACTGACCTGTCTCATTGTCCTCATTACCACGGGGATTGTGTTCTTTTCTAAGTGCGAGACATGGTTTGCCAATGCCAAATATAGCCGTCTTTTAAGAAAGAAAAAGAACATTTACATGCAAAGAAGTCGAGGAGAGGACCGTGATGTCAAAATAATATTCCCAGAAGGAGTTAAGTTTGAAGACTGCTGCAGGGATTATGCTTCTACATAAACATGAGAAACAAACGACTTTGTTAGTGTCCAGTCTAAGTCCCCAGTGTGTGCTGCTGGCAGAAGATTTAGGCTGCAGGTCATCAGAAGATGGAACCCTGAGGCTGAACATCTCTCAGTTACATAACATAATATTGACATCCCCAGCCCAGCATCCATTTTAGTGTGTGCAATTTGTTCTCAAAAGCTAAACAGATCCTACTCTTTAGAGAGGCACTTTGTTGGATCTGAGAAACTATAAGCTTCCTTTCATTGGCTCCTCTACACCAAGGATACCTTCTAGTATCTTCTGATGTTAGTCTGTGGGTTCTTTGCTACAATCTACTTTGCTTTGATTTTGGAGAGTTCTTCTCAGCTGGACCAATCCTTTACTCACATTCTTCAACATGTAGAAATGGAATGGTCTCCAAGCAGTTAGACATAACCTGTTCCTTTTTATAGGGCCGCTAAAGTTTTCCTTTTGGCTTATTGTTTGTTTAAGGTGAAAAGGTCAACACAATGAATAAAATATTTATAAAGTGTTTACTATAGGCTGAATATAAAATCAAGGGATCTATAGTGCCCTGCTTTATTTTGTACTGTTTTTAAGATAAAACCACCCAATTTTCTTGCTGCATCACTGATTATCACGGTTTCCTTTTCTGAAAGTATTTGTACACTAGCCATAGATCAAAATGTTGCATTTTGGAAGAAACCCAAAATATACTATGTGCATGTAGTAGGGTTAAGATGGTTGTTTTCAAACTGTATGGAGGGCCCATATCAACCATCTGGAGTCTCAGCAAGGTGTGGACAAACCATATGTCAATAAGAAGGGAAGGCTCTCAAAGGCAAATAGGTTTATAATTTTTTCACCTTTAAATGTTGATGGTGTTGTTGGTGTAATTCACCTTTTTGGGTTTCTTTCTTTCATATAGACATACAATTTGTCCATTACCCTAGTGAAGGATCAGAGTGATACACCCAGACCCTCCATCGAGTTTCAACACATTCTTGGATCACTTCTATAACTTTCTACTTGGTTGTTTATTTTCAATCAAACCCCTCATTATGGAACCTTAGGAAAAACTGTCAATCATTTTGAGACATTTTCTGTGAACAAGTATTAGAAAATGGCATGACCAACATCTAACCCATACATCAAAGTTATTTAGCAATCTTTTAGCTGGTAAGTCCACTAACTCAGCTGGTTCAGTGTGGTCCATCCCCTTGTGAGAACTGACTCATTTGTGGCCAGATTAGCAGTAAACAGAGTACTTACTGTAAATTATTGATATAAGCAAGCAAATGGCAGGGGAGATGGGAGAAATATCTGTCTGGGGTGGCTACCAAAAGAAAACTCTACACTGGAGAATATAAAATAATATAAGAATTTATAGCACTTGGTCTTCTTTCAGGGAGATGAAGGCCCCTAAACCTTCATTATTCTTAGCATTTTCTTCCTCTAAATCTGTCAGTGATTCAGCAACCAAGTTTACCAATTGTTTTAAAAGAAATAACAAGACACTTTTATTGAAATCATTTTTTTAGAACATCTTCATGATATAAAAGCACTGACAAAGTATGTGACTGATGCCAGTGGTTTCTACTAAAACAAAAAAGAGACATTTATAAATCTTATGTTACAGAGAACTGCACATTTAACATGCACATCTATGAATTCTTCAACATGCTGGTTTAAGTAAGAAAAAGCCTTTTATTTGATAGAGACATTGCAATCAGAGGATTATTAATATTGTCTTTAATTTCTATGCACCATTACCAGTGTTTTGTGGCAGTAATACCATTGGCCAAAAGAAAGGCTGAGATTCATTGTGTTAATTCATTAAGTGCTATTGCCTCATATATTTATCTGAAGTAAAATGTATTTGTGATATCTAGATATTGTGCTGATGTACAGTGCCAATGTCATAGTGCTGTTGCATATAGTTACAAAAATCTATGAGTTTTCTGACTTGTTTCACAAAAATCTACCTATATATTAATATACATTAATATGTTTGTATTATACAGATACAGAGACACATTATTATGAGCTGATCTTGAGTACCAGGAAATTAACAGCCCCTAATATGTACTCTATCCCCAGAGCAAAACAGAATATTTGAGTGGCCAATATCTCCCTACGGTAGATGTATATATATATTGAGAGACAACGTGCCATCTATAGTAAAATACAAGGCTATGATTGCATAAAGACATGATGCCCTGGCACTATGAGGTTCCTATTTTTTAAGCACCACTGCCATAAATTCTATAATCTGTGGCACATAAAGATTTATAGTATGGGTCACAGTGATATGGGTCTCAGTTATAAGACTGAGATGACAATATATTTTTGTAAACAGGACCAGCCTTTCAGTTGCCAGTGAACTAATAGATAGAATGGGTCAATTGGAGCTGGGGTAACAGCTAAAGGGATGCAACTCTTTGCCACTTTTGCCTCCCAAAAAATTGTTGGCAAATGGGACAGTCTTCTTGAATGGTTAATATTGGTTTGTAATTGATAGTCAATGAAAACTAAAAATAAAATCTGAATCAGCTGCATGGCAGAAAATCTTGTGCCTCAATTGCAAATAAAGATATAAAGACATCCTATTGTATTCACTTTCTGAGATTTCTCTATATGATTAAAGCCTCCCATCTGAATTTTTAAATAATGATTAGATCTGGGTCATCTTAGCTACAGTCAGTTTTTCTCTGATAACAGAGGAATAATTACATTTTTTTTTAATCTACATAATAATGAAACTGTAGCTTGTACTTGATCCTTGAACTAAGCTGCATAAGAATGCATATTGGTGGCAAAGCAATCCTATTAGGTTTATTTAATATTTAAATGACGTTTAGCTGACTAAGGGGTCATTTATTCCAGTTTGATATTTTTTCAGGATTCAAGTGTTTTAGAGCTTAAACTTGCACAATTCAAATTATGAATAAAAAAAATGAATGTCTGAAAGATCCAAAAATGTAAATTTAAAACTTCGGCATCTAAAAGCTTGCAAGTTCATGTAAAGAATGGGAGATGTCCTAGCCAAAGCCAAATCATATTTTTAATTTGAGATTTTTGAGATTTTCTATTTTTATTCAAGTTTGTAATCTCGCAAATTCGAGATATTAAAGTGGTTTTATTTGAACAAGTTTTCCTTATTAATAAATAAGCAAGCATTTGATATGCACGTTTATTGGAATTAAAAAAACTTCAAATTCAAAAGGTCAAAAATTGATAAATAAGCCCATTAAGGTATGGTGATCCAAATTACAGAAAGATAAAATAATGGTCCCAAGAATTTCCAATAATAGATCCTATATCTGTATTTATTAATATATACACGATAAAAGTATCAAGATCATCTGATATGTATAGGATATTATGGGGAATAATATGTATTTCTATGTTAAGCTCCTGTCAATGTTTTCTGAAGAAAAGGCTTGCAGGACCCAGTAATACAATGAAAGAAACTGACCTTAAGTTTTATTGCAAAAATATTTTTATGTACAACTAATAAATCAAAGATTTTATCTGAATGTAAAGTCTTTCATAGAGTATGGCTAAGGAATTTTTTTTAATAAAAGGTGGATTAAATACAACCGTCTTAATTGTTTTATTATTAAACCGTCTTTGTTACATTAAGCAAACAGGCATTTAATCAATTCATATGATTTTAATGAAGCTTCAGGACCAGCTAATTATTCTAGGAAAAAGTACTGAACACTGAATTTGAATCATGATATATACAGCTACAGCAAAGCATGTTTTAATGTTTTTTATTAACACTGTTCCTATGGAAATAAAATATATATTGGCATAAGTGTGGTTTGTAATATTGTCAGCCTCAGGTCCTTCATTCCTATTAAGTCTAGTAAAGTCAATTCCTGTTTCAAAATCTAATATGGGAGATAAGGGAAAATAACAATTGAAAGCAGGTAACACCAGCATGCAACTCTCTGGCATGTGTGTAATTACTAAATGTCCAACAAGATTATGTGAACAGTCATTGTGAGACTCTTTTGGATAAAGATAATATTATATTTCCATTACGGCCAGTAGCTAATGGGTGAAAATTAAAAGCATTGGAGCCTGTCATAGATTTATTTAACTAGTCCGAGGTGCAAAATAAAACTCCACAAATATCACAGTAGATTATGGACAAAGATTAAGGGACACTTAAGTCTTGAGTATAAAATCACCCTGACACTCACAAAAAGTCCTAAAAAGCTGTAATGTATCCCTATTGCTCTGAGAAAAAGTAGTTTGGTATTTCAGTCACATACACTGAAGGGCTCCTATCCATGAACAGATTGACAACTTGTGTTTTTAATGCGAGTGAGATAGTGACAAGTGAAATTGTACTTATAGCTAAAACTCCTACCAGCCAAAATTTTACTTGTAATTGGCCAAATCTTTAAAACATGATTTTCTGTGTGCATATGTAATAGGTAGGATATAATTCTGTACTAATATTTTTTGACTAATTATATCATGAGTATTTGGACTAGAATCTTTCACAAAGTATTTGGCCAAATGCCAAACCAATTCCAATAAAGAAGGCTGGGGAATCTATGTGCATAGTGGGTTCAGGTTCGGCCAATCACTTATATTGAACCAAATTCAAAACTGAATCTGGGACTTGGTACATCCCTAATTTGTACAACATACACATTATTATATGTCTTATGTCAAATATGTCTTATATTAATGTATCAGACAAGGTATTAAAATCCCCCAAGACCAGAATCCAGGGTGCCCAGGGTCAATTGTTCATATTGTTTTAAATAAAAGCAGAAATAACATTTCATATAAAATTAAAATATTCAGGCTTGAAATGTAGGGCATATCATTAGTCAAGCAATGTAAGGCAACTGTCCATGTATCTGAGAAAAGGATCTAATGCAGTAACTGCTGGCCTAGTTTATTGAGACTTTGGAGTGAAAGTTTGTGCAGAGGTTTTTGATCTAGTGACTTTTTAGGTCAAAACCTTTATGTACACACTTTGTGAACTAAAGTACCGATTTTCTGGCATCCACAAAAAGATCATTAAATAAACTAATGTCCACTGAGGGCTTACTTATCCTAGCTACCAGGCAGATATTTGAAAGTCAGAATAGTCAAAACAGAAATGTAACATATAAAACATTAAAATCAAAGCCTTGGAGTTGGTCACTGACCCCCACCACAAACACTTTGCTACCTTTTTCTGTCAGGAAACGGAAATAGCTTACCAAAGGCTAATAATATGAAAACCATTAAAAAAAATTTAAAATTCAATACCAACTGAATGGCTTTTTTACATACTGTACTAAAAAAGTTTCAAGGTCAACTACCTCCTTAAATACAACATCCCTAAATACATATTTATTGTGGATTTAAATGTAACATTTGTTAATATTTGTAAAATAAACATACTTGTAGTGATGAGCGAATCTGTTCTGTTTCGCTTAGCCAAAAATTTTGCGAATCTTTCAAAAGATCCGCGAAACGGCGAAAAATTCGCGAAACGGCGAAAATGTTGTGCGGCAAAAAAAATTGTCGCCCGACAATTTTTGGATGTGCAGCGAATTTTTCCACGAATCCATGCCTGGCTCCAATCACTACATACTTGTCATGGTAAAGATGTTTTGGATAAATAATTGCATTATTTGTATTGCTTCATGGCACAATATTTACAGGTACACCTTTTATTGTTATTGGTGCTTTATATGTACTGTATTTGTATAGAATATGATTAGAAATGCCATACTGAACTTCCTGCACCTGTCTGAAGGTTCAGCATCTCTATAATAGTAATATTTCAAGCCTTCAAAATAGTCTCAGAAGCTCCCCATCTTGGAGTTGGATTCTGCTAGAAGTGTCAGTGACACGTACATGCTCAGTGGGCTCTGCACAGCTGCCGAAATGCTAAGCTTAGGGTTATCAAAAATTATCAAGTCGAAAAGGAGGTTGGCCTGTCATATAAGCTGATGCTACAGGGATGATATATACACAGTATATTATGCATCGGTCCCTAAGCTCAGCAGCACAAAGCATGTGCAGTGAATCAGCAGAAAATAAGTTGGGGAGCTACTGGGGCACAGATCTTCCCTGCTAAAGGGCTGTGGTTGCCTTGGGCTGTTACAGAAGGCCAAAACATAATTACAACATTTCTAGCCTACTTCTTTAGTTCTCCTTTAATATACACACTTGATATGTACAGTAGTTGTTTCACACTTAATACTGTTCATATAAATAGCAGTAAATTTACCAGTTATGGTAGACAGTTTTATACATTATTTTTTTTTTTTCTAGTGACAAGGTTTATTACCTTTAAATAATGAACCGTTTATTGCTCAGTTACATGTAAGGACTAAGGAGGAAATATAATAAGTTTTAAATGGAAAAACAATGTGACATTTTTCAGCTGACAGTTATAACAGCGTAGATTTTAATTGTGCATTAATAGTGCATTTTAAAGACCTGCTTAAAGGTGCCTGTTACTTCAGACACAAAAATGACTTGGCAGCCTTTCTTCCTCTGGCAGTTGGGGGTCGCTAAATTCTTTCCAAGTTTGCAAAGATATAATAAAGGTAAAATTGCAAACAAGCAAAAATCATTTTAAAATTATGCATATTGTGCATATTTTTATTATTATTATATTTCCCAAAAGTGTCTTAAGCAGGATATTTTTAATTTTTAGGACTTCAACACATCCTACCAGAGAGAGTGTGAGTAAACCAGATATTCCAACTGCAATTCTGAAGAGATGTTAGTACACGTTATTGCTAATTGCTGCAATGCAGTCATCTTTTGGCATCATTCAAAAATGTTTATTTAAATATTGACCAATGTTTCTCTCTCTCACTAGTTTTTACAATCCATGTTGATAGGCAACATTCTCTAATTAAAGAGTATTCTAAAATTCCGCCAGTCTCTGTTCATTCATATAGGAGTTCTAAGGGCATATTGTTCAATGGGTAAAAATTAGAGTTTTCCATTTGATTAATATGCCTCTAGAAATCCCGTAGGAATGAATAGAGAGTGGGGGATTTTACTGTGAGCTCCAATTTGAAACATAACTCTGCCCCTATCATTATACATTCACCTAAATATTCAAAAAGAAAATGATAACATTTTAAGATCAGGCCTGAAAATACTATTTTCAGTAAATTTAATAGAGCTATGACACAATCCCTCTAGATGGCAGCATTTCAACACAAATCAGAGCCTCCGTTAACATCTTTTGGTATTGCGTTTCATCTTAATTTAAGCCTAGTTAGTGTTGATGTATTAGAAATAATGAACCATGACGAAAGTGATGCCTGATGGAAGCCATGAAATCAATCACAGGCTACTGAATGGCTTGTAAAGTAGCTGTTGATAATTTGCCATCTACTTATGATTAGGCTAGAAAATTGCTCCCTACTAATTAGTTTCTGTTGGAAGCAAGCAAGAAGTGAGCATTTTATGGCATATCACACTGTTTTTTTGATAAGTTAATAAACAAACAGCAATGTGGTGCAGTGCTTTTAATAAACAAAATGCTATACTTTCTGTTGAGTTAAATTGACAAACAGGCTGCATTAAAGTAACACCAATCTTGGTGGTTAGAGAAGGCTGGTTTTATGATTCCATTTTTTTTACCAAGACTGCATGTTTCATACAACGCAAAGTTGTTTGCACTGCTAGGATATTAGATGAAACCATTTTTGCATACATAATAATAATAATAATAAATAAATAATAAATAATAATAATAATAATAATAATGGTGACACCCATATTCAGTAACAGCAGAGGTTATTTACATTAGCATTTACAAGGAGCAAAAGGGGCCACAGTATGTTGGGCCTGCTATTGGACAGGATATACTGTAGTACAAGGCTTCCTTTGGGCCTCTTATCAAATCAAGTGAAGGGGTGTGTAAGTGGCACAAGCACAATTTAATAGAACAAAATTTAATAGAACAACGTTTTTCACTCAAAATGTCTCAAGATTTTGTGCAGCTTTTCAATGAATACTGGATGCCTGGGAAAAATAGTTTGTTTTATGTTTAACTCTGACTGTACCATTGCGTATAATACATACGCAGACATTATTAATGCAACAATTAGCATTAATAGGCATATTATTATTATAGTTTTAGACCAAAGTGTACTGTGTATCCATAATTAATGCATTAAACTACTATTTATTATTCCCTAAAATTGTCAGAGTGACGTCAGATCATGCACAGTGAGACTGATGATACCAGGGGCCCATGCAGAGCTGGACCGTCCAGGGCATATGCACTGTCACACCTCAGATAAATGGGAGAGAGATGGTACATGTAAATTGAGAAAGTAAGAAGCCATCAGCCCATGCACTGGCAATATAGCCAAGGGATAATGTTGAGTCACACACTTGCACAACTATAGCCAGTTTGACTACACATGGACCCCAGGCCACCACCATTCTCATTGTTTTTGGGCCATTAGTCTGACAAGGTCAGAGCCTCAAGCTGTCACTAGCTTAACAGTTAATTGGTGTTGCTTGTATGTACATAGGTCAAGCACGCACAGACTGTGTGGCAGCGCCTGTACCAGACATTCATTACTGTCATGAGCTGTTGAAGAATGAATTCTGAGTAGCCATCAAAGATGCTATGGAGAACTGTTAATGAAAAATGTACACAATGCATTTGGAGCAAAAGAAAGCACAGTAGAGAGTTGGGGGCTGATTTACTTACCCACGAACGGGTCGAATGGAGTCCGATTGAGTTTTTTTCGTAATGATCGGTACTTTGCGATTTTTTCGTATGTTTTGCGATTTTTTCGGATTCTGTACGAATTTTTCGGATCCAATACGATTTTTGCGTAAAAACGCGAGTTTTCCTATCCATTACGAAAGTTGCGTAAAAAGTTGCGCATTTTGCGTAGCGTTAAAACTTACGCGAAAAGTTGCGCATTTTTCGTAGCGTTAAGTTTTAACGCTACGAAAAATGCGCAACTTTTCGCGTAAGTTTTAACGCTACGCAAAATGCGCAACTTTTCGCGTAAGTTTTAACGCTACGCAAAATGCGCAACTTTTTACGCAACTTTCGTAATGGATACGAAAAACTCGCGTTTTTACGCAAAAATCGTATTGGTTCCGAAAAATTCGTACAGAATCCGAAAAAATCGCAAAACATACGAAAAAGTCGCAAAATATTCGTTTTCAAGTCGGAACTTTTCCAATTCGGGTCGGATTCGTGGGTTAGTAAATCAGCCCCTTAGTGTCAACCTATTGTAAGCTTGTAACTAGCATTAAAATAAATGTATCAACACTGTGAGAATATTCAATTACTTGCAACTTTGGAACTCTACACAGTACTCTCAGTATATAGAGATTCTGCAGGACAGGCTGGGCACTGGAATCCAACCAACACTTTAGTGCTATGACGTTCAGTGCCTCCCTGTTACATAATTTTATCCATTTGTTTGCACAGTTCTGCAACCAGGTGTGATGCACGCACAGTACAAATGCCAGTATCCCATGGAAAAGCATTATTAAACCTGCCAGGGGAAGGTTACCTTATCTGAACTATTTCATTTAGATTAAATGATTGTAGGGAGGAAATACTTTTTTGTGACCTTTAACCTATTAATTGCAATGAACTGTGACTCACTATAACTAGCAGACCTGGGGAATGACCTCAGGCACCAGTTACGCATTCTTCTTTTAATATTACACTCATCCTCAGAGGCTCAGAAAAGAGTCAGCTGAGGTACAACATAAGGCAGTTTAGCTAAGATATTAAATCTCTCTTTTTCTTTAATTTCCAAGCACAAGAAGGTAACTGGGAAGTATCATGATTAAAACAGGGTGGGAAACATAAGCGACTGACTAGAATTTCATTTTTATAGGTGAGCGTTTGGTATCAGAAGGTGATTCACCCCATGTGATTCAGCGCATTTACTGTACATGTGAAAGCTGAATCAATTGGTGGTCTTATCATTAAAACAGATGTCTCGTTTGGTAGCGAATGCAATGCAGACTGAGTCACACATACAGTAATTGTAACATAACTGTCACACAGTACAGTATTTCTCAACTGTGTCCTTGAATGCCCCTTACAAGCCAGAATTTAAGGCTGAGAACAAGAAAGTATAACTGCAGGCTCAGGCATTTGTTTGTTCGCTTATGTTTAGGGAACGATGCTTGATAAATAAGTTGATAACGGAGACCAGGGTAAGTAAATCATGCCCTACACGGACACAGAATGTAATGAATATTAATATATATTCCACAGGAAGGAGCTGGAAATAGTTACAAGCCCAAATGTTACAAGCCAAAAGTGTCAGTCAGTTTAATCCTGTCACAAATCAAACTGATAGATGTTACTGTTCTAAATCTTATGCACAGTTGCCCAGGTCTCATTTACCACCTGAAGTTTAAAAATGTATATATTTTATTATATTGAAATATGGGTAGCCTTTAATGACACTACCTGTCAGTGAGCAGCCTACAGCATTGCTCTGGGTTACTCAAATTTAATACAGGGATGGACAAGATTTGAATGCCTTAATTTACTCTTGCTATGGTGTAAGTCTTTCAATATGATCTGGCTCAGGAATATGTGAGCATAACAGATAATTGGCCCATGATAACAAGCTGATATATATACATTTGGTAAGTAGCTAGCTACAGCTGCACAGTAATAAAGCAAACGACAGATTTTTATCACCAGGAGGCTCACAGTCATTGCATTCCTTATGTTACATCTGCAATCTAACTTATACAGAGGTGCGTTTATCTTAGGGATGCACCAAATCCAGGATTCGGTTTGGATTTGAGCAAGATTCTGCCTTTTTTAGTAGGATTTGGACAAATCCACTCTCCTGGCCGAACCAAATCCTTAAAGGACATGTAAACCCCCACACAAAAATGTAATCACTGAACAGCTTCTTTGAAATCTTTCAATACCTGCCACTCTGATTGTTCAAAGGTTAACAGTAAGGCTGCAGCATCCTCTTGATCACTTAGATTTCCTTCTCCTCCTGTAACCCACTTAGCCCCAATTTTGCTATTGGCTCCTGGGCATGCTCAGTTCCTCCCAGCTCAGATTACTAAGCACACCCTCCAGTCTAGTAGCCAATGAAGAGATGGCATTGCTGGTTTTCATAGAAACTCTGCTCCAGCTGTCTGCTCCTATTTTCTTCTCCTAACCTCCTCTTCTGAGATTAGCTTAACCATTACAGTGCTCAGTCAAAGCAGAACTTTTTATCAAAGTAAATTCTGCCTGTGTAAGCCTGTATTCGCCATTGCATGAACATACAATGCACATGTGCTGTTTGCAGATGGAAATTTCGCTGCTGATGTGTCAGAGGGAAAATGGATGCTGGGTAAAAGCTGCTATTTGTTTTAAGAAAATGTCATGGTGAAGGCATATATGAAGTACAAATTATGCCATTTGGGAGGGGAAGATGTGCCCAACTTATGTAGATTGAAGAAACTGTAGGGTTTGCATGTCCTTTAAAATCACGTGACTTTGTCATATAAACAAGAAAGTTAAAAGTTTTTCACTGAGCGTGCGGCGCTCTTTGACCCACACGCTCCTAAATTAGGATTTGGTTCAGTATTTAGACAAATCTTTTACAGAGATTCGGGGTTCAGCTGAATCCGAAAAATTAGGGATGCACCGAATCCATTATTATCAATACACTTTTTTTACCATTTTGACTGCCAGGGATTCATATACAAAGTGTCAGCTGTCACATACTGCAGAATATCTACCTGTGTGTGAGTCTTGCAGAGCCACCCGGACATTTTTATTTACTAACAAGGGGTTATTTGCTACCCTGACTGAATTGCCTGAACTACAATTACAGTAGAACCCCCATTTTAACATTTTTCACGGAACCAGGAAATATTGTGAAAAATCTGGGAAAATGTAAAATCAGGGAAATGAGGTAAAGCAACTTATTCTTCAAGTACTTTAAGGATATAAGAATAGGAGTCAGTTTTACCTTGAAATACAAATGTTACTGCCTTAATAACAAGGATTAAGCAGCATTAGTTACACTATGGGGCAATTATGCTCTCTGAAAGTCACAACCTTAAGTAATAAGTGATTGGTGCATGGCTGTATGAGGTGCAGACTTATTGGAATTAACTATTTAAAGACCAAACATGGCAATTTATGCATCTGGTTAGTATTTTAAACCTCTTTATTTCTTTAATAACAACATTTAGAGAGGACAAAAAGCTATTTTGGGCAACATTTTTTTGTAAAATCTGGGAAAACATTATATAAAAAAAATAGAACAAGCACCCATTGAAATGCATTTTATGTTGGTGGGACCACAAAATGTAAAATGTGGGAAAATGTAAAATCAGTCAGACCTTTGCATTGATTTTCATAAATTATTGGAAATTGCACATAAGTTAGTAAATGTTTCGAAATATATGCTTGTGTACTTGAATGATAAAATGTAATCATTTCGTTCTTCCCCTGTTTTTTTGCTAGCTGAACTAAAGAGTTACCAAACGTCAGCAAAATGTAAACCTTAAAACAATAAAAAAATAAAAGTATTCTTTATCTATACAGTAAGTTACATTACATTAATCAAGTCTAAATTAAAGAGAAATCAGTTTACAAAAAAAGTCATCTATTTATATGGCAGTTAATAAGACTGCTGATGACATGAGCTGATAAAGTATTGTAGGGTCCTTTTCTGAGAAGTAGGTGGGGGCAAGCCAAAAAGTGTGTCCAATAAACTGCACTGAAAGTAAAGTTCAGCCAACCACAAAGTTTATCTGTGAGAGATTCTGTTTGAAAAGGGACTAAATCTGGGCTTCTGGCCAATCACAGAGGCTCCTTTAGTTAGAATTGTGGTTAGAGAAATCATTTTAGAAGTAGAAAGAATGGGACTCATGAGTATTTGGGATGTGGGGAGAATTTCAAAGCAAGCGTGTATATGAATGAAAGCAGCGAAAAGCTGGTATGTGTAAAAGGGTGCAGTCTAAGTATTATTACTGTAATGCTGTTCTTAAGCCTTTTGATACCAATTTGTGTCTAAATCTATAGCAAAAGAAAACTGAATACAATAAAACCAGTAACTAATCTGTGGAGTTGGCCTCCCTAGCAGGCGCCAGAGTAGTGGCTGATGGGCTATAAGGATGAGATTTAGAGGTGAATGCTTATTAACTATATTGGATATCCTTGCAGCTATAGGGCAGTGAGTTTAAGGATTATGGCATTAAACCTCTGTCTGCTTGTTATTAAGCTAAGGAGGGCAAAAAAATGTGAAGACCTGTGCCTTAGGCTAAACACTATTAGAGCCACTGATTTGGCGAGAGCGCCAAACAAGCAGGTCTTTCCATCTAAGGTGGGCAATTTTTTACCCGATCATTTGGCCCTAAGAGTTGCTAGAATGAGGACGGCATCAATGAGCCAATGCAGTCCCCGATCCAACAGGAAAATAAAGACTGCCCAAGTTTTGACCATATATCCTTTGGGTAGGCCCATCGGGGTCCCCATACAGTCAGGTAAGCCAAATCGGCAGCTTAAATGTGCCCACCTTTAGATCAAGCCTTTACTTTACTTTGGAGGATGTTTATTAAAACATGTCTGAAATGCACTAAAGAACAATGCTATCAATTTTTTTCAGTGTGCTGTTAAGATATGTTTTGCGACTCACCAACCAAAGGAAAAATGATTGAGGGTTTTGCTATTTATGCTTGTGAGCAGTGAATATTTGTGGGTATTACTTGTAAATGTGGAAACTTTAATCCTTATGGCACTCTGCCATAATTGCAAAATGCTAATTATTCTTATTTTTGTAGATTTTTATTTTATGACTTTTATTACATATCGCCAGTGATGCACTTAATACTTGTTGGGTGCCAGAAGTCATGCAACGAGAAACTTTTATTATAACAATATAACTTTATAACAGAATATTAACAATATAAAAGTACAGTGAGTCCAATAAAAAAACTCAGTAGTTAATATAACTTTCAGCAGAATGGAATGGTATAATTGCACTCTTTAAAGAACAAGTTATCCCAGAATATAATTTTTTGCCTAATAAAAGAATACAAAATTCCAAGCAACTTTGCAATATACATTCATCAAATGTGTAATAGTTTTTAAGTTATTTGTATATATAATTGCTATTAAAGGAGAAGGAAAGTCATTTTGGCATTTTACTGCCAATAGATTTGCCACATTAGTGCCACCTAGAACAATATATTTATTCTGCAGAAACCATTACCATACCTGAGTAAAGAGCCTTAGAAGCTTTCTCTGTTTGCTTAAGAAGCTCGAGCATTCATTAAAAGGTGCCCTAGGGTACAACCATTGTGGCAAGGTGGTCTGGTACACAGCTTGACACCCTTTATCTTGGGTGCCAAAGTTCCTTTGTCTCGCTATGCTAAATACTGACCATTTGGGCCCCACTGCTAGCAAGTATCCTCAGAGTACTAACGATTCTACCCTACTACACTCTTGCCAATTTATCTTTAGGCAAAAAGTATGTTGAAAGCATGTATGTTGCCATTTTAAGCCTTGTCCAGTTATTGAAGCTTTTCCATTTCTAGGGTCTGACTAGAGTGCTCTGTGCTAAGTTCCATCTAAAATAAGGTTAAAAATTGGGGACACAAACAGTTGTTAGGAGTTAAATAAGCTTCAGTTTCAGCGCTAAGCAGAAGCTTCTTTATATTGTATTAGGGCTCAAGATGCCAGAAAATATGGCTAACTGCCCCTATTTTTTCACTTTGGACCCTATCATAAACTTTTCTATAATGGGCAGCTTGTGTTTTATGCTCACTGCCCCTTACATTTGGATAATAAGCTTTCACTCATTGCACAATAGAAGGGAAATGAAACTTATGTAAATACATTTGAATTTTATCATTCAAATCAGACTATAAAGAGAATTTAGACATATGTTTATTAGATTGTCTGTAAAGCAATCACCAATTGCTTTTTAATGCATGTTTTATATTGAAACACAAACAGTGGGCAGATGTTAATTAAGTCTAAAAAAATCATGGCCAGATGCGACAGCATTAGCACTTTTGAAAACAGTATGTTTTTTTCCAGTGTGCCTTCCCCTGGATATCACTTTTGCTAAAATGTTTTGCACATTTTTTTCCTTTGAAACTCCATGGCAACCTGCTTCTGGATTCTTGAGCAAGACTGAATAGAAGCTACCAACTTTTCAGTCCTTTATGTAACATACAAAATATTTTAAGTTCCTATAATTTGCTTATTGCATTAATGCATACATTAAACATGTTATACAGTAAAACCTTCTTTTAAATTTTTAGGGGACCAAGAAAAAATAATCCAGCCAATCGGACAAAATAAACAGCAGGTATGCTATTGCTTCATGAGTGGGTCAGGAAACCAGACAAGTTGGGAGTAAAATAACAAAAATACTGCAGGCACATCTGATGCTGTGCATCTGAGGCTCAAATAACAGATTCAAGAAAAAGGAGTAGACGAGAATCACAAGGAATTTCAGCAGAACACACCCAAATAATTTAACACCAGAGAACTACTACAAGCACATGCTAATTTCATGGAATTGCAGTAGTGTAACGTTTCCTATCTCTCCTAAATCATTGGCAAGGGTATGAGTTCATTGCGATGTATCTATAAATGAATTATTTTGTAAGGGGCATGAAGGTGTTAACCATGCCTACTGTGAAGAAGTGTAACCTAAGCTTTGGGGTCAGTATGTATTCCCACAGGCCCAGGGATAGTGCATGTAGTTCCTTGATAAAGGGCTGGGCGTTGCCTTGTGCACTTGAGTAAAAGTCACTTTTTTTCAACATAACCGGAGTGCTGCTGTTTTTTCATCAGTGCATGTAGTTTCTGTTCTCTAGTCTATACAAGGGGAGGGAGTATACAGCTCCATTTCTTTGAACTCTACCTAGTGTCAGGAGTGAATGCATTAGGGAACCTGAGGAAGTATGGAATGGAATATGCTCGGGTGCAGGCACATGTAGAATGCAAAGTCTCGCGTTTTCATGCGTATATCGGCTACATGTGCCTGCACCCGAGCGTATTCCATTCATTCGGGTGCAGGCACAAGTAGCAGGCGTAGGGCTGAATTTTCGCCAAGCGTTTTTCCGCTTGCCGAAAATATCAGCCCTACACCTCGTGTGGCATCAGCCTAAGAGTACAAAGACAACTCAAACCTTATTAAAGTTATACATAAGGGGACCCATGCATTAGGTAAATATAATGTTAGAGAGTAAGAGTTGAGCTAGCATGAGCTAGTACAGGAAGCAGACACCAGTGGTATGAGTGATAAGCATTGAGGACTCACTGTATTTGGTTCACAAAGGAAGTATATTTTCTTTAAAATTACTACTGCTTTTGGTTAGCAATGACTGGCAAACAAGTCTCTTAGTGAGAGTAGATTTGTTGGGAGTTATAGTTTAGCTTGGAGACCTCTGTGAGGCTCCGACTGAGGTGAGAGGTTGCACGTTGCAGTTCTCTACCTAGTGAGCAGCTGCAAAAGGTAACCTCAGTTATCTCTAGTTCTACTAGTGTATTAAAAAAACACTTACAATTACATTTTCAATTGTAAATTACAAAAATACAATTCATGCTGTATAGTAGATGGCTATAAAGACAAAACATCACGTGTTCTAAATATGCCAGTGTTTTTCATTCCCATTACTCTATTTTATTTAAATTCTAATAGTCTTGTGTAATTGCAATATTTGTTTACAATTTACTCAGAGCACCTGTCACTGTCCCAGCCTCCAAATCACAGTGTGGGTGGATTAGATACTTCCCTTCACAATAAGCAATGATAACGAGAAAAACATTTTCTCCGTTTCTTTGCTGTTTTAAAACTAAATTTGCTTTGGGGTGGGTAATGCATGCTGATATATATATATACTATATCAATATAATCTTCATTTCCCTGTGTGTCGGATATTAAAAGCTATATACGTACAAGATTTACTGCCTGAATAATTTTGCATGCATTGCTCTGTGCAATGAATAGCAGTATATATGAATATAGGTGATGATGATCAGTAAGAAAAGTCAGTAACCAACATCAGTGGTACTAAAGAAACCATATACCTTTAGCAATGTAAAGTAGTAGTGGTATATCTCCATATATATTGTATGTTCAGGTAATTTTTATTGCTTTTACTGTATTCTAAAAGTCGAACAGTAAAAACTGTCAATTGACATTAATGCATTTTGGAATTTTTGCAAAGATGTAGATGGAGTCTGTGTTTTTACATGGACAGTTATAAAGTGGTCTAGCAAATGATTTAAAGGCATTGCCGACACAATTGGTGTGCTTCTTTCCCTTTGCAAAGCTAGCAAAGGATAACCACAACATTGTCAATTGAATATTTACACAAATGAGTCAGTTAAAGGGTTACTGTTACACCATTTTTTGATGCAACCAGGGTCGGACTGGGTTCCCTGTTATGGCTCCCCCAGCCACCGGTGTCTTCCCCTGACGCTTTTCTGTTATGCATGTTCAGGGGAGGATGTCGGGCAGGTGGCAAGGGCCCCTGCAGGGGGTTATGGGGCTCAGTGGGGGGCCCTGCGGAGGGGTGCGGGGACACGGCAAGTGGCAGCACCTTAGGGGGTACAGGGACTTTTGAGCTGCAGCTCTGGTGGGCCCTGCACCCCCAGTCTGACCCTGGACGCAACCACACCTATTTTAATGTGGCTGCACCTTTTTTGACATGACCATGCCTATTTTGAAGTGAATTTTATTAAGTGACCACAGCGTTTTGTTTAGACAAACCGCATCTTTTTTTGACGCAACCGCAAATTTTCACAGTGAAATTTCACAGAAGTTTTGCAAAACAATTCACCAATGACGAAATGTGGAAATTCGCTGCAATTCCATACCTGACAAAAAATTTGCTTATCTCTAATTAGAATTGCTTTAAGGTAACCTATTGTTTCTCCTACTCCCATGTAACCGGGGAAGTCCCAAGCCAGACTTGGATTTCTTACTATTGAGTGCTATTCTGATATCTACTGGGAGCTGCTATCTTGCTACCTTCATCTAAAGGACTGATATCGGCAACTGAAATCGGTCCATGTATGGCCACCTTAACTGGAGGAGTCCCAAGCCGGACTTGGATTTCTTACTATTGAATGCTATTCTGATATCTAATGGGAGCTGCTAGCTTGCTACCTTCCCATTGTTCTGCTGATCGGCTGCTGGGAGGGGGGTGATATCACTCCAACTTGCAGCTCAGCAATAAAGTGTGACTGAAGTTTATAAGAGTACAGGTCACATGGCTGTGGCACACTGAGAAATTAAGAATATGGCTAGCCAGATGTGAAATTTAAAAATTAAATATAAAAAAATCTGTGTTGTTGAAAAACAGATTTCAATGCAGGATTCTGCTGGAGAAGCTCTTTTAACAGCAAAAAACATGATTTCCCATCACAGTGTTCCTTTAAGCATCTTAGAGGGTTTTGCTACGATAAGGTTGGATTGAGTGGCCACCCAGGCCCATATGCAGTCCAACCACCAAACAAAAATCATAGCTGATATATGTTAATATATAGATACTAATTTCAGATTAAGTAGAATAGTTCTCAGCAGAGGGTTCCTTGTCTATCCTAGCCCCCCCAGACTGCTTGCTAGCTATATGACTGCAACCATAGTCCACATAGTCTAATTGTGGTTTTGGCAATCAGTTTGTGGTCTTTCATTGGATAACACCATATGCATTTTTGTTCAGTATTTATACAGTTAAAGGTAGTAATTATTCTCTTTCTCTGCCTCTCTTTACTCTGGTTAAATTCTTGAGGGTAAAGCTAATGCTAACATACAGTGTATCCTATATTTTTATGTGCTTTCGTCCAAAAGGAACAGGAAAACTGGACATTAAGTGATATTTCCCAGATCTATCCAGAGGAATATGTACAGTTTGTGTACATGACCACATACATCAATAAAAGAATATTCCATATTATTATCTTTGTTTTTAAAGTTATGTCTGGTTATACAGAAAACAAAGTCACCAAGCTTTATAATACCTTCTAATGTCAATTAAAAGTCTGCTTTATGTTTGCCTGATTTCTTTAATTATCTGTTATGCTTGTTAAAGGCTCTCTTTTTTTTCTTCATCAAAACGCTCCCTCCTACATGACAGATTGTTTACACTCTCCAACATTTTCTGTTAACTGTTTACAATAATCCTTAAAAATAGCCTACATTTGTGTTGCCCTTTTAACTGCTTTTAGGTAGAAAGTAACTTTTACATTCAGCATGCAAAAATACTAAAACAAGAAGTTGAATATCCCTACTTCCCCACTTTTATTGGATAATAAAAAAAATGAGATTCTTCTTATCATCCTCATCATGGTGTGTGTTTTTATTTCATTTACACATCTCTGAATCCCTGGCTGAAAAATTACCAAGGGAAAGTCCATATTAGAATCCAGCATGAGACAGACACTGATATTCTAGGAAAACTGGTCTTAGTTACATAGTTACATAGGGTTGAAAAAAGACTATTGTCCATCAAGTTCAACCCATCCGAGTAAACCCAGCACACAACCTATACTAACCAATCTATACACTCACATACATAAACTATATATACAACCACTAATACTAACTGTAGATATTAGTATCACAATAGCCTTGGATATTCTGCTTGTTCAAAAACTCATCCAGGCCCCTCTTAAAGGCATTAACAGAATCTGCCATTACCACATCACTAGGAAGGGCATTCCACAACCTCACTGCCCTCACCGTGAAAAACCACCTACGCTGCTTCAAATGGAAGCTCTGTTCCTCTAATCTATAGGGGTGACCTCTGGTGCGCTGATCTTTTTTCCCATAAAAACAAACATCCCCCAACTGCCTATAATCCCCTCTAATGTACTTGTACAGAGTAATCATGTCCCCTCGCAAGCGCCTCTTTTCCAGAGAAAACAACCCCAACCTCGACAGTCTAACCTCATAGCTTAAATCTTCCATCCCCTTAACCAGTTTAGTTGCACGTCTCTGCACTCTCTCCAGCTCATTAATATCCTTCTTAAGGACTGGAGCCCAAAACTGCACTGCATACTCAAGGTGAGGCCTTACCAGGGACCTATAAAGAGGCAAAAATATGTTCTCATCCCTTGAGTCAATGCCCTTTTTTATACAAGACAGCTCTTTATTTGCTTTAGTAGCCACAGAATGACACTGCCTGGAATTAGACAACTTGTGATCTACAAAAACCCCTAGATCCTTCTCCATTAAGGATACCCCCAACACACTACCGTTCAGTAAATAGTTTGCGTTTATATTATTTCTACCAAAGTGCATAACTTTGCACTTGTCAACATTGAACCTCATTTTCCAGTTTGCTGCCCAGTTTTCCAATTTTGTCAAATCGGTCTGCAAAGCGGCAGCATCCTGCATGGAACTTATAGTTTTGCACAATTTAGTGTCATCAGCAAAAATAGAAACAGTACTCTCTATGCCCACCTCCAGGTCATTAATAAACAAGTTAAAAAGCAAAGGACCAAGGACTGACCCCTGCGGTACTCCACTAACCACACTGGCCCAATTAGAAAATGTTCCATTTACCACCACTCTTTGTACTCTATCCTTCAGCCAGTTCTCTATCCAATTACAAATATTATGTTCTAGGCCAATATTCCTCAAATTTGATCATTAACCTTCTGTGAGGTACTGTATCAAACGCTTTAGCAAAATCTAAGTAGATGACATCAACTGCCATTTCAGCATCAAGGTTCCTGCTCACCTCCTCATAAAAGGCAACTAAATTAGTCTGGCAAGATCTGTTACGCATAAAACCATGCTAGCACAAACTAATAGTATTGTGAACTGCAATGTATTCAACTATCCTATCCCTTATTACCCCATCCAGAAGCTTTCCTACTACTGATGTCAGACTAACAGGCCTATAGTTTTCAGGCTGAGAACGAGATCTCTTTTTAAATAATGGCACCCCATTAGCAATTCGCCAGTCTCTCGGCACCATGCCAAACCTCAACGAATCCTGAAAAATTATGTGAAGAGGCTTGGCAATCACAGCGCTCAGCTCATTTAATACCCTGGGATGAATCCCATCCGGCCCTGGACCTTTGTTTACCTTTACATGTTCAAGTCTCTTTTGAATTTCCTCCTGAGTGACCCACGCGTCAGTAGCTAAATTACTAGCACTGGGTATATTAAAAGGGAAGCCTTCATTATCTGGCTCCTCAGATGTATAGACAGATGAAAAATAAGAGTTCAAAATTTCTGCTTTTTCCCCGTTCTCATCAACCAATGTACCCCCCCGTGATAATAAAGTTCCCACCCCTTCTTGCTTCATTTTTTTACTATTCACATAATTAAAAAATAATTTAGGATTCTTTTTACTCCTAGCTGCAATATCCCTTTCCATCTCTATTTTAGCTTGCCTGATCGCTTTTTTGCATGCTTTATTTGCTTCCTTGTACCTGATGAAAGTTTCCGCTGTCCCAGCTAACTTGAATGCTTTAAAAGCACGTTTTTTTATTACCAACCTCGACACTAACACTTTTATTCAGCCATAAAGGTTTTGCTTTGCGATGCCTCTCCTTGCTTACAAGGGGAATATACTGTTGTGTATACCTGCAAAGCAATGTTTTAAAGATGTTCCATTTTCCTTCTGTGTCTAACCCCATGAAAATCCTTTCCCAGTTGACACATTGCAGAGATGCCCTTATACTGGCAAAGTCTGCACGTCTAAAATCGTTTTAGTTACTCCCTTATAGAGCTGTCTCTGCAGCATTATCTCAAAGGAGACCATGTTGTGATCACTGTTCCCCAAATGCTCACCCACACAAATGTTAGAGATGAGTTCAGTATTATTAGATATTACCAGGTCCAAAATAGGATCATTCCTAGTAGGTTCTTTAACCACCTGAAATAAAAAGTTGTCATTTAGCATGTTTACAAACCTACTAGCTTTTTCTGACTTAGCCACCCCATTACTCCAGTCAATGTCCGGATAATTAAAGTCCCCCATAATAACAACTTGACCCAATTTTGAAGCCTCCTCCATTTGCAAAAGTAGCTGGGACTCATCCCCCTCATCTATACGGGGTGGTTTATAGCATACACCAATGATCATTTTCTTTGTGACCTTCAGCCCTACTGAAATTTCTACCCAAAGAGATTCAACGTCTTCATTGGTAATGTCTTTATTACATGGCTTTAAGTCTGACTTTACGTAAAGACAAACCCCTCCACCCTTTTTAATCACTCTGTCCCTCCTAAAAAGTGTATAACCATTTAAATTCACGGCCCAGTCACATTTTTCATCCCACCAGGTCTCAGTGATACCAATTAAGTCATAATTTTCAATACATGCAATAGCTTGCAGCTCCCCTAATTTACCCGACAAGCTACGCGCATTAGCCAGCATGCAGCGGAGATTATTACTTCTTCCTCTGATGCTTACATTAGCTAAAGGACAGTTAGAGCTAAGGTGAAAATTAGTCTGTTTCCCTTGTAACAATGGAAGCTCCTTATCTGATAAACTATATGCCCCCCTCACTCCTCCCCCACAACCCTTTACTGGTCCCACTGCCCCATCTACACTAGCTCTCCCATAAGAATCTAGCTTACCAACCCCCCCCTTGTCTAGTTTAAACACTCCTCCAGCCTCTTAACCATTCTCTCCCCTAGCACAGCAGACCCCCTTCCATTGAGGTGCAATCCGTCAGGGCTGTATAGATTGTACCCCAAAGAAAAGTCAGCCCAGTGCTCTAGGAACCCAAACCCTTCCTTCCTACACCAAGACTTTAGCCACGCATTAAGCTCCCTAAGCTCCCACTATCTCCCTAAACTAGCACACGGCACCGGCAAAATTTCAGAAAAAATGACATTGGAGGACCTTTGCTTAATTTTAGAGCCTAGATCCCTGAACTCACTCTTTAAGGTCCCCCACCTACCGTTCATTTTGTCGTTAGTACCGATATGTACCAAGACAGCCGGGTCATGCCCAGCCCCTCCCAATAATGTGTCGACCCGATCAACCACATGCCGAACCCTGGCACCAGGAAGACAGCAAACTGTCCGGTTGAAGCGATCCGCTCGACAGATTACCCTGTCCACTTTCCTAATGATCGAATCCCCTATAACCACCATCTGTTTAGGCCTAGCTCTGCTCTCCTCCCCACCACTAGAGAAACTGGTCTCCCGGCTGTTAGAGAGATCAGCCTCATCTAGAACCGCCAGTCCATAGTTCACACTCCCATCTTCTTCACACAATCTGGCAAATCTGTTGGGATGCGCAAACCCTGGAGCAGCCTCCCTTTTCCTTTTCCCCACACTCGATTTTCTAACTGTCACCCAGCTTACTGCCCTATCATCCTTTCCTTGCTCCCCTCCCCCCATACTATCTGACCCCGCTAGTTCTTGTTCAGTTAGCAAGAGACTTCTTTCAAGATTGTCAAAAGAACGCAGTGTTGCAACTTGTTCCTCTAGAGCTCTAACGCAAGCCTCTAAAGTGGCAACTCGCTCACATCCACAACAGAGGTATGCACTTTGGAACTGTTGTTCCACAACTGCATACATGCGGCAGGCTGTGCACTGTGTCATACCTTCAATGTTGCTGCCACTCATTCTCCCAGTTACAGAAACAGTTAAACAAAAATTGGAGAAAAGGCTTTAAAATAAATACAAACATTTTTTTTTACCTTGTTTTAACTCCCTTAGTTTGTAACTCCTGTGATTATAACTCCACTTACAGAGCACCCACTAACTCCTGTGATTATAACTCCACTTACAGAGCACCCACTAACTCCTGTGATTATAACTCCACTTACAGAGCACCCACTAACTCCTGTGATTATAACTCCACTTACAGAGCACCCACTTAAAGAGCAATCACTTATAGAGCACCTAACACCAGAGCAAGCTCCACTGGAGTGCCAGTGGTTCTATTTATGCAGTCTGTTAAGGTGAACTAATCAAACCCCACCCACCTCAAACTGAGGGTAATTACAAAGGAATGTAACTCTGGCAAACCTGCTGTAAGCCTTATAGTTAACCAAACTTTGTAAATTGGCACCAAAAAGAGCAAATACTTTTGAAAAAATTAAACCCAACAGTTAGAAAACACAATGATTCTGAATAAAGTTAATAAAAAATACTTATCCCTTTTTTTTGTTGAATTGAAAAAGCAGTTGATTCAGTCAGCCACCAGCCTGTTAGTAAGTCTTCATTGTGTCTATGAACATTTTCATAATTCAGGTCCAAATATACAGGATTTAAAAAATGTAAGTCTAACCCACACCTATTTTCATTCTTTTGGAGGGGGGGGGGGGGGAATAGTTCGTAAGCAGAAATTGTTATTATTCAATCTGTAGCAAGGCAGAGGTCAGACACCAAAATTGAGTGAAGCGGCGTGGTTATTCAGAAGGACAGCCAAACCAGCTGAGTACAGAACCAGATCACTGGATCAACCAGAAGCAATTCATATGCCTTTCCACGGGCAATTCCCTTTATTTCTGGTGAAAAGGCTTTTCAAGGGAGATTAATCACCCGCAGTAGCAGAGATTTATTGTGGCAACTAATCTCCCTGTTGGACAGTAACCTTAAAAAGGATGACCAGTAAATGGTATCTGCTGATTAGTTGCTATAGGTGATAAGAACTGTATCAAACTTTGCTCCTTATAATACATAACGCAACTAGAAAGATGATCACCTTGCAATTAATCTGAGGTGTTGGCTTCTGTTTATGAAGAGCGTAAGGCTAATGCCACACGAGGCATAGGGCGGATATTTTCGGCAAGCGTAAAAGTGCTTGCTGAAAATTCCGCCCTACGCCTCCTACATGTGCCTGCACCCGAATGAATGAGATACGATTGGGTGCAGGCACATGTAGCCGATATACGCATGAAAATGAGGGACTTTGCATTATCTCACGTTTTCATGCATATATCGGCTACATGTGCCTGCACCCCCTCGTATCTCATTCATTCAGGTGCAGGCACATGTAGGAGGCCCCGTATGGCATTAGCCTGAGTCAGGATGGATATGATGGAAGGGCAGAATCCACGTACATTAGGATAGAAATATCAAGAAGCACGTGAGGACTGTGCAGGATTGACACCCTGGGAGACTGATGAAGAATCTAGATGCTGCAGTCAAGGATACCCAGCAACCAGAAATTACATTCAGTCTATTTATTCAGGCCTAATTCTAAGCATATTGCAGTTAATTGATTGCTTGGTTGTGATGGAGAGTGAGACTAAAGACAACCAGACTGGAGAGCTGTAGAACAACTTGATTCAAAAGTCACAAAGAGAATAAAATTAACATTAAGTTGTCTGCTCCGTGTATATGCTTGAAATTCATGACTTTTTTTGTACCATATTTAAAATGAAACTTTTCATTCTTTTGCTAGCAGGGTAAACAAAAATGTAACTTATACTGAGCATGATTATAGACATGGGAAAGTGTATAAGTGTTTCTGTCACTGCAAAGTACTTATCATTCATTTATAAAGCAGGCCTGAAATATGGTTGGTTTGAAACTTTTTGCAAAGTCAGACTGAAAAACTCCAGCATTCCTGATGGTAAGAATTCAATAGCAAATTCCAGTCGGTGTTGAACTGGGGTACCTGGGGCCCAGCACAGAACCTCACTCAAGGGGTCCACCAAATACATACTGTAAGTACACCTGCCCTTACTCATCTGCTGCAGCTGACTAGACATTCTAGCAATATCACTGTAGATAATGGACAATGAGCACATTAATCCCAAAAATACCAGTAAAATCACTGCAGAAACACATTACCCCACACATACCAGTAACCCTGCAGACATTGTATAATAAGCCCTACATTAATTACAAATATCCTAGAAAGATCACTGCAGAAAATGAAAAGATCATTGCAGACAGTGAATAATAAGCTTTGAGTGAATCACAAATATCCTATAAAGTTTACTGCAAAAAAATCATAGATTGAAAACATGACTTCACTCACAATGGCTTAGATAAAATTCCCACAAAAATATGAAAGATGGCTGTGATTTACAAATGGGCCTTTGGTCATGTGCCCTGCAAAGATTTCTAAAGTATAGAGAACCAAAGCACCAAATACAGAACTCACATTTGCAGAAAGTATCAAGCAGGTCATTCAGCAGTGTATCGCAGCACTTTCTAAGTTTGTACTGCAGTAATGAAAGGAAAAAGCAAAAAGACACTTGATAGTATAGCTTTGATCTGAATAAAAGACACTTGTTGATCACATTTAATAAACACTCTTGCCCATAAGTGTATCTCAATGTTTTCATTTAGCAGAAAGAAAGGTAAGAAATAACAAAGAATTTTTATTCACAGAATGGACATTCAACTTCACATTTCTGCAAATGGAACATATATTTATAATTTTGGGGTTTTATTTTTCAAGCGCTCTTGAGTTCAATACACAAATAGCACTTTGGATTAGGGTCTGGCATTTGTGAAAATGCATTTCAAACACTGATTTTGTGCTCGCTTAACTGTTGCCCTGTGAATTTCGAAGAGCTAAGTCATGCTGGAATGTTTTTGTTTCCACCTATTGTAAGCCTCTAAAAGAGGGTACAAGTTGCCTAAAATATCCCAAGACAAAAAAGGAATAATCTTTCCGCACAGCAAGAATATGCAAAGCAAAGCCAAAAAAAGTAGTTTGTAATAGTCTGCACTTTCAGTGTCACTGAAATAAAAAATAATTTAAACTGTTGTAGAAATATAATAAATTAGTTTCACACAGAACTATTTTTTTATAATAATATTTTATTACTTAGCTTCCTCAAAAAAAAAAAAAAAGTATTTTTTCAAATATGCAAACCCCCGGCTAGAGGTAATTTCTCTAGTGGGCCCCAAGTATTGCAGTCCAACGCTGATTACAATAGGCTACAGCTGTAACATGTGACACAATGCATTGGTATCCCCTAGAAAAAATTTGACTTGATATATAATTTATAATGACAGTTTGCTAGTTACAGGCTGAACAATATTCAGAATGATACTTTGTTTCTACTGTGCTGCAAAAATTAAACATTAGTCTATGATGTAACTTCAAATCAGTTTCAAGCACTGTCTTTCCAAAAGGGTTACAACATTTGTTATCTTTAATGTTTTAGTGAAGACTTTATAAAGATACAATTTAATATTAATATTGTTTTTAATTGTTACATGTAACTTTCCAGCCAGCTTTCAGTTTATTTAATTGGTTTTTGTATAAGCATCCTCTTGTTTTTAAAGAATATTGTTTTTTAATATTTGCTGAAAAAGCATTAGCCAAATTCAGTTATTTTCAGAGGGGCAGCATGCTGTATTACATTTCATATTTGTTTACTGGTTATAAAACGTAACAGTGCACAAAGAGTATAATAGTAGGCTGTTGCTAAGTAGCAGTGACAGGGAACATTACTTTAGGAGTGGGTGTAGATCATAAGCATTTTTAACATTTGGTTTATCAATGTTTTTATCTGTACTTGCTTGAGTTGTTGAGAAACTCTCTCCAAAAAAACATAATTTCATTTTAGTGTATCAGATAATGGCATCATCATCATTGGTATATAGATTATTAACCATCACAGGATACAGCGAAAAATATGTTTTAAGGCAAAGACAGACGGAACTACTTTGTAGCAGTTACTTGTCATGGCTACTTAATGCCAGAATTGCCTTTGCTAAAACACACAATAGAGTGTAAAGGAAATTATCAGTATATGATCAGCAGTGTCTATATTTGTAAACATGGCAAGTAGCTGCTACTAGTACCTCTGTGTGTCTTAACCCTTAGATAGGAAGGTGTCAGATAAGAGGACTTAACTTTATATCAGTACATGTGCCCTTAGTCCAAACACAAAGCTTAGTGTATGTATGGCTGCAACTGCAGAAAAAAGGTGCAGTTATTGCACAAACCAGTGCTATTCACTTAAGTTACTTGTGCACAAAGCTGCTCCTGGCACTTTAACAGAGTGGTGTGTACCTGTTTTTACAAAAACTGGTACACAGGGGAACCCTGAAGCTACCACCACCACAGAAGTCTGCTTCAATAGACACAGTGCATTTTCACCTAAAGAACCATGTGCAGACATAATTTTGAACCAAGTGCTGGAAATGATAAAATCCCAACAATGAAGAATTTCACTGCAATTGCATCTGAATTACAGTAAATGCAAGCACAAATGTATGTCTTTTAATGCATCATACATAAGTGTGCATCTTCCCCTCATGGCTACGCTGAATCAATTTTTCCATCCGTTTCGCGAAACAATCCCCCAATGGTGAAACACGGAAAATCGCCGCAAATCCATGCCTGCTGAAACATTTCACCCATCACTAACAATAATAACTGAACAGCCTTGTATCATAAATTTTATATTGCACTGTATATATAATGTGTATTGTGAGTCAGTCCCTAAGCCTAGATATCTGACACCAGAACAAAAAATTGGTGCTACTGGGGGTATCTGCAGAGGAAGATAATTTTACAACTAAAGGGCTGTGTTGGCTTTGGGGTGAAGTCTAAAACATAAGTTGCAGCATTTCTAGCCTAAACCTTTGTTGAGCTTTAGTTCTCCTTTACTGAACTAACACATTTCTCAAGGCAATTCTTCACATTTATAAAAATGCGCATTCCAGCAAATGTCTTTTGGTCCGACAAGTATTGTACTGTTGTCAAAATGAAAAAAAAATGTTTATTTTGGCTGAAAATAATGCTTAGCATTGTGTAAAGAATTTACTTCTGAAAAAGTTACTTAAGTAACTGCTTGAATGTAAAAATACTTTTCCAATAATTACTTGAATGTTCCTATTTCCTATCCAGTAAATGGTTTCTAGATATAATGAACGGTTTCTAGATATAATTCCATGCTCCATGCTATAATGCAGGAATGAAAACTTAGCTCAGAGAGAGCCAAACATCTACACCAGGTACATATGGAATCTGAACCTCAAATGTAAACCAAAACGATGCACCATTAAAGTTAGTGTAAACAAATTAAATGGTATTAAAATAAAATCAGTCAATGTGACATTTGCATTACTTAACTGCCAAGTTTTCTAGGTATACATATCTGCACCAGGGTAGGTATGCTTTCAGCAGAGTTAAGGAAGGAGTAATTTTTCACATGGTAACTCAATGTGACACTAACTGCTATGAACATTAGCATAAAAATCTTTGAAAGTTGTTATATTGTTTTTGTTTTAAGACAAGGATTTACCTTATTTCTTAGTATCGGGGCCATGATTTTTTGTGGTTTCAATGAGGCTGTTTCCACAGGATAAAAATACTTGAGAAAAGGAAATTCGAGAGAATGATGTCTGTCTTCCATCTAGTTACACCTCAGCTGGGGGAAGAGATATGAAACCAATAATTTAATTAGTGAATGTAATAATATAATATGTGAACAGGTGAAAGTAGCTTGTGTTTATTTAATTAATACCTCTTGATGATGATCGATACACATTGAAAATTATGTATCCCTGTATTAGGCAAGTACAAAAGGTAAAATACTGTTTTATAGAAACAAGCATAATAATAGAGTACAAAACAAACTTTTAAAGAACTGTGTGATAATGCTAAATGTTTGATGCATCACTATCACTTCCCTTGCAAGTGTGTCATATAGCTGGGTCTTTTAAATTAACTCATTTGCAGCTGCACTCGCAAGCACAATGTATTCAGTGGTCCTTATGTTATATTAAAGGTTAGAGAAACATTTTACTGTTCCTTTCAGAATCATGCAAAATTTGTGTGTGGCCTTAGCATGGAATATAATATAAAAATATAAAATGACAAGTACAGTACTGATCTTATATACTTATGTTATCTTAGCTATTTGCGGTAATTTAGGCCATCTGATCCGTAAGAATGAAAGAAATGCAGGAATGCGACTTGTGCATTTCTGTTTAACCTCAGACAGTATATACAATCTAAGTTTACCAATATATCATCAAATAATATTTACATTAGTTACTTGACAGAACACATCATATATTTAGCACAGATACTTATATGCATATCATCAAAGCAATGCAGACAGATTATGATACTGTATAATATATACGATGAACTGTTGGTATTTTTCACTAATTGGTTAAGATTTAACAAGTTATTTTCCATACTGGAATGCTTTTTTCTAATGCACTTAGCACCCCATTATCTTGCAATGCATCAGTATTAATGCAAATGTTCTGTAATTTTCTGGGGTTTAAGAAAATTATATATGTATCTCATTCAGAATATGGTGAAGCCTGCATTAGGCAAAGCCCAAAAGTCCCATAGAACTCCTGCTAGTTGTCATCATTCAGATACACAGGCAAGGAAGAATCAGGGGCCATTCTTATCAGGGGCAAAGTGAAAAGTGCAGTCACCTGCATGTTTGTGTGGTTGTGTGTTTGCAATTATGGTAAATTATGGTAAATTAGCCCTCATGTATTCATTTTAAAAAGTATATTATCAAACAGACAAATATAAAATATACTTGATATTAGTCATTTCTAAATCGTATTTAGAGATTTCACAGATCATGAAAATAAAAAATGTAAAGAAAAAAACAAACAACCACACAAACATATGCAATGGCAAAATGAGAAAGTTATCAGCAGCTGCTTCTTTTTCATTTTTAAAGTACAACAGTTCAGTTCAGTTGGGGTTGTTTTCTCTGGAAAAAAGGTGCTTGTGAGGGGACATGATTACTCTGTACAAGTACATTAGAGGGGATTATAGGCAGATAGGGGGTGTTTTTTTTTCCATAAAAACAATCCATTTGAAGCAGCATAAGAGGTTTTTCACAGTGAGGGCAGTGAGGTTGGGGAATGCCTTTCCTAGTGATGTTTTAATGTCAGATTCTGTCTAAGAGGGGCTTGGATGAGTTCTTGAACAAGCATAGTATCCAAGGCTATTGTGATACTAATATCTACAGTTAGTATATATGGTTTATGTATGTGAGTGTATAGATAGGTCAGTATATGTTTGTATGTGCTGGGTTTACTTGGAAGGGTTGAACTTGATGGACTCTGGTCTTTTTTCAACCCTATGTAACTACGTATATCTTTGGAGAGAAAATAAACAGAATGAAAAGTAAGTGTAAGCAGTAGGCTCTCTTGCCCAATCACAGCTAATGTATAGTATAGGTCACAGTAAAAATCTAAGGTGCACCAGGTAAAAACTGCCACAAAGCACTGCCCACTGCCCACTAATCTAGAAGTGCAACATAGGGAGATACAGGCTGTGTCATAGCCTGTCTATCCTCTATTAGGTATTTTGATACCTTTTGATGTCTTGTTGATTTTCCATGGTTAAAAGCACACATGGTTTAATTTATTACAAAATGATGCAAACTTGGCAGAGGTTCAGTATGAATTATATAAAATTCATATGGAATCAAGTCCTTCTGTTGTGCTAGATATGCACAATAGTCTGTCCTTTATCTGTGGTTAAGTTGGTTTGCACACTCAATTAAAAAAAACAAAAACTCACCACATACAGGGGCACATTTACTAATCCATGAACGTCCGAAAAGCGTCCAAATGCGTTTTTTCAACTTTTTTTCGTCAAAATGTTTCACAAATTGTCGCAACTTTTTCGTTGCCATCGCCAAAAAAATCGGATTGGTTTCTCCGCCGTTTACAATTGCTCAATACGAAAAAATCGCGATGGCGATGAAAATGTCGCGCAACATATGATAAAGTCGTGACGGCGGCGAAAAAATAGCGCAAAATACAAAAAAATGTGACAGCGACAAAAAAGTCGCAAAATTTTTGTTTCCAATCTGATTTTTTCCCATTCGGGATTCGGATTCGTGGATTAGTAAAGGTGCCCCACACTGAACTTTTTGCATATGGACACCAAGCCTGGGGATTCTGTCAGTTGCAACCAACAGGGGGGAAAAGGTGCAGCAAGGGCTAAGAATTGCTGTCTGTTTTGTTTTTCATTCTAATTTGCAGTTTACTGAAAAAAGTCTGTGTAATTAAAATAACAAAAGCACAAAAATAATCAGAAATACTAGAAAGAAAATACCCTCTTGTTGCCAGATTAACATCTAATAAGTTACACACTGCTAATAATTACAGTAAATACGGAGCAGCTGGGAAAAAGTCACTATTGTATTAAGTTCCATGGTTGGCAAGGGGTGGAAATATTTTCTTTCCTGACCCCCAAACAGTTCACTAGATCAGTAATGACTACTATATAGGAATTAGAACAATGTGCAATATGGTCTGTCTTGCTAAGAATGCATTTACCAATTTTTATAACACACCCAGGAGTTTCTCATTACTACCTCTCGGTTGGGAATTCCATACCCCATTTTACTATGGAAACAGTTTATTTAGTATCTTGAACTCTTACATTGTAATATATCAAATCAAAAGACTTTCCCTGATCTAATTTACTTACCTCATTATAAAAATTATTTGTTTTGCACTGTACATAACACAGTAATAATTATGTGGGAAGTAAGCTTCAATCCTTATGCCCTAATCCTGTTATTTATGGGGCCCAGGTTCAATACCCATATCAGGTTTCCACCAGTGCACCAGTGTTGTAAGAGAGACACATTGGTCGCACCATTTTAAAATATATTTTTGTCATACACATTCCACGACACACACAGTGGCACCTGCATTCCGTGGGCAAAGTTGATAGCAGAAAGTTGCTAACAACTTACCAAGGATTTTCTTACCTGGCATAAGTATAAGTCTCTTACACACAGAAGCAATCAGACCCAGGAACAACCAGATATAGTTGCTTCCCCAAACTGGCCATTTTCTAACTCAGCCTCATTCTCACACACACACAGCATCATGTGACCAGGCTGGGGCTCAGAGAAGATACAAGGCAACAAGTTTCAGGCTGCTGCAGCAGTTGCTAGAGAGACCAGCACAAGTTACCAGGAGAGAAACAGAATCAGCACAAGCTGAGATTTTAAACACCATCATTGGGACCTGGACACATGTGCTTGCCCTGTTTAAGGTGAAAACACCCTGGGGCATTTCCCCCTCTTTGCCCCTTACTTTGGATGCCTATGATAGGATGATTTCATTAATCCACTCAATTTTTGCTGCTGCTGCTGCTAAATTCCCAAATGTATTCGATTTGATATGTAAATGACAAATACAAACACATGGAACATTAACGGAACACTATAATAATCCACGGACACCAATCCTGGTGATTCTATGTCAGCAGCAACCAACAGGGGGAAAAAGGCACAGCAAGGGCTGAGAATTGCTGTTGGTTTTGTTTTTCCATTCTAAATTTCTCTCCATTTGCAGTTTACTGAAAAAAGTATGTGTGTAATTAAAATAACAAAAAAAAAAAAAATCAGAAATGCTAGAAAGAAAATATTACCCTCTTGTTGCCAAATTAACATCTAGTAAGTTACACACTGCTAATAATTACATAGTTACAGTAAATACTGAGCAGCTGGGAAAAGTCACCATTCCATTAAGTTCCAAGGTCGGCAAGGGGTGGAAATATTTTCTTTCCTGACCCCCAAACAGTTCGCTAGATCAGTAATGACTATTATATAGGAATTATAACATAATGTCCAATATGGTCTGTCTTGCTAAGGATGCATTCTCCAGTTTTTATACACACCAAGGAGTTTCTCATTACTACCTCTCGGTTGGGAATTTCATATCCCACTTTACTATGGAAACAGTTTATTTAGTATCTTGAACTATTTCATTGTAATATATCAAATCAAAAGACTTTTCCTGATCTAATGTGCTTACCTCATTATAAAAACTATTTTCTAACTATATTAACTATAATAGTCATTTCTGCTATTCTTGCAAAAATGCAATTTATGGAGAAGCTAGCATGTTATGTATTCCTGGTTCATCCTTGGCCCTAAGATGAGCATTTCTAATAGAAAAAGCCTCTTCTTCAGGCAGCGCTAAAAGTTTCAGCCACTTCATTCCTAATTAAGGGTCATATTAGGCTGCATCCTGTTGCTTGTGTTGAGAAGATCTGGCAAAAACCTGGACATGTTTTGCCAAGCCTTACAGGAGTTCATGAAATACAGTAGACTGGGTACCATGGTTAATAATCTGTCAACATTGCTTAATAAATACCCACTAAAATTTTCATGGTTATAGTTTTCTGTTGTGGAGAAACTTCCTTTTTAAATTTCAGAGCAATATATACTTTGCATCTGTCTTGTGACAATAATCTACCCAGATAGTCTACTATTTAACTGATATAGTAGTGTGTATTCTATTGAGCTTAACTCCCTCAGTGGCAAATTAACTACCTTAACCAACATGGGTAGTCAAAATATGGATTTTGCAAAAAAAAAAAAAAAAATCTTTAGCTTTATATGTATAAATACTTATATATTAACTTCAAATATAGGTATGGAATTTGCTGTATGTAAACCCATTTTACACAGAAATATAGCAATGCGTTATCTCACAGAGTTCTAATTCAACAGCAGTTTGTAATTTTTCATTTATTTGCTTTTTCCTCTGAAATAATTAACCAGTACTTTGTATTTCAAGTACATTTAAATAGCATTAATCTATATTAATGGCAACTATCCTGTGCATTTTTTTTTTGTAATACCTAAATGGTTTTAGTATTTAAAGCAAGACTGTCAAAATTACAAACTAACACTACAACAAACTTTAGACCCCCAAGCATTCATGATAATAGTAGACAGAAAAATGAAGAGAAAAACAGTGGGAGAATAATTTTTATGACGACATTAAAATTCATAATCCAATGTTACAATGGCTTGTACAAAATATTTTGTAAATATTAGTGATAAACACATTTTTTCGCCAGGCATGGATTTGCAGCAAATTTTCATATTTAGCCACTGGCAAATTGTTTCACAAAAAAAAGGCACAGTTGCAGTTTTTGCTCCTCACTAGCAACTATCTAAAAGTGAGTGTATAGTTTACGATGCCAACCTATACCTTTATTATAATAACATACTGTTGATATAATGTCATTTAAAAATAGTGGCTTTTATTAGGGTTGCTCTTCCTATATCTGTTATCCTTATTCTCTATTAAAAATCTTCAGCATCAAGTATTTTTCCCTTTACACCAGTAGAGCCCTAGCCAGGTGTCAACTCTATCTAGTAGCAATTAGCAAATTGTTTGTATTCAAATATTAATTTCTAAAATATTGAAAATACTAGAATGTCATTAAATATTTATGAATGTGTGTTAGCATCTGCTGGAACTTAAACCATAAAACTAGCAATCAACATTACCCAGCAATCTATCAGCTTCATCAAACCATGGGGATTCGGCCTGAAGATGGCAGCGACGGCAAAGGCCCATTCACTTTTTCGGACATCACCAATCTTTTTGGTTTTCTAAAGGCCAAATATATCATGTGCTGCTGTTGTTGACTTATTCATGTAGCCTGAATAGTCCAATGCGCTTTCCAAAACAGATGTTATTTTACTCTAGTTTCCAAGGTGCCAGAAATAACTTCCTTAAACATTTATTTATTGGTATGGTGAAATCGCAATAATCTTATCGCCTTTTGCATAGCACACTGCTTTGCTTGTTCCAGAAGAGCAGTATTCCATTGCCAGAGGTTTTTCTAATTACAGTTTCTGGGAAGTTTCAGGATTCAATTTCATTTAATCTGACACAAAAGTGATTGATTACTTCTTGGACCCGCATTGTTCCTGTGTTTATTGGGTGTCTAGTTCTGAAAAGCGATGTGTTTACTGACTGCAATGTGTAGAAGGTAGCGGAAAACTTCCAGATAAGGTGTAAAATGTTGAAAATTGCAAAAGATTTTGATGGGATTTAAAAGCACTGCGAAATAAGTAGTAGTTTCTGGTAAATTTAAATAAAAGCAACATGATGGCACTTCTGGCAGTGCATGATGTCACTTTCTGACACGTGTGATGTCACTTCCACCACATGGAAAGTCTCTGGCAGTGAATAGGCAACCCCCAAAAGCTGCTGCCCTAGGCACTGGCCCATGGGTGCCTATGAATAATAGCAGCAAGTGTCTGAGTAGAGGTAAAATAATTGGGTGAAGCAAACATATGGCAAAGATGAGTGCATGGGTCAGATACATAATTACTAAGTAATGATAACAAAGAGAGAGTGATATCTAAAACAGACAGGTCATTTAACATTGAGAACCATATAAGTCATATTCTCCTAATCTATTCAAGGTATAATATTTGAGAGCAAAGTTGCGAAATCTTGCTTAGGACAGTACCACTCCAGCTACAGCTACAGAAGGTGAGCATTTTTCTAAAAAAAAAAACAAAAAAACCCTTTCCTTGTGTTTAGGAGGCATGCCATCATTCATAAGGCATGACCACAAGGTAGTCAACCTCTTTTCTAGAATTAGTAATGATTTTGTCTTCATGGATTGACAGGATGATACTAACGGGGTGATGGTTGATAGGGTAATATAAAGTTTCAAAGTACTAAGGGGACATTTAATATAATACAGCACAGGACAGGATGTCACACAAAAGCTGATGATCCACTGTATCAAATCCAGTAGAGGCAGCTCCTGTGATGCTGCCCTCTCTCATCCCACAGTGCTTACCTTTCCTGTGTGTATTCCGTGAGTTTTTAATTATCTAGTGATGTAACAATGCAAGATACATTCTAACTAACAAATATTCTCCACAGAATAAATGATATAATAAAAATGTATTATTAGCGTTTTCTCACAGCACAAGTACTTTAATTCAGTAAACCAGAATTGTCCTGGCTGTGTATATTATCTTTGGAGATGGGAAAATGTTATAAACATGGTCTATGTCCTCTTTTAACCTTAGGGCTCAACGTCCACTGATCGGTTGTTTCCACTTTGCTCAACTGTATCATTAAGCTATCATTTTCTTATATATGGTGCATGCCTGAATACATGTCAAAAGTCTAATTATTAACCTTGTTTTTTTACCTTCTAGTTGAGTAAGAAACAGAAATGTTGCCAGATTCAATTAAACTACCAAGCTGTTCCGTTCCCAAGGCTGTTCAACCGCTTTAGACATTAGCATAAAACAGCAACCAAATAGCCATTAATTCAGACTAATTGTCTACTTCAAACGTGAAAGGAAAACCTATACAATATTTCAGCCTTGTATTAATGCTGGAGCTAAAAATAGTCTGTTATTTGTTTTAAATGAAAAAATCCCCAATTAATTAGTTATTTAGAAAATGCCTCAATACGCTCCCCAGACCCTCCACACAAAAGTGCCAAGTAAAATCTTAAGAAAGAACTTTGTTCTTGTTCTCAGCCACATTCACAAAGTATTTTTAATCGTCCTTTATTCAGCAAACAGGTAAGCAGTAGTAACCGCTGAGCTGATTATTTCTGCAAAGTTGATATTTCTAATGTTAGAATGCTAAGTAAGACATTTCATGAGTAATCCCCCCACAAGGCTTCCAAAGCCCTAAATTTATAACCTCAATTTGTAGCCAAGTCTTAGCAGGTTAATTAACAAAGCATCTGTAAATCAATAAATATTTTAATCTATTAAAATTAATCAAAGATGGCATTATTATCCTTCTGTGCCATAAACTGCTCATGAAATGAACCAAGACTAAAGTCTGGCTTTACAGTTCTTTAATACAGTTCAATGCAGCTGTCCCTTGGAAGAAGTGCAGCTGAAAGCAATGTGTTGGGGACTACGGAGAGCTGACATGGAGTAGCAGATAACCATGGCCTTAAATGAGAAAGGGACATTACTCACTTGTACCAGAGCCCTGTAAAAAAAAAATCATGTGTTGTGTACAAACAAATATATCATTCCAGGTTTGACTGAATTTACAGCAAACAATTTACGTGACAGAGACATAAAGTACCGATCACTAGAGAAAGAGTATCTAAAACTTTTTCTTAATTAAGAAAGCCCACTTGGGGAAAAATACCTCAATTTCACCGAAACTCTATGTAAGTTCCTTAATTCACACAGGGTTATTACACATATGTATATATGTATATATTGTGCGGATTTAGCTGGTAGCAGCCGGTAGCGGATGGAAATCTGGGCTTCACAGATGAGACAGGTAACTCTGGTTTGCAACCAAAATGATCAGGTTCCTGCCTGTGCTTTATTTTCCACAGCAAAACAGTATATATCACAACTTGGTGTTTGCAAGTAAACAGTTCAAGAAAACAAAGCCTCACCAGACAGTAGTTTCGACAAATGGGATAACCCAAATCCTCACTGCCAATGCCCGGCAGTCCTTTTCTGGAGTCCCAGAATCAGGGGAGCTTGTAGTCAATCCAGCCTGCCCCTCACAGTCTCTCTCAGAAACTGACCCCCTGCTGCACACCCAAGCTCACCTTAAATGCTTCAGGTGCTGCCTAATTGGCTCCAGCATTCCCTAATTGGCTCCAGCATTCTCTAGCCATACTTCAGGGCACTAGCCTCTCCTGCCCTGGAGATTTAAAGGAGCCAGTACCTCAGCCTGGGTGCTATATATCAGGTATCCAACAGACACTTCTCACCGAGACAAACCTTTTTGTCAAATACCTCCCCCCTCTGTTCGAGCCTGTGGGTTCGGACACTGATTACAACCATACAGTAGGACCTTGATAATGCATCTGCATTACCTTGCAGATGGACTGCTCAGTGTTCCTCAGTAAAGTTGAAGTTCTGCAAGGAAAGAAACCACTGTGTCACCCTTGCATTCTTCACAATATATATAGGAGAGGACTACAACCCTTAAAAATATGATAGCTGCCCGGATGCAGGTAAGAAAAGTATGTAGAGAGAAAGAGTACTGCACTCACTGGGACTTTATGCAAAAAGGAAAAGGTTATTGAAAAAAATCCAATGTTTCGATCACAATCAGCATACAGTATGCACACAATATTCCCTCACTGTTGCCTTTAAAGTTTGTGAGATAATCAAATCTACAATATCAATTTAAGAACATTTTATTCACAGTGTTCAAAATGTATTCATAAATCAAAAATCACTCCCATATATTAATTAAGCTGCAATGTCACCTATAGCTTTTTTATGTTTATCTAAAGCAATTTTGAAATGTACAGAAAAATAAAACAAGAAAAATGGGATAAGAAGAAAGGAGAAGAGTATAGAAGGGATGAGGAAAGAATGGAATACAAGCTAAGAACTGAAAGAAAGAGAAGGGGAATACAAAAAGAAGAGCAGACTATCAGTAGGCAAGGTGTGGCCTTATGGCACAAACATTTCTTAATGCATAATACAATTTTCAAAGTCTGATAAAAGATAAATAATGGTCGTCAGGTGGTTTCATGGTTTGGCAGATGGTGCCTGGTTCCAGTGAATGCAATCGTCACTCCCCTTTTTTTTGTATAATGAAAAAATGTAAATCTAAGGAACTTTAATTATATTAATTAAAAACAGTATCGGTAAATAGCATCGCTTTAAGAGCAGTATCTTTGTGGGGGTTTATATTCTTTGAACTAGTGATTCTGATTATTACTGATACAATACTTTTGACTAACAGACCTGAAAGATACCTGAATTTGACTCTTGTTCTAAAAGTCAGAACCAGGGGTGATTGAATAAGAGTAAATCCAACCAACAATGTTCCTGCATCTATTGGCAAGCCCTCCAAGAAGAACAGGGGTTGTCGAAGAAAACAGAAGGTAAAAAACAACTAGATATCTAGATATGTTTGTCATTTTAGTGTATTTTAGGCAGCCAGTCGGAATAAGAAAATATCAAATCCAATTTCATTTATAATTGCCATTTCAAACACTGTATCAGAATGCCCCTTTAAATTAGTAACAAAAAAATCAAGCAAATATTGCACAGAAAAAGTGGACAGCAAGAAGAATGGGTGAGGGGGTAGGGAGAAAATGACTAATGGCTGATGGGAAGAAGGAATGTGATGATTATTTCACAATCCACCTTTTTAGCCAAAGTCTATGGCTGGGGAAATGATTTTGAATGTGTTTTGGGAAATTGTATTAGGTCATTTCTGATACAGTATTTTGCTGAATGACACTAATTAATGTGGCAATTGTGTAAATCATTAAAACACAATTTATTAAAATAAAAAAAATATCCAACATGAAGCCATGTCTAAGTCTTTGCTGATCCATACATATGACTGCATATAGACCCAGGCGATGATATACAAGAGCACTTGATTATTTAATAATCAGGAAGTACTATTATTTCCATCTTTAATTTAAAATGGAGACTTATTCAGTAGAAAGACTGCATTCGCAACAAAAATGCCTTATGATGTTCTGAAAACAATCACAAAGAACACAAAACTATCGATGCACATAAAGATCCCCAGTAACATAACCTTAGATAAGAAACTGACACCACAATCATTTAGCACTGAGAATCACCATGGTGATTATACTGTCTGAATCACAAATGCCAGTCAATTACTTCTAAACATATAGTAAGCATATGCTGAAGAAGGGCTATGAAAATGTGGGTGAATTTCAGTAACCACGACATTCTCCCTTCCATGTATTTACTTTGTGCAATCAGTAAATGCATGTGGAGGTCCTTTCTCTGTCCCCTTGGTATTGAATCTAAGCAGTGTTGGATTGGCCCACCAGGATACCAGGCAAACTCCCAGTGGGCCCTCCTGCTTCTAACCATTTGGCCTACTTCATGGTCGTTCACTATTTCTAAACGGGAACAAAAAGAGGCGAAATACATGGAAGATAGATGCTAGCATGTAAATAAAAGAGACTTAGAGAATAAAGTGGTTGAGTAAGGAAAAGAGAAAAAATAGCTTGGAGAGTAGGCTAAGGTATAAGGTTTTCGTGTGGGCCCCCGTGGGGTCCCAGTCCAACACTGAATCTAAGAACCTGAAAAGGTATGTTTCCATGTATGAATTTTCAACATTTTTGACCACAGTTTTGTGGTCTTTCAGATTTGGTGCCCTCATAACCAGTACCTTTGTCAATGAGATTCCAAATCATAGGGGTTATTTCACCATAATGGGGCATGCCCACTTCTTACAACCTCCCCTTTTCTTTATTTTTCCATTTTCTCCTCCATCCCCCTTTTCACTTTCTTCTCCATTCATTCTTCTTCTCTTTTTGTCTAATTGACTGTTTTTCTCCTTACCTCCTTTCTCCTCTGCTCCAGTCAGATTTTATTTGCCCTCCTACATTAACTTGTTGACAATATATTATTGCCTTTTCCTTCCACCAAATAATTCTCCAACTTTTCAGACAGAATCTGCAGCACGGGGAAGAGGGACTTGTTTATTGAGAGCACATAACCTTTAGTTAAACCTGCCTAATTTCTAGGGGAGGTAGTAAGGGTAAAAACAAAAGTTTCAGACCACCAGGGTCTTTCCTCATGTACCCATATGTGCCCAAATTCACATATTACTTGGAGTAGCTACCATTTAGCTTTGTTTTGAATGGATTAAAAACAAAGCAATGAGAATGCTTTATAAAAACATAATAATGCATTATAATAATGGGAAATAAAGAAAATAACACTTTTTTGTTACTTAACATGTTACTTCAAAGAATACATTTTCAAGAGAAAGGTCTTAATTATTTTGCTTATGTTGACTAAGGAGTATTCATGCGTATAGTGCTCCTTTAATTACATTCTATTTTACTTGCATTCTCATAAAAAGAAACAAGGCTTTTTTGACCTGTTGCTAAAAATATATTTTCTGCTTACTACATCAGTAAATAGGCTACCTTAATTATCCTCTGTATAGTCTCTTTATCAGTAGTTGCATTTCCCAAGGTTTTCCCCAAATGGCAATAACATTTTTCTACTTCTATAAATGAATGCATTACCTCAATTTCCACGAATACTGGAGTACTAAACCAACCTTAATTGAATCCTTGAAAATAAATGGCAGTTATCAAATATAAGACTTACTTGAAAAGTATCTGCTTTATGTTACAATTTAAGCAGATACTCTAATTACATTTGACATACCTTTTTATGTTAGTATACTGCTCTGTTGCAGGGATTTACAATTAAGTACCCATTTGATAAAAATGAGTATCTCATGTGTTTGTCCAGCTACAGATGGATAAACCCCTAGGATTTAAACATGTTTCTTAGGGGCTAATCAACATTATTTATGGAATTTCTAAACATGTCACATTGCTAAGCTTATTTCTTACCCAGGAGTTTCAACTGCATAGCTTCACACATAGTGCTCATCAGCCCTGTCCCATAAGCCACATGTCCCACCTTCACAGGTTTTTACGAAACTTTTTACAGCAAGACTTTCAAGTATTAATCTAACATTACAAACCACCATAACTCACTGGTAAAGCACAACCCTTCCCATTGTGTCAGTTTAAAAGCTGTCATTCCAGGCTTTAATCTTTCAGCCCTGATGAAAAAAGGAGACAACAAATCCAAATGTATTTTAAGTCTTTCATGTATGTGAAGACACCAGAAGTAGAAGGCTTCTACGTCTTACAGATAAGGTTTATTACTCCGATATGTAGCGACCATTCTTTACTGGTATGAATAATGTTTTTATGTTTTTCATTTACAGAAATGTACACCAATATTTGTTTTTTTTCAAAAGACATTACTTGTAATAATTTAGAAACACTTCAAATTTTCATGACAACCTTTGTACATGTATGTGAACTTGTTTGATCCTTATAGTAACATAAAGACAGAATTCCATTGCATAGTTACTGCATGGAACAATCACCCTATATAGTCTTATGTTTGTATGAGACAGTTAGAGCTACATAACCCAGGAGACAGGGTATAGGTTTGGAAAGCCAAGGTGTGCTGACAAAGACTACTGATCTCATTTTAGTATGGCTGTAATACGTGGCTTTCTCGAAAGGCAGAAAAAGTACCTTTTCTGATTATACTTTTGTAGTACATGAGATGGAGTATAATTTGAAGTAAATAGGTGTGTATCGCTGGAATTGATTGCTGTAGACATATACGACTCTACTAAGTCATCCCAGTTACCCTGGTCAAACATTGGTATGTCCTGTGACCTCCTATATCTCACAAGGGAACTATGTTTGCTTCTTGAGTAAGTTATATGCAGTATGTTAGATATGACTGCACAGATGCCTAGAAAAAAGCCCAAAAGGCACTGTTTTACAATGTGCCACAATTGCAGGTACCTGTAGTTTAGGCTGAATGCCTGGGAATAAATAGTGAACATTTATAGAACAGGCTCTAGCTTAACAATATGGTTTGGCAAAATGGGGTGATCTAGTCTAGGCCAGAATGTGAAATACATAAAGGGGTGGGTGCTATGCAAGAAGGAAAAATGCTGACTTGCTCCATTTAAAGGGGACCAAACTTAATGTTTAGCCAGGAGTCCCATCCACTGCCCCCTTCCTCTCTATTCAACCACAGCAAAGCAACTACCCCTCATCTGTGTGCCAGAAGCATTTGTACTTGAAGGTAAACATCTCCTTGCTTCAAATGCACATGCTTTTGGTCATTGATTACCGCCACAAAAAGTAGAGGGCTGGAAGTTCAATCCACTAAATAACTCCTCATGAGTTATTTATGGGATTGGGGCCATCGTGTAAGGTTTATTTGTTGTGATTGGAAAATGGAGAGGGGGTTGCTAGAGGGGTCCCTGGTTAAACTTTCATTTACATGGGCTTGTCCCATTTACATGGGTTTATCCTATAGGCTAAAGCTCACCCACTGGGTTTAAAGCAGAAGCCAGGATAATAGCTGATCAGATTCCCAACTACAGACCAGTTTTGCCCTTCTTGGAGCTCATCAGTGTAGTGCAGGGTTTTCTGATCAGCTTAGGCTTGTGCCACTTCTGGCCATATGAAGGAAAATTAAATTTTCTAGCTTATGTTACACTCCACTGCAATATACTGCTTACAGTATTCTACAAAATGAGCCACTTAATATGGCAGTGGTAACTACCTCAAGAGAATGAGCAAAGTCACTAAGAACTTTCCACTTTTCTTACTTTCATAGCCTGCAGCATTATAACAATCTTTTATAACCCTGGACTAAGTTTGCATGGAGTGCAATAACTGGGATTAGTGATAAGCGCAATTTTTCGGCAGGCATCGATTCGTATGGAAAAATTTGCCAAGCAACAAAAAATTGTCTGTGTTTCACAAATTCTTCACCGTTTCATATTTTTAATTTTTAAAATTAAAAAGTTTAAATGATTTTTAGTAGGCAAAGAATGGAGTTTCAAAATACAGAAAGAACCCTTATCTGGAAAACCCCAGGTCCCAAGCATTTGCCATTGCTTTTAATGAACAAGTCAGTTTTCAACATTTATGGCATTTCATATATTTTTATGTTATTTCTTAACATTTTTGTCACACCCTAGTACCTATTGTCATCCAGGAAGAATTTCAGAACTAGGCATTCTGCTGCCACAACAACCTGACTCTCTAGACTCTCCATCTCACCCTCATAAATTCAAATTTTGTTCATATGATAATGGCGGTTATGTTTCCTTATGAGGACTGCAAATTTTTAAATTTTAGATGAAAATATTTTGATTAATATCTCTATCTCTCTATATGCTAAAATACACACTTTCCATACATTTTTTTAGGTAGTACAAAAAAGCAGAATCACAATGCAAAAATGTGGTTCTCACATAATACATGGTCGTAACACTTAAATTCAAAGCTTGCTGGATAATGGGTTTCCAGATAACAGATCCTATACCTGTAGTACAAAATGGTCCAAAAATTTTTGGTTAGTAACGGTTAGTAACCACTATGGGATTTATTTTGTTCCAGAGTTATTTTGAATTTCATAGGGTTTATTTTGAACAGATCTGTGGAATGGTGATGGGCATTTCATTGGCTTCCTGCTATGCAGAATAGTTTGGGGTCCTATGAAAGGCGAATACAGTATAGGCTGAATCAATGTACTGTCCCCACATTGTTTTATGGTGGTGATACAGTAAATCTATGGTATATTTGGGATGGGACAGAAGATCTGTTAAAAGATTTCTTTCTTTATATCAACTAAATTTGAGACATACTGACTTTCTCTACAGAAAAAAGCAAAATGTAGATATTCAAGTGGTGGCAGATTATATACAAACAGCTAAACACTTTGAAAAGGTTTACTCTAACTTCGATATCAGTTATGATAGTTTCCACCATAAGTCTTGTTTAAATGGTATACAAATCGATTCCTGTGCATTAAGGGGAACTGCTATAGGGAGTCACATTTTACATAACAGACAACACAGGACCTACCACCAAACAGCAGACACATGACAATCACATGTCTTCTAGCTGTGCAAGACTCTGCAAGATGGGGGAACTCCATTGCCAGATCCAATAGAGCCCACAGCAGACATTGAGAACAGTGGAAGAGTCCAGGTACCAGGAGTAAGGAGATTGATAAGTAAGTAAGTAAGTAGAACACTTGTTAAGAATAGTTCAAGTAAAATTAAACATTAAGATATAGAACAGAAGAATAGATCCATGAAGAAAAAACAAGAAGATATCAGTCATGGAGTTAGCATAAAAGGTCTGGAATGGGCAATTGTCTTCTAAAAGGAATTCAGTTGTTGCTCTTCTTTGTAGGAATAGTTGATAATAAAGTAGTGAAAATAATGTTAACATGTGCATAGTTTAATGTCAGAGTTCCATTCCTGGCCCAAAAAGATAGCCATAAATTAAATTCTTAACATTGCCAGACTAATATCCGGAATGTAACAATGTGAGATACAGTTGCTGCAAAGTAAATCTGACTCACTAACTAAATGTGAACATAAGACAAACTGCAGTTTAGTCTGCATTCAGAGCCAAGTCTTCTACAGACAGGAATTTAGTGCACACCGGGAAACCGAGAATTAAAAGTAGATTTTACAGCTTAGCTTCTGATCTCTTTGTATGGGATTAACAATAGAAAGCATATGATTATATTATGCATGAAAAATTCTTTACAGACAAAACTCTCATTTAGTTCCTGGCATTTGAAATATGTTGATTTAAAGTAATCCAAAAAAACAGTTCAGAAAATCAACACTAGGCTGTGCTGTGGTTTGTTTTCTCTTACTCTCTGTGAACTGGATTACACATAACCCTACAGGAACACATTATATATATAAATTTACACAGGCAACACATTATATAAATATTTACATATAACAACTATGTACTAATTTGATATTCTCAATGTCTCAACTGCATTTTCTACAAACATTTTTAAAAAAATAAATATATATACACACGCTCAAACAGGCGGTACATGGTAATTCCTGGGTGCTGAGCATAGTAAAACCACAAAAATAATCCCAGACACACAGATCTTTCATAAGAAATAACAAAATAATCTTGGCCCAATATTGGATTGATCCAATTGTTAAGCCACTTAGCAGCTTTTATTGACCTGTGTATGTCCACCTTTAGACTCATGAGTGCTGACCTGATACAAACTGGGCCCAAGATCATACGGCTCTGTACTCCTTACACCTGTAGGAAAACATTGATGTCAAAATATCAACTTTGACAAACTCTTGGCAAAACTTCACCAAAACATAGACAATTAAGATGTGAGTACAACAGATTTTGGCATATTAACTGCACATTGACGTACTTTTATATTTTTATGCCAGGCCAATTAATCCTGATTTATCCAGAGCACCAACATGTTGTTGGTAATTTTGCAGGGCCTAGGGTTATCAACTATTATTATATTGCTACATCAGCTGCTTTAAAATCTTATTAATGACACCATATTCACATGCTAATGTCCCATGTATGTCATTGCTTAATGCTGTTCATTTTATGGCATTATTACCCAGCAAAATTTTATGGAGAAATATGCTGCCTTTTATTATGCAAAGTACCAAAAAGTGCCAAATTATTCTCTCAATGGCGTTATTAAAATTTTACATCAATACATACACATGTCATCATGAAAATACACTTGACATACTGATGCAAGCTTTGGTGGAGTTAATTTGAACTTTAATAAAGATGCTCTTAAGAAGAACAGACCACTATGAATGTGACCTTTTCCTATAAGCACTTATGCTTTAAGAGCTTCTGTGACCCTGCCTGTGTGATGTTTCTGGCAGGTTTTTTTTTACCAGCTCATAATTCCCATACAAAAAGAAGTGCCTCATCCCCATTTGTTTTTATAAGGCTTTTTATAAGTACACTGACCAACTAAATTACAAAATGATAACTACTTTAGGATTTCAGAGCATTATGCTACAAAATATGATTAATGCCTTATTTGTATATGGGCTGGGTAATATTTCTCTGACACAGTATACAGCAATCTCTGTCTGTAAACTGATACACTAAAAGCAATGTATGTAAAAAAACACTCTGGTCTTGAGAACAATATCTTTTTCCTTTCGTTTGCAAAATAAAACCAAATGCCTGCAACAACACATAAGGGTTCATTATAGCAAAACATATATATTTTTTTATTAATCTATTTGCCATCACAACTTCCTCTTTAAATAGAAAAAAATGCTCAGCAACTGAAAACTCAATGGTTTTTTCCAGCATTAAATTGATCGTTCCTGGACAGTCATCTGTAGGAAACATTACGGAAAACAAAATCCCCACGTAATCCCCAGAATAATTTATGACATCTTGTATTGTTGCCAGGTTTCATTTTAACTAGCAATCCATTCAATGTATTTTACATTTTTAGCTATAAAGATAGCATAATTTTAAAGGAATGGATTGAAATGGGAATTTAACTGAACTGAACTCTGTGGCCTCCTGCACACTTCTGCTCTTTCATGAAAGCCTGGGACTTTCCTTCCATAAACAGAAGTATGATTCAGAACAGTTCAGGATGTAAAGATGGGTACATGTTCCAATGCAAAATAATTTACTAGCAAGATGCCCAAAATGCCAGCTATAAAATCTCTCTGGGTACAACTCCTAGCACATTGGAGTCCCAGGGATCTCTCAGAAATATTAGCTAAAAGATAATTAAAAAAAAACACTTTTGAAGATGATCATTAAACAATGATGCACATACAGTATGAGATTGCATACAATGGGTTTTAGCAACAATGTTTAGTTGTAGTTATTCAATTTCATTTTAGGTGATGGGAATTTGGAAAATTAAGTTATTTTTTCTATTTTCTATTGAATGATTGAAACGTAGCATTGGGCTTTGGTGGGTATATTGCATTTGTTGGCTAAATCAGTTGAATGAATAGAGAACCAAATTATTGCATTATTCAATATCCCCAGACTATGGGGAACTTGATGGACTCTGGTCTTTTTTAACCCTATGTAATTACATTTCCAACCATTCTATAAATGTTACCGCCAGTAATCACAATATTAAGAATCAAAATGTAAAAAGAAAAAAATCGGTTGTGCTATCCAAAACAGAGTCTATAGTAAAGTTAACTTGGAGTGCGTATTCCTAAAAGCCGTGGCTTCTGGCTATAGACATGTAAAGTGCAGAATACAAAAAAGGAAATTACTCACAATTCAGTAGGTGCAAAAAACTGCCTCCATGCAGGTTTATTGGAGTAATCATTCAGAAGCATACAGACGTTTCGGGAACCTCTCGTTCCCTTTTTCAATGTAACATTCCCTGGGGAAAAAGGAAACGAGAGGTTCCCAAAACGTCTGTATCCTTCTCAATGATTACTCCAATAAACCTGCATGGAGGCAGTTATTTGCACCTACTGAATCGCGAGTGACTTTCTTTTTTGTATTTTGCACTTAAAAATCAAAATGTAGGCAGTGTCTGTGAATTCCTGTCTGGCTAGTTCTGTGGGACACTGGGCATCTATATGTTGGAACTTCAGATGAGGCAAATGTTACTTATCCGTAGCTTTTCTTGTTGAGTTATAGACATAGGTAACGGTATGAATAAAGTAGTATAAATGTGGAATTTAAGCAAATTAAGTTAGAAAAAAACAGTAGATACCAGTTTTAAAATAATTTCCAACCATTATGGGGCAAATGCATTGCTCTAAAAATTATATCTTATAATTTGGTATACCAGTTTTAACAGATATCCATGTAAACAGAGGTATAAATGTTACTGGATCCCACAGAAAATGATGCCCTGAACTTTGGAAATATTTGTCAATAACCTTATCTATTACTTTCACAAGTAACAGCTAAAACACTAATCCATTCCCTTATCCTTTCCTGTTTAGATCACTGCAATCTCCTACTACCCAGCCTCCCAGACTCCTACCTCTCTCCCCTGCAATCAATCTTAAACTCTGCTGCCAGGATTCTCCTGCTCTCTCCTAAGAGGGAACCTGTTCAGCCTCAATTAAGCTCACTAGCATGGCTACCTATAAAGCAAAGGATAGCATACAGAATCCTTCTACTAACAGTCAAAGCCCTTCACTCCTCTGCTCCTCACTACATTTCTTCACTGGTCTCCCTGCACGTTCCTGGTCGTCTTTTCCGCTCCTCTCAGAGCCTCCGTCTTTTTACACCATCCACATCCACTGCGCTCTCTCGTCCTAAACCTTTCTATCTCATTGCTCCTTACTAGTGATGAGCAAATTGTGTTAGCCAGGCATGGTTTTGCAGCGAATTTCCACATTGCGCCATTGGTGAATTGTTTCGCTAAACTTCCGTGAAAAAGCACCACGAAAAAAATTTGTTGCACTAATTTTTTTTTGTTGCGCATCAAATTGGACACGGTCGCGTAAAAAAGGGCATGGAAGCTGCAAATTGGGTGCGGCCGCATCAAAAAAGGGCACAGTCGCGTCAAAATTTGGGAGTGGTCGCTGCAAAATTGTGCAGGTGACAAAAAAGATGTGGGCGACAAAAACAATCGCACGACAAATGCGTTTTTGCTCATCACTACTTCCTAACTTTAGAACTCTATCCCTGAATCCCTCCATAGGGAACACTCACCCATTCTCTTCTGGAGCACTAAACCATTATTTTGCCTAGTCCTGCGCTTAAGGGCAAATGCCCATACCTAGTGCACCCTTACCTTCCAATTTGTGCCTGTATGTTACCCAACCACTTAGAATGTTAGCTCTATGGGGCAGGGACCTCCTTCCTACTGTGTCTCATACCACATGGCACTTACCCCCTGTGTATTTATACTTATTTATTGTATTTATTATAACACTTGCCCTCCCTGTGTGTAATTTTGTATTTTGTAAGATTGTACAGCTCTGCGTACCTTTGTGGCGCTTTATAAATAAAGTTGTACATACATACATACATACATACATACATTACTTATAAATATACCACATGGAATATTTGCATAAGAATTATTTAAAGTACAGTAACAGCTTCTTTAGCAAAGCTTGAAGTTAAGTTTTGTTTAATTCAATTATGAGAAACCCACCATTTCACCATGTCCTTCCTCTGAAAGAAAAAAAAGAAAGAGATTGCATAATTTGTTGTTTTACTACTGCTCACTGTAAAAAAAAAAAAAAAATCATTCTTAGAATCCAAAGCCAATAAAAGCAGTACTTGAACCGACCAACTGACTACAAGTTTGCTGCTCTGGACAGAAATTCATCTGGCAAGTTTCTGTAATTCTGACGCCAGGTGTTTTTCATTTGTGACGGTTCGTGCAAGGTTCTGTTAGGAAGCAAAAAATTTATAAATCAAAATCATGAAAAAGGGGGAAGTTTCAGCATTTGGAATGAGTGAATACATGGGATCGCCGAGAAATTTCACCTAATTTGAAGTCAGACATGACCATTTTTTTAGATTTATGGAAAAGGTGAAAATAAAAAGGTACAGATAAATATTTTGCTATAACAAGTTGCTGGGCTGAGGACAAGGGTTAAAGGTCACAATACAAAGGAAATGGCATTGTACTATTGACTTGAAAATATATAGACATGTACTATATATATATATATATATATATATATATATATATATATATATATATATACAACCCGGATTCCAAAAAAGTTGGGACACTAAACAAATTGTGAATAAAAACTGAACGCAATGATGTGGAGGTGCCAACTTCTAATATTTTATTCAGAGTAGAACATAAATCACGGAACAAAAGTTTAAACTGAGAAAATGTACCATTTTAAGGGAAAAATATGTTGATTCAGAATTTCATGGTGTCAACAAATCCCAAAAAAGTTGGGACAAGGCCATTTTCACCACTGTGCGGCATCTCCCCTTCTTCTTACAACACTCAACAGACGTCTGGGGACCGAGGAGACCAGTTTCTCAAGTTTAGGAATAGGAATGCTCTCCCATTCTTGTCTAATACAGGCCTCTAACTGTTCAATCGTCTTGGGCCTTCTTTGTTGCACCTTCCTCTTTATGATGCGCCAAATGTTCTCTATAGGTGAAAGATCTGGACTGCAGACTGGCCATTTCAGTACCCGGATCCTTCTCCTACGCAGCCATGATGTTGTGATTGATGCAGAATGTGGTCTGGCATTATCTTGTTGAAAAATGCAGGGTCTTCCCTGAAAGAGATGACGTCTGGATGGGAGCATATGTTGTTCTAGAATCTGAATATATTTTTCTGCATTGATGCTGCCTTTCCAGACATGCAAGCTGGCCATGCCACACGCACTCATGCAACCCCATACAATCAGAGATGCAGGCTTCTGAACTGAGTGTTGATAACAACTTGGGTTGTCCTTGTCCTCTTTGGTCCGGATGACATGGCGTCCCAGATTTCCAAAAAGAACTTCGAATCGGGACTCGTCTGACCACAGAAAAGTCTTCCATTTTGCCACACTCCATTTTAAATGATCCCTGGCCCAGTGAAAACGCCTGAGCTTGTGGATCTTGCTTAGAAATGGCTTCTTCTTTGCACTGTAGAGTTTCAGCTGGCAACGGCGGATGACACGGTGGATTGTGTTCACTGACAATGGTTTCTGGAAGTATTCCTGAGCCCATTCTGTGATTTCCTTTACAGTAGCATTCCTGTTTGTGGTGCAGTGTCGTTTAAGGGCCCGGAGATCACGGGCATCCAGTATGGTTTTACGGCCTTGACCCTTACGCACAGAGATTGTTCCAGATTCTCTGAATCTTCGGATGATGTTATGCACAGTTGATGATGATAGATGCAAAATCTTTGCAATTTTTCGCTGGGTAACACCTTTCTGATATTGCTCCACTATCTTTCTGCGCAACATTGTGGGAATTGGTGATCCTCTACCCATCTTGGCTTCTGAGAGACACTGCCACTCTGAGAAGCTCTTTTTATACCCAATCATGTTGCCAATTGACCTAATTAGTGTTATTTGGTCTTCCAGCTCTTCGTTATGCTAAAATTTACTTTTTCCAGCCTCTTATTGCTACTTGTCCCAACTTTTTTGGGATTTGTTGACACCATGAAATTCTGAATCAACATATTTTTCCCTTAAAATGGTACATTTTCTCAGTTTAAACTTTTGTTCCGTGATTTATGTTCTATTCTGAATAAAATATTAGAAGTTGGCACCTCCACATCATTACGTTCAGTTTTTATTCACAATTTGCTTAGTGTCCCAACTTTTTTGGAATCCGGTTTGTATATATATATATATATATATATAAATACAGGTATGGGACCTGTTATCCAGAATGCTTGGGACCTGGGGTTTTCTGGATAAGTGATCTTTCTGTAATTTGGATCTCCATAACATAAGTCTGCTAAAAATCATTCAAATATTGAATAAACCCAATAGGCTTGTTTTGCCTCCAATAAGGATTAATTATATCTTAGTTGGGATCAAGTACATAAATTTATAAATAATTTTTTTTTTTAAAATTAGAATTATTGGCTAGTGGCAAATTATGGGAGATGGCCTTTCCGTAATTTGGAACTTTCTGGATACAGGTTTCCGAATAAGGGATCCCATACCTGTATATATAGGAAGAGAGAGCGAGACTTGGATTTGAGCAATTAAATAAAAAGTCAGGATGTATATTGTGTCTCCTATAAAAAAAACACAAAACTGAAAATAGGCAAAGAAGATAATGACAAGTATTAAAGCTCTATAAACACTAACATAAAGTAACAACTTAATCAAGACTAATATCGAGAATAATATTTCAAATAACAACAATCCAGTGCTCTTTCCAACTTCATTAAAAAACATTGTTTTTCCATGAAAGAAGTTGGTTTTATTTGCACTTTAAATGAAGATGCGGTCTTCATATTGGGTTGCAATCCCAGCCAGCCTGGAAAGTCAGGCATTCACTGAAACCTAAGCCAAAAATATCCATGACACCTCCTTTATAACTGATTTTTCATAAGATAATTGCAACTTCGATTGCCCCGTCTGTACCTTTCATGAATGTCCATCTACGTATTTGTTCTTTGGTGATTAGTTAATATGAACACAAAAAATGCTTTATTTAGAACCTACATCAGTTCTCACAGTCTAACTCTATTAACACTACTATGACATTTTACCATTGCTTCTGTCATCACCAAGACATTTCTATGCTTCTCTCTTGTATTGGTGTCAGCAATGGCTACAAATAAAAAGGCTATTTACATACAGTAGTACAAAACATTTTTCTATTTCACACCAGCTAATAAAATCAGGCACTAATTTGGCACAAAGCAGTCTTAAAAATTTTCTTTGCACATAAATTTGCTATTTTCTGAAAATGTTTATTTTGTCTGTTTTGTACCATGTTTATATTGCTAAGAAAAAAGAAAGGAAATTCAATTTTTAAAAAAGGATAATTTAAGAAACAAGAACACTATATAAACACAAGGAGGATGTTTTTAATTGAAATTCCAAAGACAAGGGAATATCCACTGCAGGGGGAGAAAAAGTTACTAGACTCATATAGTATGTATGTATGTATGTATGTATATCTTTATTTATAAAGCGCTACTTATGTACGCAGCGCTGTACAGTAGAATTCATTAATACAGACAGGGGGGTTAAAGATAATGGATAAATACAAAGTACAACAATAAATACAAATAAATACAAGGTACAGTTGCAATAAGAGTCAGAAACACAAGATGAAGGAGGTCCCTGCCCCGTAGAGCTTACAATCTATATGGGAGGGGTAACTAACAGACACAAATAGGCAAATATAAGTGCTATAGGTCACAGTGGGTGACATTACAGTATAAGTGCCAGTTTCCTGATCAGGTGCTGGGCGAGTGCTCCATAAGGTAGTCTTTAAGTTTAGTTTTAAAAAGACTGAGGGAGGATTCTCTCCGGAGGACATCAGGGAGGGAATTCCAAATGTAAGGGGCAGCCAGGCAGAAGGATTTAAGGCGGGAAACAGCAGTAGTAGTGGGGGGCGCAACCAAACGGTTGCTCTGCGAGGAACGAAGGAGACGGCCAGGAACGTGCGGAGACACCAGGGAAGAGATGTAGTGAGGAGCAGAGGAATGGAGGGCTTTGAAGGTTAAGAGAAGGAGTTTGTAAACTATTCTTTGTTTAACAGGAAGCCATGATAAGGCCTTTAGCAGGGGAGGGGCCTGAACTCTCCTGGATGAGAGGAGGAGAATTCTGGCAGCGGTGTTTAATATAGACTGTAGGGGGGAAAGATGGGAATTAGGGAGGCCGGTTAGCAGCAGGTTACAATAGTCAAGTCGGGATAGGATGAGGGCATGCATGAGCAGCCTAGCTGTTACAGTAGAAAGAAAGGGCCGGATTTTGGCAATATTGCGTAAGAAAAAGTGACAGGTTTTGACAGTGGTGTTAGTATGGTCAGAGAAGGAGAGACTGGAGTCAAAGATCACCCCCAAACAACGCATGGAATTGACAGGGTTGATGAGGGTGCCTTCAATAGAGATAGAAAAGGGGGGAGTAGGACCAGGTTTAGGCGGAAAGATCATTAGTTCAGTTTTCGTTAGGTTGAGTTTGAGGTGGCGTTGGTTCATCCAATTGGAGATAGCCAGGAGGCAGTTAGAGATTTGAGTCTCAGTTTCAACTGTTAATGAAGGGGTCGAAAAGTAAATTTGGGTATCATCAGCATATAGATGGTATTTGAAGCCAAATGAACGGATAAGATCTCCCAAAGACAGCGTGTAAAGGGAGAACAACAACGGCCCAAGTACAGAGCCTTGGGGTACCCCCACATTAAGAGGAACTGGAGATGAGATTTTGTTAGTACAATTTTCTTTTTGATCTAGGCACTGATCTTTTTTTCCAGATAAACAACAATTGGGTTAGTATATGGGAAGGGTGTGAATTTACATTTATTTAGGTATTATGGATTCAAGCCTGAGCAGAACAAGCACATATTAGTCCATTCTACAGTTCCTGCGCCTTCTGGTGCAGAGATCTGTACACACATGAAGTGGTACATTGCTGAAAACAGTAGAAGAAATGGCTGTGAGGAAGCTATTTTAAAGATTAAAAACAGAACTGTCCAACTGTTGACATACAGACCAGATGTGATCCTCCAGGAGATTTTAACAACCCCCAGCATTCCCAAGGGCTCAACTGATTTCACTGTATTACATCTGCATTTCATATTACTCCATGTGGTATAGTGGATTACTGTCCCATTATGTCAAAAGAGAGGGGGATACTTGGACCTTTGGTGAGTAACTATCAGTCATAGATAAATAATGAATGTCCCTTAACAAGCTTTAGTTGGTCTCTTTGTGATACTGTTTACAGTTTTGCAGACCATACGTTCAGAAAAGCATAAGTAGAGCTGCAGAAATGCTATATTACCTGGATGAAGGTGAGGAAAATAATCTGTAGCCTTACATTAAATTCTGTATAGGTTGCAAGTTCTGTGGCTATTTTAGTAATACATATTGGCTAAATGTTCCTATTGGTTGCTCCATGTAAATCATGATATACATTTGACTATTTCTCCTAGTTAAAACTCAATATAAACTGCAATATAGATAGTAGAGGTGTATTAATGGATTTACTCACACTTTACTCACACAGATAAATAATTGCCAGTAGATTTTAACCTCACAGGTAGAAATGTATTAAAAAGCATAGGCAAATATGGTACCACAATTTAAAGAATAAGTAAACCTTTTTTTCTTTTCTATCAGTAAAATTATGCTAAACAGCCTCCAGAATTACCTAACTTTGTCCCTGCATTCAGTCTGACCTGGCTCATGAGTTAGAAGTTGAAATCTCCTGCTCGTTTCCCTTGCTTCCTTGTGCAGAGTGAAACCCCGTCCCCACTTCCTGTTAGTTCCCTCATCACTTGGACTACTTCTAACTCATGAGCCAGGTCAGACTAAATGCAGGGACAAAGGTAGGTAATTCTGGAGACTGTTTAGAGTAATTTTACTGATAGAAAAAAAAAGGTTTACTTATTCTTTAATGCTGAAAATAAAACATCCTACTATGGGCTGCTCATTCCCTGGCAGGCCTGGATTTGTGGGAAGGCCACAGGTTGGGCCTAGGGTAGCATAAAATTAGGGGCATGTCGTCCTGCTGCATTTGTTACATGAGTTCTTGCTGACCTAGGGGCAACAAGTTTTGAAATCCAGCCCTGTTCACCAGCTTTTAAATATACCATACTAACACCCCCTTCAATGAGGGGTGTTAGTTAGTCTAAATGTTTCTCTTATTTTTATGTACCAAAACGTTCAACGTTCCTGTTTGTACCACATGGAGCCACCAGTATATAGTACTACTTTTGGTTAAGCATATAACATTGAAGCAATAGCAAGGATTGCAGCCCTGCCCCCTAAATAGTAATTTTGTGGCCAAGCAATTTGCACTTCTTGACGATCAACAAGAGTTTTCCAAGCTATCCTTGCTTCTGAGATGATCCTGTGCCACTGGTACGGATTTCCCATAAACGACATTTTTCTGTAATAAACATGTTTTTCTTTTGTGGCATCTCAATATTTCTACTTTTTTGTAGTTTAGCTTTTTCCAACCATTGGAATGTGCACAATAGTACATTTTTGTCTCCACAGCCAGGACACTTGGATATTATTGTAGCCAAACACTGCCTTTGCGGCCTACACCACAAACGAATTTACTGCCACATAGGCACAAGACGAATGCTATGCAGGACAGATAAATTTTGGAAAATACTCATATGTTTCAAAACAAGGTATCGTCTGAAAGAAATTAAGGATGTTTTTGTTAAGAATCCTGCACAAAAGTCCTGAAACAGCTGAATTAATCATTAAATAATAATAATAATAACATTACGGATTGAAGAGATACTTTTTATTGTATTCAAAAGGCCTGAGTGATATGTCTTGAGTCTGCTTTTAAAAACATCCAGTAAAGATGCCACTCGGACCGCATATTGCAAGGAGTTCCATACTGTGGGTGCAGAGTGACAGAAAGCATGAGATCCAAAGGATTTTAGTACTATTCTGCTAACCTTGAGTATTTCTAAGTCTGAAGAACGAAGGACATGAGAGGGTACCTGAGAAATCAGAAGTTCTTCCAGATAAACAGGGCCTTGACTATTTAAAGATTTTAAGGCAAGAAGGACAGTTTTGAACAGAATCCTCCTTTTAATTGGAAGCCGGTGTAGGGAGCGTAAAACTGGTGTTGGCATTGGCAGTGTTGGTGGGTAAGTAGCTGGCTGCTGCATTTTGTACCAACTGTAATTGTTGAAGATCTTTCTCTGTAAGACCATAATACAAAGCACTGCAGTAGTCCAGTTTTGCGGATACAAAAACATGTATGTATGTATGTATACTGTAACTTTATTTATAAAGCGCCACAAGGGTACGCAGCGTTGTACAATCTTACAATATACAAAATTACACACAGGGAGGACAAGTGTTACAATAAATAAGTATAAATACACATTAAATACACAAAAACATGGATAAATTTTGGCATGTCCTCTGCTGGAATTAGATGTTTTATTCTTGCAATGTTCCAAAGATGGAAGAATGCAGATCTGATTGTAGCTGACACCTGTTGTTTGAGGGAGAAATCACTATCTAGAATCACACCCAGGCTGTGTACCTGTTCTGACACATCTAGTTTTAAATCCACTGGCTGCGCTCCCTGCCATCTTGTTATCAGCCTTTGCCCTCCAATTACAAGTACCTCTGTCTTGTTCTGGTTTAGTTTAAGCCAGTTCTGGTTCATCCAGATCTGCTCAGTTCTGATTGATTGTGGATAATAGATCTCTATTGTCTGGTTTAAAGGACAAGTACAGTTGGGTATCATCTGCATAGCAATGGTAATTAAAACCATGGTGCTTGATGATATTTCCAAGTGACAGCATATATATGGCAAATAGTGTTGGTGATGAGCCCTGTGGAACACCATATGGTAATGGGAATGAGGCTGATGAGTGTAATCTAGCTGTTACCTATTGTGACCTGCTGACAAAAAGGATTGGAACCATTTGAGCACTGTACCTTCTGTTCTATTAAGATGTTATGGTTTACAGTGTCAAACGCAGAAGAGAGGATTTTTTCAGAAAGGCTTGATAATTATTTCCTTAAGTTTTTCTGGAAATATGCCTGTTTTCAGAGAGCACTGGACAATCTTATGGACTGCTGGGGAAAATGTGGTCCACATTTGCTAGTAATGGAACTGTAGGGCCTGGGTCAAGGTCACAAGTGGCTGCACCGGAAACTTCGAGGATTTTCACTATTTAAAGCTCATCAGTATTACTGAATGTTGACCATGTTTCTGGGAATTTGGCATCTGCCCTGCTGGGACTTGGGAGGGATACAGAGTTTAAAGACTTAATTCCAGCTTGGATGGAAGTCACCTTGCCAGCAAAATAAAAAAACAAACTTCTTGCACAGTAAAACTCCTATGTGGCCTTATGCATGCTGGGTTGCATAGCTTCTCCACAACGTGCAAGAGCTGAGCAGGTCTGTTCTCTGCTGCTGCAATCTTATGTCATATGTAGCTAGACATTTGCACTCTGCACTCTGGTAATCTGTGAGATGTTGATTCTAATTGTGATTCTGATTCTGTTGTTCAGATTGTGTTTTCCTCCACTGTCTTTCCAGCCTTCTCCCCTTTTGTTCATTACTCTCACAGCATTATCAAACCAGGGGGATCGCAGAGAGATGGGAAGAGTTTAACCTGGATTGGTGCAACAGTGTCAAAAGCAGACATAATAGTTCTATTATATATGTTAACTAGTTGGGGTCCTGCTGCTGGGTGCCCAGGATATCCTCTAGATGTAGACAAGATAAGCTTTGAGCGGACAAGTTGCTTAAAGGGCGGTAGTAGTACTGTACAACTGTACAAGATAGTGATCTGACCAGACAACTTTGTCTGTAGCCATGTTAGTGATATTGAGGCCTGAATGGAACACAAGATCAAGGGGCTGATTTACTTACCCACGAACGGGTCGAATGGAGTCCGATTGCGTTTTTTTCGTAATGATCGGTACTTTGCGATTTTTTCGTATGTTTTGCGATTTTTTCGGATTCTTTACGAATTTTTCGGATCCAATACGATTTTTGCGTAAAAACGCGAGTTTTCCTATCCATTACGAAAGTTGCGTAAAAAGTTGCGCATTTTGCGTAGCGTTAAAACTTACGCGAAAAGTTGCGCATTTTTCGTAGCGTTAAGTTTTAACGCTACGAAAAATGCGCAACTTTTCGCGTAAGTTTTAACGCTACGCAAAATGCGCAACTTTTTACGCAACTTTCGTAATGGATACGAAAAACTCGCGTTTTTACGCAAAAATCGTATTGGATCCGAAAAATTCGTACAGAATCCGAAAAAATCGCAAAACATACGAAAAAGTCGCAAAATATTCATTTTCAAGTCGGAACTTTTCCAATTCGGGTCGGATTCGTGGGTTAGTAAATCAGCCCCCAAGTGTGTGTTGCAGATGGTACTGCTTGTGTCAGACTCAGACTAGTCATAGTAAGGAGGAATTCTTGCCCAAACTGTCAGAGTTTGTCATCAACCCAGGCATTGAAGCCTCCACACATAATTTGTGATTTATTCATTTTTGTTAACTTTTATTTGTCAAAAATTCAGCAGGTATAATCTATTGCGTACCATTGAATCCTATGGAGGTTTAGAATAGTGGAGGAATAGACTAGTCAGTGACAGCGTGTCCTTAACACATTTTCAAGGAGACGTTAATCCCCTCATTTTTTTCTTATCAATAAAGTTAATCACCTTATTGATTTCTATTTCACATATTTTCAAGGGGAAGTTAATCATCTCATTGTTTTCTATTTCACGCAAGTTTAAGGGGTAGTTAATCTCCTCATTATTTTCTATTTGATCCAGTTTCAAGTGAAACTTAAACACATTATTGCTTTCCAAGAATGAGTGTCAGAGCTCCTAAAATGGGTGCTGGAGCAATTCCTGTTTGGGAAAAATAAAGAGGATTCATGGAAAGGTGCGTCCGTTTAAATGCAAATTTTTTGAGTTTTAACTATACTTTAAACTTGAAAAATTAAGGATTTTCTAATATAAACTCAAAATTTTCATACAAACGAATCAACCATTATCATGACATTTTATAAATACAACAATGATCGAGTTTAATTCAAATTTATACCATGTCGAGTTTATACAACTTTCAAGGCCAGAAAAAAACAAGTTTTAGTAAATGTGCCCCTGCTTGTGCTTTTGTAAATAAACCTCCTGAACTATAGCTGTACGGATTTTGTGGGATGGCTAGGTATTGTATTGTTCCTTGGTGTTCAACAGAATTAAAAAATGATGTGAATTCTGGTTCTTTATTTTGCCTTCTTGTATGAACTATATGCAGCGCCAGATTTATTATCTGGGCGTCCCGATTCGCAACCCCCACCCCTTCCCCCCCCCCCTGCACGCATGTTTATTCGCATTCGGAGAGGTCCCCATTGCTCCATATCTGAGCAACATTAGGCAGCATGCCGCCCCCAAATTTGTGCCACCCTAAGCCCAGGCCTCTGTGGCCTTACCACAAATCCGGGCCTGACTATATGCAAACATAGGTTAAAAACAGAACTGACCAAGTGTATGCCACACAATTGAGGACTGAGGTTACAACTCACTACTTCAGGTTAGAGCCGCTTGTCTTTTAGAATTACTGGCGTACCTTTATCGACCTTGAGTTTTTAAACTACAAAAAAACTATTCAGTCTGAGAACTTGTGCAATGTCATATGTTATGTTTTTCAATAATATATCAAATATAAGTTAGTTAATATATTAGCCAGTATTTATATTCACTTCTTTGTGGTTTGTGATCTCCGCAAAGACCCTTTTCATATAATCTGAACTGAGGACACATTAGTCAGTAGGGAAACGCATTAAACGCTTTGCAAAGCCAAAAACCATTAGAAACAGTGGAGAACTCATATAGACTCAGAACATTTAAGTGCCAAAAAACAGTCTAGTTCAGGCCAGCAAATACTCTGTTTATTTATATGAAGGTTTTGCTCATGTGGCCATTAAGCTCTCCAGAAATGCCTTTGCTTCCTGTACATTTAAAAGATAGGAATTGTTCCTTTTGGACTTGACGTAATCATGAGAGATTTAGGAGTAGAGCCTAACTTGAGCCAAGAGTATTGCTACATCAGTTACAGAAAACTTGTGCTCTGTTAGTCTCCAATTTTATCTCTGTGCAGGTCCTTCCTCATGTTTTAATCAAGGCAGGATGCATAGTGATATATTATTTCGAAATTAAATACTGCACGGTTTCAGCAATTAAAAAGCTCTAGAGGGCTGTTTTTTATACAATGAGTCACTGAAGCACTGTGCACATAGAAACTGTAGCCTGTGTGGTTGGAAAATGGCACTCAGACAGGGAGAGAGTAATATATTAGTACCGCAAACTACATAAACAAGAAAAAAGAACAATGCTTGCTTGTTATGGAAGCACAGCATGAGGGAAAAAATCACTCTAATGTTTACTCCAATATCAAAAATTGGGTTTTAGAATTTTTATGTATACATGCTTGTAAACACACAAGAGCAAGAATGTACAATTGACACAGAGATAGATACAATACAAGATGTCAATGAACCAGCATTGCTGCCTTGGTCTCTAACTTCTATGGGCCATCCATGATTTTTAAAGTGATTTTTTGGAATGCTCTTACCATGGGAATTTCTCAGCTTTTAATGCCATTCCATATTCTATATGAGTCCAGGCAATGCGTCACTACAAATCATTTTAGTAAAAATACGACAAAGGCACATAGATTCATCAGACTTCAAATGCATGAGAAGCACAGGGACCATGGGGCACTGCAATATCTCTATTCTTTTGATATGGTAAATCTTTGGATAAATCTATAATTGCTTTGTGCACCAAATAAACATTTTATGGGTGAGACTGCCTACTACTTGTATTAGTATAGTGGCCAAACACAGCTCTACTCCAATTTATAGTTGACTGCAAGGAATTTGTGTGAGAGGTTTGTGAACGCGGTCAGTGCCAGTACTTCATAGTGCATGTTAACAATATGTGCTGGTATTTTCATATGGAGAGTGGGGCACAAAAAAAATTCAGGCCAGTTTAAACATCATTTTAATAGCCTCTAAAGTTTATAGGGCTGCTGTTCTACTCCCTATGACCAAAAATGTCTTTTGTAGTGTAACCTCTATATTGGCTTCACTGCTTTCCCGGACAAGTACCAGTAGAAAATGAGTTTCACTGGACTCTGTCACCCAGAATGGGCCTTTGCTAAGTGGAAGAGGAAGATGAGAATGTTGTGCAGCTACACCTCTCTTGCTGCTATACAGAAAACTAAAGACAGAGGGAACCAGAAGTTCTTGAAACAACAAAACAGAATGCATACTCACAACACATTTCCCAGAGGCAAGTGGAAGAGGCAATATCACATGTAGAGAGCAATATAGGCTGGCACTCCCCTAAGAACAGACTTGGCAGGAATCTTACCTCATAATGCATATGTGTCAAACTCGCAGCCCGCGGGCCACATCCGGCCCGGCATGTAATTATATCCGGCCCGTGAGATCATTTTAATATTGTTTTTAATAGCCCACACAATAAACACACAATAAACTACATATCCCATAATGCAGCTCTCTTCTAATCGCACTGGCACTGTGACACATGCGCAGTAGGGGTTGGCGCGTGCATACACCGTCATTCAAACGGCAGAGACAGACAGAGCTGTGGAGAGAAAATGTAAGCAGGAGAAACCTGGGAGTTCTGGCGCTTGCTGCTGGCACAGGTAGAGATGATTTGGGGCCAATATATGATTTTTTGGCTGCTGCTGCTGCTGCCTGCTGGCATAGGTACAAACTGGGGCCAAATTGGGTAATATATAGTGTTGGCTGCTGCTGCCACAGGGACAGATGGGGGCATTATGATGGCTGCTTGCACAGGTACATGGGGCAATATGGCTGCTGGCACAGGTACACAGGGCAATATGGCTGCTGGCACAGGTACACGGGGCAATATGGCTGCTGGCACAGGTACATGGGGCAATATGGCTGCTGGCACAGGTACATGGGGCAATATGGCTGCTGGCACAGGTACACGGGGCAATATGGCTGCTGGCACAGATACATGGGGAAATATGGCTGCTGGCACAGGTACATGGGGCAATATGGCTGCTGGCACATGGGGCAATAATATGGCTGCTGGCACAGGTACATGGGGCAATAATATGGCTGCTGGCACAGGTACATGGGGCAATAATATGGCTGCTGGCACAGGTACATGGGGCAATAATATGGCTGCTGGCACAGGTACATGGGGCAATAATATAGCTGCTGGCACAGGTACTTGGGGCAATAATATAGCTGCTGGCACAAGTACATGGGGCAATAATATAGCTGCTGGTTCAGGTACATAAACAAACTTGTTACCAAAAAAAGATGCCAGGTGTTCAGCTCTGATAAAATGATATAAGAGCAAAGACAACTGAAGTTTAGTGTGTTCAATAAATGTTTATCCTGTTCAGCCCGCGACCTAAAGTGTATTTTGAATTTTGGCCCCCTGTGCAATTGAGTTTGACACCCCTGCCATAATGGATCACCTTCCGTGAATTCGCAATCCTGATTCCCTACTCGCTGGGATCCCTACACTACAGGCAATATGGCCTGGGAGAGATACCTCAGATACTGCCACTCCTAGCTCAGACCTGCTCTTTCTAGCTCAACCCTAACTGCCTTACACCCCTAGAGTGTACTATAAAGGGAGCTACACCTGCCACTATCTAATGCCTCATTCATGGGGCCCTGTTCCTCAACTTTAACTGGGCCTGTGTCCAGCCTCCCAGCAACATCCACAATGTTGCTCAGGTGGAAGCGGAAGTGCCATTTCCTTCCCAGCACTTTACCAAAGTGAGGCAGATTTATTTAATGTTAAAATGATTTTTAGCAGAATTGAGGTATGGGGATCCAAGTTACATAAATACCACTTATCTGATAAACGCTGGTCCTGAGCATTCTGGATAACAGGTCCCATACCTGTACTAGCTTTTTATCCTTTATGCAAGACTTTCTATGGGCAATTAAACTTAGTACAGGTATAGGACCTGTTATCCAGAATGCTCGGGACCTGGGGTTTTCCGGATAAAGGATCTTTCCGTAATTTGGATCTCCATAACTTAAGTCTGCTAAAAATCATTCAATCATTAAACCCAATAGGCTTGTTTGCCTCCAATAAGGATTAATCTTATTTAGGTTCAAGTACAAGGTTCTGTTTTATGATTAAAGAGTAAAGGGAAATCATTTTTAAAAATTAGAATTATTTGCTTATAATGGAGTCTATGGGAGATGGCCTTTCCATAATTCGGAACTTTCTGGATAATGGGTTTCCGGATAAGGGATCCCATACCTGTACTGCTGAACATATGAAAGGAACCTTGGCCATATACAGTATTTGTACCTTTATACAATTTGGCAGTTACCAGTTCAATATACATTGAAAGGGGAAAATGGGCCAAATAAGTTGGACAACCTTTCCCCTGAAGTGATCAGTCCAAAGCTGGACTAGAATACATGGCACTGTTGCGCTCATTTGGCATGGTTTCTCTCCAAAATAACATGAGAGTAATACAAAAATCCATAAGGAATCTGCAAATCATAAGTACTTTGGTCTAAGCTATAGAAATAAACCGATTGCGAAGAGGAAAGTTGTGCAACTCAGTCCAGTTAAATATACCCCCTCTAATTTGTGCAGCCGTAGCAAATAACTGCTTTTCAGGAATCTGCAGTCCAGGAACCATTTATTTGCAATCAGATGTACATAAAATATATATATACACAGCTGTTATTTTGTATGTCGGCACATCAAGTCTTGATTAGGTGGAATGCATCATATTTAATAGATGTAAATAGTACAGTAAATTTCAGTAGATCAAAGGGGTGCAAAGGGAATACCACTACTAATAATGCACTTGGCTTTTCTTATTTGTACAATAATTCCTTGTGGTTTCGAAAGTTATAGGCTAATAAAATATCAGATCTCTGCATGAAAGGAGACAAAGTAGGGATGTGAAACATATTACTCTTCTGCAGCTGTGAACTGCAACTCCCAGCATGCTGTGCCAGTTGATCAGTGTAAGTTTTGCCTCTTTGTTCCCCTGTTAGTCATAAATGGGCCTTACAGCATAGCTCCCTACCATTTGCATTGGACATAGGTAAATGAAGCATTGAGTTTTTCCATTTCCCTATTCTATATTTGTAACAATAAAATATGTTGCCTTGCATTTTTAAATTGTGCACTTCAGTCCTTAAGCGAACAATTCCTTTCCATAGCATGTTGGGTTAAGGCAAGGGCACAATAACCCCAATCTGTAACTCAGTTCAAGTGCAATATAAATACCTGTGGGAATCTGACCTACGTGCATATTTCTGTTTGCCAGGAAACTTTCCAAATAGTTGCGTTTTATGATCCGATCAACCTAAGCTTCCTGTTGTTGCCATGCAAGATTTCAATCAACCGGCCGTCTGTAGGATTCCCAAACTGCCTTCCTCTCCAAATATTTTCTTTTGTGTGACTACAAACACCTTTTATTTATTGTGAAGTCTCTCTAATTCTCAGGTGCAAAAAACTCTTAAACACACTATTCATCCACCACTTCTGGCCAAAATGTTCCCTGTTTCAACAATATAGTAGAGATCAAGTTATCCAACACCCACGTATAAAGGGGTGTGAAACGTAAACTGCTGCTTTCTGGAGCCATTACCTTCTACCCCTTGGACACTAGGCATTTACTTCTATTCTGCCAACCACTGACGCAAGAAAGACTGCACTGTCACCATGCAGCAATATACTAGTAAAATAAGATGTGATTTGTATTTATACAAGCACATTAAGCTTCAGTTTGGCTCATGTGCCCCTAGTGAATTATTAAGCAGAATTAAAAGGTTTGTTTAGAGACACAACATGGCAACAACATGAAGCCACTGGGGCAAAGGACAAGAAGATTCAAATTCCCATGCAGCTCCCTTGTTTTTGCAGGTATGCAACTGGAGGAGCAGTTTATTCTCTGCGGCATGTCCCCTTCATAATAACTTTCAACACTGCAGGTTTGGTGACAGATGTAATACCCCAGCTTTAGGCACAAGTGAGCTAACAGTGGTTTGTAGTTTGTGGGGAGCAGAGTCCTTGAAGGGAGGTATTCCGGAAGCCTGCTTCAACTTGCACTAACAGTATTGTCACGGGAGTAACCAGCTTAGGCCATTTCAGTCACTTTCAGTTGGGCAAGATTTTCAGAAGCAATTCTGCCGTACAGGCTGGGCTCCTGAGTTACATTCTGGCCTGGACAAGGAGTTTGAATATTCTCCATGTGTCTGCTTGGGTTTCCTATAATGCTCCAAAGGCACACAGGCAGATTAATTTGCTGCAGATAAAACTGGCATCTAGTTTGTGTGAATGTGATAGGGACCTTAGGCTGATGTCCCACAAGGAGATAAGTCACCTGCAGTTAAAAATCTGCTACTGCAAGTGACTAATCTCCCCAAAATGACTTTTTACTGGCAACAAAGTGAATTGCCAGTGAAAAGGCATACACGTTGCTTCGGATTTCCGAAGTCACACAAAGTTTCCTCCTGCAGGCAACTTAGTGAGACTTCACAAAACAAAGTGACATGTATGCCTTTCCCCTGCCGATTTACTTTATTGCTGGTGGAAAAGCATTTCAGTCTAAGGCTCATGGCCCACAGGGATAATAGTCACCCACGGTTAACCTCTGGTACACAGGTGACTAAGCTCCCCATGGGCCATAAACCTTAGACTGTAAGGCCAAGGGCACATGAAGCATTGGCATTTTCAGCAGGCTGAGAGAAGCTCCCTCCTGCCTCTCTGTATAACAGTATGGACAATCACAGCTTCCACCTGCATGTACCTACATGGAGTAGAGCGGAAGCAGAGTTTGGCCTGAAAATGCCCACCTTTGTGTTTTCGGGCTGACCTCTGGTATTCTCCATGTACCTGCACCTAAGTGTAAGCTGTACCTTTCAGCAGGGTTGGACTGGGCTGCCGGGACACCGGGAAAAATCCAGCCCGACCTTTGCCGGCGCTCCCCCTATTGACTGTTCCTCCCCTGACACGTTCAATTTATACGCGCTTGGGGAGGACGTCGGGTGGGGGCCCTGCGGGGGGAGTCATGGGGGCATGGCTGGCTGGGGCACCTGCAGGGCCCCTGGGGCGGGAGCCCCGGTGGGCCCTGCACCCCCCAGTCCGACCCTGCCTTTCAGTTCATATAAACGGGGATGCAGAAAGGAGCGGATCCACTTTTCTCGTCCTGCAGAAAAAAATGTTCTGTATGCCCCCCGCCCTAACCACGAGACTTGGCGTTTGTTGGCAGATATCGGCTGCAGGAGCCTGCTTCCGGGTGCAGGCACAGCTAGAAGATTTTTCAAGCGTATGGCCCAATGGGCATATTGTCAGCCTGCACTTATCCGCAGGCTGACAATCCTCCCTGTGTTACCCTGCCCTAAGCTCCACTAGGGCAGGGACTGATTTGAACAATCTCTGTAAAGCACTGTGTAAACATGTGGGTGTGAGATATATATAACATAATAATAAAAGTAGGTAGAAAAATATGTTATAACATTGACATTTTTAACACTGAATGTAATTTTGACTGCACTGAAGTAATTTCTGTTTGTTTGTCTGTTTGCTAATAAAGCTGCCATTCCAACCTTCATTGTCTCCTCAAACAGAATAAAAATTTCAATTAGCTGAATTCATCAGAAATAGTTTCTTACATCATATAATGCCAAAGAGAATGCAAGAAAATTATTAGCAGGTGCGAGAAACACTGTAAATGTGAGGTGCTATGCCTTTTGCTATTTTATGCTATGTTTCTTAGGTTATCTGAGGACACAGTGTGCACAGCCAGTAGATAAAAAAATAAAAGCGTCTCCCTTTAGCTCCACAAAAAATGGTTTAATCATGCAGAACAAGGTTCCACAACCTGTGTCTCCCCATCTGTTCATGGACTAAAAGTCACAGCACCTCCACCCCCTCCAACAGTCACACTGCAGATCCAGATGTAGTTATGTGTTACTATCTAATCCTATCTGATAAAAATGCTTTTCTCTTGGAGCATTTTATCAATACATTTGTGGAAAGGGCTCGTCCTATTTTCAATTTAATCTAAAGTGACTTTGACACTGCTCATGTCTGGCTAAGATACTTGCCCTTGGCTTTTTGTGAGAAGCAGGGCCCAATGACACTGTATAGATCACACCAAATGTGTCTGCGCTGAGTGGCCAGAATCCATCAGTACAGCTTCTAGTAACAAAGCAAATTCAAAAACTGCACTGTCGTTGACTGTAACAAGACAAGTTAATTTATAGCAAGTAGCTCTATATTGGAAGAGTTATTAGTGGTGAATAACACTACGTTTTTTTATTGCATACAAAAAGCATTTGCATTTCACTTTTAAATTAATCCCACTATGTGAGCTGAGTGACAATCTGAAATAACAGACTGACTGATCCCCACTAACCTGTATTTTTACATAGCAATGCCTCCTGTATATGCCACAATTAAAGGGCAGTAAATTAAATATAAGGTTAAATGCAGTTTAATATAATTGTCTTTTTGTCAAATGTGATTTTTTTTTTGTGGGGACCAGAATTTTTATTGATATTGATATTGAATACATCTTTCATGCAATGCAGGGAAGTACAGAGCAGAAATAGGTTGAATGCTGCATTTAGCAATTCCATGTTCTTTAGAATGAAAAACAATTTTTTTTTTTTTAGTATGCCTGACTTTGTAGGTTATCTATTGCAGCCAAAGACTTCAGTAAATGATTGCTACCATATGTTAATTATGCTGGTGTTATAGTACAATAGAATCTTTATGAAATCATAAAATTTGAGTGGAAAATGGCTTGCTTCTATGCGACCTGCAATATTTTCTAAATTAAAGGTAAAGATAATATCCGCAGTAAAGTACAGTACATTTGGAGTCAAATACTCATCAAATAGCAACCATTTTCCAGCTCTTGGACTCACGTCACTGCGTTGGCACTTCTGTGAATACTTGCAGCATAACTTCTAGCATGCTTTGGTACCAAGTACCCTGCACTCGGTGTCGATTCCCTGGTATCATAGAGTCTGGACTCTTCACACATGCTCAGTTCTCTGTAATCAGATTCCTAACAGCCCTGCTTAGTCTGCCCTTTGTTTGTTGGAAGACTTTTCTGGTATTGACCCAGTTTTTTGATTCCGATCCTTTACTGCTTGGTCTCATTTGTGCCTGAATTATAGACTTATAGCCTTGCTGCCTGCCTTAACATTTTGGCCCAGACTGTGACTTTGCTCTTGCAGTGCTTTCTCTGCTTCTGAGTTTGATTTTCTTAGCTGGGCTTGGATCTCAGTGGGCACGGCTGTTAAGAGTCTGGGGCCTAAAAGGGTACCAGTGAATATCGTTAGTCTCAGAGCCCTCCAGCAATAATAGGTCAGTTACAAAGTTATGCCTCTAAAGTCTCTTAGGTTTTGAACTCAATGCTACAGAACATAAAAATTTCACTATAAATCAGAAAACTGGTGGTAAGGTTACATAATCTTTATCACCCATGACAGCCACAGTCCAATGGGTTAGGAATAAGTAGGAAAAATTGACACTAACACAGAGACCAAACCGTGTCCCAGGCAGCAGTGTGTGTCAAACAAGAGCCCCTGGTACTTTTAAGAGATAAATTTCAACCTTTAGAGGTAAGCATGGGAAGGTGAGGGGGGCATCCAGGCAATCATCTCAGATGTCATATAATGCAGAAACAATCCTGATAGAAACATATTTGCTTTACATGAACAGTGGCAAGTCATGATAAATCAGTGATAGAAACTCTGACCTAGAGGTTTGTGGAGCACATTTGCCGAATATGTATCGTTAAATTATGAGATCTTTATATAGTTTTCAGTTTTTTTGCGGAGTTTGGTGTGTTCTAGACCTAGATCAACAGGCAGGGATGCTTTCCACAACAGAGGACCCAGTTTATTTATTCTCTCTTACCACATTCATCAAAATTTCTACAGGCAATATGCAGATGGGTAATAGTACTAAAGAATTGGGCAGATGCTCCAAGTTTCATTCATTTTAGCCAGAAGTCTGGACAATGCAAAACCTAAAAGTGAATTGTGGAACTAGCATTATATTATTATAATTCAGCATGACATTGTAATGGCAAAACAAAGAAAAGTCAAGTGTACCACAGCAAGTTGAGGCACTTGGTGAGAATCATACAGTGGGTTAACATAAGGGGACAAAATACCTTGTAGATGAAAATGTAGAAATTTAATTAAAAAAACACAACTTTTTCTAATGGCAACTTTAAAAAGATAAATATATAGACTAAATAGTACTTGTATGTATTTTATGCAGTTGAAGTCAGAACATAGATTTTTAGACCATTTTTTCAGTAAGTGCATGGAGAGAATATTTTATTTAGGATCTATATTAAACTACAAATCCAGCACTAGATGGCTTCAATTGCTCCCTTTTGAAAAGAATTTGTTATACAAATTGTCTCTTAGATACTGGAACAGTGCATTCCAAGAGGTAAATATTATTGACTGAAAATTGATTTCCAACTGCTAGCGTCCTCATTTAAACCCAATACACGTGTGTCTACTCAGCAATCAGCCATATGATCCCCATAGTTCTTTCCTTCTCTATTAATAGAGGCTATTTTATTTATTAAAAGAAAAACAATCTGTTACATGGTTTATTTTTGCAAAGGTCTGCATTTGGAAAGTTCACATGAAGCACACAATATTTTAGCTCACTCCAGGGTGGTACATATTAAATGGACAATTTTAATGTCAGTTCTTTGTGAGACTGAAAATTGTAGATGCTTATTCAAACATTTCAGCTGTGTAATGTAGATCTTTTATTAGCAGTTATATAGAGGCAACACTAAATTGCTATTGCTTTCTCCTTATCTTCCACATTTCTTAAAGGAGAAGTATCAAGTTTTATTTTGTTGTTGTTTAACTTACAGATCTGGCAACCACATATCATTTTAAATGTCAGGCTGGAGAGAAGCAGAGTGGAAAGACAAATCATTCAAAAACATAAAACACATGCAAACCAGGTGTAAATTACTGTAAAATATGCTGTATCATATTAAGGATTAAGGCAGATGGTACATTTTGATACCCACAATAAATCTCCTCCAATGTGAGCAACATACACTTGAAAATACCTTTGCATTGAAGCAGGGTCGGACTGGGGGGTGCAGAACCCACTGGGGCTCCCGCCCCAGGGGCCCTGCAGGTGCCCCTGCCAGTGGTGTCCCCTACCCCCCCAGGGGCCCCCCTAACCCCCCCGTAGGGCCCCCACCCGACGTTCTCCCCGACCGTGTATAAATTGAACGCGTCAGGGGAGGAACAGACAGTAGGGGGAGCGCCGGCAAAGGTCGGACTGGGCAGCCAGGGCCCACTAGGGCCGGGGCCCACCGGGATTTTTCCCGGTGTCCCGGCAGCCCAGTTCGACCCTGCATTGAAGTCAATGTGAATGTCAGCTGGTTAAATATTTGAATCATATAATCACACAAAAATGGTTAGCTGATAGATAGAGAGATAGATAGATAAATAAATACATACATACATACATACATACATACAGCTATAGGAACTGGAATGCTTGGGAGCTGGGGTTTTCTGGATAAGAAACATTTTGGTAAAACAAAGAAATATCTGTACAACAGTACTATTTATATTCCATGTAATTTAATGTACTCTGGCAACAGCATTAAAGTATCCTATCCTATCATTAATATCTAATTAAAACATTGTTAAATGTTAGGGACACACAAAGGTAGGGGAGAACACTAAAATAGAAGTAAATGAAAGCTACACGTAAGTTTGTCCTTTCCTTTCTTCAGACAGCTGGGAAGGCACATTTATTTATAGGTGTCTGCCTTGTTATCCAATATACTTATTTGTTAGGGAAATTTTACTTCAAGTATAAAGTTGGCCTCTTTTAGATTTCTTCCCTTTTCTTTTCTCCTGGAGAAAAAGTTATTTTCGTTAACTTGTCACATATTTCAATACCATACAACTAAACTGGTAAAACAGAAGCATCTTATTTACCACACAGTATATGTAGTACTTAATCAGGTTTAATACTATTGTAAGAACTCTGCTTTTACTTTACTTTACTTTTTGCTTTACTTTTATTGGGTAGTATCCAAGCAGTAATTTCTATTAACTCTCCTCCCTTTCTGGCCTGTACTGTGCAATAGTAAAGTGTAGCTGGGTGTACTAAGACCAAGTTAAATTGCTTCTGCTAGACTAAGATGAAGATGGGCGGAGAGAATATATATGGTAGGCTCCAAATGCATTTAGATAATGCATTAATAAAATAATTGCAAATAAACATTCTTTACATTCTGCCTTGTGTTTAAAGATATTCTCTGTATACAAAAATAGTTGCTCCCTCAGATCAAAATCACCAGGTCTGACCCTGTAGAAAAGTGGTGAAGATATGTAGTATGTTTTACACAAATAAAGTTGCCTTTATTCTGATAAAGCAACAGTTGCCATTCTGTAAAGTGGACCATTATATAATTACTGTATAATCAAATAATTACTGTAATTACATCCTCTTAAAGTGATACTGACATGAAAAAACTACTTTTCAAACTATTAATTTACTTACAAAGTTGCCTATAGATCATGTTGATCATTTTTCGCTGATAGTGCTCTTCTTTTGTAAGTAATTGTTACCTGAAGTTACTAAACCTGACCTGAAGCTTCTCAACCTTTCAGTTATATCATCTACTGCTAACAGATTATTGCTGCACAAATATGGGCGCCCCCTCACAGAGAAACATGGGGGATCAGATAGGGAACATAAAAGCACGGGACAAATGTTGTGTCCATGGAATATAGAGTAACACACAGACAAGTAGCTGCTGGAGTAATTTCTGTAATGCTTAACAGGAAGTAAACTCCATAACACAGTAAGAATAAAGTAACAGAGAAAACAAAACAGCAGATTCAACATGAAGCCTTATACATAAGACTCTAGTCCTAGAACAACATCAGCAGATTCAACAGGAAACATGCACAATTACTTTATCTCATATTCAACAAGAAATATTTTTAATATCAAAATTATAACTCGCATGAAACGATAATGTTATGGTATCTTTTTAAAAAAGTTTAATTTGAGGTGTCAGTATCTCTTTAACTTTTGCCTCAGTGACAAAGTCAAATAGGGCGTGGCTTTCAAGAGATACATGTATTGTATGCTGTATGCTTTATTTTATTTATGGCCCAGATATATTCAAATATTAACATTAATGATGTCTTTCAAAATGTAGGTGTGCAGTGATATATATATGTAAAGGATTTGAAAAGCCTTGAGCAACCACAATGCACCCTCTAATGTTTTATTGATCTCGCTCATGCTTTTGGGTCTAGTGTAACAGAATTACATACATGCACATTAATTATAATAATAGTAGGTCTCCCATCTGACTAAAATGGTGAGAACTAAAGAGCTATCTATCTCCTATGCTGCTCAATGTAGCAACTGCATGATTGCTGCCTTTAGGCTTACAATCAATTTATCATCTTGTAAAAAGTATTGCGCGACAAATGCTTTCGCAAATTTTTCGCCGTTTCGTGAATTTTCTTGCCGTTTCGCAAATTTTATGGCAAAGCAAAACGGGACAGATTCACTCATCCCTAAAGCTTACTACCCTCAAGAAAGTGTGATTTCAGGATCTTGATGCAACTTTTTTCTTAATAAAAGGTTAATATCCTAAAATCTTGCTAAGTTACAATTCAGAGGTGGGTGCTGGTGCTGCTCTGGCTTTTTATATCCTATGTAATATAATGTACCCTGGCAACAATATTAAAGTACCCTATTCTATCACTAATATCTAATTAAAACATTGTTAAATGTTAGGGACACACAAAGGTAGGGGAGAGCACTACAGTATAATAGAAGTAAATGAGAGCTACACGTAAGTTTGTTCCTTTCTTCAGACTGCAGGAAAGGCACATTTATTTATAGATGTCTGCCTTGTTATCCAATATACTGAATTATTTGTTACTATTTTAGGGAAATTTTACTTCAAGTATAAAGCATCATTAAAGTTGTTGTGCTGCTGTGCCTTTATCTACTACAAGCTCTAGTAGGTATAGTGCAATAATAAATACAAATAAATACAAAGCACAGTTACATTCATTTAGAAAATATCCCCTAATAGCACTTAGGGGCATATTGCTGAATTTATTTTTTTAATGATCTTGCGCTATCTTATGTATCCCTATTGTAGTTTTAATATCAATTTTCCTCAAGTCTGACCATGAATTCAAAAAGAATTTTAAAAGAGCATATCTCAACTCTGACTGCAGAAATTCTATATATACAGTACATATACAGGATTCCATGCAATCCCCACCCATTTCAAGAGTCAGGTGACATCCAAAAAAAAAACTGAAATACTTGAGTTTTGGTACCTTTGAGCTGGATATTAAACTTAAATTTGACACAACACTAGCAAATCATTCATATGTCAAGGAAAATGTGATTAGCTAGCATTGCCCTTATTAAACACAAATCTCTGACAATGGCCTTTTATAAATCTGCTTTTTTAAAATAATAGGTGAAGTAGCTATGTTTCTAGGAGGGAACATGAAGGCTTTTAATCATCAGATCCAACATTTTGATCTTACTAAAAGGTCTTCATAAAATCAGGGTTAGAAAATGATCTCACTGCAGTCTGCAGGGAACTGCAAAGAAGAAAAATAATGTTAAAAATCACCAGCTTGTAGTCACTTTCTACTAAAAATCTTCCCCCACTCAGACTGCAAAAAAATTGCAAATACAGCCTGTTACAATTACAAATAGGAGAACCATTCTAAATGATAAATGTAGTCAACGTATAACTTCACTAGACAGCTGGAAAAAAAAAAGACTTTGATCTGGAAAGAGATGGATGTGCCTTAATCAAAAGCTTTGATAAACAGGTGACTCTTGCGTCAGAATTGAAGATCACTGCCAGTCCAACAAACATGTATTATATAATTATGCATGAATTACATGCCAATGACGCAGAAAATAAATAATGATTTTTTTTCATTGCAGCTTTAAATCTGGCCTTCAATTTATCATTGGTGATATAGACTTGGTAACCTTAGAACAAACTCCTTTCACACAGCTGTCTTTACTTACCATATGCTTTTAATACCATCAACTTCCTTACATTTTGCACTGTCAGCAAACTGAACATGACATTTAACATTCTTTCCAAGAACTTCAGAAAATAACAGATAAAGGGAAAATAGCACAAACTATAGCTCACTTTTAACTGTAAAAAAAAACACTGTGGAAAAACAGACTGGATGGACTGTATGTGATGTTGGAAAGGGGCTTCTCAGTTTAAAAGTAACATTGCATTAAAATGCAAGACATTTGATTATAATTTCATTAGATGCTAATCAGATTCGGTGATTATTTTAGGCACATTTGGCCAGTGAGAGCATTTACCTCTGATATTCCTGCAACTTAATATTAAAAATGCTCAAAGGCTCATCAGCACTTGCATTTATAACCAGCAAATATTAACTGTTGCATAGAGCTATTTATATTCCTACACAAAAGGAGGGAAACCCATCCTAAATAGGGGGATTCCGTTGTTGACCCCACTACCTGTGATCAGTGGGGTGGGATTAAATTAAAAAGACTAATCTGGGGTCTTCTAAACAATCTTCTAACACGTTACACCCTTTATACCCAAGTATAGTGATTAATAATTTCCAGAGACTGGTTTGCCAGGTTTAGGATTTAGGAATTGGTAGCCCTAAAAAACAAAGATTCCAAAGTTGCATGTGCTGTTGCTGTGTAAGCACCACAATATGATCTTCTTCTGCTTCTTCTCGCCCCATGCCATTACATGTGCAGTAGAGTAAGAAAGCCTTGGCTTTTTTACTTCTTATTTACTGACATGCCCACCTGGCGAGGAGAACAGAAAGTAAATTGCAACTTAAAATACACTGGGCTGGAGCTGTTTTTTAGTGTACAGGAGCACAGGTCTGGGGTATATCAATTATAATCTCTGGGGGTGCCTAACATTGGCTGCCTGTAAATTAAGTACAGAACACTGGGAAAGTGCAGGTGAGCTACGCAACCATTGCGACTACTCCATACCTAACAAAAAGAAGGCATGTGCATGCGTGGGCAAGAAGATAGGGGGTTGGACAATGCACCAAGAAGGGGGCCTAGGGGCATCTGATATGCAAATCGGGCCGGATTATAACTTTTATTCGCCTTTAATTAAATAAACTATACCTATACATACTGAATATAGCAGGTATTAGAAAGCCTTATTCAAAGACAAACATTTAATAAAGGACAATGAAAGTCAAAATCTATTAAGCACACTATTAAATAGTACTACTATTGCTGTGTAAAAACGCTATATTCCTGGCTTGCCTAATGAAAGATTTACAGAGATACACCTGCTACATTCTACATACTTGTTTCAGTGAACGGCGCCGCCATTTTGTCAGCACCCCCCCCCCTCCGCTCGATCTCTCTCTCTGGTCCGCTCCCTCCTTGCCACTCCCCCCACACACCACCTGCTCGCCGCTTGCCTCTGCCCCCTGCCTCTCCCCCCACCAGCACCTGCTTGCTGGCTGTCTGTTCTTCTGTGCCACTGCCGTTCTGTGCCGCTGCCATGGCAACCAGACGCTAGGGGGGGTGCGCATGCGCCGCCTAAAGTCTCAAGTCGCCAAATCTGTGCAGGAGTGAGGCATTATGGGAATCTTCTCTACCCTGCTCAGCGTTTTTTTTAACTGTTTGGCTTCAGATCATCTGAATGGGAGAAATATGGGGAGACTTAAGGGCACTATTGAGAGAACTGAAGGTATGCCTGCAACTTGAGATTAACTCTTTATTAGCCTTTCCTTCTCCTTTAAAATAGGGATGCACCGAACCCCCTCTGAAGCATTCGGCCGAATCCCAAACCGAATCCTAATCCTAATTAACATATAGTAATTAGGAAAAAATCTTTCTCACCTGGCCATTTAGCCCTTTCTGAATGCTAATTAGCATATGCTAATTTATTAGGATTCAGATTTGGTTCGGCCGAAACCAAATCCTTCAAAAAAAAGCCTGGATTCGGCCGAATCCAGGATTCGGTGCATCCCTAGTTTAAAACAAAATCAAAGATCAGTTGCAAAAAAAAAAGAAATTAAATTTGTTAAAAACTTTAATTTTATTCATTAATATTTTGAATAGAATATTTTATGTTTTAAATTAGAATATCAATATAATATTAATATGTATATATATATTTTTTTTTTTTTCAATTCTGTTAATGCCACTTTGTACCTAATTTTCATGCTATGCATATTCCTCATAAATTAAAGCTGCAGCCATTGTGAATGAAATGATATGTGTAGTTTGCAGGATTATACATTTGACTAAATATGCAGAATGTACTCCATTCTTGATGGTAAAATACTAATGAAGTACATTCCAACATTAGTCTCCAAAGATACTGGAATCTCAAAAGTTTATTTAGGCAAAACCATTTTATAGGAAGATCAATGTCAACAATTTGCTGTCTACAAATAACTGCAAGCCACTTATCACTTCTGTTCTACATAGAATGATTAATTCATAAAAATGCATGACTGTGAATTTTATGATTCTTGGATGAAACTATTGGCTAGACCTTAACAGGGGGAAAAAAAGTACAGTTTCTAGTCTCCTGAGAGCCAGTGTTCCTGGAAAACAGTTCAATTTCTAGAAATTCACCACACCACTTTTTCTCAGAATATGTAGTACGGAATTTGTAACTGTGATACTAAACGAGTGATTTTACAGACTATAAAGTATGTTGCCAAAGAATATTCCTGACTCGCTGTAATGTACTATGTCAACATGCATGTACAGCATATTTTTTTCCTTTTAGACATGAAAAGAAATAAAAAAAACTTTTGACCTTTCATGTACGCAAATATAATCATAAAGCAGCCAATTCTTAGATTTTTGATTTGTAATGCTGGACTCATGGTTTCCTGTTTGAGAAATGAGGCAGTTGTTAGCATTCAACTCCACTGTGACCAGGTAGGTTCATAAAATGGCATTACAAATATGCTGCACACTGCTAAATTGTAGAATATGATCTAAACAAGCCGATGCAGAAAAGCAGCACTAAAACCTAGCTAACAGATTTTATTTTTTTTAAAAAATACAGTCTTAAAATGCTTTTTTAGTCATTCTTTCTCCCAATTCAGTTCAGTAAACTTGTTTGTCTTCCAGTTTGGTAATTTACTTTTTTTAATACTGTGTTTTCCAAATGTTACAAAGCAAATTCCATTCCATAATCTTTTACTGTATATTTGCAGTAAAGCCAACATTTTCACTGGAAAGACAATACTGCCGATTACAAGGTGTTTCAGCTACAACTAGGGCATATTTACACTTATTACCCCACATATAGAGTTAAAAGAAGAAGAAGTTAAAGAAGAAGGAAAGTCATTATGACATTTTACTGCCAATAGATAAGCCACATTAGTGCCACCTAGAACGCTATATTTATTCAGCAGAAAGCTTTACTATACCTGAGTAAACAGCCCCAGAAGCCCTCTCCATTTATTTAAGATAGCAGCTGCCATTTTATCTTGGTCTCCATAGCTCCTCTGCTGAAGCTCTAGCTCCTGGTAGCTCAGATCACACATTCTGATGGGAGGGGGAGTGAATTCTTAAATTCTTATGGGAGGAAAGAGCAAGAGAAGGGAGAGAGGAGAGAGCTGTGCACACTCAGGGAGGAAGTCTGATACCGAAGAACATGTTTACACAAGCATAGACAAGAAATTCTGTGTTTATTTTAATAGAGGACTCAGTGCAGCTTTTCTGTGAGTGCTTATGGCTGTATTTACATAGACCTGATAAAGCTTACTTAACTTTTACCTTTTCTTCTACTTTAAACCCACTTATACCAAAATTTGTGCATAACACTTCCTCCCTTTGCATTCCACTAGATTCAAACACACAGACGAATCTCCACTGCGTTTGATGAAAAAATTATATTATAAAGCTTACAATCATTTGATATTTGCAACACGTTTCTCTCTGAAAAAAAGGGCTTCCTCAGGCAATAAATATTATTAAACAATTTTGGCAAACCCCAGTTCCTTACATCACTTCCTTTTTATACCCAAACACTGCACCAGACTGGGGGATATCACACTATAGGGCTGATTCACTAAAGTGCATTAATTTCTATCGCACGCTTTTTTGCGTTAAAATAGATGCAAAAATTAAGTTGCACATCGCAAGCGTTAATTTACGCGCAATCGCATGCGTTATTTTGCGTGCTGAAATAACAATAACGCACGATTCACAAACACTTAGACGCGCTAAATATCACATTTGTCTATGCGAAAATTAACACCTACTTGAGGCAGGCAGTATTTATAGAAAAGTACAGTTGATCAGCTTTTGGCAATAAAATATGGACTTTGCAGTGGGATTTATTCAAGTATGTGTTGGCCCTAGAGCAGGGCTGTCCAACTGGCGGCCCCCCTCTGTGTGGCCCCCCACCTGTCTGGCTGCTTTGATGGCTTACCTTTGTGTAAATTTTAAATGGTATCAGTACTGAGATTAACTGGCCCCCTGCATTGCTCACACCTCAGATTCAGGCTGTAATCCCTCTGTATAGTTTAATCATGTAATCCCCTGTACTGTTCACACCTTTTAATGCCTTTATTGTTTTCCCCATGCATTGTTCACACCTCAGGCTTAGGCTTTAATCACCCACATTGTTCCCTCTGACACATCCAGCATTGTGTCTCTGTATGCTGCCTGTGTGTGCCATAGGGCAGGCATAGTGTGGCACACATAGGCAGGGGAGGGCAGGCATAGTATGGCTCACATAGGCAGGGGAGGGCAGGCATAATATGGCACACTTAGGCAGGGGAAGGCAGGCAGAGTATGGCACACACAGGCAGGGAAGGGCAGGCATAATATAGCACACATAGGCAGGGGAAGGCAGGCAGAGTATGGCACACACAGGCAGGGTAGTGCAAGCAGTACTCTGCCTGCTCTATGCCTCCCCTACGCTGCCTGTATGTGCCATACTCTGCATTCCCTATGCTGCCCATGTGTGCCATACTCTGCCTGCCCTTAGCTGCCTGTGTGTGCCATACTCTGCCTGCCCTTTGCTGCCTGTGTGTCCCATACTCTGCCTGCCCTATGCTGCCTGTGTGTTCCATACTCTGCCTGCCCTACCGTGCCTGTGTGTTCCATACTCTGCCTGCCCTATGCTGCCTGTGTGTGCCAAACTCTGCCTGCCCTATGCTGCCTGTGTGTGCCATACTCTGCCTGCCCTATGCTGCCTGTGGGAGGTGAACCTGGCAGGGTTTTTTTCTGGGAGTTTGTTAGCATTTGGAAATAGTCATTATATGGTCCCTAAGGTGTGTAATTATATGCTGGGGGTTGCTGTGCTATCCACAGAAGAGGAGGAGGCATATAGATTTAAGTGTATGTCTTAATATGACATAATATAATTCTTTCACATATGAATGAATGGTGATGTAGTTTGAAGTGGGCGCGATTTAAAAAAGGGGAGTGGTCAAAACTGGCTTCCATTATCGGCCCTCCACCATGTAGGCCAGAAAAATTCCGGCCCTCGGTACCACAGAAGTTGGACAGCACTGCCCTAGAGTGATGCAGCCTCCAGTTTGCAGGGAAATGGTCATTTTCAGTACAGTAATTTTCCGCAAGTATTGGCGTGTATGGCTAACATTTCTACGCGGCGACTATTTATACGTGGGGCGTTGATTAGCGCATCTACCGTCAAATACCGCAAAAAAATAGTCTTCGTGACTAAAATAATGCATGCAGTATCGTGCGTAAATTAACGCAAGTATGCTTTTAGTGAATCATACGTTAAGTTGTGAAAATTTTGCCGCACTTTAGTGAATTGGCCCTTATAGCCTTTAACACACTAAGGGAGTAACTAAAACACTCAATTTTTGAAGTGAAAGCTTTGCCAGTATAAAGGCATCTCTTCAATATGTCAACTGGGAAAGGCTTTTCACAGGGTTAAACACAGAAGCAAAATGGAATATCTTTAAAATGTTGTTTAGCAAGTATACACGACAGTATATTCCCCTTGTAAGCAAGGAAAGATATTGCAAAACAAAACATATATGGCTGAATAACAGTGTCGAGGTTGGTAAGAAAAAACTTTCATCAGGTTAGCTATCAAGCAAGCTAAAATTGAGATACAAGTTGGAAAGCTGGGCAGCAAAATGAAAAATGAGGTTCAATATTAAAATAATATAAATGCAAGTTATACACTAAATATATATAATAATATTGGAAACTTACAGACTATTACCATTATACTCAGTTACAAGTAGGGCAACCACATCCTTAACAATTAGCCTCTTGTACATCAACTCTTAATCTTTGGGGCTTTAGCAAGGGCACTAATGACCACCTTAGGTTCATAACCCCTCTGCTGAAATCTCTCTCTTAGGATTTCCATTTGTTGGAGGCAGGGGCACTGAGAGACTCGTCTCAGGCGACAGCGCCCCCAAAGTTACCAGGGGCGGCAAAAAAACGCTCCTGGTAACTTTAAAAGCCGTGTTTTCGGAAATTTGTCTCAATTGCGCAATTGCACTCTCTACCCTGGCAATGCAGCCCCCTGGACCCCCTCCGGCGATTTTAAGGTAAGCGTGGGGACGGCATCGGAGGAGCAGCCTTGGGCGGCTCAGGGGCCAAAAACATCCCTGGTTGGAGGAAAATGTCATCCCTGGTGCAGTTTCTCCCAAGAAACAGTCAAAGGGGCATATTCAAATAAATTCCATAAGTAAACCCAAATAATATTGTATCCAGGACAAACCAGCATACTTCTCCAAAAAATACTTACTCAAATCAACTGCTTACCTATGGTGTATACATGTATGTAATTAAGTGACATCTAGTCTGAATTTTTCTGAATTGCTTGGACTCCATTGTTGTTCTGCAAAGCCTGACTGCACATCCCAACAATGTCAAATGCACGGATTCAACATTTTGGTCAGTGCATTCTAGATTTTTTACAAAATATGAAAAAGCATCTCAACATGCTTGTCAATCAAATATCATGTGCAGTTCAACATATTAACTAAAGAATAATGAAACAAATTAAGTTATAATATTTAAGACAAATTATTTTATACTCGTACAAAAATAAAAACAGATAAGAAGGAGTTATAAAATGGTTGCACAGTCTTTGCAAAAATCTTAATTAGATGTATTTATTTTGACTGTGTTTTCACTGCTCTGTAAAATTCTATTAAACTATTGAAAGTTATTGTGCAAAATGTTTGCTGCTAGGAACATGTACTTGAAAATATCTTTAAAAAATAAACAAAAACAATATCTTCAATCTGAATCGTATTAATTCCAGTTGAATCCTTTTTATTTACTTCATGTTATTTGCAGTTTAAAGATGAGAACAAGAAAATAAGTCAAATGGAATGGGCCTGGCCTGGCAGGAGATTTAAGAATTTGAGCAGAAAGTTTACGAAATAGATCAGTCCATGATATTTTCCAGGCTCCACTTTTTATCAGTCTGTCACTGGAAGCAAATCATTTTGTCTGTTTTGATGTTGTTTCAAAATGGAAGAGTTGACTTGAAAACGTTTCAGTTCCATAAAGCAAGAAGTGGGTGAATTTGAGAACCAATAAAGAAACTTGCCCAAGCCCCATATTCTGGCTCAGCATATTACCCATATGCCAATTTGCTTCCATATACCACAAATAACCATTACAGAGAAAAAGGAAATCATTTTTAAAAATTTGAATTATTTGCTTATAATGGAGTCTATGGGAGATGGCCTCTCCGTAATTTGGAACTTTCTGTATAATGGGTTTCCGGATAAGGGATTCCATACCTGTATTATTACTCCATGTATAATAAAAGACCAAGAATCATCTGTAAATTACCTATTAAATTACACATGTGGGACTTAATCTTTGTAACAGTATATAACATTTATTTATAAAAGTTTTTGTTCCCCCTGCACTATTAAAGAGGTAGATCACTTTTCAGCGGGTCTTCATTTTTTATTTCTTATAGTTTTTATATTCCCTTTTTTGCTATAGCTCTATATCAAGACATACATACAACTGAGGGCTATCAAAATATAGTATCACTATTTTTTTCATCAGATTCTCATTTTCCCTATTCTCTCATACACTATATGGGGAAAAATTATGAACATTTATTAAATATTAAATATTTATGAAATATTCACATGGGAGTAGCTTCTACTTTTCTATTTCATGTCCCTTACAGTTCTGTATTCCTTTCATTTCTCCTTGGACTTCCTGGTTTCAATTATGACTGTTTGCTAACTTCTCCAAAAAAGCCTATGTTCCCCTTTGTGAGATGGTAAAGGGCCAGCCCATGGGAAATGTATTGTATCGGGGAATACAATCAGGATATTCCGTCCAGAAGACAAAATTCATCATCTGCAACAGAAGTCTTACATCAGTTTGACACATCAGATGAGTCACAAAGGAATATTATATAGATCATTAAAAGGTAGCTCTTTAATATTTTCCAAACTACAGTACTGAAAGCTCATTCCTTAAATGACAAATGATGAGGAGTTATAAATATTCAATAAAGGGAAATTCAGTGACCACCCAGATTTTCTTGTTGTCCTGCAAATCAGCCCAGTCCACATGTTTAATGACTAAAAACACTTGTTTGGCAGAAAGTGTAAATATTTCAGCAGATGTTTTTAGTGTCAGTGCAAAGAAAATCGTCCCCCACATTGATGTGGTTTTGCTTGGCACAAAAATTTGTCTGGGGGAGAGACTGACACCACATGAATTTTTGATGCTGAATCCTCCCTGTCATGTTTGTTCTCTGCCTTCTCACGCTGCTGTGGCAAATTTTCTCCAAATGGACTCAAGCCCACTATAATTCTTCTTTCCATGTGTTCTGCATACATTTTTTTTGCTACTGCAGTACCTTTGAGATCAGATATCACAGACTTGTAATATATATTAGGTTTGCTGATGCTATCAAAATGATTCCAAGTTGTTTTGTCATTGTATTTATTTTTTTTACAAATTGTCTTGGTTAATCATCTTAAAAAACTGTTGATAAAATATTTAGCAATTTCTTCTCTATGGTTACAACTAAACAAACCACAAATTTTCCGCATGGTTTAAAAAATGGTTTAAAACAGGCATTGTGCATAACCATTTCACTAAAAGAAAATATTCTATTATATGTAAATATGTAAATACAACTGACACATGGTTACATAGGGTTGAAAAAAGACCAGAGTCCATCAAGTTCAACCCATCCAAGTAAACCCAGCACATACATCCTATACTGGCCTATCTATACACTCACATACAGGGCCGCCATCAGGGGGGTACAGGGGGGCCCGTTGAGTTTTGGCTCTTAAGGGGGGCCCGGCTGTGCTGCACTTACTTTTATTAGCCGGGCCCCTTGCTGTCAGCACCTAAAGCTCGGATAATTTTTTTTTACCAAGCTTGCTGCACTGCTTGGCCCAGCCCACCCCCAATCCGATTGGCTTAGCCCACCCACAACCCGATTGGTTTAGCCCACCCACAACCCGATTGGTTTAGCCCACCCACAACCCGATTGGATTAGCCCACCTACAACCCGATTGGCCCAACCAGCCCCAGCCCGGATTGGTCCAGCCCAGACTAGCCCAGCCTTCCCCCAACCTGGATTGGCCCAGCTCTCTGCCATAGAGAAAAAGATAGAAAAACAAGGCAGAGGTAAGAAAGTTTTGAGCAGAATAGTATGTTAAATGGGAGTGAAGAGATTGGGAGAAAAAGAAAGGAAGAGTATAAAAAAGCCAAAGAAGTGAGGAAAGGTAGCAGAGTTGAGGGTGTGGGTGAAATTTGGACAAAGAACTGGGCTTCTGCTTCTGATAAACCTCTATTGGAAAGTAGTAACTTACTGTGCATTTCTTAGTGAAGCAATGTTTATATTGGGGTTCCTTAAATGAAAAATAAAACCATCCCATGCACATGTACACACCGAGCTGCATATAATGTCAGGAGAGAAACTGCAGTGGGCCCTGTCCTGTTATTCTTAATTCCTTGAAAAATATATATATTTTTTTGTTACAGATTGCTGCTCCTTACCTTTTAATGCACATTGGATAATTGAATAGGCAAAGACATCTCTGCTGGCTTCAGTATATTAAAAAAAAAAAAAACAATTCAATTTCATTTTTAAAACCAACCTATTTAGTTATTGTAATTTCAATAGAGCGACAGATCTTCTGAAAATACCACTCCCTTCACTAACATACACCTCACAGAATATAAACACCTTCCTTGTGGCAATACAGCATAATCGCTGAAATATGTGTAAGAAGGGAGAGGTGTTTTCGTGAGATTTGTCGCATATGTAGCAAACAGTTCCTCCAGTCTCCTCTTGTGCCATAAACATTAGCACTGCTGTTGCCACGTCTTCCTCTTGTTGGTTACACGGTTCCCCCAGTCTCCCCTTGTGCCATAACCATTAACACTGCTGTTGCTACGTCTCCCTCTTGTTGGTTACACGCTTCCCCTGGCCACCAATATGTGTTCTGGTTTTTAACCATTAGGCCTCTGGGGGGCCCTGATAATTTGGTTGTTCGGGGCCCCGTGGTTTCTGATGGCAGCCCTGCTCACATATATAAACCATATATACCAACATCAATACTAACTGTAGATATTAGTATCACAATAGCCTTGGATATTCAAGAACTCATCCAGGCCCCTCTTAAAGGCATTAACAGAGTCTGCCATTACCACATCACTAGGAAGGGCATTCCACAACCTCACTGCCCTCACCGTGAAAAACCACCTACGCTGCTTCAAATGGAAGCTCTGTTCCTCTAATCTAAAGGGGTGGCCTCTGGTGCGTTGATTGTTTTTATGGGAAAAAAGAACACCCCCCATCTGCCTATAATCCCCTCTAATGTACTTGTACAGAGTAATCATGTCCCCTCGCAAGCGCCTTTTGCCCAGAGAAAACAACCCCAACCTCGACAGTCTAACTTCATAGCTTAAATCTTCCATCCCCTTAACTAGTTTAGTTGCACGTCTCTGCACTCTCTCCAGCTCATTAATATCCTTCTTAAGGACTGGAGCCCAAAACTGCACTGCATACTCAAGGTGAGGCCTTACTAAGGACCTATAAATCATATGACGATTTCACCCTAAATATATACTAAAATAGTTGCATTCTCTTTGTTATACACAGTCTAGATTACAGTTTTAATTGGATTTCTCAAATAAACAACACTGTGTGCATAAGTCTGGCTCTAGTAAGTTTCCACGCAGTTGCTAGATACTAAGACAAACAAAACATATGAAATCACGAAAAAATCACCAAATTAACTGAATTCCTCCCCCTTATATCTTCCATAAAAATAGTTCTGACCATTTACTTCTAAAGTATACAGTGACACCTAAAGGATATTTAATAATTCATTAACAAGTAGAAAAAAGAGGGAAAGAGGGTCATATCTGGGCACAACTTTATACATTTGAATTGAAATGGATATCAATTTAGTAAGTGCAAATACTTTCCCTTTCTAACTTATTTTTCTGCTGTGTCTGGCAGGTAATTCTGTATCAAATTTATTATACTATTTATATAAGATTTAACAGGGTAATCTAGATAAAAAAAATAAACTGTGAGCATTCTGAGCAATTATACCTTTATTTGTTTTGAGGGTTTATATTTCCTTTATAATTATGAATGCAAATGTAAAAACACAAATCACAAATTTATTGTGAATTTTCAGGTTCAGTTAACTGTTTCAATAAAATATTACTGCTGCCATACAAAATATAGATTGAGATGTTTAGACCTTTTTTCTTCTTATATCCTTCTTGAAAAAGGAAAGCACAGAAAATACACAGAAAATACCTCATTATTAATTGAATGAGCTGCTCCAGTTAAAGGAATAGTGCCAAAAAAGCTGAAGATTCATCCCAAACATATAATACTCTAAACCTTCAGAGACTAATACCTTAGTTATTTTTGCTTTCCGGATTCCTCTTAATAAATAATAGCTTGGAAGAAAACTCCGGAACATAAAGTACAAGCACAATCTTGTGTTATGGAATTCTACTTAGTGACACAAAACTGGCAAAACATAAAAGGCTACACTTTAAAAATGCAAATACTTGATTGTGCTTTTATCATTAGCTTTTAATGTAAAAAATATAAAGAATATCTACATAATATTTAGTTATAGTGCTATCACTTTGATAGAGGAAAACACTTAATAATAATAATGAAAACTGCATTTCTTCATAACTAGCAAAATCACAGGGTAGCTGAATGTGACTGTAATACATATACAAAGTACATTGCATCTAGGGATCCGAACAGGGTTGGACAGGGGGATGCAGGGCCACCAGGGCTACTGCCTCAGGGACCCCTGCACCCCCCATGGCTCCCCCACCTTCATACTGCCCACCCCCCTGCAGGAGCCCCCAGCACCATCTGACCCTTTCCCCGAGTGCGTCTATATGAAACTCTGCGGCGTGTCGGGGGAGGGAGACCGGCAGATCGCAGGAGTACCCTGGGGGGTTCGGGTCTGGGCCACTGGGGTCCACCAGATTTTTTCCCTTTGCCCCAGCGGCCCAGTCCAACGCTGGATCTAAGTAGCTGGGTCTGCAGACTAAAAAGAGCCAACAGAGAAGAAATAAAACACAGTTCTGTACAAAGAATTAGAGATGACTTTGGGGACCAGCACTGGCATTGGAAGGGACCTTATTGCAGTTGCATTACAGAAAGCAAAGGGTCAGTATGTAGTTTTTAAGAAATTGACAGACAGAGAACATCCTAGGAGCAGATAGCAAGGTCCAAATACAATTACTTGTGGGAAGAGCTGTCACAAGGAGATAACACCTCACAGTGAAACACAGCCTATGTTTTTGACTGAGAAGACTTGAAAACCGAAAGTCCAGTGGGCTGGGTGTATTACCAGTAGTGTGGCGGTAGACCCTCAGTGCAAAGGGGGAGGGTTATCATAGCTTGGAGTATGCCATGGAATCTATCTGATCCAACTTTTTATATTTTTGCCACAACTTTTTCATATGGTCACACAAGCCAGTGTCAAAAAATCCCAAAAACCTCTAAACCCATGAAGCGAAAAAAGAAAATGAGGCTGGCTTGTCATAGAAGTTGATGCTACAGGGCTGATAATTCAATTCTTATGCAAACTGCACTGGTTTCTGAATTGCCATATGCTAATTAGGATGAGGTAGGGTCAAAAGTTGGCCGCACACAGCACGCAATGTTTCTCCCCCCCCCACTATTTAACCCTTCTGCATGCTAATTTGTGTATGCTAATTTATGCTCATTAGGATTCGGTTCAGCCGGAACCAAATCATTCAAAAAAAGGCTGAATTTGGCAAAACCGAATCCAGGATTTGGTGCATCCCTAAATGTAATAAGTTATATTATACAATATCTAATAGAATTAAGTCTAAAACAACTTGATTTTTCTGAGTTTTCTTGAAAACCTTTCCCGACTCATCTGCTCATCAGTTATAAAATGAGTGGTAGGGAATTCAAATGAGTGGTAGGGATTAATATAGGGAATAAATTAAATAGGGAATAATTTTAAAAAAGTTGGGACACTGCAAACAAAAAGAGAATGGGATAATTTGTAAATCATTTAACCCTTGCAAATAGTACAAAGATAACAAATTAACTGTTGAAACAGAATAGTTGTATTGTTATATTGTTGTATGAAAACCATATGCTCATTTTGAATGTAATGCCAGCAATATGATTCAAAAAAGTTGGGATGGGGGGCAACAAAAGCCTGGAAAAATTATGTAATGCTAAAAAACTAAAAAAAAACAAAAAACTGTTAGAACATCTCACCAAATGGCAAATACTGTAGCAAAAAAGTAAAAAAAAGAGAGGTCAGGGACCAGGTCTCCCAGAATTAAAGATGGGGAGGGATGCATCACTCTACACTAAAGGTCCCCATACACTGGCAGATCTGCTCGCTTGGTGATGTCGCAAAGCGAACGGATCTTCTCCCGATATCCCCCACCTATGGGCAATATCGGTAGAATCCAGGGTAATTTGATCGTTTGGCCCTGGGGCCAAACGATCGGATTACAACGACAGGCATAGGAGAAGTCGGTCCGGGGACTGCATTCATGAGCCGATGCGGTCCCCGATCCGACTAGATTTTCTAACCTGCCCGATCGAGATCTGGCCGATTTCAGGCCAGATATCGGTCGGGAAGGCCCATCGGAAGTGCTCATACACAGGCCGATTAGCTGCCGAATCGGTCCAAGGACCTTAACACTAAACACTGTATGGACAAATATTGTAACTGTTAATAATGTTCCTTAATGCAAAATTGCAATCTGGGGATTTCATCATCTACAGGACATAATATGATTAAAAGATTCAGAGGATAGGAAGAAATCTCTGTAAGCAAAGGGACAAGGCAGAAAACCAACATTGAATGGCTGTGACTTTTGGGCCCTCAGGTGGCACTGCATTAAAAACATAATTGGGTAGTGGAAACCACTGCATGGGCTCAGGAATTTTTACCAAAAACAATATAGTTCCTAGCTGCATCGACAAATGAGTTAAATTTCTACCCTGCAATGAAGAACCATATATAAACATGATCCACAAACACTGTCGCTTTCGCTGGGCCCAAACTTATTTGAGAGGGACTGAGGCAAAGTGGAAAACTGTCCTGTTAAAATTTGAAATACTTTTTGGAAATCATGGACACCATGAAATTCGCGCCTAGGGGAGAAAAAAAACAGTACAGGTATAGGACCCGTTATCCGGAAACCAGTTATCCAGAAAGTACCGAACTACAGGAAGGCCATCTCCCTTAGAGTTCATTTTAAAAAAATAATTCTTATTTTTAGAAATGATTTCCTTTTTCTCTGTATTAATAAAACAATACTTTATACTTGATCTATCTAGTATAAATAAATTTGAAGCAACTGGACTTGTTTAGTAATCATTGAAGACGTTTCACTACTCATCCGAGCAGCTTTTTTTTTTTTTCAAAGTAACTCCACAGCATTCACACCTCTGTGAGTTTCAGATGTCACCTTTCTGAAGAGTTACATAGTGCCATTGTGATTGGATTAGTGGAAGAGTATATATGCTGAGGACTTCCCATACCAGTCAGTTGAACTGAAGAAGCTGCTCGGATGAGTAGTGAAACGTCTTCAATGATTACTAAACAAGTCCAGTTGCTTCAAATTTATTTATACTAGATATACCATGACCTGGATGAATGAAAATCTTCATAGACATTTATACTTGATCCCAACTAAGATATAATTAATCCTTAATGAATGCAAAACAATCCTATTGGGTGCATTTAATGTTTAAAGGATTTTTTAGTAGACAAGGCATGGAGATCCAAATTATGGAAAGTTCTCTTATCCGGAAGACCCCAGGTCCTGAGCTATCTGGACAACAGATCCCATACCATGACAATAAATATATGAACTAAAAGTTAGCCAAATAAGACAATCCTCTTTGTGGGGATAATATCACCAGGACCCCAACAGCAATAAACTCTCTACTATACTGTGACATGAAAAATAGAACCCAAACCCCAAAATAATAAAAATACAGTACAGAGAACCTGGTAATAGTAGTGATAGCATAAACAATATATTAATGTTTTAAATATCTTAAAAAATGATATAATTTTTTTTATTCAAATTAAAAAAAAAAACCAAAATAGGGGATTTTTAGCAATGACACAGCACCAAAATTAGAGCAGTTATGCCATTTGATTAAAACTGGCCTTCAAAAGATTCCACAAGAGAAGTGAAAGGTAATTTCACATATAATTCACATGTAATTTAGAGACAAATCTGGTGTGTACTTTACTACAGAACCAGAAACTGCACAGCAGGTTTGCAATGCTCTTTATACATAGTAGAGTAGATAAAATGCATCAAATATACACCCCAGGTGTCTAACATAAATATGCATAATACAGCATACTAAATATATACCCTGTGATAGTGTTCCCATACTTGGGTGCTCAAAGGAAATTCACACAGTCTGCCTGCCAAATGTGCTACAGAACTGCATTGCATATTGCTAAATGAAATACCAGACGGTATTGCTTGACCTGGTCAGCTGTTTACATGTCATTCACATCTGGAATAATGATCTGATTCCATGGTGTAAATAGTTTGGAAAGTGATGTGGTTTCATGTACGGATCAAAAATTATACTGTTCAGGGAAGCATTTCCCAAGATAATAGCATTTACTGTATATGACAAATTTGCACATTGCAATGTACATTCTTTGTTGTCTTTTCAAGTTTTTTTTTACGTTTTACAGCTTTTCGGCTGCCAACAGAGAATTAAAAAAAGCTATAAAATTACATTTCTTTTCTTGAAAGGAGATCTACTCTTTCAGTTCCCCGCTGTTTTATTATAGTCTAACTTCAGTATTATGATATGCTGGATTAAGAGATGATACACTTGATTTAAAGCATCATTTGTACTTATTTTGCAATTCAGAATTGTGGACCATGTACATATAATAAAAATACACTAATCAAATCTTGCACCTACTTGGTAGAATGCATTTAAATGAAAGAATAAACTCAGCAGGGCCAGCTACAGCAGTATTCCAGCTGTTCTAGTAGTGTAGACTCTCACTGCAGTGTATCCACAATATAATGTTAGGATTATATGTGCTAGTGCTTGAGTTTACAGATCTATAATTGTCTCATACAGATACAAATAACCCATATTTAAGACTTTAATAAATAATCTAAAGGTTTAGTAAATAATCAAAAGGTTCCCACATATCTTTTATTTGCAATAACTTTAAACTACAAATGTCCCACAAATAGCAGAATATTTGTGATAATCAGCCAGTTGAGTTCTTCATCTCAATGTCTTTTCTGTTTTACTTTATAATAGAAATCTAATACCTCTGAGATGAGCTGTCATCATTAGCGGGGCAAAAGCTCACTATACAGAGCACCCCAATGTCAGAACAATTTATTGCAATGACACAGAAAAATACATATCCCAATGTATGAAGGGCTTTCATGAGAGACATAAATAGGAAGAAAAGTTGATGTAACATGCTAGCCAGTCAAAATGTTGCAGAGCAACCCTTTTGAAATAAAAAATAACTAAAGTGGTATAAAGGTGATACCTTTACTGGCTAACTAAGATAACTATAGCAAGCTTTCAGAACATTTAGTTCCATTTTTAGTAATCAGCTTGAAAAGGGAACTAAAATGTTCTGAAAGCTTGCTATGGTTATCTTAGTTAGCCAATAAAGGTATCACCTTTATACCACTTTTGTTATTTTTTATTTCAAAGAGGTTGCCCTGAGACATTAATAGAAAATCACAGGCAGTTTTTATGTTTGCCTCATATGGGTCTGAAACATGTTCGGCTAGGTATTTTACTTTGTAAATCCAATCCACTCCACAGCATTTACACCTCTGTGAGTTTCAGATGTCACCTTTCTGAAGAGTTACAAAGTGCCATTGTGATTGGATTAGTGGAAGAGTATATATGCTGAGGACTTCCCATACCAGTCAGTTGAACTGAAGAAGCTGCTCGGATGAGTAGTGAAACGTCTTCAATGATTACTTAACAAGTCCAGTTGCTTTAGATTAATTTATACTAAATGTACCATGATGACCTGGATGAATGAAAATCTTCATAGTCATGACTACCTATCATATGCTAGATGGTCTACTTCAGGGATCCCCAACCTTTTATACCCGTGAGCCACATTCCAATAGAAAAAGTGTTGAGGAGCAACACAAGCATGGAAAAAGTTCCTGGGGATGCAAATAAGAGCTGTAATTAGCTATTTGGTAGCCCCTATGTGGGCTGGCAGTTCTAGAAGGCTCTAGCTTTAGAAGGTTCTGTTTGGCTTTACACTGGGTTTTATGCAATCAACATTTGCCTCCAAGCCAGAAATTCAAGAATGAGCATCTACTTTGAGGCCACAGGGAGTAAAATCCAAGGGCTTGGCAAGCAACATGTTGCTCACGAACCACTGGTTGGGGATCACTACTTCATATGGGCTGCAATTCCCCAAAAATGACTGTTTGTCAGGTAATCCTAAGTAGTGACTTTTTTCTGGGTGTCGCACTCCCTTTTTTTCCCATATACATGCACCACCTGAAGGCAAAGTTACATTAATAGTCCTCAAAATGCACACAAAAGACAGTGGATGGATCAAATAAAATATATTTTAACTTCACTTTTTATTACCCAACAAACACATATTGGGGTTTGGATGGCAATTTAACAGAATAATTAAAATAATGATAAAGTACAAAAATGACCCAGATCCCCTAGTGCTTCCAAACAGTCTTGGAGGCAATTTGTATTTCTTAACACTGATACGATATATCTTTACATTGATTAAAATCTTCTGCTGTATTTTCTGGCTGCATTGCAAATAATACAACAAAGACATTGATCTTTGGGGGCAATGTAAGTCTCAACATATCAATACATGTACAGTATACCCCCATCTATGGCCTGCATAACATCACACGTGTGGTTTTGCCACAGGCCTTGAAAATTCCACAAAACGTGTTGAATTAATCTAGATAAAATTGTGATGCGCCTCTCTGTCTCCATGTCCACAGTTATTAAAATCAGATACTCTCTCTTCTACATGCCTTCTGACAAGGATCAAAAGCATCTAACTAGGTATAGAAAATGCACCAGTGAAAAATGACGTATAAAAGCTTTATAAGGAAACACATGTGCTTATTTATGTCCAAGATCAATAGAATTTTTGGCTCACACAGCTTTTACTGGCATAGCAAAATCCCATGTATAATGAGAGCAGTGTCAGCATTAATCAGAGCGAGAGGGAGATTGTGGAGCACACGTGTCTGGTTGCTAGAAAGCTCCTCAGTGCACCACAGCTAAACATTATTATCTATTCCATTGCTTGGTCAAATAGACATTTTTTATCAATACATTAAAGGAGACATATCCTATAAATATTAAGAATGTACCAGTGAATTATACTCCTCTGGGTATAGAAGGATTGTGCTTAAGGAAGTTGTGTATTGTACTAATTTATAGAGATGTAGCGAACTGTTCGCCGGTGAACTAATTCGCGCGAACATCGGGTGTTCGCGTTCGTGCAAATTCGCGGACTTTTGCTGATGTTCGCCAATTTGGGTTCGCCGCGTTTTTTTTTGCACCGCATTTTTTTGCCTCAGTTTTTTCCGCCGCGTTTTTTCGCTTCGGTTTTTCGCCATTGCGTATACATAGGAATAGCTTGCGGGTTTATTTTTGGCGTTATTTTTTGGCGTTTTTTTGGCGTTTTTTTTTTGGCGTTTTTTTTTACAAAGTATTTTTCAGAGAAATGTTTACCCTTGATCCCCCTCCTGCATGCCCCTGTCCAGGTGGTGGCACCCTTTAAACAACTTTAAAATCAGTTTTCTGGGCAGAAATGGCTTTTCTAGGTTTTAAAGTTCGCCTTCCCATTGAAGTCTATGGGGTTCGCAAAGTTCGCGCATATTCGCGAGTTTTGGCGAAAGTCCGCGAACGGGTTCGCGAACATTTTCGGCGATGTTCGCTACATCACTACTGATTTATTGAGAAATTCCCCCAAAACCTCTTTAGTCCCACCCATCTGTTCCACTTCCTGCTGCCTGAATTCTCTGGGTGTGCAGGGGAGCCGGCGGCTCTCAGTACATGGCACTGTAGGATAGGAACCAATCAGCAGCTAGGCTGACCCGATAGGGAACTGAAGCCTGTCTTTGCTTTGCAGTGCTGTAATTGGCTATCCCCCTCCTGCAATGCTTCTGGCAGGGACCGTTAGGACACACCCACCCTTCATTTGAAACATGGACAGAGAAGTGATAGGGTCTATAGGGAGCTCCAATAAAGGGCCATTTTTAGCACAAAGGGAAACCAGCACCGTATATTATTCATAATTGCCTACAAAATTAGGGTTTTTCCCATTTATCCAATATGTCTCCTTTAAGAATTGCTAGAGCACATTTGTTCCATTTAACCTACAGTAATTATGTATATTTTGTTTATGTAGTTGCCTGTATACTTTTTATTGATATGGACCTGGAAGGTTACTTTGTACAGGTACGGAAACCGTTATCCGGAAACCCGTTATCCAGAAAGTTACCCGAACTACGAGAAGGCCATCTCCCATAGACTCCATTATAAGCAAATAATTCTAATTCTTGAAAATGATTTCAATTTTCTCTGTAATAATAAATAAGTACCTTGTACTTGAGATATAAGATATAATTAAACTTTTTTTTAAAGTTTAAATTATTTTAAGCAGATATAAGGTTATAAGGAAAGATCCCTTAACCGGAAAACCCCAGTTACAGAGCGTTCTGGATAACAGGTCCCATAACTATAATAACAAAAACTAAGGGGTAATTTACCAGCGTTGGCATTTGATTTTTTTTTCATGTTGTAAGTTTATTTTCAGTAAAAAATATTTATATATTATGGCTCAAAAACTTGAAAGTCTGAGAAGTGCAAAAAACATGAAAACTCAAATGTAAAACTTCAGTATCTAATAGCTTGCGAGTTTATATACAGTAGAAGTCAATGGGAGCTGTATTTGGCATATTTTAATTTTGAATTTTCTAGGGTTTTTCGAGTTTGGAAATTCAAAAATTCGAGGTATTCACGTTATGAATACATTTTCCACATTAATAAATAAGCAAGCATCCAATTTTTTTTTTTTTAAAGTGCAAGTTTATTTGAATTAGAAAAATTTGTGAAACTTCAGAAAAATCCTCCAAATGGTGCAAAATTTGTGAAACACGATTTTTTGACACAACTGTGTCTTTTTTTGATGCAAGTGCAACTTTTTTAGACGCAACAGCAAATTTTCCACTGTGAAATTTTGTGGCCATTACGTGAAAAAAAATTAGCTGATGGCGAAATGCTGAATTTGGATGCAAATCCATGCCTGCTAAAAAAATTGATCATCACTAAGCGCCATATATAAAAATATATTTTCCAAAATATTCATGTCGCTTGCATATTATATATTTGTAATATTTTAAGAAAGCACAGAAATACCGAACCTAAGCACATTATGAGAGAGTTAATACTGTTATTTACAGTATGGCTGATCTGTTTACTTTATAAGATGAGCATTAAGGTGAGTGTGAAGTATTTTATACAGAAAATCTTCCTCCTCTGAAAGATTCTTTAACAATAAGGTAAGAGCTGCCATTTTTGTCCATAGAATGCAACAGAGCTGGTACTTTAGCCAACCTTCATGAGAGCTACCAACATGGCAGCTGTCCCTAGTATGAATCATTCCATATATGTAGATAATTAGTTCCTTGTGCCTTGCAGCCTATGGCAAAATGTTAACTAAACATTCATAGACAAATAATGACTATAAGCCCTTCCTACCTGTTTAAGAGAAAATAATGGAAAACAGATTCTGCTTCACATATAACCTAAACATTAATTATAAAGTATTATCCTTTATAATTAGGCATTAGATGTATGTGAGTTTATCATAGTCTAGATTCCAATGAGATCAAGAAATATAAGCTGGAAAATAAAGTGTTCATGAAACTCATCACAGAGAGATCATCTGACATTTTTTTAGGAAACAACTAAGCAAAAGTTTGAACTTAATTACAAAACTTGCCTATAGTAACATAGTGATTAGAATGAAAGGACAAACTTCAAATGAGTTCATATCTCCCCTTAAGCACCTCATCTCCAGTATAAACATTCCCAGTTTAGACAGCTTTTCTTTATAAGTGAGACTTAACCAGCTTAGTTTTCTTTCTGTGGGCTAAATTTGAGTACTGAGAACCAAAACTGTACTGTATATAGGGTTTGGGGGACTGGAATTCTTAATATATTGTTACACAATAAAGAAAGCTATGTGGTTTGTTTTTTTTGGTCCATTCTTTAGGGAAACCAGTGCACTACTATGTATACCAGACTTCTGATTTCAGTGCCTTCCTTCATGGTCAAAGTCAGCGCAGATTTACTTGGAGAAGTACATAACAATAAGGATGTGGACATATAGCTGCCTTTTGCATACAGCTTCACTAAGTGTTAGGGGGTAATGTATTCAAGTAATAAGTAGTGACACAAATACCTGAAGTTTAACAGTGGGGTGATCCCAATTTTATTGCTGTGCTCTGGATCAAACGTTTCAGGACAATAGTATGCCCTTCCTGAAATGATAACCCACCATAGAGACAATGGGGGCAATGTAGGTAGGCTTTGCTTACTAGTTATCCCGTTATCCTTTTTACTTTGTCAGATATCTTCTGGAGAAGGAAAGTCATTTTGGCATTTTACTGCCAATAGATTTGCCACATTAGTGCCACCTAGAACACTATATTTATTCTGCAGAAAAATGTATCATACCTGAGTAAAGTGCCTTAGAAGCTTTCTCTGATTGCAGCTGCCATTTGCTTGGTGTTCATAGCTTCATATTTAAAGTTATAGCTGTTTTATGGCTCAGATCACACATTCCTAAGGGTGGGGGGAGTGAGTTTTAGAAATTCTTATGGGAGAGGGGAGAGAGCTGCACAGACTCTGGCCCTGGGAATAAGGGATGTTTCTGAGAGAGGAAGTCAGATACCCTAAAAACATGCTTACAAAAAAGGAGACAAGAAATCATGTGTTTCTTTTGATAGAGGACTCTGTGCTTATGGCTGTATTTACATAGACCATTCTGATAAAGCTTACTTAGTTTTTACCTTTCCTTGTCCTTTAATGCAACTTACAATGAAAGAAAAAACAGAAAGGCGTCATATAGCAAAAGCGTTATTCAAGAGTATAATTATTTTGTGATATTAATAATGGTCAGCATAGGATATCATGCATGCCACTTGGAAAAGGAGGTGGCAGGGTGAGCCTAAAGTTTCAGTCAATTCTGTTTCATTTGTAGATTTTAAGGGCCAGGTTAAAGACATTTTGATTGAGCAGCTTTGAAGAAATACACATGAAGTGACGTTATTTAAATTTGTTGGTTGTAAAAATATGTTTCTGACCCAGTTCAATGTGCTATCAGAGCCAAGTCTGTACACAACTGAATGGAGGTAATAAATGGCATCTATTTACATTTGCACTCTAAGTACACAAATACATGAAACCTTTAATCTTCAATCAGAAAAGAAGTGTGTCAATTCCAAGGAAATACTGGGGAGGCAAGACCTTTTATATCTGATCGATTGGAGAAACAGTTTCTAAAATACTTAGTTATTCTGTGCTTTTAAATTACAGAAATAAAAACCAATCCACGGGGCAGTGAAAAAGCCATGGATAGAAAAATTGCTTCTCATGGAATTATCTGGCTAATTTAGTGATGCCTGTTGAGTAAGTACCTAAAATGCACTTGTGTTTGTCGTACATAAAATTGATTTGTTTGAAAATGCAGTTTATTACAGGCATACATCTCAAAGTGAATTCTTCTAAATCTCCCACCAATTTCATTTTATAAGGCATACTCCCAATTTCCTCTCAGTCTTTGAGATGAAGGCTATTTTTTTTTTCCACTTTGTAAAGGAAAAAAGCAGCAATTCTGTGTCCTGATTTTCCCTGCAAGTAAGGCAGGTTTTATTTCCGCTGTGATTGTTACAGTTTTTAAATGATGTTCTTTGGATACTTTCTGCCCATATTTTTATATAGAAATAAAGTAGTTCATTACAAATGTATCTAAAATCGTATGAATATTATTTCTTGCATAACATGTAAATGAACAATTGTAGTATTACTCAATAGCAGAGCGTATCTGTTTATGTTTTGAATTAGCACTTTCCTTGTACAACATGTCCCGCATGCTTAAATCCACATTTGTTGCTTCCAGCCTTTCCAATTTGCATCTGGACCAAGAAGCGGTTCTTAATGACTAGAACTAATCTCCGATTGGCTGGAAGCATTTTGGGAGGACATAGCAGGAAATGTTTACAGCACAGCTCTCAAGCAGAGATAAAGAATGCAAAAGCAACACAAATATTAAAGAATGTGTTTGGCTGAATACAAATAATAAAAAGTCTAAATTCCTTTTGTATAGTATGTTGATGGGATGTTTGAGAATGTAAAATGTCTGTATTTTTATGGAAGGGATTAAGAGTAGGGAATTCCTATTTCATTTTGTGAAACAAAACAACATTTGCATGGCTCTTGGGGTTCTACAAATATAACCTGTTAAGGCCTGAAATGTCATGTAGGCCCATACTTCAATATTGGTCATAAAGAATAGCTTAATCATACAGGTATGGGATCCCTTATCTGGAAACCCATTATCCAGAAAGTTCTGAATTACAGAAAGGCCATCTCCCATAGACTCCATTATAAACAAATAATTCTAATTTTTAAAAATGATTCCCTTTTTCTCTGTAATAATAAAACAGTACCTTGTACTTGATCCCAACTAAGATATAATTAATCCTTATTGGAGGCAAAACAAGCCTATTGGGTTTAATTAATGCTTAAATGATTTATAGCAGACTTAAGTCATGGAGATCCAAATTACGGAAAGATCCCTTATCTGGAAAACCCCAGGTCCCGAGCATTCTGTATAACGGGTCCCATACCTGTAATACATATATATCTCCTCCTTTAAATCCCCAAACATGGACAAATGGATGAATATTGCTACAAAGTAATCTCTCTCATCCATGACTGAGGAAATGTATATACATGTATACAATTTTGTCAGTGTTTAGTCCTATTTTGTAGAATAGGTAGATTCTCAACAATGGATTAACTAATCATTTGATGCCTTTTTTTCTGTGACACTGACAGATTTATGGTTACCATTATTATGATGTTATTTTGTGATTTTTTTTTTAAATTGTAAACCTTAGGCTGAAACATAATGAGCCTGTTTTACTCTTACAGTATTTATTTGTTCCACCTAAAATGTATTGTTGGGTTGCATTAAAAAAAGCAAGTAATGAAATAACCCTGCAACCCTGTCAAGTTCTATGACACTAAATCATAGGCCTTTGATTAAGTGCCATTGAACATGAAACGTGTAGGATGACTGTTTGACTATGGCACTTCAATAAACTGATCTTCTTTAAGAATTCTGCCTGGAGATTTGCTCAGTAAGTGCCTGCTCTTCATTATATGGGGAAATCTTCATTGCATAGGGGGAAGGAGCTTATCTAACAAGGAATAGAAATGCATATGCTATTGCAGAGCTAAAAACGCTTTCACAGAAATGTCATTTCATCTTACAATTGACAACTCATGGATTTCAGCAAAATTTTCCATGTTCATATTAGGGCCACCATAGAATCCATATCTTCCAAAGCCATAGAAGGTCAGAAGATCAATAGGGATCATTAGGTATTCTTCAGATCAGTAGTGAGTCTTAAGACAATATAGGGTTGATTCACTAAAGTGCGATAATGTTGATGCGAAAAAAACGTGCGATTCACTAAAGTATTATTGCATGCGTTAAGCCGCATATCGCGTGCGTTAAACAGCAACCGAATGCATTAATTTACCACATTGCGTTAATTCTCGCGCAGAAATAATACTAACGCATGATTCACAAACACTTAGGGGCCCATTTACTTACTCACGAACCGGCCGAATGCGTCCGATTGCATTTTTTTCATAATGATCGGTATTTGGCGATTTTTTCTGAAAATTATCGCAACTTTTTCATTGCCATCCGAATGTTGCGCATAATCTGGCGATTTTTTCATAGCGTTAGAACATTGAGTCCTATGGGAGGCTTCCAAAATCATGCTAAGTCTGAAAGTTTCGGCCGCCGCTTACGAGCGCTCAATACGAAAAAGTCGCGACAAGATACGAGCGAATCGTAATGACTACGAAAAAGTCGCGTTTTTTCGTGAAAATCGTATTGGTAACGAAAAAGTCGCGACAATTTCCGAAAAGTCGTAAAGGCGCCGAAAAAATCGCAAAAAATACGAAAAAGTCGCAAAATGTTCGTTTTCCAATCGGAATTTTTCCAATTCGGATTCGAATTCGTGTCTTAGTAAATCAGCCCCTTAGACTACTTGGAGCAGGCGGTAATTATAGAAAAGTACAGTTCATGAGCTTATGGCAACACAATATGGACTTTGCATTGGGATTTATTCAAGTCTGTGTTGGCCCTAGAGTGATGTAGCCTCCAGTTTGCAGGGAAATGGTCATTTTCAGAAAAGTAGTTTTACGAACGTAATGGCGTGTATGGCTAATATGGCATGCGAGCAATAAATAGCGCACATGCGTTAATTAGCGCACGTGACAAGTAGCGCGCTGCGTTAATTAGCGCGCGTTGCGTCACATACCTTCTCGACTTAAATAAAGCAAATAGCATCACATCTAAATTAACGCAAATATACTTTTAGTGAATCGTGCATTAAGACGTAAAATTTTTATAAACAGAATCGCACTTTAGTGAATCAACCCTTATATATATAATAACGGCATAAATCTAGGTCAACTGGGATCTAGACCTTCTTATTTAAAATTACTATTTAAAGTCCATATAATAAGATTGTATGATAGTTTGGCTGTAAAGAACTTGCTTAAACACTTGAATGCAAAATGTGAACATAAGAACACTTTTTTTATTTTGCTAGTATTATGTTCTTTACAGGAATAAATATAGGGAGAGAGATTTGGAAGGATTAATTTCTCGCTGAATAGTATCAACTTTGTTCTTAATTCAGAAAGCCAAATTGGATATAGGGATATACTTGTGAGAGGATGCCAATAAGAAAGGAAAGATAAGACCTTCTTTAGAGTACAATTAATAAAAGCAAACTTGTCCCAAAACAAAGTTTTACTAACAGCACTATTAATTATTCTGTCGGAACTCAAGATATTACTGACCTTGGCAATATTACAGGTAATTTTCACACAAGAACAAACAGTTCTCAAAAAACCCTCCCAGTGTTCTAAGAGTGAAACAAACAGATTTTTTTTATGCACGACTGCCTAATCTACCTCTTTTATGATTCAAGGAAATAATTTTAGACATTAAAGGACAACCTTAATATTTAACCCACTGGCCACATCACAGAAAACTCTGGCATCAGGTGGCCAGCAGAGTGTATATAGTCTTGTTGTAGGTAAGGTCAGCAGTACTGATAACTGATCAAGAAAAGTAAGATGTATGGCTGAGAACATGCTATAAAAAAGGGAAGAACTTGTTTTTATGGTAGGTTTGTACACTCCATATCCACTATATTACTGTAAATAAGACTCTAGAGCAGAAGTATTTTATTTTCTGCAATAAAAGATCTCACTTTTGTTTTCATCATGAATCAGCTATATTGTAGAAAGTCTGATATGTCTGTAACAGCTACTAATGTAAAAGGTACCATTAGCTTTTTGCTAATAAGTTCTGTGTTCCGTAGTGTATAACTTTAACGTTTATTAGTAAAAATTGTTATTAAATTGTTTTAGAAACATTGAAAAGGACTGATTTTTATTGGTGTTTATATGTGTGTTAAATTATTTTCCTATTTATTTTTATATTATTATTATATTACTGTGTTGCCTCAGCTATATAACCTTTTATACCTGGTGGAATTCATGTTGTCTGCCCCAGTACCAAGCATGATGCAGGGATTGGAATGGCCATCATACCTATTCTTTAATTTAATTGCTCTGGTGATAGGTGCTCTGTAAGTGATTGCTCTTTAAGTGGGACTCTGTAAGTGGAGTTATAAACTCAGGAGTTAAACACTAAGGGAGTTAAAAATAAGGTAAAACAAGGTATTTACTACAAGTCCTTACACCTATTTTTGTTTAACTGTTCTTGTAACTGGGAGAATGAGTGGTAGCAACATTGAAGGTCTGACACAGTGCACAGCCTGCCACATGTATGCAGTTGTGGAACAACAGTTCCAAAGTGCATACCTCTGTTGTGGATGTGAGCGAATTGCCACTTTAGAGGCTCGCGTTAGAGTCCTAGAGGAACACGTCGCAACACTGCGTTCAATCAACAATCTTGAGAGGGGTCTCTTGTTAACTGAACAAGAACTAGTGGGGTCAGATAGTAGGGGGGGAGGGGAGCAGCAAAAGGATGATAGGGCAGTAAGCTGGGTGACAGTTAGAAAATCTAGTGTGGGGAAAAGGAAAAGGGAGGCTGCTCCAGGGTTTGCGCATCCCAACAGATTTGCCAGATTGTGTGAAGAAGATGGGAGTGTGAACTCTGGATTGGCGGTTCTAGGTGAGGCTGATCTCTCTAACAGCCGGGAGACCAGTTTCACTAGTAGTGGTGGGGAGGAGAGCAGAGCTAGGCCTAAACAGATGGTGGTTATAGGGGATTCGATCATTAGGAAAGTGGACAGGGTAATCTGTCAAGCGGATCGCTTCAACCGGACAGTTTGCTGTCTTCCTGGTGCCAGGGTTCGGCATGTGGTTGATCGGGTTGACACATTATTGGGAGGGGCTGGGCAAGACCCGGCTGTCTTGGTACATATCGGTACTAACGACAAAATGAACGGTAGGTGGGGGACTTTAAAGAGTGAGTTCAGGGATCTAGGCTCTAAGATTAGGCAAAGGTCCTCCAATGTCATTTTTTCGGAAATTTTGCCGGTGCCGCGTGCAAGTTTAGGGAGACAGCGGGAGCTTAGGGAGCTAAATGCGTGGCTAAAGTCTTGGTGTAGGAAGGAAGGGTTTGGGTTCCTAGAGCACTGGGCTGACTTTTCCTTGGGGTACAATCTATACAGCCCTGACGGATTGCACCTCAATGGAAGGGGGTCTGCTGTGCTAGGGGAGAGAATGGTTAAGAGGTTGGAGGAGTGTTTAAACTAGACAAGGGGGGGGTGGGTGAGCTAGAATTCCATGGGAAAATTAGTGTAGACGGGGTAGGGGGACTAGCAAAGGGTTGTGGAGGAGGAGTGAGGGGGGCATATAGTTTATCAGATAAGGAGCTTCCGTTACAAGGAAAGCAGTCTCATAATTGCCTTAGCTCTAATTCTCCCTTAGCTAATGTAAACATCAGAGGGAGAAGTAATAATCTCCGCTGCATGCTGGCTAATGCGCGTAGCTTGTCGGGTAAATTAGGGGAGCTGCAAGCTATTGCATGTATTGAAAATTATGATTTAATAGGTATCACTGAGACCTGGTGGGATGATAAATGCGACTGGGCTGTGAATTTAAATGGGTATACACTTTTTAGGAGGGACAGAGAGATTAAAAAGGGTGGAGGGGTTTGTCTTTACGTAAAGTCAGACTTAAAGCCATGTAATAAAGACATTACCAATGAAAACGTCGAATCTCTTTGGGTAGAAATTTCAGTAGGGCTGAAGGTCACAAAGAAAATGATCATTGGTGTATGTTATAAACCACCCCGTATAGATGAGGGGGATGAGGCCCAGCTATTGTTGCAAATGGAGGAGGCTTCAAAACTGGGTCAAGTTGTTGTTATGGGGGACTTTAATTATCCGGACATTGACTGGAGTAATGGGGTGGCTAAGTCAGAAAAAGCTAGTAGGTTTGTAAATATGCTAAATGACAACTTTTTATTTCAGGCAGTTCAAGAACCCACTAGGAATGACGCTATTTTGGACCTGGTGATTTCTAATAATAATGAACTTATCTCTAACATTTGTGTGGGTGAGCATTTGGGGAACAGTGATCACAACATGGTCTCCTTTGAGATAATGCTGCAGAGACAGCGCTATAAGGGAGTAACTAAAACACTCAATTTTAGACGTGCAGACTTTGCCAGTATAAGGGCATCTCTGCAATGTGTCAACTGGGAAAGGCTTTTCATGGGGTTAGACACAGAAGGAAAATGGAACATCTTTAAAACATTGCTTTGTAGGTATACACAACAGTATATCCCCCTAGTAAGCAAGGAGAGGCATCGCAAAGCAAAACCTTTATGGCTGAATAAAAGTGTTATTGTCGAGGTTGGTAAGAAAAAACGTGCTTTTAGGGCATTCAAGTTAGCTGGGACAGCAGAAACTTTCATCAGGTACAAGGAAGCAAATAAAGCATGCAAAAAAGCTATCAGGCAAGCTAAAATAGAGATGGAAAGGGATATTGCTGGTAGGAGTAAAAAGAATCCAAAATTATTTTTTAATTATGTGAATAGTAAAAAAATGAAGCAAGAAGGGGTGGGAACTTTATTATCACGGGGGGGTACGTTGGTTGATGAAAACGGGGAAAAAGCTGAAATTTTGAACTCTTATTTTTCATCTGTCTATACATCTGAGGAGCCAGATAATGAAGGCTTCCCTTGTAATATGCCCAGTTCTAGTAATTTAGCTACTGACGCATGGGTCACTCGGGAGGAAATTCAAAAGAGACTTGAACATGTAAAGGTAAACAAAGGTCCAGGGCCGGATGGGATTCATCCCAGGGTATTAAATGAGCTGAGCGCTGTGATTGCCAAACCTCTTCACTTAATTTTTCAGGATTCATTGAGGTCTGGCATGGTGCCAAGAGACTGGCGGATTGCTAATGTGGTGCCGTTATTTAAAAAGGGATCCCGTTCTCAGCCTGAAAACTATAGGCCTGTTAGTCTGACATCAGTAGTAGGAAAACTTTTGGAAGGGGTAATAAGGGATAGGGTACTTGAATACATTGCAGTTCACAATACTATTAGTTTGTGCCAGCATGGTTTTATGCGTAACAGATCTTGCCAGACTAATTTAGTTGCCTTTTATGAGGAGGTGAGTAGGAACCTTGATGCTGGAATGGCAGTTGATGTCATCTACTTGGACTTTGCTAAAGCGTTTGATACAGTACCTCACAGAAGGTTAATGATCAAATTAAGGAATATTGGCCTAGAACATAATATTTGTAATTGGATAGAGAACTGGCTGAAGGATAGAGTACAAAGAGTGGTTGTAAATGGAACATTTTCTAATTGGACCAGTGTGGTTAGTGGAGTACCGCAGGGATCAGTCCTTGGGCCTTTGCTGTTTAACTTGTTTATTAATGACCTGGAGGTGGGCATAGACAGTATTGTTTCTATTTTTGCTGATGACACTAAATTGTGCAAAACTATAAGTTCCATGCAGGATGCTGCCGCTTTGCAGAGCGATTTGACAAAATTAGATAACTGGGCAGCAAACTGGAAAATGAGGTTCAATGTTGATAAGTGCAAAGTTATGCACTTTGGTAGAAATAATATAAACGCAAACTATCTACTGAATGGTAGTGTGTTGGGGGTATCCTTAATGGAGAAGGATCTAGGGGTTTTTGTTGATAACAAGTTGTCTAATTCCAGGCAGTGTCATTCTGTGGCTACTAAAGCAAATAAAGTGCTGTCTTGTATAAAAAAGGGCATTGACTCAAGGGATGAGAACATAATTTTGCCCCTTTATAGGTCCCTGGTAAGGCCTCACCTTGAGTATGCAGTGCAGTTTTGGGCTCCAGTCCTTAAGAAGGATATTAATGAGCTGGAGAGAGTGCAGAGACGTGCAACTAAACTGGTTAAGGGGATGGAAGATTTAAACTATGAGGTGAGACTGTCGAGGTTGGGGTTGTTTTCTCTGGAAAAGAGGCGCTTGCGAGGGGACATGATTACTCTGTACAAGTACATTAGAGGGGATTATAGGCAGTTGGGGGATGTTCTTTTTTCCCATAAAAACAATCAACGCACCAGAGGTCACCCCTTTAGATTAGAGGAACGGAGCTTCCATTTGAAGCAGCGTAGGTGGTTTTTCACGGTGAGGGCAGTGAGGTTATGGAATGCCCTTCCTAGTGATGTGGTAATGGCAGATTCTGTTAATGCCTTTAAGAGGGGCCTGGATGAGTTCTTGATCAATCAGAATATCCAAGGCTATTGTGATACTAATATCTACAGTTAGTACTAGTGGTTGTATTTATAGTTTATGTATGTGAGTATATATTGGTAGGTGTGGGTTAGGTGTGCTGGGTTTACTTGGATGGGTTGAACTTGATGGACACAGGTCTTTTTTCAACCCTATGTAACTATGTAACTATGTAACTATGTCTTGGTTGGGGTCACTAGCTTTCAATTTTTCACATGATTGTTTAGTAACTGTACATTCATGTAATGTGTAATCATTTTGCAGACCCTTGAGTATAATGACCATTAACCCTATGTATTATTGCCTCCTGTATGTTGCAAAGTATTAACAAATGCAGCATTTGACATCATTATTCCTACTGAAGCAATAAGAACTTTATGGGATGAACCATACTGTCTGACAATCTATAGCTTCAGTTCAAGTTTTCAGTACTAAATGCTATATCTGTAGACCTTAACTACCAAGGACAGTCATGCATATACAAAAGGAACACTTCTAGCTCATTATAGTTACAGAAAGATGAAGACGTAGAATAAATGCATGTGGATCCACATAGATGTAACCAAAAGGGGAGGAGGCACAAGGAAATGAATGCAAAGAAGGTCCAAACAAAATAAATAGATTGTCCTCTGATCTAGTTTGGGAGTATACTGCAAGAAACATACAGCATAAGGTGGCTTAGTAGTTTACAGAGTCATATTTGTGGCAACTGGCAAGAATACCATGTTTTCTGTCTTGTAAACCTGTAGTTTGGCTAGTGGTCTTAAGGCAAATTAGCAAATTAACTTATATGTATAAATAGGGGCACCTTCTATTTTCTTAAAAGAATGGTAACACCAAAAATTGTAAAGTTTATCAATATAATTATATATTCAGTATATATATATATATATACTATTATATACGATTGCCCTGCACTGGTAAAAGTTGTGCGTTTGCATAAGAAACCCTGCTATAGTTTATATAAACAAAGCTATTGTGTAGCCATAGGTGTAGCCAGTGGTGTAACTTGGTTAGGAGAGGGGTGAGGGAAGAGGCGCTGCAATACAGCAATAACTGCAGCAAATGGATTGGTTGCTATGAGTTACTACCCACACCACTACAAGCATGTCAAAACATGCTCAGGGTTGATAAATGACCCCCAATGCCCCTAAAGTTAGAATAAGGTATAAAACTCAACTAAACTCACAAAAATATATTGGAAAAATAAATGCAATTAGGTTTTAGATATAGAATAGACATTTGATAAATATTCTTGTTAATGCAAAGAATTAAAAGCTACTTGTAGTAAGTAAAATGCAGGAAAATATTGCATTAGAGATAATTACACTATGTTTTACTGTTCTCTGCTAATCCTCTTAAATACAATTAGTAGCCACATAAAGATTTTACAGCTATGGAAAATATTTTTCTTGGATATATCTAGGTCATAATGTTGGATATTCAACTTCACAATTATTAAGTGATATGGTATTTCCCACAAATTAAACTAATACTCTGATCTGGCTCACATGAACACTTATTAAGTAAATTACAATGACTCATTGGCTGTATACAAGAGCACCATTGTGTTATTCAGAGTGGACAAGAGGATTACTTTTTTAATAGGCCAGTCACAGTTTAATTATAGTTTGTTTCAGTCTAAGCTCTTTTGACTTCTAATAATGCTGACTGCATCTGAAAGCTATATAGGCTTCAAGGTTTTCATCATATGCACACTTTACTCATACAACACTCTAGCCTAGATATAGGATTTGAGTTTAGTTGAGTTTAGTTAATAAAGCTGAATGGAGGAATTCAGAAATCCAATTCCAGATGTAAGGAGCAGCAAGACAGAACGATGGAAGATGGCTGTGGATATGGGTGGTAAGAAAGAAAGAGAAATGCAAAACTATTTTAGGCACCATTAAAGGAGAAGGAAAGGTAAAAACTAAGTAAGCTTTATCAGAAAGGTCTATGTAAATACAACCATATGCACAGAAATGCTGCACTGAGTCCTCCATCAAAAGAAACACAGGATTTCTCCTCTCTTTTTTTTGTAAACATGTTGTTTGGCTATCTGACTCACAAAAATCCTCAATTTCTGTGGCCACAGTCTGGGCAGTTCTCTCCTCTTTCCCCTCTCCTGCTCCCCCCCTCCCATTAGAATGCTAAGAACTCCCTCCCTTGGGAATGTGTGATCTGAGCTATAACGGCTATAGCTGCAATTAGGAAGCTACTTAAAATGGCAGCTGCTGTCTTAAGCAAACAGAGAAAGCTTCTAGGACTCTTTCCTCAAGTATGGCAATGCTTTCTGCAGAATAAATATAGTGTTGTAGGTGGCACTAATGTGGTGAATCTATTGGCAGTAAAATACGAGTAATGGCTAAATAGTAGGTTAAGGCTGGCTCCCATTTATTTTGTTGCCTGGTTATATGCTTTCTTTGCAGCTATCATGAGCTATCATGGCCACACAAACCACTCCTGACCAAGTCAACAGCTTTTTGTCCCATATATAGCGCCAATACAATGGCCTGGCCTTCACAACTTATATCTTGTTGGGGATCAACCAGATATCTATCAGGCAGCTAAAATGCAGTCAGGTGACAACTGCACCTGGCTATTGATACAATGCTTACACAAAAGATCTGCATAGGCCCTCTTTTATGATCCGATCATTAACCCAGAGGGCAAATAACCAGATCAGCTTCAGCCAAATTGGGCAAGGATCCACTTGTTTGGAGCAAATCTTTTTATGTATAGCCAGTGTAAAGTTTTTGAATTAAACATGGTTATAAATGCAGGTTTAAAAGGGACACTACCTATTTTTATAAAATAATATATTACGTTCTTGAAAACAAATCTAAGATTCAAATAGCAGTAAAACTAGCAGTCTTGCCAGGTTCAAGTGTACACACAGGGGGTTATTGATAACATCTTAGTACTGATGTGGTTCCACATCCTGAACTTGTGTCAACATGCAATAGTTCCAAAAAAGGCAGTCTACAGCAACAATTCATTTTTTGGACATCATTGGATGAACACAACTGTAGCCAGCAGGTTATAGTTCATGCATCTGCAGGATTCCGCCCATAATGACAGATACAGCATGGTTGCCACCAGTCTCACAGAGTTCTGCATTCTTTTTGTGAAGTTGCTAAGCAGATGTAGACTGATATTATGTTGGTCCTAATAAATAGAATTATTTTCATAAGTGTAAAATATTTATGGTGGTGCTGGTTATGGCACAATTGAAGAATTACTCTGTGAGGGGAAACTAACAATAAAAATAGTCTGAAAACATTTCCAGAGACATTGTTTACACAACAAGTATGTGAACAAATGTTATGATGCAGAACTTTTGGAATCACATTTATAAAATACACAGCACTTGACAGAAATATTATTTCTCCCAGTGGACTGACAGAAGAAAAGGGAACATGCTGTCCTTTTGTCAGTGTATTTTCAGAAAATATGAAATCATTACAATTATTGTTAGTCATGGCCTGATGGAAATTATATGAGCCAAAGAAAGGCTTTGCATTAGGTGAAGAACACATCAGTGAACTGTAAACTTTGGAAGGTGATCAACAAACACCAGTAACAGAGTTATGAGACAATAAATGCCATTGGGTTTAGTCCCAGTCATTAAAGCGGCACTGTAACATATATCATTTCTGGTGTGGGAGCAAAGAACATAGGTTAACTTCTACTTAGCTATACTTGCATGAACTGGGAGATGGCCATAAAGTAATTTATACAGTATGGCCGTATATACAGTATAGTGCTTTATAAAGTATAGGCAAGACAATGAAGGGCGAGTATGAAGCTTTAGAAAATGTTAAGCACATTTCATAATAAATGGACACATTTCATGCAAAGACCCTCCTTTATATAAGCAAACATTTTTGACCAGATAGAATTGAAGCAAGGTGAGAAGCAAGGGTTATAAAAAAGCAGCTGTAATAAAGAAGGCTAGTAAGGTACAGTGGAACTGGGGACAGGGCATTGGAAAAGAGGCTGGATGGGGATGGGAAAGGACTTACTGTTACAATGCAAGTTTCCAATCAACCTATAGAGAGCAGTAAATTTAATATATACTGTGAAATTTCACTCATATGGTAGCCTTGGCAATAACTTCTCAAAGTTATTGACCACCATTATATGCTTGACCCATAGGAGTAAGCACCTAGGATGTCAGCCCTCCATTAACCTATATTTAAATACTTCAACAGTGACACATAGGGTAACTTTAAAGAAATCCATCTGTTTTTTTCTGAGGTTTTAAAGAGATATTTAATTGTAACAGTGTATAACAACTTAAAGGGGTGGATCACATTTAATTTAACTTTCAGTATGTTACTGAATGTGCTATTCCTAGCAACTCTGAACTGGGTTTTCAGCTTTTCAACTTTCAAATGGGGATCACTGACCCTTTTGCTCTGTAAGGCTACAATTCTATTGTAACTTTTTTGTTACTTATTTTTATATCCAGGCCTCTTCTATTCATATTCCAATCTCTTGTTCAAACCACTGCCTGGTTGTTAGGGTAAATAAGAACCTAGGAACCAGATAACTGCTGAAGCTCCTGAATAAAAAGCTAAATAACTGAAAAACCATATACATTAAAAAAATAAAGACCATCTGTAAATTGTCTCTAAATACCTATATCTACATCATACTGAAAGTTAATTTAAAGGTGAACTACCCTTTTAACAGCAACTCACAGGTTTTGTTCATTAACCAGAAATAGCTACACTGCTCTCTACAGCAAAGTCCATTTGGGCAGCTTGTCCATATATCAACTTTTTAACAGACTTGGCTCAGGTGTAGTATCATCTCCCTAATTTAACAAGTACCATAGACACTTCCTACATCCCATTTCCCTTGGTAGAGACCCCCCCCCCCCAAAGTGGTAACTCATCACTCCCAGCACCAGATACTGATTACACACAGCCTCTCTTATTCTCTTTATATGCTGGGTCTCATAGAGCATTCTGGGAGCTATGGAACTGGCTCACAGTACTTTAATTCTTGGGAGAAGTGCGGTGTGCGCAGCAAATTTTCGTAAACTGGAAGTGACGTCACTGGGAAGCCATGTCACCATCAGTAGCAGTTGATCATCCATTGTGCATGCATGGCTCCTTTGTTGTCGCAAAATATTTCTGCACATGCGTACACTGAATTTTTGCAGGAAAGTTAGAAAATCAGGGGAATAAGGTAGAGTGACTTCAGGGAATATAGGAGGGGTTGACAGGTCTGTATATGTCTCACATATTATGTTTTACATATTATATACTTTTATATTTCATTATAGCAATAAACAGTATATATTTATAGTTATTGCTTCCTACCAAACCACATATACTACTGTATATACTCCAATATTTTTTATTGGCTGCGAATTCCTCATTTTGGATAAAGTACTCAGTTTAATTGACGCACCACCGTTTAATTCAGGTTGTTTCCTTTTAAATGAATCGATTATTTCAGCGTGTAACATAACTGTTGTTTTTAGGTAGTAGGTATACAGTTTAGTAAGGTTGTTTTCTATTTTTGAAAACCTATTTGCAGTGAAACCATATACAGTATGTGACATTTTTCCTTTACTGCATCAAATCAGATAGTTAAATCAAATCAAAGCCTGGCTTAGACCATATCAGGGCTCAACATTATGTTTCTACAGACAATATTGATATTAGCCTCACCCTGAATTATTACACTTGCAACATAATTAAACAATAGCAAAATATGTAAAACAATAAATTAGACTAAAACAGAGTCAGTACAATATCAGGTCCCCTCTTAATTGCATTAACTCAAACCAAAAATATTTCCAAATACTAATAAGCATTTATTTATTCAGTTTGCATTTCTTTCTCTTGTGTGTCTATAAAAGTTTTTCTACTGGTCTGGGAAATATAGAACTACAGTTTATAGAAGGTAACTTTAGTAGAATGGCACAATAAGTAGTATATCTGCAGACTTCTCATTGATAGACTAATTATTGAACATTTATGGCACAAACAGAAAATTCAAAAGAAGGTGTGAAAATTTTTGGAATTCCCTGAAGCAGTAGTACTGGCAAACACCTTTACAAATGCTAGGAGAGAATTTTTATGTCCGATTTTGTTTGTTCATTCAGCTTGTTCTGCATGACACCCTGCAATCTGGTTTCCACCCGCAACATTCCACTAATATCTCGGCTCTAACTCAAATAATAGCTGGCAAGGAACTTGCTAACAGCAGCATCTGACTTTTTGTAATTTCTTTTAGGATGTGTCATAGCTGGTCACCGAACCATGCTGCCAAGTCTAAATTCAGACAGTATCTCCTATAAATATACTTGTGGGTTATGCAGGTATGGGACCTGTTATCCAGAATGCATGGGGCCTGGGGATTTCCTGATAAGGTGCCCTTTGGTAATCATTTAAACATTAAATAAACCCGACAGGACTGTTTTAATAATAAGGATGAATTATATCTTAGTTGGGACCAAGTACAAGGTATTGGTTTATTATTACAGAGAAAAAAAGACAAATATGTTTAAAATAACTATTATTTAACATTATGCACACCAAAAACTAAAAAATCATATAAGATACCTTTGTAACTATATGACAATAACTATAATTACCAGATCTAATAATATTTAACTTGGGGGACAACACAGATATAAAACATCAATAAACCCGTTATTTACTAGACATATCCTGCATTAAAACCCCCAAAATTTTTTTTTTATAAACATTATCTAATGTAATGTAACTTATTGCTCAAGTCTGCATAAGCAATCTTCTTTAAATCAAGAATTGTCCACTATGTCCATTATGTTTAATAAACTGTGCTGTTATAAAACCACAGAATGAGTTAATAAATCGAGCATTGGTTAAAATCATGACCTTAGCTAACCCAAGAAGACAAACTGTTACTGCTTTTTTTCCCTTTTCTTTTTTTTTTATTTTGGTTTGGCAGCTCTTAATTGGCAGGCTCACAGTGAGCACTTGTTTGGATACTAAACATGCAGGGTACAATTAAAATGTTTGACACTTTTATCCAGAAATTGGAACAATTAATACTTTTCCTTTAATAAAGGCAATGGAAAGGACAAATATCTTGTTAGGTCCCATTCTTTGAATCATTGAAGCTTTGTATAACTTTTTTTGCTTTCTGCATTCATAACGACATTGTTTAGTTCTGGAGCCTCAGAAAAGGAAAGATTATACTTAAGGTATGATAATAAAAAACCATTAAAACCATTAGAAAATAAGATATTACATTCTCATTATAATTCTTAGAGATGCAGTTTAGTCCATGGAATTCAAAGTCATTCACAGAAAAGTATCTAGTAGAATTAAGTCTAAAACAACTGGACTTTTCTGAGTTTTTCTTGAAAACGTTTCACCACTCATCCGAGTGGCTTCTTCAGTTCAAATGACTGGTAGGGAAATCCCCGGTATTTAAACTCTTGATGGTAGTAGAGTCACAGACATCCAATCACAATGGTTCCATTGAACTTGTTCAGTTAGGTGTTGGCTGAAACTGACAGGTGTAAGAAGGTATGATCCAATCACAATGGTACCAAGATTCTCATTGATGAAGGTGTTAATCCTTCAAAGTACATGACTGGAAGTGTGAACTGTTGTGAAACTGCCGGGGTAAGGATGTCAACGCGCCATTGTATGTTGGTGACAAGCGGTGTCTCAGGCCCCCTCCTCTGTTCAGGGATGGTTTTTCCAGGTTGGCATAAATGGCCTCTTTCACACCTCTTTCAAACCATCTGTCCTCTCGGTCCAAAATATGCACGTTACTGTCCTCAAAAGAGTGACCTTTTTCTTTGAGGTGTAAATAGACCGCTGAGTCTTGTCCTGAGGAGTTTGCCCGCCTATGTTGGGCCATTCTCTTACAGAGAGGTTGTTTTGTCTCCCCAATGTATAAGTCTGAGCACTCTTCACTACACTGGACAGCATAGACCACATTACTTTTCATGTGCTTGGGTGTTGGGTCTTTCGGGTGCACCAGCTTCTGTCTCAGGCTTGTCACCAACATACAATGGCGCGTTGACATCCTTACCCCGGCAGTTTCACAACAGTTCACACTTCCAGTCATGTACTTTGAAGGATTAACACCTTCATCAATGAGAATCTTGGTACCATTGTGATTGGATCATACCTTCTTACACCTGTCAGTTTCAGCCAACACCTAACTGAACAAGTTCAATGGAACCATTGTGATTGGATGTCTGTGACTCTACTACCATCAAGAGTTTAAATACCGGGGATTTCCCTACCAGTCATTTGAACTGAAGAAGCCACTCGGATGAGTGGTGAAACGTTTTCAAGAAAAACTCAGAAAAGTCCAGTTGTTTTAGACTTAATTCTACTAGATACTGTATATCATGACCTGGATGAATGAGAATCTTCATAGACATTCACAGAAAAGGTTTATATGTCTTATTGACTGTTTGTATGTGTAATAAGTTCACATTTGATTAATTGGCAATGCAACATATGAAAGGCAATATGGCCATCTGGAGGGAATTTAAAAACTGTTACCCAAAAAGGTGTAACCAAACATGTCAAATTAAGACAGCCACCAAGATGAAAAAGGAGTGGAGGATAGATAGGTTGATCAATTCTGAACAGCTATTTGAGTGGCAATAAAAGGTACAGACTGATTACTTTTCTTATTTGCCTGGAACCTGGTACCCCCAACACTCCCTAGTACCCGCTCCTCTCTGCTTCTGCTTCTCTATCTTCTGTGAGAGGCTGGTTTTGCACTTTCCTATTTCTCTGAGCATACTAGATAAGCTTTATCACTCATTTTTCATATTTGGAAAATTGGCTATGAGGGTTTCCTCCTTTTGACCTTGTGCTTGCTAGAAAGAGAAAGGTGCCCTAAGAGAAATTCCCAACAGGGGTATATGAGAATTGTAGGCAATTTTTAGACAAAAAAGTTATGCCATTTGCTGACTCTGGGTTTGACAAGTGAAAGAGAGAGTTGTCAGCTTCACAGAATAAGCAGTTCTATAGAAAAAATACAAGGAAGATGATTCAGAAGCATCTTTAATATTAGTTTGACCTGACCTGCAAATTTTGCGATAGAAAATTTCTTCCTCTTAACAAATACAGTATATGAAGACTTTCTGCTCAATGACATTTGGCAGAATTTTTTAAGCAACATGTACAACCTTGTACAACAGGGTACATTGAAAGTGATAGTGCTGATATCAACTTGCATTTTGGCTTTGCATTTTGACAGAAACTGAGTTGGCATGACAGCATTGTAAAACTAAAAGTCAAATCTTTCATCCATTTATAATTTGGCTCTTTCATTATTTTTCAGCCAGGTTTTCTCACCCTATTCTCTTAAGATTATTTTCTTCTGTGATTAGGAACACAGAAAGTGCTCAGGCTCATTGCTGGAGTTACTAGCTTTTCTGAAAACCTTATTCCCTAATGAAATACCTGTAAAATAAAGAAAGCACCTCAAAAATGTTTATTAAAAGGTATAGGCCAATGTACAACTGGCTTAAGTCTAGCAACTTATCAAGATTTCATTGCTGAAGAACCAGTGTCTTTAGGGCACTGATTAGGGCCAAAATGGTATGACTAGATACCCCAAGTTCCAATAATACATACAAAACCAAGGCTTCCGTTTTCTACTTTTTTTTCTGACAAAAATTATAGGCTTCACTTTTGGAGATTTGGTAAGATTCAGGTAGATTTCAATGGGGTAAGTATTTAGAAAACTGTCTGTAAGGGTCTATAATCAACATGGTAAACAGAACCACCTTTTCACATATTAGAAGGCAGCTACAAAGTTACTGTTTTCTTGTTGAAATGTTCAAATTGCCCTGTTTGGATCTGTTCAAACCCCTTTTACAGCCTGGATGCAGGTCAACTGTATTCCACAGAATATATGCCTTTATTGTATCAAAAATATAATGCCTTATAATGAAAAGACAGGACCAGACCTATTTGTGCTTCATGGAGAGTTTAAGTCAGTTGGTGTCTTATAATTTATGTATGTGGATACAGGAAATTGAATTCATGGACTTCCAACAGGGCAGTCAACAGATGCTGGCTACAGCTACACTATGATATACATCTGCTGTGTGCCTGACATAAAAAGTCAGTTTAGGCCCAGCCAAAATAGGTAACAAAGTCAATTAGTATAGATCAATTTTATTGTAGCTTCTCTGTTGTGCTTTTAGTGTACAGCATTTAGCCGTTTATATCATGGTGAAGCTCAGCACAATAGGATGCCACTCTAATAACTATTGTACAGTTAATCACTTATTATTTATGAATCACTTGTCCTGTAGGGCCATCAGACCAGTAAAAGAAATCTGCGCACCAGAATTCCACCAACAAGAGATCTGTCTTAATCAGGCAATGCTGTTTATATCATATTGTCTTCTGTCAGCCAGCCAGCCCAGGAGTACAAAATTATAAACCATTCAGTATGACTTAAAGCCCTCTTTGGTGCAGACATAAACTCCTTAAATGATGTCCATATTTCAAAATGCTCCGATGTTCTAAGCTAAATGACTCAAGACAGGTTTAATAAATATCATTAGGAAATAATTCAAAAGTAATAGCCACTGAAATCACCAGATTTGAGCAACAAAGCACATTCTTTAGTGAATATATAAAGAATAATGCACAACCTTTTATGCAAGTCTGAGGTGTCTTCTAAAATCCTAATGTTTTACAACAGAGGTACATTTATTTTATAATACACAACTTTAAGTGACACAATTCCAATCACTAAGCACCAATTATAACTGATGACATCCTTAAGCAGTATATATTGAATAAAATACCCCATTTTGTAAAATATAAGGATATTATAAGTCACCAAGGAGTTCAATAACCATATAAAAGAACGAGGCCAAAGGGCAAGTTAGATACTTATTTATCAGAAGAAATATGGTCTAAGGTCTTCAGTTTGTTACATAAATCCTCTCTAGAACTAGTAAGTAGTGACACTTTTTGACAGGCATAGATTTGCTGCAAAATTCCACATTTTGCCATCGGCAAATGGCGCAAAAATTTGCAGCAACAAAAATTTTCAGAAGGGGGGAAATAGAGAAACGGGACAGATCCGCTAATCACTACTAATTATAAAATAATTACAAGCTGGCACAGTTTGCCTTGTCCAAGTAGAAGATACTCGATGAGTTATTAGTAATTGTATGGACCATCCCATTCAGCCCCTCCCTTTTTCTTTTTTCTGTACCCCTCCATTTTACATCCAAATTCAAGGAATATAAAAAAATAACTTATAAGCTATTCATGGCTTTTGTGTATTATAATGATATAATTTACATGATTATAATGGTTTGTTAAATTCTTAAAGCCTACAGTTGGATGTCCCAGGCATGTAACGTTAGCTTGAGCAGTTGTGCTTTCAAGAACATTTTTCCCCGCTTGCTAGAAAAATAAACAAATCACAGGATTAAACATTCATAATCCACAGTGCTCTGTTATTTTTCTCGACGGCAAATCCAAGTCATCCCCAAGAAAAGATAATATCAAAAGCAGATTTGTCTTGGTTAATGACCCATAAGAAACTTTCTAAGATTAATCTTGCAAGTCCCTATTAACTAATGAAATGCTGGACATCACAATAGAGTCAGTCATGATACTTTCAAACAACACCCCAGTTTTATGCTGCAACATTAAGTCACCACATCCTTATCATGCCATCTGGGTTATGAGATTACATTGGGACATGCCTCTACTCATGGTTGCTATTTTAGTGGACTGAATTCCTGGTTTTTGATCTCAGACAGATCCTAACCTGGTCTTGACTGCCACTTGCCCTGACCAACTGATTAATAAAGTTGCTATTGCTACAGGTCTCTAGTGGAGTCACACATTGGCATTTCCTAGATCCTAATTGATGGAGGTACAATACCATAGTGTCTAACTGTGCCCTGCCCACAGGAATACACAGATTTGTTTCTTACCAGCAGGTAGGTGGCATGTTGAATATTTACAAAGTCACATAACACTGCACCAAAGTGTTTCCAACAGTGTTATACAGTATATTGAGCAAATTATTACTACGGCATGTTTCAAGCTCTTAAACTCTCTTGGAAACTATAATAGTGTTCAGATTGTTCCATCTTTTAGAACAGTAGCTATGCATGAAAGGATTTGTGGTTGCCAGCTACATAGTATAGTAACATTTTCATCACTATAATCTAAGGCTGCAGAACTATGGGCAGAGAAGTTAAAAGTACGGGAATGCAAGCCAATATCTAACCCAGAAAAACATGACTCAACTCTAACAGCACAGAGTCCCTCCACCAATCAGTACATGATGTTGGGCTTACATTATATTTGTACAAGCCCTATGTTTTTTTAACACTGGTTTAGCATAACCCTTACATCCACATTAAATACTGCACAAAATAAATGCAGTTGTTCCTTATTAGCCACATTTGTTTGACATTAATACTGAAGAAGCTACAAGCATTGGCTCCTTTTTTCATTCCAGCAAGACTTGCCAATGGGTGTTCCTTATTAGCTAAATGTTAAAAACATGTTACTAAATGTTCTGCCCAGTCAGAACTACCCGCGTGTATATGAAATAGATCTAAGGAAAAATACCGTCATGCACACACTCTTACAGTAAAAAGAACACCACAATTTTCTAATGCTTTATACAATACATATTATTATATATCCATACACATATATATGATAACATAATAAGATGACAATATATAAATAATAACGGATAAAATAGGGGTTCACCTCATCAAACCCCCCCTAATAAATTGAAATGTAAGTTTACTCCGAATGCTCTTCTGAGTACGGTACTTTAGCATAGTTACATAGTTAAGATGGGTTTAAAAAAGATCTATCAAGTTCAACCCATCCAAGTGAACCCGGCACACACAAACCTATACTGACCTATCTATACACTCACATACATTAACCATATATACCAACATCAATACTAGCTGTAGATTAGTATCACAATAACCTTGGATATTATGCTTGTTCAAGAAATCATGCAAGCCCCTGTTAAAAGCATTAACAGAATCTGCCATTACAACATCACTAGGAAGGGCATTCCACAAACTCACTGTCCTCACCGTAAAAAAAGAACCTACACTGCTTCAAATGAACATTCCATTCCTCTAATATAAAGCAGTGACCTCTGGTGCGCTAGTCATTTTTATAGGACAAAAGAACAACCCCTATCTGCCTATAACCCACTCTAAAAAAAGTGACATTTTTTCTAGAGAAAACAACTCCAACCTTGACATAGACTGTCAAGTTTGAAGTTGTTTTCTTTAGAAAAAGGCACTTTTTTTATCCTTAAGAAGGATATTAATGAGCTGGAGAGAGTACAGAGACGTGCAACTAAACTGGTTAAGGGGATGGAAGATTTAAACTATGAGATTAGACACCTCTTAGTTTAAATCTTTCATCCCCTTTACCAGTTTACCAGTCTCTGCACTCTCTTCAGCTCATTAATATCCTTCTTAAGGACTGGAGCCCAAAACCGCACTGCATACTCAAGGTACACTAACAACACTGGCCCAATTATGTTCCTTTTACCACTCTAGCAATTGAAATTATTATTTTTCTTTATAGAAGTATATGAAAATATGAAGTTTTCAGTGTTACCACTATAATATCATGATTTTTAACAGAATGGCCAGGAGATACTCCCTGCATCAGTAATTTGCCATCTCCTAAGCCAGTCAAAGGGAAACATGAATGTTAATTGGAAAAATGCTCAACTCTAAGCACTTTTTACAAACATTTGTTGGGGTAGTTTAATTACCTTTTAAACAAAAAAAAAAACAACAAAATGAACCAATTGAAAGGAGATTTGTTTTTTTATTATGTGTGTGAAGGGCATAGGCTTCCTTCTGGGTCAGGAAAGAGCTCCAAACCATTTGGTGCAAAACTCCAGCTCCCAAAAGTCACTAAATGTACTGTTTCAATAGCCATCTTATCACAAAAAAACCCAGCTTCTAGTCTTCACAGTCACAACTGTCAATAATCCTGCTAATATGCTCTGTCTCCCTTTCAAGGTCTGGGTTGAAAATGTTTATGGACAGAAAAATCTTAACTATAAACATACTTAACAGTTGATGTCATCTTGTTCTGTAAGAGCTTTGGGTTCTTGTCCTCATATCATCCCGATTAGCCTTTTCCAAATAACAGTATCATGGACCAATAACAAGAAAAAAGGAAAAAAAAGAAAATGCAATAATTGAAGAATGGAGTACAATGTACAATGTTCAAGGAAAGGGCATGTAGTTAAAGAAAGCAGAAAAACATGTCAGCTACAGCCATACTAATATATTAGTACAAACTGTTACAATAAAAAAAAAACCACAACCCAAATATGTCTCTTTGGTTATGGGAATATGAACTAATAAACTATTATTGCATTTCTGACATTTTGCTGCCCTTTGGTGATAAACATTTGATTTATATAATAACTAACACTTCTATGCATTCTCCAGTACTTTGAAAGTGGGGGTACTCTTGTGCAGTACCTGTGGATGGATTTAGTACTCACAGGCAGAAGACTCAGACAGCGTTATGCCTTTTCTGTCAGAGCTAAGCACTAGCTATGGTCAGTGGACAACAGTAAAAAAAAGCTTCTGATTTTATTTCAAGTTTGATATGTTACCCTTCCTTGGAGAAGGGAAACAGTCAGCTACAGATAACAATATATTTTTTTAATATCTAAGTAAGACAAAACTGGAACAGCCTCAAGGTTAAAAAAACAAACAAACTGTGCCATGCTGCAAATATCCTCTAGGCAAACACAACAGTAAATGTGTTAACAACCCAGGCATAACGTAGAGGGATACAAGTGCCATATTTGCTTTCTTTCCTTCCTAGGTTAATTATACTAATATATTTTAAATGCATCCTTCAGACAATATTACCCATTACTATAACAATGAGAGTTAACTTTGTCTGCAAAAATTACTGTTACATAAATGTTTTATCACTTTAGACAAGTAACTTGTAGAAGCTAGCTTTAAGCGCTCTGGCACACAGGGAGATTAGTCGCCCGCGACAAATCTCCCTGTTCGCGGGCGACTAATCTCCCCGAAATGCTATCCCACCGGCGAACATGTAAATCGCCGGTGGGATGGCATATGCGGTGGCGCGATTTCCCTAAAATTGCGCAAGTTGCCTTGAGAGGAAACTTTTTCTTTCGATTTACATTTTCGCCGGTGGGATGGCATTTCGGGGAGATTAGTCGCCCGTGAACATGGAGATTTGTCGCGGGCGACTAGTCTCCCCATGTGCCAGAGCCCTAAGGGTAAAGAAACATGGAGCTACTAGTGGTAGCTACTTGTCACGGCTACTAAAATAGACAATGCTGATCATTTACTGATAATTGTCTCTATGAGTGTTTTATCGGAGGCAATTCTCAGTATTGTCTAGTATTGTCATTTAGTAACTGTGACAAGTAGCTGCTACTAAGTAGTTCCGTGTGTCTTCACCCAAAGGACTGAGAGTTAGGTAATAGATGGAGCCACAATGGCATCCACATCTGGCACACATGGCATGGCTATTAACCTATATAGTTAATATTAAACACTGCTAGCATGTAGACATGTGAAAAAAGACAGGACCAACATTATTGTGTGTATCCCATGCTTGAGTCAATTCCCATTCATCCAAGACAGCAAGCATCAAAAATATTTTACACAAGGGAACAATATTATATAGAGAAATTGGGAACGTGTGATATTTTGTAAATGCAGATCAAACTTTCTTTTGATCTCATCTCTAATTCCTCAAAATAATATCATTCTGTTATGTATGGAACCAGTGAATATCTGAGGGCAGTTAACGGGCAACAAAATACCCCACATCTACCATATCTAACAAACATTCTGCTGGCACAGATATGTTCCCAATCCAAACACCATTAATGGGGCTCACAAAATCTGCTGCCTTCACCTGTACCTTTTTGGGAAATGTAGAGCAACAGAGCTGGGTTTGTAGCTGCCAGATTCTGCCACATCCCTTCCAGTACCCAGGACCTGGACCCCCAGTGATAATTGCTGAGTAGGAGCATGCCACTGGAAGTGGTGATTTATAGATGCAAAATATTGATTAACTATTGTTCCATAGCGTTTAAGTTCTGGTTCGGGACAATGGAAACAACAAGTCTACTGATGCTTAAAAATAAGAATAACCACTGTTAGAGAACTCAAAAATGTCATCCTTGCATATCCAAACTAAACTAAGGGGTATATTTATCATGCTAAAAAGTGGAGTGAAACATTACCGGTGATGTCACCCAGGGCAACCAATCAGCAATTAGATTTAGTTAGAAAACCAAAGCAAAGCATCTGACTGGCTGCTATGAGCAACATCACCTGTAATGTTTTACTCCACTTTTTACACAGCATGATAATTATACCCCTTAAGGTGGCCACACACATGGTGATTTCCGATCGCACGAAAGATCGTACAATCGGCCACTAACCGTTCAGGGCTGAAACAGCAGATAAGGAGCCTCCTTCTGCTGATTCAGCTCTGAAGGCAGATTTTGATCAGGTTCCTTCTATGGCGCCCGATCAAAATCTTTTAACCTGGCTGATCGGCGAGTCGACCGATATCAGCAGCCTCCTGCGATATCGGTCAACTCGCCAACTTGCCATACACGCACCGAATATCATACGAAACGGGGTTTCGTACGATATTATCGGTGTGTGTATGGCCAGCTTTAGACCAATCAACCAATAAAATAGGCTTAAAGATCTAGAATTTACCTGTACTAGTTTTACTCCCTTTTCAAATATATATCTAACAAAGGATAAAAACATTAAACTAATGTCTGTATAGAAGCTCCTAACTAACCTATTTAAACTAAATGAGAGACTCTGGTAGACACTCAATAACCCCATTATATTCCAAAAATTGCGAAGTGGTTCCCCCTAGTTAATAATCCATCCATAGTTCTGTTACAGCTATTATATGCCCTTTCAGTTCCACTGAAGCTGATGTGGGTACAGAAAGCTTAACTTTAGTTTAATGTTATATTGGGTTGTCCTGCCCCTCATTTTATAGCCTGTGAATAAAAATGGGCAAATCCTATAATCCTGTAATACAGAAAAACTATATTTACATAACAGAAAGCTGCCTAATGCAAATGTGGACCTCCCCTAAAGGCCCTAAATATATTCTTTTATACACATACAATATAACAGTTCCACATATAATACATCTGGAGCTCATGTCTCAGTCCTCGTAATGCATTTTGTATCACTGGGTGCCTCCTCAGAGTAGGCAAAGCACTACTGTAATCATGGAACACTGAGATATATGTTCACTATGGCATGGTATGATGTTACATTCTGATTCATTTTCATGCACCAAATCAGTGTGTTTGGAGCTGCTATATTTTGTGTTTGTATTCAGCAGCCATCACTTTGCCTTTCACTAACATTCTTGCACTTATATGCGTTCCTCTGTACCCGCACACTGCAGCTATTTGCTGAGGTGCATCAAATCAGGTGCAACCAGCCAATTAATGCAGGGTGCAATATAGAGACATGCACCATATACAGTACATGTATTATAGGTAGAACTGATATATTACTTTGTACTAGGTTAGTAAATGAGGCCCGTTTGTCTGTAGAGGCAAACTATTATTTTTTCATTCAGTGTCTGCACTGACTGCTTATATTATTGTCTGGAAAATGGAACATATTTTACCCCAGAGAATTGATGGGAAGGGGAAAATTCCTCATTGCCCCCAGAGAGAGGTGTAGTGCACAATTTCAAATGTTTAAGAGATAGAGAGTGTGGTACATCTATTTGCTTTAACTTTCAAACTACTCAAATCCATAAGTCTCTGTGGTACGACTTGACATTCCAGCTCATTGCTACAAGTGATGCATCTACCAGTTGCAACAAAGTGTATTTAAGTACCCTGGAAAAATGATGGCCTGTCAGCTTCAAAGGCACTCCATAAGTTCCATTCCATCAAATATGTCTTTAAACAAATAAAAATATGGAAAATAATAATTTGGCTGAATTAAAGACAGCATTAAGTGATGAGTGAATCTGCACAATTTTCCATTTTGGAGCTATTTCTAACTTTCCTACTGCAAACAATATTCAGCACAATTTCTCATTCATCTTTAGTGTCAGTCTGGAATTGTTATGAGAAGCTTTTCCTAGTAAAGTAGCAACTGAGACTTTGAGGTGAGCATAAAAGATTTTCTTGTTGTGCAACAACTGGATAACCAGTTCTGCAACAACCAGCTTTAATGGCCTTTAATTCCAAGGGCATTTAGTCTGTATAGCTCAATATGTGGGCACTTTAGAAAATCCTGCTACCTTTTATCCCCTTTCCTTAAATAAGAGTAGGTCTTTTTTCAGTGAGGCTGCTTTAGATGGGGTTAATCTAAGTTTGTTGTGTAGCTTTGGCACATTTTCCCTGAAAACTAACAAAAGTTCATTCTTCCAAACAGAACTGACCTTAAAATGATCATATTGTGTTCTTATGAAGCATTTACTATGCTAGTGCCAGTTTTTGGTGTTCATATAAGCACATTCCAATACTTTTACTTCTCTTTTTAACTAGTGCCTTTGATATATACACCAACTGGTTATACTGTTTATACTTGCACTATCATGTATTTAGGTTTATTTACCCTTTATTCAGGCAGTCCCCTACCTTTTACAGAGCTAAGTTTGAGGATAGTCATGTAATAGCTTACTCCAGGAGTGTATACGAGTAAATGCTGAATAACTGTACTGCATATATCTGTGACTGTCCTCCAAGAGATTGTTCTATGTCGCTATGTATAAAGAATTATCATTTTGAGAAAGCACACAAAATTGGTATTAAGGGGTACTAACCCAGAATCCAAACCACAATAGCTATATAATTAGTATAATAAAAGGCAAATTATTCAATTATACAAATTACTATACTATTCAAAATAGCACAATGCACAGGTACTCAACCTGTGTGATTGTAAGACAGACATATTATAAAGGCTATACATTGTTATATCAATGTTAAAAAGTAAGCAGGGCCATCCTTGTGTTTCCAATAAAGATAACTTTCTTGTTGAGTGTGATACATAAATTCTATAGTAGGAGTGTTCTGTTTTCTGTGTTCAAACAAACATCTTGCTGTGCCAATATTCATAGAGTGCAGTGTGTGGCATAGATACTACTCTCCTCTAATGGAGTAAAGGACTTCTCCTGTAATAGGAATATCCTATTTACACAGGGTTCAAATAAGTATCTATGTGAATAAAATTCTGTGTGTTGCAGTTGTACTGCTCCCCTCTAATGGAGTGAAGAAGTTCTCCAGCAATGATACTTCCAGGGAACTTGTTATAAAGTCAGCGATTTTGTGCACATGATGATACCTTTCCTAAGTTGAATCTGCAGTACTGTTTTCTCCAGCAATTCACTCCATCAGTTTACAGGCAGATCACTTTTTTTTCTTTGGAACGCACCAGATGATCCACAGTAATAGCAGTCACTATTCCATCAATAATATAGGGGGAGGCCAAAGAATTATCAATTGTTTTAAAGAATCGCTGGTCTCCAATTCATTTGTCAGACCAGAGGGTTGTAGTTCTGCAACACACAAATTTTGCGAGGGCCCATCCCAGAGTCATATGTTTGTTTATTTTAACAGGGTTTGAACAGAGTTTCTGGAGCACACCACAACAGCATTCTCAGTGTGCCGAATCTATCCTAGTATGCTGGCCATAGGTTAAGCCATTTAACTTTTGCGAGTTTACATAATATGTCTCTAATGATTATTCTGAGGCATCTACCTAAGGTTTTACCTATAATATATATTTGCCATCTACATTCATTAATGATTTTCAGGGTATTTGCTTCTGTTGGCTCACCATGTCCCTGCATTTCCTTCCTTTTTTTGTGTTGAAACAAACTTAGAGATATTGTGAACCTCTGAGTCATGTCAAAACAAAGTTTGCCTAATCTTTATACACATCACTTCAGGTTCTAGAGCAGCATTCCCCAACCAGTGGCTTGTGAGAAACATGTTGCTCACAACCAGGCCCGGATTTGTGGAGAGGCCACAAAGGCCCAGGCCTAGGGCGGCAGAAGTTTAGGGATGGCATGCCGCCCCGCCGCAAGAAAATTTTTAAATTTGGCTCCCATATGGAGCAGTCGGGACCTCTCCCCACTGCTCCGTATGGGAGTTTAAAGTAGCGTATGGGCACTCGCGGGGGGGGAGGTGTTGTCGCGTGTTTGCGCATGCGCACTGGGGGCGCACGTTCGCACATGCGCACGGGGGGGGGGACCCACAGGGGCGGCCTCGTGGCGCCCAGATGAGAACTCTGGCCCTGTTCACAACCCCTTAGATGTTGCTCGCAGCACCCTCAAAGCAGGTGCTCATTTTTGAATTTCTGTTAAGGAGACAAGTTTAATGCCAAACAGAGCCTTCTGCATAGGGGCTATTAAATAGCTAATTACAGCTCTTATTGGCGCCCCCCAGGAACTTTTTTCATGCTTGCGTTGCTCCCTAACACATTTTCCATTTAAATGTGGCTCGCACGTATAAATTTGGGGTTCCCTGTTCTAGAGTGACATGGGTATTGTTCATACAGAAAGTGCCATGGGTTATGTCCAATTAGTGAAAAAATAATAGCAGTAGTTAAAATAAACTCTCTAGTAGTTTTATTTCAAGGTTTTCTAAGAACAGAAATGGATGGTGACATAACCAGATTGTATTCTTCTATGTTCTTGTTTTGTTCAGCTGAATACAGCTACATTAGTTTGTGGCATAAGATCCTTCTGTAATTATGGCCTATAAACCAGAGCAGAACTTAAAGGAGAAGTTCAGCTTTACATTATCTTTAGCATGTTATAGATAGCTTGGCTAAGTGATTTTTATTTGGTGACCATTTGTAATTTATTTTTAATTATTATTTATTTATTATCATTTTAATTTTCAAATTTCCACCTCGTTGCTAAGGTAATGAAGGCATAGCAACAAGAGTCTACTAAGACCTGCAGAACAAAAAAAATTCTAAAACAATAAAAAAAAGGTTAATTACCTTGCATTACAACTCCTAGCACAACTAGCTCTTCAGCTATTATTAGGATGCTAGTTCAACAACATCTGCAGAACCACAGGATGCCTATCCCTGTTTCAGTACTAAGGCCAAATCCAGTCTCTTTGCCTATAGCAGATTTCTATTGGAAAGATTCTTCTTAAATCATTCCAAGTTAGACACGCCAGACTTTGATCTGATATCTTGTGTTACTCAGAACAGTTTATTGTACAACAAAATAACTGAACTCATGCCAATCAAGAACATAAGAACAAATAAGGAAAAACACTAAAACAATTCAAGGCTGTACACATCCCAGGATCCAACAAGCAATCATACCTAAAATGTTACTGATGGTCCTTAATAATTTGGGGTATTTAACACTGATGTTTATAGAGGCTCTAATCCCGAGTATATATCAAGACTCCCTGCCATAAAGCAATGGATAATGTTTGATGTTTGCCAGAAGGGAAATGGAAATAGTTACAAGACCACCAGGAATGCATTTCTCCAAGTAACAATAACTCTTTTTCAGAAGTAAAGGGAACCATTGTGAGCATTCCAAAACAAATGTCATATTCTGACAACAGTATCCCTTTAAGAAAGTACGACCCTGGCTGCTAATATGACTAGCTGTTTAATTAAACTACATTTAACTCCAGCTTGTCAATAGCTGAAGATAAATTGGTGGGATGCATTCTATATTTAAGACTATGATTGAAGCCTTCGATTTCTTTATTGGTCCAGTTTTCTGTGGATTGCAACACAAATGCAGTTAGCCTCTCTTCAGCATTTGTGGTTCTCAAGAAAGGTCTAATCATTCATAGAAAAGAGATTGCCACTGCAAAATAATATTAGATCAGAGCTTTAATGCAGACTTTTTTAAGAAAAGTGCGTAAGAATTTTTTTCACAATTTTTAAAAATCGTGAAATTAAATTATAATTTAAAAAACGCAAATCTTCACTATCTATTAAGCTAAAAAATCAGAATGTAAAGCTTGCAAGGTCATATAAAAGCCAATGGGAGCTGTCCTTTCCAAAATTCAAAAATATTCATTCAAGGTTTTTCAATTTTTTTGAGCAAGAGAACTCACTGGTATGATAATACTACAAATCTGAGGCATTCAAGCTTTTTTTCCATGATTTACGTTAATTAAGCTTTCTATACAGAGATTTTTTAATAAATAAACAAACATTTGTGCTTTTTTAAAATGCAAGTTTAGTTAAAGCAGAAAAAAGCCATGAAAATTACACAAATCCAAATTTTGCTGAACATGAACAGGCCTCAAATACAGCACCAGGCAAGCTAAGACCATGTAAAGCTTGCTCTAAAAACGCTTGCCTTTGAGATGTAAACTATTTTGCTTTTACTGGGTAAGCATTCATTTCAATGTTATAGCAAAGATTCCAAATGCAATTTGATATAGGCTATTAAAAGGTAAAGAAGCCTTGCATGTTTTCCCAAGCAATACAGTCACGTTGTTAAAATAAGGGATAAGGAATAATAGGTCACCTTTAGTTTGATGAGAATATTGTGATAAATCGCTTGGATAGTAGTGGGTTCAATTATTCTGTTGTGTTAGTACAGGTGAAAACAGTCAGACCAGCACAGTAACTTCTGGTACATTTATTATAACATGGCAGGAAACCTGATAATGAAATAAACTTGATAATGAATCATAGACAAATGGCAAAACAGTAGGAATGCCCTTAACCAAATGTACACATAAGCAGAGGTTACTACAAATACGTAAGTCTAGATTCAGTTCCATTTCTCCCCCAGGACTACAAGAGTTTCCATGGGAGCTGGGATTCGAATGAGGCTTTGCAGTATATATCCCCCTCAGAATTCAGATGTGCCTGTGGGCCCAGTGGCTTCATACTGTTCTGTAGCTAGATGGAGACAGTGAGATTCAACTGTTGCTGCAGATCTGCCATGCTAAGGACCTGATACCTGGAGTTGGCAATTTGTTTTACTAAAAGCACTGTATTTTTGTGCTATAGCAGCCCAAAAAACAAAAGTTCAACTCCTCATGGAGCACTGGACATCCGGTAGCTTTCTTAGGGAGTAACCAGCAGCAATCTGAACTCTGATGTTCTCAAGGGTTGTTTCTAATATTTTAGACTGCTGCAGCTCGGGAAATGCTGGAATCTGTGATTTTAGCATCCCCTGAATTAGCAACACTGGGCAGACATATTAGCATGGAACTCTTTAGACTGTAAATATGATGCCTGCTCTTGCTATCAATGCAGTATGCACTATAACAATATGAATGTGTGTTTCTTTTATTTTATGCAGGTATCATAGGCAAAAACAGACCAGCCATATACAGTAGTAACTTCAAATTGTTGCTGAAAAAGCAGACGACCAAAAACATTCCAGATATACTGTGTATCCCCCATAGCTAAGTCATAAGAAAGAATAGTGTTATAAAATATTCCCTGATCTTGCAGGTTATTTTTATGTCTAAATAAATTTTCACTCTCTGCATTACATTTTCACATATTACATTTTAAATACACAACACATTATAAATAAGATTGAGAATTTTCAGGCGCAGATTTTTTTCCCAACTCCTTATGACAACTGTATTTACATTGCCTTCCTCTAAAATTATTCAGCTCTTCTACAAACTATATGACAAATCATATTTGTATAATTTATAAGGGAAATACATTTTCACATTGCACCCACACAATAATGCTTAAGCAGCTTCTGAATCATCTAGTACATTTCCCAGCATTATAATATTTTGCGTATGCAGTCTACAGGCGTCTTCTTAAAAGCTCGGGTCATACAAGGCCACAACAGTTTGGCGGAGTGTTGCAGACAATACGCTGCTGCTGCTGTTGGCAGACCTACCTCAGATAATTCAACAGCATTTCAGATGGAAAAAAACTGTGTTTTGAAGCTCACTGCAAATACATAACACAAGAATTTGAAATTTCCATTTATTTAGGTTTTTAAGCAGATCTTTTCTGATTTTTTACCACTTCTGCATTGACGACTGAACATTTTAGAAACCTAAACAGATAACATAAACGTAAAAAATTAAATGTAATGATTTATTTCAATTTAATGTTTTCAAAGTTATTACTTATGCAAATGTTATGGACATACTCAGTCTGTGTTGTCTATTCCATATCAAATTGAAATACTTTCTACATTCAAACTAAAACCTAATCAGATTTAAAACTTATTTATAAACAGAAACAAAAGAAACTCACAAAATGAACATACAGTTGGGTTTTTTTCACAGAGAAAAAAATGAAGATATTTAGTTATCTAATCAGAAGTTGACTGTTGTATCTGCCTCAAATAAATTGAAGTACACCTTTGTCATATTCCACTTATTATATTTAATTCCTCTGGTCTGATAAGACCGTCTCTTCTTCTATCCAACATAAATGTTGCTGCCCAACTCTCAAATTGCTCACCCATCTTCTTCCCCTCTCTTTATGTCCTTTCTTTGAATTTCTATCTCCACCAGGATTAAAATTAAAGTCCTATATAGTCCCTATAGGAAAATCCCTCTTCAAATAATAACCTTAAGAAATTGCTGAATTCAGTCATAAGTAGATTCTGAACAGCTTCCCCCCCCCCCCCCAATACACTGACCATCTACTGTCTTTATCTTTCATAACCTCATCACACATTCCTCTGAATTGCATCACTTGTGTTGAGGAAGTCATTACCTCACCTTGTGAGACTGGCTCCAAAATTCCAATCATTAAACACTCTGAATTCTTATGATCTCAACAAAGAAAAAACACATTCTCATGTCAAAATCTCCATAATACAATTCCTTTTATACTACATGCTGTATGCAACTTGATTTGCGGCATTACAGCATTTTTGGAATTGCGTTACTCTCTTTGTCATGTTTAACAGATTGTCCCTTCTCTTCTTCTCTTACACCCTTTCAGAGGCAGATTTAGGCAAAACTTTCTGCCTCTAAAGTGCAGCAAAAAGGTCCTCTGAACTCACCCATTTAAATTACAGTATATATATATAGGACATTAAGACATTTTGCGCAAAATGATACTAAAAAGTGCCTTCCCATTTTTTAGTAGCTTAATGCACAAAATGTCTTAATGTCCTATATATTGATTATTGGTGAGTGCAGAGAAACTCGTCAGAAAAATCCCAGTATATACAGATATATATAGTTTGATTAGTAAGAATATATACAGTGTACTGCTGTAAAGCAGTGCAACCCACAGTCCCTTGGGCACTATGGCAGCACTTCAAGGCAGTAGAATGTTCTATATTAATTTATATATATTTTATTGAAACCATCTAAATATTAATATGCAACCATGTTTAATGCATTATTGCATAAAATACATAATTTAATGGGAATATATCAAATACATTATTTGTAGAAATAGACAGAGTCAGATTTATCAAAGATCAAAATGTAAATTCTTTCATTCTTCTTAGGAATTTTTGATGATTCTATTCAGCTAGTCAAGTGAGGCCAACCAAATCCATAGGCCTGTTCTATAAATGTATTAGAACTGAAACTTACCATATAGAGGCCCATTCATCAACTTTCTGATTTTTTTACTGGGTTTTGAAATCATGAAAAAAAAACCCCCAAGTAATTTATTAAAACAGCCTAATGAAAAAAGTATGAAGGAAAAAACCCACGAAAGGAATTGAAATAAGAATAGGAAAACCTTGAAATACTAGTTTTTGCAAATTTACAAATAAAAAAAAACAATAGCTCCTCCAAAAACTAGAAATTAAATAAAGATTGTTACAATTTGCCTAGGACAGCTCCCATTGATGATATTTAGTGCTAAAAAATATGAACAAAATACAAGCATTAGAAAATGGGCCCCTTAATACCTCAGACCCCAAAAGAACAATTAGTATGTTTGGTCTGTTAAGTAAAATTCCCATAGGTAGCTATGGGAAATGCTAGTTTTAACAATTTTATTTTGATATTGAGCAAATTAAAGCCCACATTTGTTTTTTCAGCTGGCAAATTTAATTGAACTTTGTCATTTGAATTTTATTATTGGCATCTGCAAATCACAGCCATAACAATCTGTAGTGAAGTGACAATTGCAAGTTTCAAAATACATTTAAAATTTGGCTGGAATAGCCTGAGTATAGCAAGTACTCCTAATTCATTAGGTAGGAATAGGCTGAGTATAGCAAGCTAAGCACTCTGCCTGAGTATTGCAAGTACTCCTAATTCATTAGGTAGGAATAGGCTGAGTATAGCAAGCTAAGCACTCTGCCTGAGTATTGCAAGTACTCCTAATTCATTAGGTAGGAATAGGCTGAGTATAGCAAGCTAAGCACTCTGCCTGAGTATTGCAAGTACTCCTAATTCATTAGGTAGGAATAGGCTGAGTATAGCAAGCTAAGCACTCTGCCTGAATATTGCAAGACTGGAAACTTCATTCTTTTGGTGGGGATTATGTCAACCGTACAAACTCCAATGTCTTTGATCTTACCCCTTACTATACACAGATTTCTAAGCATCACTATAAAAAAGAGCTGTTTACTAGGGATGCACTAATTCCACTATTTTGGAATTCAGTCAAACCGGAATGCTTCATAAAGGATTCAGCTGAATACTGAACCAAATCCAAATCCTAACTTGTATGTGTAAATTAAGATAAGCAAGGGACAAAAGGAACCAGGCACCCAGTGCGCCGTGAAAAATGTTCAACTTCCATGAAAGTCACATGATTTTGAGGATTCTGGATTTTGAGGATTCCAGTTTGGCCAGAGGCATGGATTCCGTCGAATCGGAATCCTGCTGAAAAAAGTAAAGTCCTGGATTTGGTGCATCCCTACTGTAAACTGCAGTGAGAGAATCCAACGACCTCTGTACATGGGATAACTGTAAAATCTATGCAGCAAAGCAATTTTGAAGTGCTTGCCAAGTTAATTGATTATACTTCCGTTAAGTTCAGTTTTGAAATGTATTTCTAGTGCAATTTTTTCAATTTATTTTTCACTCCTTGTAATGGGCTCAAATGTGATGGAATGCAGTATAGCTTGCCCATACATTTGAAAAAGTTTTGGTGAATTAAAATAATAAAGATGAATTGTAAAAATAAAAGATTAATTGGATTTAAAGGAACATTTATATACAAGGTAGGCAACAAATGTTTTTTCTTTTTAGACACATAGGGGCACATTTATGAACGCTCAAGCCTTTTGGTCGGGGAAAAGGAAACCCGATTTGCACGACTATTTGGATGGCGAAACCACGAGAGAGTTTGGGTACTCTTGTGTGGTTTGGGGATATGAATGCTCAAACACAAAAGGCTTGAGCATTCATAAATGTGCCCCTTTATAATGTATTTAATTTACCCAGATACTTAATTGAGAAACAGTACTTTCATTATATTTAATATTTACAAATTTGCTTTATGTCACAGAGTGACCCAACTGGTAATTTTGCTTTATTAAAGGAAAACTATGCCTTCAGAATGAATACTTAACCAACAAGTAGTTTATATCATTTTATGCAGCCTATTAAAGAATCCCACCAAACTGGAATATATATATATATACAGTATATCAGTAGGAAGCGGCCCTAAGTACTTAAAATAGCATTTTCTATTTAAGATTACCCAATGGTACATCTAAACAAACCACTTAGATAAAAATTATAATTTTATGAAAGTGGTTCATTTAGATAAAAACGTGATTTACATGAGTGGTTTTATGCAATATATTTTTATAGAGACCTACGTTTTCCTTTAAAGCAGAATGAATTAAAAATAGGAAATATGGACAGGTCAACAAAGAAACTAAATTGCATAAAAGGAAACTTTAGCACCTTAAGATCATTACTTCAACACTTAGATTGGAACATTAGGTTCTCAGCTAAAAACACAGAACATGGTTGTCCTTTAAAATTATATTAAACTATAATTGTATTACTGTTCTCAATTTATATCTTCAGGGAAGAGATGTAAACGCATTTAGGACTATGTGGCTTTACTCAAATGTTAGATGTAAATAGGAAGGAAGAGGAAAGTATTTAAAAAAATACAAGTCTGAGGGGACAGTTGCATCCTTGTATGATCTATAACTGCAACAAGTACTGCAAGCAGCAATCAAGAAGACGATAATAAAAAATACAAGGAACTGATTGCTTCGCTTGCAAAAACTAACATCCCAAATTCATGTAGTAATAAGGTGAGGTTTAAGAGTTTTGGTTACAGGGGTCTCTGAAAAAGCAAATGAAAAAGGAAATCATTTTTAAAAATCTTTAAAATTAATTGTTTTTTAAAAATGGAGTCTATAGGAGATGGCCTTCCTGTAATTTGGAGTTTTATGAAAAATGGGTTTCCAGATAACGGATCCCACACCTGTAATATAATTAGAGAGATATCATATTGTTCAACCAGTCTTGTCCACAATGTAGTCATCCTTGCCAACCCATAACAATTACCATTCAGTCTTTGCCCCTCCCCCCGACTCAATTTTCATAGAAAATTTAATTGGTCAGTTATTAGTGGTAAGTAATAAAAATACCAGGCAATACCATGGCGGTGAAGTGGCTAGCATTGCTGGCTTGCTACACTACAATTTTAGGCTTGATTCCAGGCAGGGCACTGTCTGCAAGATGTTTGTATGTTCTGGATACACTAGTTTCTGATTAAACTAACCATTGTATGAATGTGATACATAGGGGCACATTTATGAACGCTCGAGCCTTCGGGCTTGTGTATTCATATCCCAAAACCACGCGAGAGTTCCCACCTAAAACCTGCCAAGCTTTTTATTTTTTGGTTGGGAAAAAAAAAACAATTCGCACGAATCGGGCTATTCGGATGAAGAAACCACACAAGAGTTTGAGCTCAAACTCATAAATGTGCCCCTTAGACTTCAAGTTCCACAGGGGAAGAGGCTGATATTAATGGTGTATACATGATCTATGTAAAGCAGTGGCATGTCAACCCTATATAAATATTAGTAGTAGTAGCAGCAGTAATAATAATAATCACAATAATTATATAAAGAAATATGAAGGAAAAGAAAAATACCAAACCACATAATTAACTATATGAAACTGCATATTTAACTATGTGAAACATATATCTCTATTTTCCAACACGCTCTTAAAAATCAATTACATTTCACTGTTAGTGTGCGTTTAAAGTTTCCTAAAGACCTTTTTTTTTTTTTTTTTTTTTGCTTGAAAGTAGCTCTTTCTAATCAAAATCCTTCATTTCCTGACCTCACGTAGATGATTAGAAAAACACAGAGTTCAGCCAGCAGAGCTTAGGATTTGTCCTTAAAGAGTTTTATAGAAACTTAGAAAGCATATTTTTCAGTACGGGCGTTTTTTTTTTCATACTGAACCTACTGTACAATTGTTTTATTCAACACTTGTTTAGTTAATTTTATAGTGTTGCAAAATGTACAATGTAACAAATAAGATGGTGTGTTTCATTTAATTTATATTTCTATTAAAAACAAACCAATGACTTAAATATCAAAATGCTTCCACATTTTTTAGGTTTATATAAATGAAATGTATTGTTTGCTGCCTCTGTATTTTAGATTTGGGCTTCATTTGCTTAGTAATATTGTCTTTGATGTAAAATAGCAGCTACAAGGGAAAGTTTGTAGGGAAACTCCTCCAAAGGAACTGCAATTCTACACAAAGAAAATTCAGAAAAAGTGACATTATGACTTCTGAGGAAACTTCTCTACTGATTGGATGCTGGGGTCTGAAGCTCCCTGACTATACTGCGGTTCAAACATCTGTAGGTGCATCCATCCACTTCTAGGAGTTTAGCTGCTTGCCTGATCATAAGTCTAAAGTACAAACAAACTGAGTGCTTGAATGTTCATAACTGAAATATTAGCGGAAAAAGTAACCTATAAAGCCCTTCTAGGAGTAGTTACAATTAGCCAGATTCAATTCAATGAGAAAGACCCATTTCCTAATTCAGTTCCAAATGTCTCCATAGACTTCAAGTTTGCATGAGATACGTTTTTCTCGTCAAACAAAATCTGACCCACTATGTGTCAAAGCACCCTGTGTATTAATTAGATTTAAGCATCCAGCATTCATTTTGAATTCATGTGGAATGAATACACTTAACAAGCTCAGAATTTGTGATTAAACTGCAGTGTAATGGAGATTTAATTAAGCATAACCATTTACAGTATAAGTTCCTAGCTATGTTAGTACAATCATAAGAATACTGTGTTTCTCTATAAACACCAGAAAGTACAGGTGTGGGATGTGTAATGTGGAAACTTGTTACCCAGGAAGCTCAGAATTACGTAAATGCCACTTCCCATGGACTTCATTATAAGCAAATATTTTACTGTAATAATAAAACCTTGTACTTGTTGGTAACTAAGCTGCGTGAATCCATATTGGAGGCAAAACAATCATATTGGGTTTATTAAATATTTAAATGATTTTTAGGAAATAAAATTATGGAAAGATCCCTTATTTGGAAAACTCAAGGTCCCAAGCATTATGGGTAATAGATTCTTTATCTGTATGTTTTTTTTGACATTGCTTCATTTAACTGATGTCCCCTCCATTGGCAATAGGGTTGCTATCTGGTCTGTATTTTACCGCCCTGGCCGGTAAAAATTATGCTTAATGCCAATACAGGTATGGAATGCCTTATCCAGAAACCCGTTATCCAGAAAGTTCTGAATTACGGAAAGACCATCTCCCATAGACTCCATTATAAGCAAATAATTATAATTTTTAAAAATGGTTTCCTTTTTCTCTGTAATAATAAAACAGTACTTTGTACTTGATCCCAACTAAGCTATAATTAATCCTTTTTGGAGGCAAAATAATCTTATTGGGTTTGTTCAATATTTAAATGATTTCTAACAAACTTAAATTATGGAGATCCAAATTACGGAAAGATCCCTTATCCGGAAATCCCCAGGTCCCAAGCATTCTGGATAACAGGTCCCATACCTGTATTATAAATAGGTAAAAAAAGTCAAAAATATAGGAAGGCTAGAATTTTTTTCAAGAAAAGGTGGCAACCCTAATTGGGAACCATGTCTCCCAACTACTTCCAATGCTCCATTTGACTTCAGTGTCCGCAGTGCAGGTGTAACAACATTTTAAGCTGTGGAAAGCAGTCACAGAAGTAGTCACGGGAGGTTCCCTGCCAGTGGGAGAAATGCTACATATAAAAATTATCCTAAAATAGTATTAATAATTAACAAGTGACCCTGCTGTTTGTCTGGTGAGACAAGGTGAGGCCTCTTATCCTGAATGTATAAATTGCTGATATGAGGCAAGCATGGCTATAATATTTTATGCCATAAATAAACAGAATTATTATAATTAAAACTTTTACTTCCACATGGAAGTACAACAAGTAAATATAACATTTCCAACAGTAAAGTTAAACATTTCACCCCCGAAACTACCCCTCTTTTAATAACATTGAACTGTTTTTTGGTTTTAATTTTTCAACCAATGGCTGAAAGGAAAAGGAAAAACAATAATGTGGCAAAAAAACAAAAATCACTTTCCTAGGAATATATTGCGAAAGGCAATTCCTGTTTTAAGTTGGGTCACAATTTGCTTTTCCCAGTAATTTGTATAAATCTGTTAAGCGAGGAGCATTTACTATGACGCACACATTTCCAAAGGATACAAAGTACTCTCCAGGTTGGGAAATTTGAAGCCATTTGAAAACTGCCCAGGTTAACTCAGTCGTCAATTGCGTGTTTGTTTTATATAAACCAGGGCCTCTGTCTGCCCTAACTTGAAAGCACCATGTAATCTTAGAAGGGCTAAACTGTAAAGCATTGTATCAGCCAGTTTAGCCAAATAAATCCTAAAAGCTTGTTTGTGTAAATTAAGAAGGGATCGAAATAATCCGTCGTTTTTTACATTTACTTTTTTTTCCCCTCTTTTGTCAAAATGAACCCAAGCAGAACATTACTCTTTAACAATCCACAATTTCCTCCCAGTAATGTGCATAACAGACAAATCCACAAGGGGGCAGGCCTCTCTTGAAATGCTGTCACTTAAAAAAAAAAAAAGCTCATTGCAGAATTTACATTATTCATTTCAATTCCTGAAATGTTTCCAGCATGAGTACATTTTCGGAAGAGCTGCATATAATTTAAGAACAAAATTTGCCAGCGATTACACAACTTGCAAGAGAGCAGTCAGGTAGATTAAAGAAATAAAATATCTTTTTATTTCCCCTTGGTAAGCGTCAATATAAGGAACCACTGAGGGCAATGTAATCAAATGTTAAAAAGAGAAAGATTCCAGTGAACTAGATATGGCATTGCATAATCATTTTTTTTATTTCAATATCTTCGTTGAAAGGCTGAGTACTCATGGTAGGAAGTCGATAACTGCTACAATGGAAGCTAGGAAACAAAAGTTTTGTTTAAAACTACAATTTCCTGGTTTCCCAGTTACCCAGTTCAGCGAGCACCAAATGGGTAATATGAAAGCTAACAAAACAAAGGTCTTGATATATAAATGCCGGTGAAAGATATTTAATGCAAAGCCTTTGCTACTTCTTACAGAAATATTCTTTTGAATCTCACTTCTAGGGCAGAAAAAACATGACATGCCGCAGTAACCCATTAACAAGCTATGATTCTGGTCAAGTGGGCACTTAATGAGTATTTATTGGTGATGAGTAAAATTTTTGGGCAGGCATGGAATTGAGGCGAATTTCCTCGTTTCGCCATTGGCGGATTTTTTCGAGAAACGCCAGCAAAAATGTGAAGAGTAAAATCATGCTCACCTAAACAGTATTAACAAGGGTAATTGTGCCTATTTGTGCTCTTTATAATATATGTATATATAAGTAGTGATATCATGCCAATTTAGCTTGCGCTGATAATTTGAAAGCAGTTGCACAAAAGGAGCAAAGTATAGGACACAAAGATGCAAGAGATTGTGTTGTGCCTGCCCACACAACTGACTGCCACCTAGTAAATTACATGCAAAGTGCCACTGCACTCGGAATTGATGCCAATCACAAACAAATTGACTAAGACAAACCTGTGCCCACTTTCCCAACATGGACACACATATGCACCCACATTGGTAAATCACTGTGAAATTTCTTTACATGGTCCTGGTCTACTTATCCGTTCCTCTCAAAGCCACCCATTTTCATTACCTGCTCCTTTTTGCAGAACTCTACTTCAGCTTTAGAATTAAACACAAATCCTACTACACCTTTAGATAGAGACTTAGCAGGAATGGGCCAGTACCCCAAACATAGCGTAGCAGGACCTATTAGCCTGTTTGAGCCCTAAATAAAACATCCACTTAGATTTTAAATTCTATAGGCCAAATACCTAATTTCTTTCCTGTGTCTATTAACATATGCCATTTATTTATTTATTTTGCTCCCCATCTGCAGAATAAATGTGCCTGCAGTATAAACAAGCAGCACTCTATAAACTCTTTAGCCTTTTGGTAGTTCCCACAACTCAAAAAATGTTTTTCACAAATTGTCATTTGGGAAAAATGCTTGAACACTAAAGTGCAGTGTATATACAGCACGTTGCTTCTCTTATGGTTAACATGTAATTCATAATCAAACTGCCCTTGTAACAGTTAAAGTCCTTGTAGCATAAGCCAGATGGCAAATATACAGTTTTCTTTACCTTTCAACACATTTTTTAGAATGTTATCATTTGATTTGTGCACCTGGTTTTATTTAACTATAGAGTTCAAGGTAGTTTGAATGTACGTTAGTGGCATGTATACATATTCTATGCAAGACATAGTTCACCGTTATACGTAAACACAGTGCTGAGTTTACTTTTCTCACAGTTGCCAACTGTTCCTAATTTCCAGGGACAGACACTATTTTTGACTTTTTGTCCCAGAAAATTTGTGTTTTGGGAAATGGGTTTTAAAAATCAACTAAATACAAAGAAGAATTTCAATGCATCATTGCCCAGAAAGCCTTTTTCCATTCCCATTCATTCAGTGTGCTATGGATAATAAAAAGGACACTTTTAAAAAAAACACAAAGCAATAATAGACATAGACAAGTATAAATGACTTGCAAATAAAGGTGGCCATATGCGGACAGATTTAAGCTGCCAATTAGGCCCTTTAGATCAATTCTGCATCTTATTGGCCAATGTAGGGGCCCACCAACAGGCCTACCCAGGCTCAGTGAATGCAACTGACTCTCCCAATGACAACACCAGTGTACAAAGCAAATGGCAGGGCCCTGACCATCACACAAACACATTTTGTTGAGTTAACAACACTACTACTCCATGAATGCAGAGTGCATGAGATTTCGGACACTTATGAGGTGTCAGAATGTTGTTCTAGTTCACAATGAGTTGTGTGTTGTACATCAATAATAAATATCTCTATGGCTGAATGTTCTAATCTTAAAATAGCTACTGTCAAAGTGGAGCTCAGCAACATATTTTACATGTTTCCTTTAAAGGGACATTATAAAAACTCATCTTTTTAAGTGTCTTTACTAAATGAGTGGAACTTGATTTATTCCCCATTTATGATAGTTCAAAAGTTGATGTCACCCCTTGTTACTCATAGATAAAAAACAAAAATAGAAGATTTAAAACCAACCACTCTGTGTTTGGTGAACAACCTCTATGTCACCCCTTGCTACTCATAGATAAAAAAAACGAAGATTTAATAAGAAGATTTAAAACCAGGCAGGGCTAAAGAGGTAACATCACAGCTGGTTTTTGTTACTTGCCATCACACGTTTACAAGAGCAGTGGTAAGAAAGGGCAAAACAGACTGCAGCTTCCCCCTGCTGTACAAGGAATGGCCGGATTGTGGATTAGTCAAGTAATTTAAAAAAACTATTATTACTGTGAGTTATTTAAAGTGCCAACATATTCTGCAGATCTGTACAATAGATAGTGCTACAAACATACAAATTACATGCAAGTACTGATCAATACACTATATTTAAAGAGGACCCTGCTCCTTACAGCTTACAGTATCTCTGGATCTTTTCCATTTCATATTTGTGAAAGAGGGATTTCAGTCTGACAGCTGTTGATAGGACATTTATCTGTATGTTATCAGCTTTGTTCAGAAGGAAAAAAAATCTTGGCCTTTTCAGCAAAAATCTTTTTTCCCCCACTTATTGCATCTCTGAGGTTATCACTTTATAAAACTTCCAGATGTTAAATTGCATAAATCAATACATCCTTACCCAGGAACAAACACTGTTCTTGTCTGTGCTTGGTTATTTCCCCTTTGCAACAATATCATCTGCTATTTTAGATTTTTTCTTCACGTAAACCTCCCATACAATTACACTGGCTGAGGCAATAGCTGTACTAGAGAAAAATATTTTTTATTCATACAGGTATAGCGACAACACTAGAAGCAGCACTTAAAGAAAAAATAAATAATTAACTAGCAGATAGTTTAATCATATTAACTGGCCTATTATAGAATCTTACCAAACTGGAATATATATATCAGTAAATATTGCCCTCTTACATCCTTTCCCTTGATCCACCATTTAGTGATGGGCTGTGTGCTCCCTCAGAGATCACCTGACAGGAAATAATGAAGCTTTAACTGTAACAGGAAGAGGAGTGAGAGTAAAACACAGAAGCGTGTCCATTAATTGGCTGACTTAATATGTATGTGTGCCCTTGTTTTGTTTGTGTGCACTATGAATCGTATAATCCCATTTTTAAATTGTCAGTTTTCTATTTAGGAGTACCCAATAGCACATACTACTAAAGAGTATATTTTTATGAAACTGGCTTATTTAGATGAAGCAGGGATTTACATATAAGCTGTCACTTATATATGTATAAGGGGAAGCGTCACTTCTCCTTAGTATCTGTATCAAACAGCAGATGCATATCTGAGTACCCCCAGCCTCTTTTTGTCAATGATCTCTACTACTTTCCTACTACTCAACACACGTTTTTATTTTTTTAGTTACATAGGGTTGAAAAAAGACCAGAATCCATCAAGTTCAATCCTTCCAAGTAAACCCAGCACACACAACCCCCACCTACCAATCTATACACTCACATACATAAACTATATATACAACCACTAATACTAACTGTAGATATTAGTATCACAATTGCATACTATGCTTGTTCAAGAATCCAGGCCCCTCTGAAAGGCATTAACAGAATCTGCCATTGCAACGTCACTAGGAAGGGCATTCCTCAACCTCACTGCCCTCATCATGAAAATCCCCCTATGCTGCTTTAAATAGAAACTTTGTTCCTCTAATCTAAAGGGGTGGCCTCTGGTGCGTTGATTGTTTTTATGGAAAAAAAGAACACCCCCTATCTGCCTATAATCCCCTCTAATGTACTTGTACATTATGTTGGCATTAGTTTTTATTTATTTGTGTATTATAGACAACTGAAAAACTTCTGGGAGAAAGAGAGTGCCTGGGGCCAGCAGGATATAAATGGAGCCCCTGCTGTATTGCCAGCCAAAAAGAACCAGATCTAGAGAGAGTAACTAGGCATTGCTTTGCATGGAGCTCCAGACTATAAAGAGAGAGAGGTCTGCTTAATGAATGCCTTTACCTCTGTGTGAATCTCCTATGTGTCCCCCCTGTGTGAGGACAGGTGTGGGAGCAACTGCCTTTCCAAAGGGAGAGGTGCTTTGGGGCAGGTAGCGCTACCTGGGTAAACTAAAGAGCTCTTGGCGAAAGGACTGCCAGGACTGAACTGGGAAAGGGTATTTCCACCAGGAGCGGAGTGTGGGACTGTATCCTGAGAGAGACTGTGCTGGGAGTTGGCTAAACCACACAGGTTTCCAGAGCACAGTTTATATTGTTGTGTTTGCATTTCATAGCTATTGCTATTTCTTAACTTTTATATAAAGATTATAGTTGCTGCAAAACTGTGTGATTTATTTTCCTAGTGGAATTCCCCTGAGGTGTGCTGCTTAGTGCCCAGTAGGTGAAGGTAGTGCGCGGTAAATCCCAGTTCCCAGAATCCTTCTTATCCAAGGAGAATTCAGCCTTCTGAATTAAGCAAGTAAGCACAGACCAGAGAAGTGAGTGCAATTTGATTTCTGCAGAAGTGTGCCAGGAAAGGGTTACAACTGTATGAATTAAATTGTACTAAAATATTATTAAATTAAATTACATAAATGAAAAATATGACATCATTAAAATGTCATATTTATGGTAATGTGTGCTCCACCATGGTATTGCGTCTAGTTTGCATTGTGCAAACTTCCAGCAAAATGACACTTTGTTATTTGTACTTATTGTGATCTGTACTTCCTACTGTTAAAAATGTATTCATCTTCACAGTCCTCGTTTCCTTTTAACTATACCTCAAAACTTTTAAAAAAAACTATATTAAGATCTCATATCAATATCCATTACAAGCATATGGAAATGTGCAATTATTAAGTAATAAAATGTATATTTTGGCAGCCTGGTTATTTTCATGATACTTAATTTAGCAAGGGCAGGGCTAGGGAAATAGTTTCTGATCCCTAAGCAGCAATATGACTGCTCCATTGATCAGTGGTTTAAGTACTTGCTTTGTAACATACAATAACATAATACATAATACATAAAGTTTTAAAGACATAAGTTCATCAAGATAAAACTTTTTAGCCAACGTACAGGTTAATCACTAAGAAGTTAAATAAAACCACAAGCAGGCTGGCTGCCAGTTGGCCTTGGGAGCTTGGAATTTTTCCTGATGCAAAAACAGGGAATAGCTGCCTGAATCTAGTTGCATAAGATTATAACTACATACATAGATTTGTATAGTAAATAAAAAGCAAAAAACCTATCCATAATCACCAACTTGTAAGTCTGCTGCAGTTCCACTATGTGACAGTTCACATGAATAGAATATAGACAAGCTATATAACATTTTAACGGATGGATATTTGCGACTACTGAATGGAGGTGTCCCCCAAAACAACTAGCATTCCACAAATCTGTTTCCATTGTATAACATACAATAAAAGATTTCAATGGAAGGGATGTTATTTCCCATTGAAATGTTGGTGTGCTTGCCTTTATTTTATTGCACCACATGCCAGTGAGTTTAATAATAAATACAAATAAGGACTGATAATAACTGGTCAACTTATCATATTTAATGTGCAGTTTTTCTTAGCCCTAGAATGCAGGAAAAAAAAAAGAAATACGGTGACAACGGCATTTAAGTTGGCATATATTTTGTTCTATGCTGACCAATATGAAAAAGACAGTCTAAGAATAGAATGACAGAATCTATTCTGGCAAAATATTTTCTTACCTCAAATTACACTGGATCAGTCATAAACTTTCTACTTAGGAAGAGGTTGCTGCAGTCATTTCTAACCTATAACAAAAATCATTATTATATAATTGTTAAGCCTTAGTAGTAAAGATTTAATTTAATGGTCATTCATTTATATTAATGAGCATTGCATTTAAATTACAGTATATGTATAATGTCCAATCTGTGACTCTCAGACACATTCCCCAAGCAGTAAGTTTTTCCCTTTATATCATATTAATACAGAGACCTATAGACTCCGTATGAGCAATAGGGTTAATGTACCTTTAAAACATAAGATAATCTAGGAGTAGGGCTCCCAAAATACACTACTACAGTGGTACAAATTTTTTTTACATCAAACAGGAAAACAAGCTTTGAGTATAGCTATATCCTAGACAAATTCACTTCAGGTGGGATCCTACAGGATAAAGCAAAAACGGGATGGATTTTCATTGCTCAATCTCTGTGCTCTTTTTGGTTTAGTAGAGTGCAACTGATGGTGGTGGTGGGTCAGGATTCACAACATTGGGTCTACTGCTTCATATAGATTCCTCAACATTCTCACTGCCAGATTCTCCATGTCCACCCTAAATACCAATGTGTGTTGCAAGAAGGTAATTTTTTGCGGTACTATTTTCTCATGTCACTATTTTTATGTGACAAAACTGCAACAATTCCAAATGCGAAAATTGAAAAGTGACAAGTTGAAAAAGTTGAGATTATTGTGTGACAAGTCGAAAAAGTTACAGTTTTCATGACTTTTCTACAACTTTTTTTTGTTCATGCTTTTTTAGTTCAGATCTGAAATGAATGCCATTCGTGGAAATTAGTTTTTTCTATGGTTTCAGACAAATATAAATCAGAAAAAAATGGATTTTAGTAAATCCCCCCATGTGATTATTAAAAACATAGTTATTTCTAAAGTGGAGCAGTGCCGTAGCGAGTAGTTACCTCAGGGGTGTTTGTGTAAGGTAAGAACATTGTCTTAGGTAGTATTTTGGTAAATGGCGCAAAACCTGACTGCAGAGCCATATTTACTGGTTTCTTAGTTCCGCTTTTATTCCCTTTCTTATGTCAGAGAGGGCAGAATTACTTTCTGCATAAGCAGTGGCCTCATACCCGCGTCCAGGTAACAGAGGATTAGCTCTGCCCCTTTAGGGCTCCTGCCAACTAATCACCAATAAGTTTAGTTATTGTACTATAATTTACAATGTTAAAACAACAATCTGATTAGTAGCCAAGGGGAAATTATCTATTCCAATGTGCCGCCTATGTTAGTTAATGAGCCCCTATTTCCTAAAACATTCCATGTCTCTTGCATTTTAAAAAAGAACAAAGATATTTATTCAGCAATTATCAACATGATCAGAACTGTGCACTAATCTAGTTGTTTCCAACAAGCATGCAATGTAGGATTATAAAATATGATGTCAGATTTATGTAATCCAACCTGCCTTGTTTACGCTATTCAATTTGTCTAAATCTGCATTCCCAGAAATTGTTTTATATCTGGTCCAAGAAGGCTTTTAAATCAATGAAAATTTGCAAGACTTCTAACATAGGAAAGACCCGGAACAATCCGATTAATATCAAAACAATACAGTCTTTAATCTAACATACATCAGCAAATTCCAATTTCTCCATTTTCTAACAAAAATAACAACACTGTTGTTGCCAGTGCATTAATAAGATCCTATTTCTCCTTTAGACTGAATCAAACCTTTGTTCTTCCTAGCAAAAGGATTAAGAGGGTTGCTATTTTGGTAATAAGATGGGGTAGATGTACTTACAACGCAGCAGCGGTCCAAGTTGGATGTCTGAAGTGGGAAGAAACTCTGTTACCTCAGATGAACCTGCTTATAATGAGCATCTCGCAGTGCAGAACAGCTGATATAAAGCACTAACTACAAAATGTGACAATGCATATATAATTACTATTTTGCAGCAATTTTAATGTGACTTAGAATAATACCTTTTCCATTTCGGAAATCTGTGCAATCTGGAAGATGTTTAATAAGAAACCTTAGCATTGTGGGTAGTGGCGAACATTGTTTGTCAGTTCCGTATGCAAAAAAAAAAAAGAAAAGAAAAAACTATACAAACTGTTCCACAGCTCTGCAGAGGCTGTGGCAAACTGGAGAAAGATGAAATGTGAATGCAGCCCTGCAGAGACTATAAAACAATTAATTACAGTACATAAACAGCAAGAGACCAGAGTTTCAGAACAAGCTTAAAGGGAAATGTTAATTTATTTAAAGGGAAACCAGAAAATTGTATAATCTGTTCTATCTAGCCTTGAAATGGCATAGCCGTTCTTAACTATTAAAGGAAAACTATACCCACAAGTAATGTAGGTCTCTATGAAAATATATGGCATAAAGAAAGCAGCTTATATGCAAAACCCTGTTTCGTCTAAATCAACTATTTTCATGAAAATAGTATCATATGGGCTCATATGATTCACAGTGCACACAAACAAGCCAAGGCACACATACAAGCTAGGTCACATCACCCAATGAATGGACAAAGCTCTGTCTTTTCCTCCCACACTTCTTTCTGCTACACACAGCTCATCACAAAATGGTGATTCAAGGTAAAAGATGTAAAAGGAAATATTTACTGATATATATATTTCAGTTTGATAGGATTTTTTAATAGGTCACTTAGTATGATATAAACTGTCTGTTAAGTATTCATTCTGGGGTTATAGTTTTCCATTAAATGTTTTTATTGTATGCTTCTTTCTGGTTCTTCTGACTTGACCTAATTAAAATTGTAAACGAAAATAAAAAAACAATAGTGAATTTAGAGTGACATGGGTAACTAGGACGCCCTGGTGTGGCCCTATCTGATGTAGGGAGCTTGGTGCAAAAACACTGGTAGCAGACATGAGCCCCCAGGGGTGAGCCAAGAATTACTGAGCAGTAAAATACTATATTTTTACTATACGCTGCTGGATATCACATTTCTTTAATAATATTTAAGTGACGCTGAGGAAATGTAGCTTTTCACCTAATGCTCACACATTAGGGAACGCTACATGGTATTTGTAAGAGCTTTTCACAAGGTGCCCTGCCCTTAATATAATATCACTATAGCAAGGTGACCATCAGTAGAATCATATCTCAGGTAAGAGAATTCATTTGTCAGCAGCACATTTCCAGAAAGAAGCAGGAGGGGAGAATTCCAAGAGTGGTACCCAGGGCTCTTAGAGTTCTTAGTGGCCTCATTGATTCATGGCAGAAGTCTCAATGAAGCATTTGTTCTCTAGCAATTAACATTGCAATTTCACAGTCATCAAGGCTAAATAAAAAACAATGACTAGAATGGGGCTCCATGGAGCAGCATAGTGGTGCACTGGTTAGCATTGCTGCCTTGTAAAGATGAGGGTCCTAGGTTTAACTCCAACAAGGACACAAGGGCAGATTTGAATGATATATAGTAAACAGCTACATAATGTCACTATGCTATATGAATAATGGATAATAAAATAATGGAGTCTACTGATCTATTTCCATCTACAGCTGTATGTAGTAGTGTGCCTTGTTTTCTTGTATTATTCCATAGTACAAATATTATGTCCAAATCAAAATAATTAAGAACATGGTTAAAAGCTCAAAGATACAAGTAAACTAAGGATAGTATAAACTCGATGATTTATAATATAATAATGAAGCCTCCTCACAAAATGGGAATCAATGTAAGTTATAAAAATGGTAAAACAATGCTAAACAATACATATGTGATATGGTTGTGTCCAGTCCAAGTGCATAGGGACAAAAGGAGTCACCATAAATCTAATGATTGTATATTTCAGAGAAAAATGTTTTGGATATCATTTGGGTACATGTAGTAGTGTTATAGAATTGGAGTTAGACTGTGTCAAAAGCAAAGATCCTTTTTAATACAAAAGAGCTATTAATATCCTGCAAATTGTATCCTTATTATTAGCGGTTAGTTATGTCATTTGCCTTATAAATAGTGCTTAGTGATGTCATCAGTTATAATTGGTGCATAATGATGCAATTTGCCTTTTGGAACGTACGTTACTCCCTATATAGAGGTCATTCTCTTACATCAGAAATCAACTAATAGAAGGATATATTTCACTGCAAATTAAAAAATTTAGATAATTTAATTGTACTGTATAATTTAGAAAATCATCACTTCAAAAGTAAATTCAGTCTCAAATGAAATCTAAATCGAATGTTTCTGCCTTACTTTCTCAATCAAAGAGACATAAAAAACTTGTGATTATTATGTAAGACCTTGTCAATTGTTTGACTCTTTTTGTTGACAAAGGCAACTAGTAGAAAAAGATTTCAAAAGAAGAGTTTTGCAATGTAGATAAATGTTTGCTTTATAGAGGTTTCAGGTAAAATGAAAAAGAATGTTTAAACAAAGCTTTTAGTCAAAAAGGCATTGTGGCCTATAATGTCAGCATCCATGCTTTGGGCTCATACAGATAATGCTGTTTTCATGGGTTTCACATGCTTTGGAAGCACAGGTTGAAGCTAATTGACACCGTTTATTCCACCTGCCTGTATGTTTGTACATTTACATATGCATTTTAGTGCTGTCATGTTTCAATGCGTTTTTATAAAGGAACATGCTCTATTTATATGTGTTTGATTTAAAATTCAAGTACGGAACCTGTTATATAAAATACTCAGGACCTGGGGTTTTCCAGATAAGGGATCTTTCCATAATTTGAAACTCCATACTTTCAGTCTACTTAAAAATAATATAAAAAATGAATAAACCTAACAAGATTAGTATGTCTCATTAAGGATCCATTTTATCTTAGCCTGGGATAAAGTACAAGGTACTGTTTTATTGTAAGCTCTTTTGGGCAGGGCCCTCTTCACCTTTTGTATCGGTTATTGATTGCTTTATATGTTACTCTGTATGTCCAATGTATGAAACCCACTTATTGTACAGCGCTGCGGAATATGTTGGCGCTTTATAAATAAATGTTAATAATAATAATAATTATTACAGGTATGGGATCCATTATACAGAAACCCATTATACAGAATGCTCTGAATTATGGGAAGGCCTTCTCCCATTGACTCCATTTTAATTAAATAAAACAGTTTTTTTTAAATATCTTGTTTTCTCTGTAATAATAAAACCATACAGGTATGGGACCCGTATCCAGAATGCTCGGGACCTGGGGACTTTCTGTAATTCGGATCTCCTACCTTAAGTCTACTAAAAAAAAAATATTTAAACAGTAAATAAACCCAATAGGAATGTTTTGCCTCCAATAAGGGTTAATTATATCTTAGTTTGGATCACGTACAAGGTACAGTTTTGTTTTTATTAGTGATGCACCAAATCCACTTTTTTGGATTTGGCCGAACCCCCGAATCCTTCATAAAGGATTCTGCCAAATACCGAAACGAATCCTAATTAGAATATGTTAATTAGAGCGTACGGAAGGGTTCAATTTTCAACTTCCATGTTTACGTGACAAAAAGTCATGTGATTTTAGGATTCAGATTCGGTTCAGCCAGGAGCATGTCTTCGGCTGTATCCAAATCCTGCTGAAAAAGGCAGAATCTTGGCCGAATCCCGATCCAAATCCTGGATTTGGTGCATCCCTAATTATTACAGAGAAAAGGGAAACCATGTTTAAAAATGTGAATTATTTAAATTACAATGAAGTCTATGGGAGATGGCCTTTCCGTAATTCGGAACTTTCTGGATAACAGGTTTCCAGATAAGGGGTCCGATGCCTGTACCTTGTACTTTGCCCAAACTAAGATATAATTAATCCTTATTGGAGCCAAAACAATCCTATTGGATTAATTAATGTTTAAATGATTATTTAGTAGACTTAAGATATAGAGACCCAAATTACAGAAAGATCTCTTATCCAGAAAGCCCCAGGTCCCAAGTGCTCTGGATAATAGGCCCTATACCACAACAGAGAAAAAGGATATCAATCTGACGATCTATGGCAGACAGCCTTCCCATAATGTAAAGCTTTCTGGATAATTGGATTCTGGATAACAGATCCCATAACTGTATTATATAATAGAAAAAAATGCGCATTCAACTCACAAAAAAAAGAAAAGAAATGCATTTTGATGGCCTCAACACACATTTGAACTGACACAAGCTTAAATACTAGTGTGCAAGAGCCCTGAGAGGCGTTATTGAGTGATAGTGTGCTTTATAGGCAGTAAAATACCCTATGTGCCTGAGTATGAACACTGCTCATACATTAAATCTTTTCGTCTCTTCGTTTAAGACTGGGAACTGTTTTTTTCCAGCTTCACATTGTAAAATTAACAGATACATTTGGCTCTGTCATGAGCTGGCAGAAGAATTCATATCCATTTTTTAGCCATTGGTACAAGACAATTGCGTTTCAGTTTCCACCTAAAAGCAATAAAAAGCATTGCAACATTCTCTGACAAAAAGATGAATTTGCATGACTCATTTCATGTCCCCACAAGATTTCCGCAGAAATTATAGTATTATGAATTTAACTCTCTTTAATTCTGAGACAGTGAGACTGCTTCCCAATAAACAGAATGCCATAGAGCATGCATATTAAACCCTTTGGAGAAAATGTAGCAGCCCTCAAGGTGCAAATGCTGTATGTGCTTTTATTTTTTGCCATATTCAAAGACAGATGTTTATGTTAATATCTACAAAAGCAAATTGATGTAAAGGTCCTAATTATCATCTGACAATTAGTATTTCCCCAGAAACATCACCGCCAGAAAATTATGTTCAGAATATGTTCAAAAATGAAACATAAAAAAGCTCTGAGTTGGACAACATTTTGGGGTGAAATACTTATCCAGTGAAACGCTGGTAATAGACATCTTGCTACTTAGGCAAAATATATCTGAATTCTTCTTTATATTATATTGGTATGTGGTGAGCCTTGTTTTGGGGTAAATTAACTGTTTAATAAATAAAGTAGCAGGAAAAATAGTTAACAAAAAAAACCTGCTTTTAAAGTTTAATCTGCCCCATGCACAAAAAGCAATTGTAACACAAGTCATTTTAAAAATGTATTTTGTTTCCATGTCTGCATATTTCAAGAACTTTATTGGAACTGTTAATTCCAGTTTGCTTATATCATTTAACACACTTTGCAAGACAAAATATTACCACTAAGCTTGAGCCAAGCAATGGATTCTGGGAAAAGAAATAGCAAAGTACAGGATGGCAGTTATAAGAAGTAACTTTCCAATGCCTGCAGACTGGAAGCTCTCTTGCCAAGGGCAGCTCAAGTGCTTTCTTATTTCATTTTGCTGGCCCTTTAGACAGACGTTTAATCCACAAGTGCTTCTAGCAAATTTGAGAACAATATGTTCATTTTTTTCTGGGCTAAAAAATGGAAAGTTTAAACTTATAGTAAGATTAAATGAACAGTTAACATACATAAAATGCCTTTTTAGGGTAAATAAAATGTAAGTTTCTGTGTGAATTTGTCAGACTTGCCTTTAGTTGGTCATACACGGGCTAATAAATGCTGCTGGCTTCGCCCTTCCAGACCAAGGCGCCAACTTATTTGTGTATTTTAGCAGCAGTATCTGATCATGTTCCATTATTCCCATCTCCAGAGTAATAAGTTACATCTGCACACTTTCACATTTCAAAAAAGGGCATTGACATACAGATGGAGGCATCTTAATCCAGAAATTTGAATCAGAAAGCTCATCATGTCCTTTATGTTACTTCTTAAAGGATAAGGAAAGGTAAAAACTAAATACGGTAAGCTTTATCAGAAAGGTCTATGTAAATACAGCCATAAGCATTCACAGAAAAGCTGCACTGAGTCCTCTATCAAAAGAAACACAGGATTTCTTGTCTCTTTTTTTGGGAACATGTTCTGTGGTATCAGACTTCCTCTCTTTTAGGGCTCCTTCAGGTTTGGGGCACGAGTCTACTCAGTTATCACCTCTCTCCCTTTCCCCCTTCCTTCTCCTGCTCCCCCCTCCCATAAGACTGCATAAAAACTCACCCCCCCCTTAGGAATGTGTGATCTGAGCTTTCAACAGCTATAACTGCAGCAGGAAGCTACCAAGACCAAGCTAAAATGGCAGCTGCTATCAGAGGGAGCTTCTTGGGCTCATTACTCAGGTACGGTAAAGCTTTCTGCTGAATAAATATAGCGTTCTAGTTGGCACTAATGTGGCGAATCTATTGGCAGTAAAATGACGTTCTTTCTCCTTTAAAGGGACAGTATACCTCCTTATGCTACAAGGGTGAAATGAATAGAATTTGTGCTGAACATACTTTTTGCATGTGCTTTTCATCACAAAAAATCTATGATTTTCCTTACTTCATGCATTTAACAGGGCAAACAGGACAACTGAAGTTTCTCCATGTTTGGCCCTTACAAGGTAAATAAATAACAGTATACAACATCCTCCCTTCATCCTTTGTTTTGACTGTTTTGTTAGCAGGAGACAGCTATGCCAAGGGCAGATTTGTGCACTGGCAATCTAATTGTCTACCTCATAAAGACAAAACAAAGAGTATCTTAAATTGACCTGTTTGCCCTATTTTAGCTTCAGTGTTCCTGTTTGTCCTCTTTTGCTCAAGAAATCTTTAAATGGCCACCTGGTACTGGCTGTAATTTTAATTCTTTGTAGACATTTTTCTTATTCTATTAATGCCAAAGTAAACATTGAGCCAAAATACTAATTCTTGCCTCAAATAAATCAGTTAAAGGAACAGTAACACCAAAAAATGAAAGTGTTTTAAAGCAATTGAAATATAATGTACTGTTGCTTTGTACTGGTAAAAGTTGTGTGTTTGCTACAGAAACACTACTATAGTTTATATAAATAAGCTGCTGTGTAGCCATGGGAGCAGCCATTCAAGTCAGGCTCAGTTACTCAGTTACATAGCAGATAACAGATAAGCTCTGTAGACTATAAGGGCTCTGGTACACGGGGAGATTAGTCGCCCGCGGCAAAACTCCCTGCTCGCGGGCGACTAATCTCCCCGAGTTGCCTTCCCTCTGCCATCCCACCGGCGAACATGTAAGTCGCCGGCGGGATGGCAGACGCGGCGGCGCGATTTCGGGAAATAGCCGAAAAAGCCTCGCGAGTCTTTTTCGGCGATTTGCGCGAAATCGCCCTGCCGCGTCTGCCATCCCGACGGCGACTTACATGTTCGCCGGTGGGATGGCAGAGGGAAGGCAACTCGGGGAGATTAGTCGCCCGCGAGAAGGGAGTTTTGCCGCGGGCGACTAATCTCCCCGTGTACCAGAGCCCTAATAGGGCTTTATCTGTTATCTACAGTGTAACAGCAAACACACCAGCTGTACCAGTACAGGGCAACAGTGCATTATACTGTAATTACGTTCATATTTTGGTGTTACAGTTCCTGTAATGTAAAGGAAGTTAATTTATCAGTGACCTCTGAACTGTACATATTTATCTATTATACAGTTGTGCCAGGTCAAATATAATAGTCCCTGGAAGTTTAAACCTTGCTTTATGGAACATTATTGTATTTAAATTTCCCAAGCATTAACATATGCAGAACGTTAGCAGATCGGTAACTAAAGTATCTCTTCTTATAGCCGTAATAAGGCAAAAATGTAACATAAAATTGACACTAAAGGGGGCATCTACTAATCTGCAACTTTATTTGGGTCGGGCTTTTTGTCTCAGAAAACCTGAAAAAGAGACTCTTCCCTGGTTTATTTTGAGACAATTCTGAATCCGAGATTACGCCATCTAAAACCTGTCAAGATCATGTAGAAGTCAATGTCAGTTGTCCCTTTTAACAATCGGAAGATCTTGCTTTGCTTTGTGGTTTTCAAAAGTTTTGGGTGTTCTGACACTAGTTTTTGTGTGACAAGTTGAAAAAGTTGCAGTCTTCGAGTCATTTCTTTGACTTTTTCCCCACGCATGCTTTTGCAGTTCAGATCTTTTGATAAATGACATTCGTAGAAATTTGTTTATTTGTGGTTTCAAATAAAATGAGAACATTTGCATCTTAGTAAATCTGCCCCCAGGAGTTTACGCTAGATTGGTATTGTCCTGGCACCAGGGTTAAAGATGAATGAGCAAAGAGGTCGACTCAGTTACACCTTAGTGCTTAACACTTAATTTTGAATGTCAATTGATCTGTATTTATTAATATTCTATAATTGTATTGATTCCTGTCTGTTCCATTATGGTAGTGCACTCATGTACAGAGTTGCATACACAAGTAGCACTATGTAAATAAATATATATATCCATATACAGCTGCATGCTCTGTATTCGTGATTTAATTATATATTCTTTTTTTAATGAGACCCCTTTCCAAAGTAACGCTGAAACCTTCAGAGTAATCAACTCCTATGATTAAAAATACAGGGTCTTGAAATTCCAAATATATAAAATGTGTTCAAATATATCAATTCAAAATAAATAGCCTTTTAGGGAAAGCTTGGTGTTAAACAATAGCTGGAAACTTCTGTTCTCAGTAGTGGTTGAATTAAAATTAGTTTTTTTTCAAAAAGCATCAGGTAATAGTGCTCCTCCAGCAGAATCTGCACTTAAATCAATGTTTTTTAATATTTAAACTGAAATTCGTCACGGGGCTAGCCATATTCTTAGTTTCCCAGGTGTCCTCAACCATGTGATTTGTACTCTTAGAAACTTTGGTCACTCTTTACTGCTGCAGTGCAAGTTGGAGTGATATCACCCAACTCCCAGTAGCCGATCAGCAGAACAATAGGGAGATAGCAAGATCGCAGCTCCCTGACACAAAATCCTACCATTCCCCACCTAACAGTATATAGAAGAATAGCACTCAATAGTAAAACATCCAAGTCCAGCTCAGCAAAGGCATTACTCCTCCAGTTATGCTGAGTAGGAGGAACAATAGGTTACCTGAAAGCAGTTCTAATGTGTAGCTCAGACGCAGGCACAATGCACTGAGATGGCTGCCTACACACCAATATTACAAATAAAAACATTAACTTGTTGGTTCAAGAACATAATTTTAAATGGTAGAGTGAATTATTTGCTATGTAAACAGTATAATTTAGAAATAAAAAGTTCACCATAAAAATTATGACAACATCTCTTTAAAAAAAGGCTTTAAATCATCCGAAACAAAAATATCAACTTAAAGTCATGGTTTTCATGTTTTACTCTTAACACCAACAGAAAATAATGATCTTGTCTGTGTGTGCGTGTGTTTGTGTTAAGCTTGTTGGATTCCAATCCTACTGGGAACCAGCTTGTTGCCAAGGACTGTAATAGTCCCTTGGTACATTCCATTCTGAGAAAAAGGCATTGAATCCAATGTTGCGGAGTCGCCAGATGTCTGTACCAACCAAATGATTAACGCTGTCAGAACTGAAGTTCTTGGTGTCCTTTTGTTGAGGGCCTACTAATCTCAAATGATGTGTTCAATGACACTCAAACACGGCAGGAAAAGAATCAGCCTATTGTCACTCATATGTTGCAAAACAGATGTAGCTGTTTTTGCTTGACTGGATCAGACAACACATGAATTCTGTTTTATACAGTGACAGCAAACTTTGCACATGGTTTGGTGTTAGCTTTGGCTAACAAGCAGCTAGAGTAGTTTAGTGTTAGGCATGGATAACACTGGAAATAAATTATACATTTAATTTTAGCTGGTGTACAGTAAAAGATTTCTGCAAAAATAAGAACAATATTTTCATGCTTTCAAACAAAATTGGTTGATTAACTTATATGTAGAGTGCAAGCTTGACAACACAGATTTCTTTGGGGAATGCTAAAAAAGTGTTTAGCTATCTCTATACCAAATGCAAACTGCAAGTGGTAGACAACTACTGCTTTTTTATGACAATGCACAAATTAACATGTTTTAAAGATATGAGAAGTAATCGGCCCACTACATGTAATAAGAATAGAATGTTGCAATGGAATGTTTTTCCATGTGTGCCCATTACGACAACACAGAGCAGGGCCATTCTAGTAGTACTCGAAATAATGTGAGACAAAACCTTTGAACTGTGGGTTAATTCTGCTGTGCAGCCCTGATGGAGAGATACAGTTGTGAGGTACAACTGTGATTAATGGCTATTGGTCATGTGTGGCTCAGGAAAAAATCAACCTGCACTCAACCCTAACCATTAAAATTTGAACCCACTCCTAACCCTAACCAGCAAAATGTTGCACTCATCTTAGGTTCCAAGAAAGGGAAACTTTGGGAGCAGAGGAAGATTGTACTTCCCCAGTCTGACCCACATCCAACCTGAACCATCAATGGTCGCCTAAATTTCAACCCCTCACCCACATGACCTAATGGTAAACCTGTGGATCCCAGAGGTTGCAGGTCAACCTGCACATCACTATTGGCTATTACTTGTGTGGGGAAAGCAAGAGGGAGCACTTAGAAACTGGAAAGGCTAAAAACACATGAAACTAACCATAAAAGGGGGAAAGGACTAAGTTTTATATTAAAGGAGATCTAAAGCCTAACTAAAGAAGCAGGTTAGAAATGTTGTATATTATGTTTTGGGCTTCTGTACCAGCCCAAGACAACCACAGCCCTTTAGCAGGGAAGATCTGTGCCCCAAAGATGCCCCAGTAGCTCCCCATCTTCTTTCTGCTGATTCCCTGCACATGCTCTGTGCTGCTAGCAGTTACTGAGCTTAGGGGCCCACTCACAAGTACTGTATGTATAGAATATAAATGTCACAATATAAGGCTGAAGTAAATAATGCAGATTTTTAGTGCATGGCAGCTCTGAAACCAGTGCATTTAATGAGCAGAAAATTGGGTTTGTCTGTCATAGAGGGTAATGCTACAAGCATTTTATCAATTTCTGATGTTAAAGGAGAAGGAAAGGATTAAAAATGCGACCCCATACATGCATAGGCCTCATGTCCCTGTAGCTGATCGCTACATTTTTTTACCTTTCCAGCAAGTATTTTCTGAGCACTCGCCGATTGTTCAATGCGCTGTTTATCTACTATTGTTGGATAATTAAATTAGTCCAACATGGCGCCACTTAACTAAATGCGCATGCACAAATCTTCTCCCTCCCCCAAGACACGAGCGCGACCTACTCTACCCTAGCGCTCCTGCTTCTGAAGTTGAAAGCGCGCTCGCAGAATATTTAAATTATGCATGCGCTTCCTGATAAGCAGGTGTTAGTCCCGGTGTAGGAGCATGGATTTATGGGAATCTTCTTTACACAGCTCAGCATTTTTTCTTCCTGTTTTGCTTCTGATCATCTGAACAGGCGAAATATGGGGAGACTTAAGGGCACTACTGAGAGAACTGAAGGTATGCCTGCAGCTTGAGATTAACTCTTTACTAGCCTTTCCTTCTGCTTTAAAGGACAAGGAAAGGCTTAGTCACTCGGGGGAGCCAAAATGTTAGGCATCTCCAAGTGACTTTAATCGCTTACCTTTATCCCGGGCTGGTGCCCCTGTTAGGAGAAACAGCACAAGCCCGGGGTACCTGTAGGGAGCGCTTCCTCCTTCCTGCTTCCTTACTCCACTATTCTTATGTCATCTGTTACAATTGATCAATTTAGTTGCTCAGCACTTGCCTGTTTTAATAGATTGTAAAATCAGGCTCATTAAGTGTTCTAAGGTTGGCTAGTAGATAACTAAAATTACTTACCCTTTATGGACCTTATTTTATTTCATCCCACAGAAAACAAAAATACCAAATAAAAAATTAACAAATTAAACTGCAAAAGTGGAAAATAATACTCTAATCTCTTACATCTATTCCGTATTTGTGAAACACAGGATTTTATTATACAGTACCTACCATCCTGACTCTAAACCCCATTTAGTGTATTGTAAACTAACATTTACCTTATATTATTATGGTTTTTGTTATTTCTGGCAATAGACAAGAATATGAAACCAGTTTCACTTTAGCACTTTTAGTCCCAAAGAACTTCAAATGAGCTGATATAACTAATTACCAGTCCACTTAAAAGCCCCGGATAAGGAACTGCTCCAAGGCTGCTGCTTAGAGAGGGGTATGTTCAAAGGTAGACAGGCAGCTTTGAACAAATTGCCCTGGTTATAAAGGAAGGGGGGGTAGTGAATTCAGTAAACGTAGCCAAACATTCAAATTAGTGCTTTATAATGGCAAAAATATGGATATTTCTTAATTAAAACAATGTGCATAATGTAATTTCAACACAAGTCCTCTCTCATGTGCCTATTAGCAAAGGTGTTTCTATGTGTATACTGTCTTTCATGCTTTGGGGGCACATTTATTATTATTTATATCCAGGGTTTGGGTAAATCGCTGTAAGAAAACTGAGGATCTAGGAAAGCAATTTCAAATGTATGTCTGCATATTAAAAAAAATGAATTTTTGAACTTTAACAGCATTCTATTTGACTGCATCATATGGTGTCACTAAATGTGTAAATGGAAAATGCACCTACATTTCAGAAGCCCCTCAAATGAATTTCTTGTCAGCATTAGGTGAATTAAGACCTCTTGCCTGTAGGATTGCTGAGGCTGTATATATCTGGAGTAAGTCTATTTAAATGTGATGCAATGCACTGGATAAGGAATTATCTGCTAAGGATAAACAATCAACATATTACAATAAGCAAAGTAAATGAATAAATCCAAGAAAGAAAAAACCATTAGTGAATTTTTGAAAAACATCTCGTAACCATCTGCACAGTGTCTGGCAGGAGCTCAAAGTACAAAGGAAAAACATTTCTTTTCAGGGGCTATTTAAAGGACAACATTATTTCCTGTCTCAAATGATATTTAATTAAGAATATCTTAATCTGTGTAAACTGTCAAAGAAAGGTTTTGTTGCCACAGTTAGCCGGGAGTATATTGCCTCAGAGGACCACTATCAGGAAATTTCACTAAACAGTTGTTATTTTCCTCTGTCCCATTGTTCCACATCATCTGTCATAGAATCACATTTCCAAAGCTTGAGGGAGACTTTAGCAATCATTGTGCACTGTCAACAATAACAGCTGGCTGGCAAGAGGCATGTGGTAAAAGAAGAGAAAGAAATGGATAAATAACTAAGAAAGGGATAAATAACAGTTATCAAGCAAGTAAGCATAAGCAACAGACGATGTGCACAGCCACTCACACTGACTCAGATAACTACTCATGCACTTATTATACCCTTGAGTCTGCCATTTCATACTTGACATAGTAGAGTGATGCCCAACTGCTAGGTTTTAGGCAACTGTGAGGCCTTTGGAATGTTGAGGGGTTTGTGTTGAAGTGGATTACTTCTTTATTGTGTGTTTACTCTTGGCAAGTAATTCTGCTTACTAGTGTATGTGATATAACCTGAGCAAGGTTGTGCACCCAGTCCAAAGTGTGTATCCTTGTAACCTTTACAGATGAAGAAGATGGTAACTCCATGGCTATCTGCTTACTAATCTGTGTTTAACTGGCAGCTACTTTGGTAACTTGCCAGCAATCTTTTAAAACAACGCTATAACTTTTTAACTTCAGTTATTATTCAGGTTGTATTAATTTAATTAATTTAAAATGTAAGCTGAATAAATAAATATGTATATATTTATTTTATTTTTCTTTTAAAGTTGCTTTTCAGCCTTTACGTATCTATGCTGCTATTAGTTTCTTAGCTTAGCTTGCAGTTGCCACCTTGTCTAGGCATCCACTGTCTCAAAGGCGTGCTGACCACACACACATTGGGCCCGATTCACTAAAGTCCGAAATAAGGAGTGCTATTTATAGCATGCGTTAAAAATCTTATCACTTCTTATTTTTCACTCGATTCACTAAAAGGACACTTGTCATAATTAAGAAGCGATGTTCTCGGCGTTATTTATCTTACGTTGACATATTTTCAAGCAATATATTACGCAGTGCACAAGATATTACGCAGCGCGCGATATTTTACGCAGAGCGCAATATATTACGCAGAGCGCAATATATTACGCACGTAACCATTACTTTCTGAAAACCACCATTTCCCTGAAAACTGGAGGATGCATCACTCTAGGGCCAACATATACTTGAAAAAATACAACTGCAAACTCCATGTTGTGTTGCCAATAGCTCACGAACCGCAATTTTCTTTAAGTACCACCTGCCCCAAGTAGGGTTAATATTCACACAGATTAACATGATATTTTGCACGTTTAACGCTTCATATGTGTTTGTGAATCATGCGTTAGTACTATTTCTATTCGCTAATTAACGCAATGCGTTTTTTTTGTGCATGCGATATGCGGATTAACACATGCGAAATGACTTTGATGAATCGGTACTTAATTATCGCATGCTTTTTAATGAAAAAAACTATGCGATAAGCGTTATTGACCTTTAGTGAATCGGCCCCTATAACGCTTATCGCATAGATAAATAACGCCAAGAACATTGCTTCTTAATTATCACAAGTGTCCTTTTAGTGAATCGAGCGAAAAATAAGAAGTGATAAGATTTTTAACGCATGCTATAAATAGCACTCCTTATTTCGGACTTTAGTGAATCGGGCCCATTGCCTCCACCCACAGGTTTCATATTGTGCTTATAGTCCCAATACAGGAATCTATAAGGGGCATAACCTAGCAGTTATAGGGCTCTAGTGACAACAGAGACAGGCAGGGTATAGGCAGAGACATTGCCAAGATATAGTCATAATATTAGCAGTAGTTGTTAGTTGACTAAATGCAACTTCAGATAATGTATTACAAGACAGACCTTGAATATTTTTACAAAAAGAAAATAATAATTTCTTAGCTTTATAAACCTCAAGGGTCACAAATAAGGTCCCTTGTTTGTTAACAAAAATAAAAAAAATTCAACATTTCAGAATACTTATACACTAAAGTCAGTATCAGTAAGTCTGGCTTATTCCCCAGCAACTATGGCATCCATTTTTGGGACCAGTTTCTGCAGCTTTCAAAAAAGCTCAGAAAGCTGGAAATCTAACACATATAAAATATACATTCACCGACGATGGTAGATGAAGTTTTAAGCGGTATTGCAGATCCAAAGAGGATCTACAATAAAACAAAATACTCAATAAGCTTGTGAGTAGCTATGTGTCTAAACTTCATGCATATGCTTTCAGCTGTTATCAAATTTGAAGATCCATGTACAGTAGAAATTAACTTGTGGAAAATGAAAACAGAATTCAAATATTAAAAGTATCTGTTATAACTGTATCTTCTGACAAGCTTTATTGTAGGCTTTACATTAAGAAATGATTTTTTCATTTTTTACTTGTAAAACTGAGACTCCAATCTAGTAAGTGCTCTACTTACGATTAGTGATGGGCAAAAAAATTCACCAGGCACAGATTCACAGCAAATTTTCTGTGTTTTGCCATTGGTGGATTTTTCCACGAAACGGGTGAAAAAATTTGCTAAAAAATTAGTCCAAAAATTGACGACTGCGTCAAAAAGAATTGTCTTACTCGTCAAAAGAATTGTCTTGTGCCAAAAAGAATTGTCTCTTTCCAAAAAGAATTGTCGCGCAACAATTTTTAATTTTTTTTTTTTGATGTGCGACATTTTCGCCATTCGTGAATCTTTTGAAAGATTCACAAATTTTTCAGCGAAGCAAAACGGGACAGATTCGCTCATCACTACTTAGCACAGACATATGTAAAAGGGCCTTAAACCTTTCTATTGTTCTGTTGTATTCATAGAAGCGTTACAGATTCCACCTTACAGAGGCCTTAAGGGTGAAGACACACACAGCTAGAGGCCTTAAGGGTGAAGAAACACACAGCTACTAGTAGCAGCTACTTCTTGTGGCTACAGAATTAGACAATGCTGATTATTTACTGATAATTGTCTCTAGGTGTGTTTTAGCAGAGGCAATTCTCAGTACTGTCAATGGCAGGGTATTTTCTGGCACTTATTAGCAGTGACAACAGGTGCTAATATGTAGCTCCGTGTGTCTTCACCCTGATAGTTCCCAGCTACTAGTGCAAGCTGACCTGGCCCTTCTTACATTGGATAGCATGTATTTATAATCTGTCTACTGTGTTTTGCGCCATGGTGCCAGCCCATTATGAGTATATTGTACAGAATCCCTGTAGTGAATTTTCTTTCAGGGTGTAAATATATAAGTAGTATACTATAGTTGTTTGCCATTGTTTTATAGCAAGACTGTACCCTACAGTCTTGGGCCTTTTATAATTGTGCATAAAACTACTTTCTTTTAAGGTTTTTACTTTAAATGCTCTCCTTGCACTTCAGTATAGCTGTGCTCTGTGCCACTAAGTCCTTCCTGCCTTCCATTGCAAATCAAGGGCTGATGGAGCTACCCCCCCACCCAGGGTTTCCGTCATGCCCAGCATCAATAGGTGTAGAAAACTTGTGCCCAAAGAATCAGTTCCAGATATAATTGCACTGCAAACACCATAATAATGGCAGGTAGATAACTGCCTTTGATTTGCAACTAAATATGCACGCTATTGCAGTAATTTTGACGAAGCAGTACATTTGCAGCAGGTGGATCCATTGTGATGACACAGGAATTTTGGAAAAAACACAGTGATTACACTTGAAATTGCACTTTGTTCACTGCAATTTGGGATGTGCATCCCCTCTTATATTTAAGGGTATGCTGTGTGACAAAGGCTCTGATATTGAAATATGCAACTACCACTGACCTCAAGTTTAGTTTGTTTTTTTTAAAGTTTTGTATGAATACACTGGTAAGATGAATAAACAAATATATTAATGATTTCAAGATTTTCAGCAAAAAGATAGTTGATGGAAAGGCCGTGAGTAATAAAATAAACGTCAAAAAATGTGCACCTGTTCTAGTAACTCTGCTTTCAAACAAGTAACCAGTAAATGCTACCTGCTGATTGTTGCTAAGGACTGCTAGACCTGGTGCAAACCATGTGATGTTTATTACATTTCCCTGCAGTTGTTATGCTAATTGATGATGTAGATTTTCAGCATAACTGTAATTACCCAGTGGGAGTGTAGCTCCTAGCTTACAGTGACATGTAATGTTCAAAAAGAACCCTTATATTGTACATTAAAACATAAACTGGAGTGGAAATGTGGCTTTTATTTTCCACTAAGTCAACTGTAAGCAGTACATATAGAGTGGAAAGCCCAAAATCTATTGGGCATTCAGCAAAAGATAACAGCACACCATAATAAAAGAAATGTATGTGTTGGGTAAGGACACATTACATACTGCAAAGAGATCTCATCTTCTGGAAAATGATTTGTTTCCATGACTTTTTTGTCCCTGTAAGAACTTTGCAAACAAAAGATGTTGTGTTATTAGATTATTGGCATTAAAGGGGAACTCCATCCAAACACAACTTGTGCTTTTTAAAAAGAAAACATGATTTCAAGCAACTTTGCACTATACATAAATAAAAAATATGCAGTCCTGCCTTCAGCCTGCATCCCACAAATCCCACAATTCCCTGCACACCTGGGGGCTGATTTACTAACCCACGAATCCGAATTGGAAAAATTCCGATTGGAAAACGAACATTTTGCGACTTTTTCGTATTTTTTGCGATTTTTTCGTCGCCGTTACGACTTTTCGTAAATTGTTGCAACTTTTTCGTAGCCATTACGATTTGCTCGTATCTTGTCGCGACTTTTTCGTATTGAGCGCTCGTAAACTGCGGGCAAAACTTTCAGACTTAGCATGATTTTGGAAGCCTCCCATAGGACTCAATGGCACTCTGCAGCTCCAACTTGGCCCAAGAAAAGTCACGATACTGAAGCTTGAATGAATCCGAAACTTTCTTCTCGGCGCGAAGGCTACGAAAAAGTTGCGACAATTCGCGCAAGTCGTAACGCTACGAAAAAGCCACGACATTTTGCGAAACAGTCGTAACGGCTACGAAAAAGTCGCGTCAATTTACGAAAAAAATCGCAAAATACCGATCATTACGAAAAAAATGCATTCGGACGCCTTCGGACTGTTCGTGGATTAGTAAATCAGCCCCCTAGTGGCAGATTTATCAAAATGTGAGATTAGAGCTCACTACTTTCTATTCGCACTTTCTATTCAATTCTATGGGATTTTTAGAAGTGTATTTATCAATGGGTTAAAGTTAGAATTCACCATTTGATAAATATGATTCTAAAAATACCATAGAAATGAATAGGAAGCAGATGAGTTTTTCTATAGTGAGACTTAATTTTACACTTTGAAAAATCTGCCCCCTAATGTCGACAAGGAAAGGAACATCACAATGGAATGCATTGTGGGTTATGTAGTTCCTCTATGCTATCTGTAAGCGGGGTAGAGGTTGTTACAATTTGTAACATCAATGTTTTAGTCCCTCCTCCCTGCCAGAATTTTAAATAATACAGAAAGGAAAGAAATGTTTTGCATCTCGATTTTTAAGCATCTAAAAATGCTATTTATTCACACTTTTCGAAGGAACAGATTACAATGATAGGTATATAAAAGGTTTCTGTGTTGTATGGTGCTCTTTAACAAATGTTGTTGGTTCGGAAGCCAGAGTTCCCCTTTAATTTCTCTCAGGAAATGTCTTTTACTATCAGTATGTATTTTCATGCCATTGTAAATGTTCCTATTTAATTGGTTTCTTGTGGTTGGATCACAAACAATGGACCTGTTGTACCAGAAACTAAATGCAGTCAGCGATTGCAATACATACCTAGGGCTGCCTCTTCCCGTACGACCTTGAGGTACGCCAACAGACTTAAAGTTTATTTTCTTGTTGCTTGTGATTTTGCAGAACTTACAACAAAGATGTAACCATGATGACTTTGATTAAACCTTCCAAGTAAATATATTGTGCATTCTTCTTAATCCAGGATGCCAGACCCAAAGTCAAGCAGCAGCTGGTTAAGAATGTAGGGTGCTGTAGAACAGCCACAGCTGGAAAGCCACAGTTTGGCTACCCTTGTGCAGAAACCCTAAACGATAACAAACAAAAGTGTATCAAAATATTTTTGAACTGCCCTAGGCAAACTCCCTACCGCTGCTTTTTACAGACTGTGCAGACATTTTCTATTGGATAACAATTGTTTGCATATTCTCCTGCCCATCAGTCTCACACTCTCTTCTAACGATATTGTGTTAATCAAAGAGTTTGTACTTTAAAGAACTCAGCTGCATTTAGACATTGCCAAACTATTGAAATAACATTGAATCATATTATTGATGATGCCAAACTTAACAACAAAGTATATTAAAGTTTAGCCATCCAAAAGCAATATGTACCTGCAATACAGGGTTCCATCTAAGGTTTATATAGTATTGTCAACCTCTGGGCAGTCTACAGTTACTATAAAACCATCAACAATTTATAGTAACTGAATACAGGTATGGGATCTATTATCTGGAAGCCATTTACCCAGAAAGCTCTGAAATAATAAAAAGTCATTTTCCTTAGACTCCTATTTAAAATAGTTCACCAAGTCCTTTTCTCCTTTAATAATAAAACAGTAACTTTTACTTGATAGCAAGAAGGGTAATATAAATACATGAATCCATTCATCCATCCATATTCCACATTATCTAAATTAGGTTTTGAAGTGTTTTTATTTACCTTAAGAAAAAATGCTCCAAATTACAGAAAGACCGCTTATCCAAAAACAGGTTAAAAGCATTCCAGGTAACAGACCCTATATCTATAATACTCATCTACAATTCTAAGTTTGTTTGTAATTTTCAATTCTGTATGTTTTCCATTGCAGACAAAGACAATAGGTCCTCTGCACCCATTCCATACATTAAGCTACTAGGAAATGTCATTCCCTTTAAACAAAACGGGGATTGTTTGTGAATATATTCAAGCTGGCCAACTGCATCAAAGTCACCAGTCCTACACTAACTCAAATCTAATTCATTAAGCTTAGGACTGGCCATGGCCAGTGATAACTTAGTTTGCACAAAATGTTGTATATATATTGATAAAGGATGAGTGCAGAGGACTTCTTGCCTTTGTATGAATTTTGTGTTTTTTTTGGTTACACCCCTGCCAACTGGTTTAAAATTTACTGGTTAGCGCAACCTTTTTGATGTTTCCCTTTTTCCAGTAAATACTATAAGCAATGAGCAGTAAGGTTTCATTTCATTTGTTATTTGAATTTTTATGCTATAAGACTAAAGGTGGCAATACGCTTCAGATTTTAGTCTTCTTCCAACAAGCCTTCGGATATCGGTCGTATGTTTAAATGCAACAATCTGAAACTAACATTTAGACTGAAATGGTAGGATAAAACCCTTAAAATACAAATCAGAGGATGTTCTAACCATGAAATAATTGTCAGACACCGTTGGTACGAATGTGACTTCCACTGTAGGTCTCCAAGGATATTGTGCAATACACAATACATGCAAAGATTTTGTGATTAGCTGACCGAAATCTCCTAACCTGGACGATCGACTAAATGACTAATTGCCATGGGACAAAAATTATCAGGGTGATAATTCGAAACCCACACAAGGTCCGAAATACAATTTTATTGGTATGTGTATGGCCATCTTAAGACCTGAATTAGCAGACTAGTTGCATTCCTCAAGCATCTTTCTGTTTACAATCCACTTGCTTTTTTTTTCCAAAGACCATGGGGCCCTTGTAAAACGTCCAAGTCACGGTTGACCAGCTTGAGTCCCAGAGGCTGGATGTGACCATAAATGGGAGTTTTATGGCCAAAGACTGTTATTTCTGTTCATAGACTTTGTTTATTATTATCTATCCTTCAGAAATGTGGTATATTATATTACTGGTCAATACAATGACAAAACATGTAAAGCACTTATAAATCAGCCTCAACGCTGCATCAGCCATTATGTCAGCCTGGGTGCAGGCACATGGAGCGGCTTCTGGTGCCATAATGCATACTCGCCTGTTACAGTACCAAAATCCATTCCTTGTGCCTGTAACTGGTCAATGCAATACATTTTTCTCTGAGTTTTAAGTATTTGCGCACACTGGGCTAAATTTACTAAAACTGGCCAGTTTTGTCCCTGAGCAGTAATCCATAGCAACCAATTACATTTTAACTTTCAATGTGTACATTGTAATATGATTTTGCTGTATGCAGCTGTATGTAGCATAGTTATAATAAGATTACCCCAGAATGCATTGTTATACAGTTTTTTAAATAGAAATAGGAAGTACAGTGGGATTAAAGTGCTAGAATAACAGCAGGTAACCAGCAGTACAATTCACAAGGTATATTTTTAACTGACGCACAACTTTACATACAGTCTTTTTCCTAGAACAATCTTTTAAGGTTCCTGGTAGATTGTACATCAGGCTGTAGATATTTAAACAGGTACATTTTAAATGGTTTTCCCTTAGTTACTCAAATGAAATAGCTAAAAATTTCTGAAAATTTAAAAGTTAGAAAATGTTATGGAAAAAAAAAAACAGCAGCATGTATCAAAAAAAGAGGCTGAAGGATAAGGCTAAATAGGTCCTCCATTACATGTAAATGACATCCAGACTTTTTAGGGCCCTAGGAAATCACTGGATAGCCGGGTCTAGACTGAGCAGCGCTAAGCTCCACTCAGGAAGAAATCACCAAAAAATGAAGGTGCAATAGCAGTGATCACTTGCTGGGGAGCTGACTTACTTAGTATATTTAGCAGTAAAGCAGTAGCATTTCCATTCTGCACTCAAAGAAAAATTAAGTTAATGATGAGCAACTTAATAGTCAATAATTCTGTTGAATAAAGCACAAGGTTTGCGCTCAAAATTCTCTGGAGCTCAACTGTGCATGACCTTCTTGCCTGTTTCTCCCTCTTCTCTCACATCTAAGCTCTATCAATTGACTACTGAGCTCTATATTAAAAAATAGCTCTTTCTGCTTTGATACATCTGAAAGTTAGCAGTTTTATTTTTATTTTTGGGAAGGAGATCCCTTCCAATTCATTAACAAGGATGTAAAGCCACTTTAGACAGAACTGGATCCTGGCTCCTGTAGCAGTTTTTTTATGCTGTTGTTGTATCCCTTGGGAGTAATGTCTAAGGTTTCTACCCAAAAAAGCATCAGGCTGTCAGGTACTCATCATGCTAAGAATTAGCATCAGATTTGTTCTCCTTAAAGCTTGTTTAATAAAAGTTGATTTTCTCACATGTACTGTTCATTCAACTAATGATTTTTAATTAAAAAAAATGAATATAAAAAAGAAAAACATTAAACAAGTCTACATGAAAAACAAGGGAAAGTTGGTAGGGGTGGTTCCATAAATTATCATACAACAGCAGTGTTTAGGGTACATACAGACTTTCACATATTGTACACCTATGTGTGTATCACATACTGTAGGTATGCCATTTATCAAGTCAACCCCTGTAGATTTTGTTTCTTCACATGTTTAATATGGGACACCTAAACCTAGTATGAAACATGGATATACCTAGGTATTACAACTGAATGCAACGGGATAGTTGAATAGTTATTGACTCATAAGTAATGAACAATATATTATACTGAATTGAGCATATCAAGTCACCCTGCATAAAATTCGACATATATCAGATGTGTTCAACAGTAACTGGCACAGGAAGAACACAGAAAACAAGATACTCTGGATATCATCAATAGGTATACCACACACGGCAGCCTTCTGTAGATTCATAGCCTCATTCACAAATGGCTGTGCGCCACATGTTGAACTATTCTTGTTTGTACTTTATATCCTGTTAACAGCACCTCATTCCTACTAACCTTGCCAGCAACTTGCTTTTGCAATAGGAATTCGGTATTTGTTCACACGGTATTTCAAACTATTGCAGATAACATAGATTTTGTCTATCATTCTTGCCAAGAATTAGCAGACTGCGTGCTGTTTCCCTGTTATGTAATTTGTATAAATTTGTTCTTTATTTAAGATTCATTCCTTTATCTGTTACTGTACTTTCTGACTTAAAACAAGTTTAACTAATGCCTTTCCAGCTGATCGACACTGGTTTCGCAGTCATTTCATGCTCTTCTATGCTTCCTGTTTACTGTAACCATTTCTCATTTCATCTGAATCTGTATTTCACTTTTTAACCTTTTCTTTTATTAAAAAAAACAACAAGGTTGGGTAAATGAATGTAATTACACTGATCTGGAGCCTCATCTGAACCCACTTAGTGGTGTACTTTTGGTACCAAATTCTACTTAACTTCCTCATTCAACTCCAAAGGGAAACCCTTTTAAACCATTAGCAGTCTCGTAAAGCCTAAGTGCAGAACAATTTGATATTTACTTTCATGCTCTAACTTCACTAGACTGACCAAATCTGCTTGTTTGCAGTAAGATGCTGGTAAAAATGTTACTATTATCCTTTATTTAAATACTACCAACATATTTCATAGTACCCTAATTGAGCTTAATAGTCTAAATCCTCCCATACAGACAAGGGTCCAATTCATCAAGTTTCAAATAAGGACCGTGCATATTTGTACAGGGTAGACGAGCGTACCAAGGCAAAATCTATGCAAATGTAAAGAGAGAATAGAGAATCTATGCAGGTAGAGGCCTGGTCAGAATGAAACCCAGGAACCCAGTACTGCATAGCATGTTACTAATCACTGTGCACCAAGACATTCTATATGTTGTTAATAGTGATGGGGAAAATAAATAAGTGTTGCACACGTCAAAAAATTGTTGCGCACACAGCATTTTTGCCGTTTCACAAATCTTTTCAAGAATTTTCACTATAGCATATATACATGCATTCACATCCTTCTGCAGCCAAGTCATGCACTCTTGAGCTTTTTTAGAGTTTAAAATCAGCCCTATAAGTGAACTCACAGGAGGATGCCATTGCTTCCAGTGAAATTAAGAAGGGGATGTCAAGGAGCAGATTGGCATTATCTCTGATGGAGAAGAAAAAACCCTATTTAGTAAGAGTTCCCAGCTCTTAATAAGAGCAAATGTCTAAAAATGGGGCTGCCAGACTTTAATCTGGAATACTTGAACAAGATTTCTAAACTAAGGTTTATTGGTCTTAATGAAGTTGTTTGCAGATGACATAAAACTCTGCAGACCAGTCAATTCTATGCTTGCAGCAGGATCTTGACCAACTGGCAATCTGGGTAGCTAAGTGGCAGATGAGATTTAGAGACATATTTATTATACTGCGTAAAAAACGGCGAGAAAATTTGCCACACATCGCCACGCTTCGCCGTGTAAAAACGGCGTAAAAACGGCATAATTTTTTTTACGCGTTTTTTCTTCCAACGTAACTTATGGAAAATAACGGCGTAATATCCGGCATTCAGACGCCGATCTTTTCCATTTATTTTACACAGCTTTTTACTCCATTTTTTCGGCGAATTAGTTTTACACAGCATACTAAATACGCCCCTTAATGTGGTTAAATGTAAGGTTGTACACCTGGGATGTATAAATATTCAAGCCACTTATACCCTTAATGGGACTGCACTAGGCAAATCCATCATGGAGATGGACCTAGGAGTCTTAGTAGATAATAAACTTGGCTGTAGCAAGCAATGCCAGGCAGCAGCTGCAAGGGCAAACAAGGTTTTGAGCTGTATTAAAAGGGGTATAGATTCACGGGAGGAGGGGGTTATTCTTCCCTTTTACAGAGCGCTGGTAAGGCCCCATCCAGAATATGCTGTTCAGTTTTGGTCTCCAGTGCTCAAACGGGACATGATTGAATTAGAAAGGGTCCAGAGAAGGGCAATTAAGCTGGTAAAGGGTATGGAAAGTCTCAGTTATGAAGAAAGACTGGCCAAGTTGGGTCTGTTTACACTGGAGAAGAGGAACTTAAGACGTGACATGATAACTATATAACCAGTAACCTGTTCTTAGTACAGGTTGATCCAGGGACTGGTCCGATTGCCAACTTGAAGTCAGGAAGGAATTTTTTCCCCTCTGCGGCAAATTAGAGAGGCTTCAATGGGGTTTTTTGCCTTCCTCTGGATCAACTAGTAGTTAGGCAGGTTATATATAGGCGTTATGGTTAAACGTGATGGACGTACGTCTTTTTTCAACCTAACTTACTATGTTACTATATACTATGTATTTTGTTATCACTGCTTTAAAGCAGTTTCTTACAGTCAACTGAATGCTGTTTCCTTTTTCATAATTATATCCCAGCATCTAGTCCTTGTTCATAGTCCCGCTGTAGCTTTATAAACAGCAGAGTGTCACGGTCGGCACCCAATACCAGAACAAGTGCCGAGCACCCTGGTCTCGGCTCGTGCTTCGCCAGTAGCGTGACCGCCTTTGGCTTCGGGAGGAGCCCTCAGCTACTCGGATGCCACCTGGACTTATACGAGAGGTGCAGAGCAGGAGTTCTGGCTAGCAATGGGGCACGACAGTATAAAAGTCTTAAGGCCGATGGTCACGGTACAGAAAAGGATAGGCAAAATACGTGGTCAAACTTGCAGGGTCGAGGCGGGCGGATAACTAGGATCGTCAGGCAGGCAAAGGGTCAAACCGGGTAAACAATCAGACGGATGAGGCAGAAACAGTAGTCGGAAACAGGCACGGATCAGGATACGGAATAATCGGAATCGTCAAAGCCAGGCAGGGTCAAAACAGGAACAAACAGAAGCTTACAGCACAAATTCAGGCACCAGGAGTAAACCTATCACGGGCAATGAGTAACAAACGAAAAGCCCTTTAAATAATTCAAATTTGGCGCCATTGCGCGCCGACGTCATGCGCATGCGTCATGACGTCATCCGTCAGTGCGCCTGCGCCTTTAACCATGCGGAAGTGCGCGCGCTCGCACACTAAGAAGGAGCCGGCTTAGAGAGAAACCGGCGCGGCGGGCGTCCCCGCCGATGGCAGCGCGGCGGGCGTCCCCGCCGCGCTGGTAAGTTCTTTTTTATTACATTACCCCCCTCTCTAGGGGGGGCCACTGGACCCCCAGGTTTTTCAGGAAACCTGGCATGAAATTGCCTCCGAAGGCGGTCAGCCTTGATGTCATCTACTGACACCCAAGAATTCTCTTCAGAGCCATAACCCTTCCACCTGACCAGATACTGGAGCCGACCACGCACCACACGAGAGTCCAGAAGCTCCTGGACCTCAAACTCGGACTGCCCGTCAACCAATACTGGGGGAGGAACAGGTAATACACGGACCTGAGGAGCTGGCTTTAAAAGAGAAACATGGAAAGAATCAGAAATCTTAAAGGTTTGTGGAAGTTTAAGACGAACAGAAGAGGGGTTTATAACCTCAGTAATAGCATAAGGACCAATGAATCTAGGCCCCAACTTAAGAGAAGGGATTCTCAACTTAATATTCTTTGTGGATAGCCAGACAGAATCACCAACTTGATAGTGGGGAGCCTCCCTGCGAGATCTGTCAGCAGATTTCTTTTGGATCGCAGTGGCTTTAGAAAGGGAATCATGAACATCAGACCAAATCTTAGCAAACAAACTAATCGAGGAATTAACAGAGGGCACAGACGACAATGAACCGGAAAACGAAAATGCTTTTGGGTGAAGACCATTAACAATGAAAAAAGGAGACTGACCAGTAGAGGAGTGAGTGGCGTTATTATACGCAAATTCTGCCCAGGGCAATAGCTCCGCCCAAGAGGACTGGTTGTTAGCCACATAACACCTCAGGAATTGTTCAAGTGACTGGTTAACTCTTTCAGTTTGGCCATTAGTCTGAGGGTGATATGCGGTGGAAAAAGATAATTCAATCCCCACCAGAGAACAGAATGCTCGCCAAAACTTAGAAACAAATTGCACTCCTCTATCCGAAACAATGTTAATCGGAAATCCATGTAACTTAAAAATATTAGACACAAATAAATCAGCCAAGGATTTAGCGGAAGGGAGGTGTGGGAGGGGAATGAAGTGGCTCATCTTACTAAACCTATCCACTACCACCCAAATTACAGTCTTCCCTTGGGACGGAGGAAGATCTACAATAAAATCCATCGAAAGATGGGACCAGGGTCTGTCAGGGATTGGCAGTGACCTTAACAATCCCTGTGAAAGGTTTCTGGACGACTTAGATCTATGACAGACAGAACATGAATTAACAAAGGCTTTGACATCTCGAGTGAGAGAGGGCCACCAAACACTACGAGACAGGAGAGACATGGTCTTGGCAATGCCAGGGTGCCCCGCCATTTTGGAATCGTGAGCTTCTTTTAACACCTGTTCTCTGAGATTCTCAGGAACAAATAGCCTCCCGGAGGGAGTCCCAACTGGGGCAGAAGACTGAACTGTGGATAAAAGGTTGATGAGATCAACCCCCAGAGCTGCCACAATCAACTCACCCGGAATAATGGGTATGCACTCCCTAGGGTCAGGAGGATTAGCTTCAAAACTCCTAGAGAGTGCATCAGCTTTAGTGTTTTTGGAGCCAGCCCTATAAGTAATAGAAAAATTAAACCTGGAGAAGAATAGAGCCCACCTGGCCTGTCTAGGGTTCAACCGTTTGGCCGATTCAATATATAATAAATTTTTATGATCCGTAAACACAGAAACAGCATGTTTAGCCCCCTCTAGTAAGTGCCGCCATTCCTCAAAGGCCCACTTAATTGCTAACAGTTCTCTATTACCAATATCGTAGTTGGCTTCAGAAGGGGAAAATTTTTTAGAGAAAAATGCACAAGGATGCAATTTGTTAGTCAGAGGGTGCCTTTGAGAGAGAACCGCCCCTGCCCCAACCTCAGAGGCATCAACCTCAACAATGAAGGGTAGGGCCGTATCAGGATGACGGAGAATGGGGGCAGACACAAATTCTTTCTTAAGAAAATTAAATGCTTGCACAGCTTCTGAGGACCACAAGCTGGGATCTGCTCCCTTCTTAGTAAGGTCAGTGATAGGGGCCACAATCAGGGAGAAATTTTTAATGAACTGACGATAATAGTTAGCGAAACCTAAAAACCGTTGGGTAGCACGTAGGGAAAGAGGTTGCATCCAGTCAAGAACAGCTCTTACTTTCTCTGGATCCATTTCTAGACCCTTACTGGAAATATGGAACCCCAAAAATTGAACCGAATTAACCTCAAAGGTGCATTTTTCAAGTTTCGCGTACAAATTATTCTCCCTTAGTCTTTGTAACACCACTTTAACATGACTACGATGGTCAATCAGGTTAGAGGAGAATATCAGAATGTCGTCCAGATAGACCACTACGAACACCCCCAGCAGATCCCGGAAAATATCATTGACAAATTCTTGGAAAACTGCAGGAGCGTTGCAAAGACCAAAAGGCATAACTAAATATTCGTAGTGGCCATCCCTTGTGTTAAAAGCGGTTTTCCACTCGTCCCCTTCCTTGATACGAATAAGGTTGTAAGCACCTCTAAGATCAAGTTTAGTATAGATATTAGCACCCTTAACGCGATCAAAGAGCTCAGAGATTAGTGGAAGGGGATAGCGATTCTTAATAGTAATCTTGTTAAGCCCCCTATAGTCAATACAAGGGCGAAGACCTCCGTCCTTCTTGCCCACAAAAAAGAATCCAGCACCGGCAGGGGAATTCGAGGGCCTAATGAACCCTCTTTCTAAATTCTCAGAAATGTACTCTCTCATTGCCTGGGCCTCGGGCAATGAAAGGGGATAAGTTCTCCCTCTGGGGGGAGTAGAGCCAGGAATGAGGTCAATTGGGCAGTCATAATGTCTATGAGGTGGTAGTGTCTCGGCAGCTTTCTTTGAGAATACATCAATATAGTCTTTATAAGCTGCAGGTAACCCCTCCAAGGACGTGACTGCCATTATAGGGGAAATACACGAACCCCTACAGTTAGGTCCCCACTGAATAATTTCCCCAGATGCCCAGTCAATAGTGGGGTTATGGGCCTGGAGCCACGGCAATCCTAAAATGAGCGGAGAGGTGGCACCCTTTATGATGAATAGTGCTAGCTTTTCACAATGAGAATTTATACTCAGAGAAAGAGACATAGTTTTCTCAGAAACCAATCCTGATCCTAAAGGTCTTTGATCTACTGCCATGATTTTCATGGGGGTACTTAAAGGAAGTAAAGGTACACCAAATTTGGCTGCAAAAGCAGCATCCAAAAAATTCCCCTCTGCCCCCGAGTCCACAAAAGCAGATACCTTGACTGAGCCCGTGGGCCATGTTAGTTTGACCGGAATCAAAATCCTAGAGGCGGATAGGGGAGAGGAAACACTTGCACCCAAATGGAGCTCCCGTTCTCCATTTAGGCTTGGGAGTTTCCCGGCCTCTTAGGACATTGATTTAGGAAATGACCCTTTTCCCCACAGTATATACACAACCCTTGAGTACGCCTGCGAGCCTTTTCCTCAGGGGATAAGCGAGAAATGCCCAATTGCATGGGTTCTTCCTGAGGCAAAGGTACGGAGGGCCCAGCACATTCAAAATTAGACACAGCTTTGGAAGAGCTGAAAAAATTAGAACGAAGAGAGGAATTCCTCTCACCCCTTCTTTCCCTCTGTCTCCTATCTACCTGGATGGCTAAAGACATGAGGTCGTCCAGGTTAGAAGATAGGGGGTAGTTGACTAGACTATCCTTGATAGACTCAGACAGGCCTATACGAAACTGGCTGCGCAAGGCCATGTCATTCCAGCCAGTCTCTACTGCCCACCGACGGAATTCAGTACAATATACCTCTACATCCCGTTTCCCCTGACGAAGCCTACGAATCGCGGCATCGGCAGTGGATGCACGATCCGGGTCATCGTAGAGAATCGCCATGGAGTCAAAGAAACTATCTAAGGAAGAACGGGCTGGGTCAGAGGTGGACAATCTGAGGGCCCAAATCTGAGGGTCACCTTGAAGGAGGGTCATTACAAATCTTACTCTCTCCTCATCAGTAGAGAATGAATGAGGAAAGAAACTGAGATATAGTTTACAAGCCTCTTTAAATGTGAAAAATTTGGATCGATCCCCACAGAATTTTTCAGGGAAAGCAATCTTAGGTTCTTGGGGCTTAATGGTGTTACCCCACAAGTTAGCAGAACCTACCGGAGGAGAAGATGCAGGACTGGACCGCTGCTGTGGAGTTTCCAGTTTACGGGTCAGATTATGGAAACCCTGCAGGAGATAGTTTTGTTTCTGCTCCTGTTCCTCTAGGCGTTGAAGCAAGGTGGTCAGCAACGCTTCAGTGGTGGAGGAGGCAGATGGAGCAGCAGCAGCTTCGTGACCATAGTCTTCCATGGCCCGTGATAATGTCACGGTCGGCACCCAATACCAGAACAAGTGCCGAGCACCCTGGTCTCGGCTCGTGCTTCGCCAGTAGCGTGACCGCCTTTGGCTTCGGGAGGAGCCCTCAGCTACTCGGATGCCACCTGGACTTATACGAGAGGTGCAGAGCAGGAGTTCTGGCTAGAAATGGGGCACGACAGTATAAAAGTCTTAAGGCCGATGGTCACGGTACAGAAAAGGATAGGCAAAATACGTGGTCAAACTTGCAGGGTCGAGGCGGGCGGATAACTAGGATCGTCAGGCAGGCAAAGGGTCAAACCGGGTAAACAATCAGACGGATGAGGCAGAAACAGTAGTCGGAAACAGGCACGGATCAGGATACGGAATAATCGGAATCGTCAAAGCCAGGCAGGGTCAAAACAGGAACAAACAGAAGCTTACAGCACAAATTCAGGCACCAGGAGTAAACCTATCACGGGCAATGAGTAACAAACGAAAAGCCCTTTAAATAATTCAAATTTGGCGCCATTGCGCGCTGACGTCATGCGCATGCGTCATGACGTCATCCGTCAGTGCGCCTGCGCCTTTAACCATGCGGAAGTGCGCGCGCTCGCACACTAAGAAGGAGCCGGCTTAGAGAGAAACCGGCGCGGCGGGCGTCCCCGCCGATGGCAGCGCGGCGGGCGTCCCCGCCGCGCTGGTAAGTTCTTTTTTATTACACAGAGATACCAGTTGTTCCTACAGCTTCTTGTATTTGAAGAAAGTAAGTCATAAGACTAAGATGTTTATCTTTAAAGATCTCAAAACCCAGTGGGCCATGCTCATATCTGCCACCAAAAAACAACCAAAAATAAAGCTCCAACAAAATAACAAATGGTTCCCTACAATTCTAACAAAACAAGTGAGAAAGGAATTAAAAAGAAGAAGAGGCAGCATGATTTGCTCTATTTGTATGAGCAGAAAACAGGAAGGCAACCACTAAGGCATGCACCTGTGATACTTCTATTTATAAGAACCAAACTTTTATAATGCCAGAAATATCAAAGTAAATTACTGTCAATGAAGGAAGTGGAGCCGAAATGTGCAAAAAATGAAATTACCTACGTCACATTAATTTCTGTAATAGAGATTAGAGAGCCTCTGATCCCTACATGCAGGTGTGAAAAACAAAAAAATTAAAGATCATCCAAACCAAAAACGTATCTGTACTGTTATTATTTTCCATTCCAGCTTCACCACAACTATTTATGACCTTCCACTACTGTAAATGGCTTCTGTGTTGTTTTCCTTTACACAGTCACGCAAATGTATTCCCCTGTTCCTTGAAAGCCATTCATTATGAGTGAAATGAACTGATTACAGCAGCAGATGTGGACCACATTTGTTATTTAAGATACACACAGCACGGGACCCAAGCTATTAACTCCGAATTCGCCTTGAGATGATGGGAGAGAAATTTGTTCAAATGGATATGTTTCAAAAGCACAGTTAAGCCATTGAAGTTACCAGCAAATGTTAAGGTGTCGGTTGCGGTATTTAAAATATTATAGCTAAATGATAAAGACAGGTGTCCAGCAGTAATCCTGCATTTGAGAGGTATGCCCTGTTTTCCCCTCAGCTCTGTTACTTACCAGGTGGATCCCTGACACGCCATGGGCTTGGGGGGCAGTGCAAAGTACTGATAGGCTAGAGAAGAAATGTAAACAGTGCCTCAGCCTATCTATATTTTGCTCCACCTCCAAGCCTAGTGTTCATTACAACTCTAATTCAAGCTTTTTTTCAGAAATTGTGTTAGCGCATAATTCATGTAGTTTTATATTTTGTAGATTTCTGGTAATTTGGTCATTTCTCTACACTACCAATTTCCAATTGAAAAAGCTACAATTTGACTCATTAGTACAGGCATTTGCTGAATTATTTGAAATGTATTAAGGAATTTAGTAATGTCTAAACCAAACTGGAAAATGTGGTTAAAGATAGCTCAGAAATTAAATGAAAAAAAAATTGTTTTTTTAGATGGTCAGTAGATACATGTGATACAACCACCACACTCTGACTCGAATATCGAAGTGTACTTCCATTTCCTAATTTCATTGTATTATAGTCCTTCCTGTTAAATCCCTGGAACAGTCATGCAAAGCAACAGTTATTGATTGCTTCATTAATTAAAAGGCAATAATTTGTTGTCATAGTAGCAAATCTGTGGTGCCTTATACTAACAAAAAAAAAAAAAGAAATAAGAAAATTCAGAATTAAAAATGTACTTTTAAAATATGTAATTGTGTGAAATGTATCTTATACAGAAATGGCAGACCTTATGATAAGTTTTGTGATAGCAGTGCAAGTGCAGCAGAGTCTTCTTCCACCATCTGCCATAAAAGAATGTGCATGACCCCGTTCCACAGCACAATTCAATGTCTATGAGCAAGATTCTGTTCTTTTGAACCCTATGGGAGCATAAGTGCTTCCATAGAATCACAGTACAATTGACTTGTGCTTTTGCTTTAAAAGAAGTATTTCAAATAAACGTATATAAAACTTTAACAAATGATATTATGGCTGATCTATAATACAAGAATTCTTGCAGGTGGACTTTTTACTAAATGGTAACAAGCAACTCTTTCTTGTTCAAGGACAGACTTTCTGTGTTTATAATTTACCGTTTTCTGAGAAATAATGTCATCACAATGTCTAGCTTTTATTTAGTTAGGCTTCAAAAGGTTTGCCTATTTTATGTACTTTGGGAGTAATTGTTTATTTTAAATCGCCTTCATCTGAAGTTTTTCAGCTAATCTAAAATGTATGGGCAATGGCACACAGCAAGATTACACAGCAGGTGACTTAAGGTTTCTTGTTCATCTTATCCTCGTTTTGCCTCCTGCTTTGTGATTTTCTCTCGACTCCTAATGTGCTTGGAATGCTGTCCTTTGGTTGTATCTCATCTCTGCAAAATAAATTTTAATTGCCGCTAAATGCAAGGCCATATTTTACAAAATATTATCTCTTACCTTGAAACTTGTAAACTTTCCTTCCAAACAAGCACATTAAAACAAATACGAGAAATGCAGAACTAATGGCACATGTGCTTGTTGCACTACATTACAGTGCCTGCTGAGAATTAAAAGGGAAATAAACTCTCTATTTAACAGTAAAGGAATTTGGCAGAGTAGGGTTTAGCATTTTAGATAAATATTTGAGTAGTTAGATAAAGCTGGAATAAAAATTAAATAAACAAATATTTTAACATGGATATTATAACAGTAGAGTTTAAAGTTGTTTTTGATTATAAGATGATATTTAGCAGAAAAAGTCTAGGGTCACTAATAAAAGATTACAGTTTGCTATATACACTGTGTATGTATGTATATGTGTGAGTATGTGCAGATTCAAGTCTGAGGGTGCAAAATAATGGCAAAAAAACACACACCATTATAAAAACTTCATACTTTATTAGTAGTCCATTTATTTTACAACAATTTTTACACCATCGTTCAAACAGTTTTAAAAAGCTGACTAAACAACGTCCTACATGTATATAACAGATCATTAAAACAAATATTTTTGAAGGTTTTAAGCAGCAATATTATTAAGCTGTGATAACATCTTGGGCAATATAAGGAAATTAAACATTTAGCTAGAAGGACATAAAGAAAGAGTTATAAAAAGTCATTTACAAACAAGTCAGGCTCAAGTGCAAGAACACTAAAGGGTGCAAATTTGTATCCCTGCCCTGGGGCAGATTTATCAAAATGTAAGTTTAGCGCTTAAAGAAGAACTATACCCCCCAAGCTATAAAATCCCCTTTAACTATCACTGCCTTGAGCCCCTCACCTCTCCTTTATCGCATAGTTTCTAACTTTTAAAACTGTCCCTATCACTAACCCCAAGCTAAAACAGCAGAGTAGTGCAGCTGTGTACCTGGCCAACATCTTTTTTGCAACTGAACAGTCTTCGGGTCTCTCCGCCGATACTAATTCTGCCTGCTTGCAGTTGGTGGTAGCAGGAAATCTGCTTAAACTGCGCATGAGCAAGCAGGGCCCGTGTCGGTCGGTCGGTCAAGAGACCTGAAGACTTTTCACTTGCAGGGAATATGTCGGCCAGGTACACAGCTGCGCTACTCTGCTGTTTTAGCTTGGGGTTAGCAATAGGGACAGTTTTAAAAGTTAGAAACTATGCGATAAGTGAAAGGTAAGGGGTGTCAAGGCAGTGATCGTTAAGGGGGATTTTATAGCCCAGGGGGTATAGTTCTCCTTTAATACATAAAAAATCCCTCATGTTCTATTCATTCCTATGGGATTAGGGAGTGGGACTCAAATGTGCCTCCCACAGCCCTCCCCACATGAAGAGTGCCATGCAACATTTTTAACCCTGCCCCACTCATTGTAAACAAGTTCTTTGTTGTTAAAGGATATCAAAATATTTCTTCCAATGTTAACTAGAGTAAATGGTTTAGGCTATGGGATATTAGAAAGCTATTTGCTGTCCTGTTCTTCCTACCTGTAGTATCAGTGACCCAGGTCACACAATTAGTCATTAATAAAATGGCTTAATATTGCCAAACTATAAAATACATGCTGCTGTAATTGCACTTACTAAAGAGACTGGCACTACCAGTATAGCAAACTAGTTATAATTGGAAACAACAAAACACAAGAATCTTCAACATTTTGACAATTTGGCAACATCCTGTTGGAAAAATGTGCTACCTTCTTGTGTTATATTGTGTTATATAAATCAAAGGTGCAATACAAAGCACAGCAGCAACTGTATGCATTTTGCATTTTACTTTTTAAATTATATATTCTCTGTAGCTACAAGTAATATGTCTGCTCTTTTCTTTCTAATGTATTAAGGATACTGAAATATGATGCCAAGGACAAGAAAGGCTGCTTGTCTTGATGACTGATTGGTTTGTCAGTGTTTAGTAATCTGTTTTCTGTTGTAATGGGTCAATAAAACATTTCTTAAATTACAATAGTCTGCTGAGTGATTGCCTCCTGCCATGGCGATTAAATAAATCTTGTGCTGTTCTGGGTATTTTTGGTATTATTTTAGGATTAATGTGCTATAAAAAGTGGCTGAAATATATAAATTTTCTTAAATGTATGCCACATGTTATTGAATGGTAAACTAAATAAATATATAATGCTAATTGTTATACTTAGGTGTTTCAGTAGCGTTGCATGTTTAATTATCAGACATTCATACTTTTATCCAATTTTACTTTATCTAAATATTGATGGCTGTGAGTCGGAGACCCACATACCGGCATAGTGGTTGAGATCAAGCAGAGGTATAAACTACACATTCTGACACATGCACAACAAAAAGGTTTAATTGCAAAAGCAATGTCCACTATACACCTTTGCCCTCCTCCTATTACCCTTTTGCTGTCAGGTTAAACTCTTTCCACCCCTGGCATGGAGTGCAAAGGGTTGTACAAAGCCATTTGTATCCACCAGGTCCAGACTGGGATTTACAACAGACCCTGGCATTTCAGGTACACAGAGGCCCAAACATCCCCCACCAGCCCAATAAATAGTGATTGTCTATGGCAACTTACATCAGTCATCTGGCATTTGCCAGAATCCATAGATTACCAGTCCAGGCTTAGTACCCACCATGCAAGGGATGTACATGTAAGCAGTACATGGGCATCCAAACATATGCATCCACATCCAAACACATGTAAGGCTTTGGGAGTTGGAAGTCAATTCCTGGCTGTCACTGTGTTTCTTTAATTTAAGTAATGTTTCTTAAAGGACAAGGAAAGGCAAAGTCACTTGGGGGTGCCAAAATGTTAGGCACCCCCAAGTGACTTAAATCGCCTACCTTTTACCCCGGGCTGGTGCCCCTGTTAGGAGAGAACAGCACCAGCCCGGGGTAGCAGCGATCGCTTCCTCCTTCCTGCTTCGCTCGCGCGCATGTGCAGTAGAGTGAATAGTGGAACTTTAACAGAGAAGTCGGCTTTTCACTCTACTGCGCATGCGCCGGTCGTGGGGTCCAGGCAAAACGAAGCCGGAAGAAGGAAGCGCATTGCTACAGGTACCCCGGGCTGGTGCTGTTTTCTCCTAACAGGGGCACCAGCCCGGGGTACAAGGTAAGTGATTAAAGTCACTTGGGGCTGCCTAACATTTTGTGACTTAGCCTTTCCTTGTCCTTAAAATTTAAGGAATGCATGCCAAAATAAAGCATAGGTCAAATTTCTTTTCTTGCTTTTTAAAGTTAAAAATTTGATGGTTGTAGGCAACCTGTCTTCTTTCTACTAAAATAGACAATACTAATCATTTACTGATAATTGTCTCTACGTGTGTTTTAGGAGAGGCAATTCTCAATATTGTCTATGGCAGGGTATTTTCTGGAGTTTAGTAGCCATGAAAAAGTAGCTGCTACTAGTAGCTCAGTGTGTCTTCTCCCTATTACTATTGTAAGGTAGTCCTTTTGACATTTTATAGTGCTGAGCAGTATGTCTCCTCATAAAAGATCTCCTTTTCCAGGAACACATATCTTTTATACAATGATGCTGAAATCTTTCAGTACACAGGAAAATCATGGCCTGTGTTTTCAAAGAAGTATTTGGTTACCATTTCCCTCTTATATCATGTTAAAGAAACCTTCCTCTACAAAAAAATTATAGGCAGGGTGTTCTCAGAGCTGGGGAATCTGCAAAACAACAATATGATGTAGAGACATCTGGGAACCACACATTCTGAAAAGTAAGAGAAACCTGGGACAGGAGTAAAGAATCCAAGTATCTTCAGCATGGAAATATATATGGCATATGACAATTAAATAGCAACACGGTTAATTTTTCTATGCTATGATAATCTGTTTCGTTAAAGCACAATCCATGTATACAAGTATGTAATAAAACATGGTGTAATATAATAAACCAAAGTTAGCAACTTATGCAGTAACCCTTAACAACCAATCAGCTGATAGCATTTACTGGTCAGCTGGTCACATATATCGGACTGGTTACTACCAGTTGCTAGATGTGGACATAAAAAACATAAACTGTTTAAATGTTTAAAAAAAATTTTGAAAAAATTGTGATCGCTTTACTTTTTTGGTCTACTTTCTTGAAAAAAAATAAACTGGAGTTTTAACAACTACAAATACATCTTTTTTACACCAAAACATATTCTCAGATTTTAACAAATGAGCACCTAGGTACATATACTATAAGCTTTTATTGGATAGTTGTGTAAAACTGGTGAGCTTTAGCTTAGTTGAGGTTAGAGCTGTCTAACAAGCCTGGGAGCTATGCAGAAAAAGCTTGACTGGGATGCAGAAAAGCCTGAGTGTATTACTATGACAGGTCCCTGGGCAGATCATTTAACTTCCCTCTGCCATGGGTACCAACAGCTAAATCCTGAGGCAATTATAAGGTGGAATATGCATTCATTTCAATAAAAAGTCCCAGTATTCTGTTTCTGTAGCCAAGGTAAGAGGCGTATAAAATTGTAATATTGAAACTTAGAGATATAGCCTACCAGATGGCAAATACTAGAGATGTAATGCGCATTAGGCAGGTTATGCAATACAAGGCAAAATCCCTTCAGTGTAACAGACCTGCTCTGTTTGCTTTCTGTGCTTCAAGAGACTGTTACCTGTACCACCTGCCTGTATGCTATACGCATTCCCTCCATACTCACAAGGACATCTATTGCAGCACGAGGAATTAGACATACATCAAACTAACAATCTGCTAATTACATTAGGTAAGTTACTGCTTGTGTCCATTCTTTCATACACAATATCTCATTGGACACTTCTCTGTTAAGCAGAATTACAATTTGCAAGTTCAAGTTGTCCAAATTGAGAGCATGTTGTTATTTTGCTACACTTCTGAGACGGACTTGGAAAAGATCGACTAAAGTAAAATAGTACATAAAATACACTGACATGTCCTGATACAGCTGCAAACTGTAGTATATTTTATTGATGCTGACATATGGCTCCGGTGTTCCGGTGTTAATCTTCCTAAACATAAATCCATGTTGATGGCAAACCAGTTGTATTATTAGTATATTTTATTTCTATAGTTTTAGAATAGATTGTGGTCCTTTTAAGCAGGGCTGTCTAAATACAGGCCTGTGAGCCAGATGTGGCCCTCCAAAGGGTTTTGATGGCTCCCAGTTTGCTCTTAGTCTCCACAGACTTCATTGGATGACATTATTTTAATATAACCTGTCTATCAAACAGGCTGTATGAGAATTGTTTTACTACATGTAATAAGTTAGACAGCACTGATTTAGAGAGTATCCATCATTCATCAGCCCAGGTGCCAAAGTCTACACCAAACACACCATGGTCAGTTTTATCAGGAATGAGTTAACCTGCCTGTATATTTTTAGGGGTGTGGAAGAAACCCTGAGTGCAAGGGGGAACCCCACCAATACACGTGGAGAACACACAAATTCCTTAGAGATGTAATGCCTTGACTGGTATTGAACCTAAGAACCTAGTGCTACAAGGCAGGAAGGCTAACCACTGTGCCACGTTATACATTTTTAATGTTTATGTGTGTTGTAGCACATTTCAAGTATAATGACATTAACAAAAACTCTTAGTTAAAATTATTTTTACACCCTGACTTTTTCATTTCAATTAACTTCTATTAAACTTCCTGCACACTGTAATATAGTGTTTAACACGGGGTGGATCTTCCTCTTTGTCCTCCTCACTTAATCCAGGTGGATGTGTTCCAGGGAGCCTGGGATCAACAAGGTCCAGCAGTGTTCGGCCCTAAAAGAAGCCATAACCTCTAGTGAAGTCAGGGAGCAGTGACCCCGTGAATGAGGAATAGTTTGTGTACAGATTAGATCATGTAGAGCATAATCAAGGTGAGGCAGTTAAGCTGTAGCTTATAAGAGCAGCTCTTGTGCTCCAGTCAGGAGTGATAGCAGGGAGTAGTTCTCCTAAAGGCCACCTTAGTAAAAGGAGTGTGTTACTAACAAGGGAATCAGGCTATCTTAAACACCTGATCTAGGTCTGAGGTGAAAACCCTAAGAACTTCAAATATGTATATGTGGAAGTATATGTGGACATTTGTCTTTGACAAATAAATCATTCAGTTTCACTTTGCTGTACAAGAACTTCTGGCAAAGTGTAGTTCAGCAACACTGTTCTTATATGCTCTTCCACCTATCAAAGGCCCATCCTGGTGTGCTAAGCGTCAAGTGTAGCCCATGCTCTAATCAACCTATCTGGACATTGTCTGTTTTATAGCCAAAAAGGAGTAAAGGTGGCCATACACAGGCCATTTGTAGCTGCCGATATCGCTCCCTTAGACCAATTCGGCAGCTTATCGGGCCATTTAGGGGCTGCAGCGACGGGCCTGCCCGACCGATATCTGGCCTGAAATTGTCCAGATGTTGATCGGGCAGGTTAAAAGATTTAGTCGGATCAGGGACCGCATCGGCTCGTTGATGCAGTCCCTGAACCAACTGCGCCCATTTGCGTCGTTATAATTCAATTGTCTGGCCCCAGGGCCAAATGATCGAATTAGCCTAAATTTGCCCGATATCGGGAGAAGATCCGCTCACTTGGCGACCTCACCAAGCAAGCAAATTTTAACGTGTATGGCCACCTTTACACAGCCATGGTCACTTCATATACAAATATGCCCCAGCTGCTAGAAAAGTTAAATGCATCCAAAAATGTCCATATATAAAAGAACTAGCATACAAATGGGGATTGTCAACATAAAAAGGTTTCATCAACAAATGCATATGGATTGTGTTATAGCCATAGCACACATCAAACAGATTCCAGAGTTCTATTATGACGTCTCCCCTGTTCAAAATAAAATAGCTCTCCATATGAAATATTTATGTCTTATTGGTGAAGACATGTTAAAGAAGGTAAAGCCTTAGATAGGGGCCTGAGTGAAAAATAGTTATACATTAAAAGAACACTACCTTGTCAAACCTGTTGAAATGTTCTCCAGTACTTAAAATATTATTTATTGTATTATACAGAAAGATAAGACCTGCATGTTGTATTCCCACCACCTATAGTCCTAAATCAAGCTGACATTGAAGAATCAGCACAAACATTACTCGAAAGTGAAGACTCGGGGGTGAGATGATGTGAGCACATACTTCAGTTCAAGAAATGGTCACCTACCTCTAGCCATCAACTGCTGGCTGATATCTGAATTACATCATAATCCTGGAATGCTGCATCTTTATTGTTGGTTCTTAGAATTGTGAGAATATGTCCAAAAAACTGTGTCACTGCAGAGATGTAAATAAGGGAAGAACATTTACTACAGATAAATTTTATCGCACTTTTTTTGCTTTAAAATAGACGCGATAATTAGCGCGCGATTCACTACAGTATTATCGCGTGCGTTAAGTCACATATCGCATGTGTTAATTTTCGTGTGACCGCATGTGTTAGTTTTAACACATGCGTTAATTTTCGCGCTGAAAAGAATACGAACGCATGATTCACAAACACTTAGGCACGCTAAATATCTCATTGGTCTATGCGAAAATTAACACCTAATTCAGGCAGGTAATAATAATATTAATAATAATATAATAATAATTATAGAAAAGTACAGTTAATGAGTTTTTGGCAATAAAATATGGACTTAGCAGTGTTATTTATTCAAGTATGTGTTTTTTTACGAAATTTTACTAAAGTCTTGGCATGTATGTAATTTCGCGGTAATAGCGGTAAATATTTAGTCGCCATAATATGCAGTACTATAGCGGTAAATATTTAGTCGCCATAATATGCAGTACTATAGCGGTAAATATTTAGTCGCCATAATATGCAGTACTGTAGCAGTAAATATTTAGTCGCCATAATATGCAGTTCTATAGCAGTAAATATTTAGTCGCCATAATATGCAGTACTATAGCGGTAAATATTTAGTCGACATAATATGCAGTACTGTAGCGGTAAATATTTAGTCGCACAAATACATTACTATGTATATTTTGGCAATTCATTTGTCGCGACTTTGTAATCTCGCGACTTGCGGCCATTTTGTAGCGACTTTGTAATCTCGTGACATGTGCGACTTGCGCCCATTTTGTGTCATTGAACCTGCAGTCACACTACAGAGAGCATCATGCCTGGGGTTTCTGATCTGCTACCAGGGGAGAGGCGCTATATTGTGACCCTTTTTCCTGCGCTTAGGATATGACAACCCGCCGCTGGGGCCCTTAGGGGTCCACGAGAGGAAGAGGGCAATCCTGCACGAGCTCAAAGATGGGTTGCTCGCCAGGTTTGCCCTTGATGTGGACCTCCGCCTGCTCCAGCGCATATGGTCGGACCTGAAGCGCAGGAATTCAAAAAATTTTGTTGTGAGGGGCCCCGTTATTTATGATGGTGTATGAATGTATATATATATATATATATGTATAATATTTTACACAAAATAACATCTTGCAATACTATCTCATAGAACTTCAGCTGGACGTAGCACCTCATCCCCAGGCCCAACCCCAGGCACCCCAGGCTGCAGAGGCTCTTCAGGACCCCGAGGCCCCACAGGCCCCCGAGGCACCACAGGCCCCCAAGGACCCACAGTCCCCCGAGCACCCCCAGGAACCCGAGGACCCACAGGCCCCCGAGAACCCACAGTCCCCCAAGGACCCCCAGGCACCCGAGGACCCCCACGCTGCAGAGTCCTCCCCGGCTACACCACCAGCTCTGGACTCTCCCCAGGCCAAACACTGGGCACCAGGTCCTCCACCCTCACAACAGAGCGGATGTGGGGACCCAAACAAAACCTGGATGGACTGACCCCACACTTCGGTCAGTGCAGGAGGACCTGAACACTATAAAGGCCCAGTTGGCCGAGCTCCGGGGGGACATGGCCCAGCTGCAGCAGGATGTGGGGGAAATCAAGGCCAGCAAGGCCTAAGTTTTTTTCTGTGCTGTCCCAGGGCAAAATGTCGCCAGTTTTATGCTGCCGATTGCTGCGAGCCTGTAAAAGCTATCGCACTTGCGATAATTAGCATGCATGCGAAAAATACCGCACGTGCGTTATTTAGCGCATAAAATATTGCATGCAGTATCGCGCGTAAATTAGCGCAAGTGTGCTTATAGTGAATCGTGCGATAAGTCGCGAAAATTTAGACGCGATTAAATTTTTACCGTACGCTATAAATAGCGCACGTTAAAACACACTTTAGTGAATTAGCCCTAATGAGTCTATAGTATTAGTCTTTCATAGGTGGCCCAAATTATCAATTTAAAAGAGAAAATTAGCCTTATCTTCAAACTGGAAGCCGCCCAGGAGTAAAAACAAAATTGTTTGTATACAAACACCAGTGTCTATGGATTCACTGGGAACCTATAGAAGGTATCCAGAGTACCCTAAATTCTTGTATGCTGACTACATAACATGCAAATGGATATCATGTAAGGGAACATCCACACCATGCTGCAGAATGCACACATTGGCGGATTTTCCACTCAGTTTTACATCTATATTAGTACTTGCCTCTAGGGATGGCACACATTTTAGTGCATAATTACAGGTTTTTTGTTTTTTTTTTATTTCATAGCTCATGTTGTTGCCTTCTGTTACTGCTGTATTCTGTTACTATGTATGGATGGATATTATTAATATAGAGCCAATATAGGTACACACCTACAATACCTAGTACATGCTGCAGCACTTCTTTTTTTATTACCGTTAGCAGAGGTTGTTGAATTTATCTGAGAGACCAATGTATTTATGCTGTTAGTGCTTTTGTTTTATTTGTTATAACATGAATTTTACAGCATAGCTGAGACTTACAAAGACAAAAAAGCTGATCCACAGATGTGGTGTGATCATTGGAATCCAGGTTATCATCTTGTTTGGAACACTCATGTGCGGCTTTTTTAACTGTCATCATATTATCTTCACTGATATATACCCATAAGTGTGCCAGCACATTGAAAGCATTACTGCTGTTTCTAGTTTACTATTTTTAAACATAAGGTAACTCATGGGTAGTGTCTGGAATATAGTCACTGAATAAAGATGAATATAGGTTTTTAACATAACCTTTTTTGGTAATAAGATATTTTCCCTAAAAAAAATTGCTTTGTCTTTTAACTATAAATCAGGAATAACCCGAAAGGACTTTTCAAACATTAAACTAATAACTGCAAGTTCTGAATTACAACACCAGCAGATAAGCTGTAAATATTATGAAATGTTTAAACCAAAGATGATGGCATTTTTGTCCCCAAAAGCCATATTTTCATGGTTACAGCCCCTAAACTTCAAAGCAAAATTCACGCCACAGTGACAGAGGAGCTTGAAATTTTGGGTTTCTGTCCCTCCTCTATATGAGAGCAATTACATTAAACCGGTAAGCCTAAGGAGCGCATACTAAAGTTCAGTTAAAATTAAATGCTGTGGCTCCAAAAATACTGCAAATGAAGCAAAATATCTATCTCCTGGATATCAGTTTCCTTGGATGGCACTGCACATTTATTTCAAAATCTTGTCATTATCCCTTTAAGGCAGTGGTTGTCCCCCACTTAGGCTGATGCCACACGTGGCGTTTTTTACGCCGCACAAGCCACACAGCCCCTGACTATGGCGTTTTTCAGCCTAGTACTGGTGACGTAGCAAATCCCGTTTCCATAGTGCTAATAGTGCAAAATAGTAAAAAAACGCTGCGTATTTCAGCTAGGTCTGGCAGCTGCCTTTGAGTATACATAGGAATAGCTTGCTGTGTAAATACTGGCGTATTTCAGCCAACGCTGCTAATGTTTTTACCATTGCCAACAACTTTTGATTTTCAACAGCAGCCCAAAGCATACTGGGCAGGTGCAGCATCTCTAACACTAAATAGATGGTCTATTATTAAAGATAGAGGTGTACAATCATTATATAGTATGTATCATTCGATCCTTAATCATTATATAGTATGTATCATTCGATCCTTTGTAGATTCTAAGTTCATCTAAAGAGAAATTGCATTTTCTTTTCTTGAAGTATGGTTGGTAATTTCATACTACAGCTCTGCATAATATGATGCTGAATAATAATCATGTTGTTGCCTTGGACATGGGAAGGCAAAGAGAGGCCCACAGTCTCATGGAATGTTGGCTTGGAGGATCTAACTGTATTCAATGCTTAAAAAATGCTGCCACAAAACTACTCCTTCAACCAAAATACTGTTATTACAAACTTGTTTCTATTGGACCTACCATTGCCAGGTTTCAGTACACAGAAAGTCATGTTCTATTGAAACTTCCACTGGAATTTCATAAAAAAAAAGAAAAGTACAATCAAAGTTTACTAGTAAGGAAAAGTGGTAAATTGGCCTGATGATAACATTTGACATGCCAACTATTAAGATGACCTCTGGCCAACCATACTCAGTTACACAACTGGGAGCCATGGTGTTTATTGAAATGTTATTTAAATCATGAAAAATGTTTGTTATGAACATGCTTGAACTCTACTCTGCAATAATGTTCTACAGCAACAGTCTACTCTAACAAAAACAGCTTTCGACTTGATAGTCGAGTGAAGTTAATATTTACCTCAGTTCCCTCTTGCTAAACAGATGTCACAGCATCTTCTTTCAGTACAGAGAACAGAATGACTATATTGCTTTAGATTTACAGTAATCATGATACCCCCACTCAAAATCCACAATTAATACATTCATTTTCTTTGCAAAAAATGTTTTATAAAATGATAGAATTCTCTTTTATTTAATTATCAGTGCCAGAAAGAAAGAAAGGTAAAGAAAATTTATGAAAACACTTGTTCTTGGCAAAGAAAAACATCTTCTTCAAAGTTTTTGAAAAGGGAAGAACTTTCAGAAAATTATTATAGCACAAAGTTGTCACTAGGAAATCTCAAAGGTACAAATGTCCTTTATTCTAATTGTGTTTGCCAGGTGAATTCACAGTGAAACATTTGAAATATATTGTATTAAAACCAGGATTCTAGAATGGCTGACAGATATTCTGGTCTGTAAACCCAAAGGAATTGGTTGTAGCTATGGAACAGATTTTTAGTGAAGCAGAACAATACCAGGAGTAGAATTAAAGGGTGGTTAGTCCACTGGGACTAAGTTTCTAAAAATATATATATATTTTTTTGCCTTTTGTCATTATTTAAAGATAATGTTGTATCTTAAGTTTATTCCTTTTTTGCAAACTAAAACAACACTGCATAGTTTTGGAGAAGAGAATGTATTATTCATATCCCTGGCTTCTAGAGGCTAGAGTATTTACTGGCTGGCTTTTTTATGTTTGTGAAAACTATTTGGTTCAAAAGCAGCATAAAATGAAACCCTTTGTTAACAATTTCACCCAAACATACCTATTGTCCAAGTTTGGAATAACAGTGACAGGAGACACATAGGATAAGTAAAGCACCCTCAAATCTTTTAGGTAATAATGAACAATATATTGTGCTGGTTTCACCCTGGGCTAAAAATTAATATTTTCTTTAAAAATTGTCCCTTTTTTGAAGCTCCCTATAGATCTGATACGGCCCTTGTTTGTGTTTTAAATGAGGGGTGGGTGTGTGCCAACAGTCCCTGCCAGAAGTACAGTAAGAGGGGGATAGCCAATCACAGCCTTGTAGTCATGCAAGCAAAACCAGGCTTCAGTTCACTATCAGGTCAGCCTAGCTGTTGATTGGTTCCCATCCTAAAGTGCAGTGTACTGAGTGCCACTGGCTCAGGCTGGGAAAGGAGTCAGCAGGAAGTAAAACAGATGGGTGGGACTAGTAGGGCTTTTGCAGAAATTTTCAATGGAAATCAACTTGAAACACTTCTCTTTTAATTGCATTCCTTTTATATTAAGAGGAGTGCCATGCACTGGCACATTCTTTTTTTCACACAATATTTCTCTTATAAGGGTTTGCAATACTCGGCAGCATGTGTACTCTGTCAGTGTAGTGCAACTTATTCTGCACAGCTAATACATTATATCAACCAGGAAATTAATTCAGGATTAGAAATAAATAACAGTTCTGCTACCCTCAAAATTTACATACTGTATATGTGTGTGCCCCATTTTTATCAATATATTGCTAAAAATCTAGATTAATAAATATAACTAGGCAGATAAATTAGACCTTCTTTGGAGAATAGTTAATGCACAAATTTTTCACTGAACATTTAGGGGTTAGGTAATAAAAGGCACTAAGTCTGCCTAGGAGCAGTAACCCATAGCAACCAATCAGCAGGTAGAATGTATTGGTCACCTGTCTAAAAGCAAACATCTTATTGGTTGCTATGGGTTACTGCTCCTAGGCAAACTTAGTGCCTTTTATTACATATGGGGAATATAATAACCCTAATTACAGGCAGGATATATTTATATTTTAAAAAGTGGAGTAAATGTGAAATGGTATTCCAATTAACACAAGGCTGATAATTTTCTAATAAAGGAGCTCTATGTACAATTCTTTAGCTTATTCTTGACATTAGTTGGCCTAGAAGATGGAAGACCAGTTTTAGATGTTCAAAATGCCTCCCACTCAAGATAATTCACCAAGAAAGAATGAAGGCTAAATACAGGGTTTGGACATTACCTTTGCGATTTTAAATATGATAATTTGCCAAGAATTGAATGCCAAATAGGGGCATCTTTCTTTTAGCTTTCCTTTAAAGATGAAGTAAACCCTAAAAATTAATGACCAGAATGGCTAAAATTGCCATATTTTATATACTGAACTGCAATATACTGAATTACACCAATCAAAAGTTTCAGCATCTAGATAACAGTACTTATCCAGGTCTTCACAGTTATCACAGGAGCTCCCCATCTTGGATTTTGTTAGAAGTGTCTGTAAAACTCACATGCTTGGTGTGGTCTGGGCAGCTGTTGAGAAGCTGAGCTTAGGGGTCATAGCACATTATCTAACATTATCTAACATATAAATTGATTCTGCTGGGCAGATTATTAAATTCTCATGCTAATTGCAGAGATGTCATGTATTGAGTATCTGAATTATTAATCAGCCTTTTATTGTGACATTGATATCATGTAGATACAGTATATTGTGAGTTGCTCCTTAAGCTCAGGTGAGTAATAGCAGCTCAGAGTATGTACTGGGAATCAGTGGCTGTGGTTGCCTTGGGCTGGTACAGATGCTAAAAACATAAAGTACAACATTTTTGCCCTACTTCTTTAGTTAAGCATTAGCTCCTTTAAAGACTAGGAATGCATTCAAGAATACAGTGCAGTGAGTTATTTCCAGTTACAGCAAATTGTTACTTAGTGTTATCTTAAAGAGCACTGCATTTTCTCTGTTACAACTTCTGAAAAACAAAGTGATGTGTATGCCTTTCCACCTGCGATTTACTTTGTTGTTGGTGGAAAGGTATTTCGGAGAGATTAGTCGCCCACGATAGCAGAGTTTGAAATCCCACAGCGACAAATCCCACAGCCCCAGTTGTGCATGGATATAAAAGTTACAAAGTTTTGGAGCTACCTTTGCACTACTGTAAACTTGGCTGAGCTGCGTTACAATAACGATGCGTGCCATGGCAATGATTTTTCTAGCACACATTGTAGAGTTTTCAATAAGCATGAAAGCACAGATCAATACCGCAATGTGCAATGTCAATAGTAATACAACCCGGATCAATACTTACAACAATATACAGAACTCCGGTCATTCTGGGTATGCCTTGGACACTGTAGGGGTGCAATCACCCTGTCACTGTTACTATCTCTGTGGGGTTGTTGCACTGGGGGTCTGATACCTGGGTAATAACACATCACTAATTCCGTTGATTACTTTGTGGGTCAAGTTATAACTGCCACTTGCTTCTAAAGCTACTTAACATATGGACAGCAAGAAACTAATCCTTAAATAAAGCATACCTCTTTATAAATCAGACTGGGGTTGTTTTCTTAGTAACCGAGCCCTGGATCCAATGATCCAGCCCTCACAAGGCACCATATTAAATAAGAGGCACCAGACTAGTCATTATCATTCTGTATTGTAATAAAAAAATTAAACAAAACATATATTTTACATTTATAGTACACACTTAAATGCACTGTTTACATTAAGAGGGCCATTTACTAACCATTTTGTTTTCTGATTCTGGCTTCAGTGCTAAAAGTTGCATATTTCTGATGCTGTTTTTTTGGGCAAAAAAAGTCTGAATTTTCGCAACTTTTCCCGTGCTGATTTCTTCAGTTCACACTTTTAGTAAATGTAGGACATTTATGGAAAAGAGTTTATTCCAATTTTAAAATAAAAAAAAAAATTAGAAATGTTAGAATTTTATTAAAGCAGCCCCAAACTGAGCATTCGCTTTCAAATATTTTTTTTTCTTTTTTATTGTAGCCTGTAATAGATATTTCTAACTTCAGGCATTACAAAATGTTCTTTCTTCCATGATCAATTTTAGAGAAAGCTCATTCAAATCTATAAAGATATAATATTTTCTGATGTTGCAAGAACAAAATGTTTTCATATGAATGTTCACCTTCTACAATTCAAGACACATTGCTCTGTAACCCACGTAATTAATTTTTTCATTTAATGGCCCTGACACTTTAGTATTATTTTTCCTAAGGGCACGGCTGAATTCTATCTAACTGCAGTAAGGGTTAAGAGACTGCCGGCAAGTACACAGCCACTTTATTTTGACGGGTATCAGCACAATGACCAGACAAAAATCCTTCACCTCATTTTCTCTTTTTTGATGCTGAACGATAGGAAGCAGTTACTTGACAGACCACCAGATGGCACATCCATTTGATAGACCACTAACAAAATAATGCCTTTACACTGCATAAACCATACGGTACCACTAGGTTAGTTTAATCTACAATATATAGTAGATTGTTGTGAGAAAGAAGAGATTAAGCAAGAGAAATGCACAGCTTCTGCATGATAGATTAAACACTAAATACAACTCACTAGGCATCCGCTGATTTTACAGTAATATAATTGTGTATGTTTACTCCTAAAATGCCAGATAGTGTAGTGTAACAGATTTTTTGTCTTATTTACAAGCACACAGAAAGAAGTTCTCAACATCTTAGAATGACTTGTTGTGACCAGACTGGTAGGAACACAGACCCTGAAGAACTGGTCATATTGGCTTGCAATCCAAGTTGCAATATCTGATATTATCTGAAATATTTATATCAATGGCTAATAATTATTCCTTGTTTGTCAGACCTGGCAGTTATATATAATTTGCTTTGTTTTTGCTATTTTTCTAAAATTTGAATTTGAAAATGAATGTTTTCCCCCACCCAAACCATATGTTTCCCAGTAGCAGCTTAGCAATTTCATAATTAGTTACTTTCATTTCTCAGCAGCAGCTTCAAACAAGAACCTGAGAATGCACCCTGACTTGAAGCTCTGACTGCAACAGCTGCTCTGTAACAGACTTATATAAGGCTTAAAGAAAAGAAAAAAAGGTGGAGAGGTATTGGGGCATATTTGAATTTACAGATCTTCATTGTTAAAGGGCTGTGGGTGCCTTGGGCTGGTACAGAAGCCCAAAACATAACGTGCAACAGTTTTACCCTATTTCTTTAGTTAAGCTTTAGTTCTCCTTTAAGGGCAATGGAACATGGGGCATATTGTTTCAGCAAGTAAAATAATTGTACTGTTCCTTTCTCTCAACATGTGATACACATCAGGAAGCAAGGATTCAGACTGATGATAGAGCTAAGCACTGCCGCTGAGCACTAGCACTCCAAAATAAGTACTGACACAGGTATCAGCTTTGATAAATGTATCGATCTGTGAGGAAAGTCTTATTAAATAGGAGAAATAGCAAATTGCTTGGACTCCCTAGTAGTAATGAGCAATTTTTTTCGGCAGGCATGGATTCGCAGCAAATTTCCACACAGTCGCGTCAAAAATGGCGCGGATGACAAAAAAGAAAACGGTGCCAAAAAAAATCACATGCCAAATGCGGTTCATGAATTTTTTGCCGTTTCACAAATTTTCTTGCCATTTTGCAAATTTTATGGCAAAGCGAAGTGGGACAGATTCACTCATTACTACTCCCTAGTTCAGGGGTGGGCAAACTTTTGGGCTCACGGGCCACATTTACTTACCCCCGGGCCGGACCGGACCAGGGCGGGCAGGGCCAGGCCAGCGTTAAGCCCTCCTTCTTCTCTTTAATTCCGGCCCGCCAATGACACCAAGTCTCGCGTGATGAGACTTGGCGTCGTCGGCAGGCCGGATTAAAAAGGCCAAGGGGCCGGATGTGGCCCGCAGGCCGTAGTTTGCCCACCCCTGCCCTAGTTCAATATTTAATACATTAGTGAAGTTGCTGCTTTAAGGTATACAGAAACATATACAGGCCAGTATGTACATAACATATTTAGTGCTGTAGTTTACAAAGTAACAAATCGGAAACTATATAAAAGTATATACTTTTTTATTTACTTTTTATGTGGCATCAACCTGTTTTGCTTAGTGTTGAAAGAGAAAGGAAGAACCCTAGGTTTACATTACAATACGATTTTTGAGATAATTCTGAAACTCACCTAATTAAATTGACTGGAATATTCTACCAGGTCTCCTGAAATTCAATACTCAACTGAAATATAAAATGGACTTTTTCTGTATTTTAAAATATTAAATCCTTTTTTCCCCTTTGTGCAAGGTGCAATACAAGGTTTTCTGTTACTATAATTCAGTGAGGGTACCTACACTGTTTAAACCAAACAGTCAGTTTAGCAGATTCCCAAATGGTCACTCTTTAGTCAACATTATTTACTTTAGAATAAGTTATAAAACCCCTAATAATAATAAGATTAAAGGGTGGCACAGGGTTTTGCTGGCAAAACTGATTTAACTGGGCAGTAGGCATAACTCTAACAGCAGGATGAAAAACCACAGATTCAAAATTGTTAGCAGCAAAAGGTTTTCTTAACACAGTGGTATTAATTTGACCAAAATCCAAAAAATGTGTGTACAGCAGAGGTATGGAGTGCCAACCAGAAGAGAGCTCTAGTACCAGTGAGGTTTTTCTGTATGCTAGTAACCGAAAGCAGCTTTTAGTTTTCAGAACACATGGTTAATTTTCATTGCAACTACTGTTTATCTTACATTTATCACACTTAAACCCCTTTAAGTGTGATAAATGTAAGATAAACAGTAGTTGCACCTTAAGAAATAATTCCAAATTTTTTTCTATTGTGTTAGAAAAACTTTACTTGCACTATATAAATAATATAAACCTTGTTTCCTTCAATCTTGAAATAACACAATCACAGCAATCAAACAGGCACCATTTGGACACTGTTATTAACGCAAGCTTTGCATCATGTTAAAATCTCAATATATGATTGGCAGCTGGGATTTTTACATTCCTTTATAATGGGTATGGATGTGTTAATAAAAAAGGGATTTTGGAACATTTTTGTTCTTTTTGCAAGTGTTGATTACTGTGCAGGTCAGGAAAAACTCAAAATGCACCTGACCCTAACATGTTGCCATTGTAGGGCCTGTACTTCTGCACATACCTTAGGTTCCAAGACAGGGAAACTTCTGAGCAGAGGAATAGTGTACTCCCCCAGTGTGCACCTGCACCCAACTCAAACCCGCGATGGTGGGCCAAATTTCAACCCTAACCCTAAAAGGTAAACCTGTGGCTCTTTCAGGTTGCGTGTTAACCCACACATCACTACTGCCCAACTTTATGTGCAAGAGCTCCATTGCCATTTTTTGGCCCCCATAATAACACATAATAGTGAAAACACAATGGTTTTATATAAGTTTGCAAATGCACATCATGTTGTGTCATTTGAATTCTATTGTGTAGGATTGCACTGTGAAGCCAAGTTTGGCCAAGCATTCAGAAATTCAAATAGCACCCCCACCTAGCCTATAAAACAGAATAGCTTGGTACTGAAATGGTATGGAAACTGAAGTCAAGAGATTGTTGCATAGTTACATTAAATTAATTTGTAAGGAAGAGCAATAACCTGTAGAAAATGTATATAATATATGTTGCATATAATTCCTGTCCACTGACTAAAATGTGCTTTTGGCAGACTTTGCTTAGCTGCTGTTGATTTCATGGAGTAACAAAATACCTAGTTAAATAATGAGCTGGCAAACACCACTTAAATAATTACTGTGTTCCTTGAGAGAGAAAAGTGCTTATGGGCTTTAAAGGGGTTTACATTTTTATCCCTGTTAAAAAAACAAAACTTGCAAAAAAACAGATAAAAAATTTACGTCTACAACTTCTTAAGGGGAAAAATTGTGGCATACCCTAGGTATAGATAACACACCTGTAAACAGTAGTTGGTATCAGATCAATGCCAAAAAGGCTTATAAGAATATTCTAAAGGATAATTAAACTCATCACCTTTGATTTTTAGCCCCACACAATCCCCCCATACCACATCACTGGAAGTGCGAAGACCATGGCCCTGCTGATCTGCTCAGTGTTATGGACTTTTAGAGGGATAATTTAGCACAGTGTTCCCCAACCAGTGGCTCGTGAGCAACATGTTGCTCCCCAACCCCTTGGATGTTGCTCCCAATGGCCTCAAAGCAGGTGCTTATTTTTTAATTTCTGGTAAGGAAACAAGTTTTGGTTGCATAAAAACCAAGTATAATGCCAAACAGAGCCTTCTATAGGCTGCCAGTCCACATAATGGCTATTAAGTAGCCAATCATAGCTATTATTGGCACCCCCAGGAAACTTCTTGATGCTTATGTTGCTCCCCAACACTTTTTCCATTTAAATGTGGCTCACAGGTATAAAAGGTTGGGGATCCCTGATTTAGCAGCTGTAAATTAGGTCACAAAGGTGCAACTGCAATTTGACTGCAGTACCTATAATAAAATCCACAAATGAGTGTAACTCTCTGATTAAATTATACTGTACTTAGGAATATCTAAACAAAAGTCTGCTTGAACACCAATACACTCCTTTGTCACATTTTCCTGAAAACCTAGGGGTGTGAGCAAACACACATGATAAAAGAAGGTGGCCCTAGTCTTCTAAACACTGGGCAAATTTTCACCAGGGCAGTAACCCATAGAATCCAATTAGTGATTAGCTTATAAATGACCTCCAAGAGGATCAAATCATCCCTTTATCAGCAGTTATATATATATATATATATATATAACCATCTTATCTTATCTTATAGGCTTATCTTATAAGTGAACTCATTCCAACTTTGTAAGAAAACTCCTAGCCTGTAAGTACTTATCCTCACCAGTTCATTTATAATAAATATACCCGATTTTGGTTATGACATGGTTATGACCAGGCATTTGCCAGCTTGAATTGCACATTTCAGTTCAAGGTCTAGCAGCCCCAGCCTTAAAAAAAATTAAAATGGCACCAGTCTCTTTTTACTGTACATACCCAAGAGGGGCAATATTTGCACTGCATTACTGTGTTCATTCTGGCCATTCACATTCTATCCAATTTCATAAATAAATACACCAAAAATGTCTTTCTGACGCAGAGAGGTGGTTTCTCAAGTATTTTTTTTTGTGTATTTCTTTATTTTACTAATATTTACTTATTGCTAGAAAATAATACACGTGTCACTTATATATCTAATTTTCAGACATCTGTTAAAATCTATTATAAACTGTAAGTTCAAAATCTGTTATTATAAACTGTAAGTTAACTGTGTTAACTTTGAAACCTGAGCTAGTAATGAGCCCAATATATAATCTAAATTATTTCTAATTATTATTTCACAGCCTGGGAGCTTTTAAATGGTTATTTTTTTGAATGGGCAGTTGTTTTGTTTTTGAAGACATTTGTTTTATCTCCATAATCAGATCATGGGGCTGAAATTGGGCAAAAAGCTAGTGATGTAACAGGGGTGGGAGAACATAGCACTTTCAGCCTCAGGAAATAAGTGGTTTTGGCAGCGACATTGTTGTTTCACAAACAAAATATCATCAAAATATCATCTATCATTTTTTTTGCAAATAGAATGCTCTGGCAGATTCTGTTTTTTTAACAAATCAGTTATGCAAGTGACTTTAAACAACAATGCAGTTTTGCACCAGAAATGGACTTGTGCAAGGGATTCAGTCGACTATAAATCTGGCAGTCCATGTTTTGTGAAAATGACATGCACAGTCAGGGGCGATTCTAGACATAGATGCCGCCCCCCCCCCCCCCCGCTCCCCAGCGCTTACCTTCTGAGCGTAGGAGCGGGTCCGGGGGCGGTGAGATCGCTAGTGCAGAGAGCGCAATTGCAGCTTTTTGCCGCCCCTGGTAACTGGGGCGCTTCTGCCGCCTGAGGCGAGTTTCTCAACTCGCCTCATGGCAGAAGCGCCCCTGTGCACAGTACAGGTGATTATCAGAGCATGCAATGGAGAGCAATTTTGAGTGGTTTGGCCATGCTCTCTCATCACCTAAAATGTGGGGCCAAAGCAACACAAATAATCTCTTGCTCCATTACTCTATATAATATGGCACGCTACTCCCTTTGATTGCTCCAACTGAAAGAAATAAAAAACAATTCAGTACATAATTGTTGCCATGATGCGTATGATTGCCACTACTGTCCATGTATAAGGCACATTGTTAATCGAGTGGTTTGGCACCAACCAATTCATAGCTTCAAGGGCATACAACAAAAAGAGGTAACACTCCTTATTCAATTCAATGGCATTCAGTTGGGCTTTTGGGTGCACTCACAGGCAATGTTAAACATTTAAAACCATGCTGTTTTTTCAATGCCCTTATGGATCCGAAATGCAAATGCCTTTAACTAGCCTGACAAAATATTTTAGAGCTTTTTTTAGTAAAATGTATCTATTTGGTAATTTCATTTCTTCCCAGTTGGATAAAAAAAATTACACAGCAAATTAGCTAATCTGTGAACAATGACGCTTCCAGTATATAGACAGGGAAAGAAACAGACATCAGATATTTATTTATTAGTTTTAACTAACAATTCTGTTTTTCTGATCATGAAACAACAACCACAATACCCACAGAAACATAATCCCATTCATTTGGGAGTTATTTCAAACATGTGTTTCACATAAGGAATGCAATAGGATTATGAAAAGGAGAGTACAGAGTATTTTGAGAGGATCTGCTAATTGTTTTACAATTTGTGCAGATGTCTTATTTAAAGGGAACATGGACTTATTTAAAGGGAAAATGCTGCAGTTGTTAGTGAATCACTATGTGGAAATGTTGACCCCATACACATGCTGACTGGGTTTGAAAGGTCAGTGAGTGAAGCACTACGCATTTCGGCAATACACACTTGGGCACTGATTCTTTTAGTCCAAAGGTCTAAAAATTGGATCATCATACAAACGTGCCCCATCCAGTTTTGCACTAGCTGATGACCTCACCCCAAGTTGATGCCGACTTGTTTTATTGCTTGGCCGGCCAATTGTGATGCAATCATACCAAGGCATAAATACCAAAATCAATAATTAAGGGGCCTATTCTTAGACCAATGGTTCAATAAATTAGCTACAAAAGACCAAACAGTGGATATATAGATAAACAGACATTAAGCTATGGCATAATGTGGTTACAATGAAATGAAATAGAACCTATTCAGTTATGCACCTCACTTGGCAATAATGAAACACCTTGCAAGAACTTACAAAGAGTAAAGAGATCACAATCGAATACAAATATGGGACCTGTTGGGACCTGGGGTTTTCCATATAAGGGATCTTCCTCTGGAAGGGAACAAGTCAGCGTAGTCAGAGGACAGGCCGGGGTCAGCAACGATCAGTCAGTGCGGTACCAAAACAGAATCCAGAAGAATAGTCAAAAAACAGGCAAAGGTCGGTTCAGGCAGCAATACGAGAGTAGTCAGCGACAGGCAAGGGTAAGAACAGAGCAAAACAATATGAACACACCTAGGAACTATCATGAGGTAGACCTATGTTGGGCAATGAACATAGGCTAGAAAGCGTACGCTCAAAGGAGAAGACGGGCACGCATGCGTGTTAAAAAGAAGATGGACACGTGCCCCTAACAGAACATGGCGGGCAACCCCGCCGCTCCACTACACCACAAGGTATCGTTACAGGTATCTCCCTAGCACCCCTCCATTGTTAAGGTGCCTCTTCTGCCTACCCCTAGCTCTGGCCCAGGCACAGAGTATTAATGCAAGAACAAATGAGCCAAAGAACAAGACAGTTAAAATTAAAGACTTTTATAGAGGAACAATAGCAGGACTATTTATCATGTTAATACTAATTGGGCCTACTAATAAACTTGGCAGACTAAGTAGCCTCTAAGAAGCTATCTCCAGGCTTGAAAGAGCTGCCATATGTGTATGATACATATTTGAAAAATATTTTTTGAAACATATTTTTATGAAATGGTAATTTATATTATATTTGAATGCTGCACCCCCTTTCATTTTTAGGGATACTGGCCCTCGTTTCCTCTGTTGAAGCATATAATGACATATAAATAGATAAAAATAAATGAAGATGACCGTAAAACAATCCTTTGTCCACTTATAAAGGAGAAAGACCCTCTTTACTGAGATTCCTGTATTCATAAGGATGGTCTGATCATCCCGGCTGCTTTTCTGTCAGTGACTATTGTGCTTGCCTTCAAAACATACATGGAAAATCAAAAATTATTTCAGGAAACAATTCATAAGATGTAAATAGGCTGTCATAATAGCATCAAAAACTTTGAGGGAAATAACAGGAAATGTTAAGGAAATTAACTACAGATTGTGTTTCTAAGGTATTTATAGTTTTGTTTCTCTTGTTGCTAAAGTAATGTCTTTTTTCAGTGAGTTTAAGTTAGCTTAGGCCATTATCGGCACAAAACTCCTCAAAGAACAATGTGTTTTCTATTTTATCAGAGGATGTCACCTTCAAGTACCCTAATGTTGACACATATTTTTTTTTCCAGTGAAAATCACATATTCTCCAGAGATGACTGGGAACCAAATGCAGTAAGACATTTCTAATGTTTACTCTTTGGAACTAATCTAATCTAATGTTAAAATCAATTCCAACAAAATACTGATGTTCCATCTCATTAAGCCACCCAGTAGATGGATGAGTAGTCACATGCTGAGGGAAACAAAATTTGTAATGCCTTGGGGTTGGTAGCACCCCTGGATTTGCACGTAAATCTGCTGAAAACAGAATAATTTTGCTGATAGTTGGAAATTAGGAAGGTGCCTCTCTTGAATATAATGGACACAACATATAATCTGAAAGATCACATTCATTTCCCTAGTTTCTGTAAGGAAGCAGAGAAAAAAAGAGAGATGTTCTACAGTCAAAACTAGGAATGAGCTAATATTTCCACCTGGTATGGATTTACAGCAAAGTTTTAATTTTCATAAGTGGAGAAAATGTCCACAAACTTTTTGTTGTGCATTATTTCATGCAAAGAAAATATTCCAAAGCACATGGTGTGAGAAAAAACACCCACTGATTTCAATCATTTGGTGTGAAAAAAGCAACCACTGGGTGCAAAAAAAATGTGGTGAAAAAGTGCCACAATTATGCCATTTCCCAAAGTTTTCCGCAGTTTCATGAATTTTTTAGTTATGAGAAACATGACAGTTTTGCTCATCACTAGTCAAAACGCGTTGCCAAATTATTTTATTCTCCTGCCTCCTAACATCACAACAGATAAGAGAACAGAACTCATTCCATATCAGTTTACCCGACTTTTAGAATTATAGGTTGATCCCTTACACAGACTCCCAGGAACCTGATCTTCTGCACCAGAAGTCATTTCTACAAAGGAGTGACAGCTGGAGATGGATTATCTGAAGCTGCAAACAAGCATTACCATAGCCAAGTACTGAGGTAGTAGAATGCTGATAATGGAGAGTAAAAGAGAGTTATTTTTGGAAGTATTACTGTAATTGTGAACCAATTGTGTATGCAGTTGGCATTGCACAATACCATAACCAACACACAAGTTTGTGGACATAATGTACAAAGCTTTGGCAGAAGGAAACTTATATCTGAATCATAGTCAAGCTTGAGAAATAATTATTGTAATGATTAAAGCATTATTTCATTTATTCATGATTTCAAACTTTTCTGATCTTCTGGTTCTTGTTTAGCTGAAGTCACACACCTAGAGTTCATATACCTAGGGTTCGGTTTCCAAGTTTTGGCTGCTGAGGTATTGTATTCAAAAGTGAGTTACGCTTCCTGGAAGACTTACTGAAAGTCTTCCTGGAAGTCTTACTGTTCTAAAGTCATAGTAACATAGTAAATGAGTCCATCAAGTTCAACCTTTTATGCCTTCCTGGAAGTCTTACTGTTCTAAAGTCATAGTAACATAGTAAATGAGTCCATCAAGTTCAACCTTTTATGCCTATATACAGCCTAACGCCTAGTTGATCCAGAGGAAGGTATAAAAATCCTCTCTGAAGCCTCTCTAAATGGCCGCAGAGGGGAAAAAAATTCCTTCTTGACTCCAAGATGGAGTCGATTTGCAGTATGAGCTATCTTCCATAACCCTATATTTCTTCACTCGCTAAAAAGCCATCCAACCCTTCTTGAAGCTATCTAATGTCTTAGTCAGGGAGAAAATTCCACAGCTTCACAGCTCTCACTCTAAAAAACTCTTTGCCGAATATTCAGACAGAACCTCCTATCTTGTAATCAGAATGGGTGCCCTTGTGTCCACTGGAAGAACCTACTGGTAAATAAAGCATTAGAAAGATTATTATATGATCCTATTATATGGTATATTTAGATATAATTATCATATCACCCCATAGGCACCTCTTCTGCAGCATAAACAATCCCAGCATAAACCCAGCATAAACTTTACCAGCTTAGTTGCCCTTCTCTGGACCCTCTCTAACTCAATAATGTCCCGTTTGAGCACTGGAGACCAAAACTGCACGGCATATTCTAGATGGGGCCTTACCAGTGCTCTGTAAAGTGGAAGAATAACCCCCTACACCCACAAATTTTGACCCTTTTGTTACAGCTCAAAACCGTGTTTGCCCTTGCAGCTCCTGCCTAGCATTGCTTACTACAGCCAAGTTTATTATCTACAAGGACCCCAAGGTGCTTTTCCATTATGGATTTGCTGATACAATAGGTACAGCGGATTTGCACCTAAAGAATTGGGCAAATGACAAATATCGCAAATGATGCCAGGCGGACATGCAGCACTATGGATTTGCTGATACATTGCTTGTCACACCTTCCCCTAAATCATTTATGAACAAGTTAAATAAAAGTGTACTGAGTACCTGAGGGACCCCTCTAAGAACCTTACTCCAAGTAGAGAATGTACCATTAACAACCAACCTCTGTTGGTGCAAACTCTATCCATGTGCAAACGACTTTACTAAGACCAACAGACCTTAGTTTAGAAAGCAGTCACTTGTGGGGTGATGTATCATATGCTTTGGCAAAATCCAAATAGATCACTACTCATTATGCCATTCTCCAGAAAATAATTTTGAATGTGATCCCTTTACAAACCTTAAAATAACTTGTCCACCATGGATGTCAAATTTGCAAATTTTGCCTATAATTGCCAGGCTGAGATTGTAATCCCTTATAAATATAGGAATTACATTACCTTTCTTCCAATCAGTAGGTACCATACCAGATGAAAGCAAGTCTGAGAATATCAGATAGAAGCCTGGCTAGCACTGAACTACGCTCTCTCGGTACCCAAGGATGCATTCCATCTGGTGCCTTGTTCAGTAGCAATGATCTTCTGTGACCACTAGTGTGGCAAAATTCTAGGGAAAACTGCTTCATTGTGGGAAAAAACATGGCGACTGCACTCAAAATTGCACTTTTCTCACTACACGTGCAGACGTACATGAGCTCTTATAGGTTTTAGAAAATAAATTGCATAAAACTGTAACAAAATTATCAATCCACAAATTTCCATTTGTCCCAAATTCAACTCTTACTATGTAATCCATTAGAGACAATAAAATATAGACTGCATAATGTGGAAAGATTACAAAATCAGCATTTCAGACCTATCCATTTTTCAGTCCTATCCATTTTATGTGAATGCAGACTATTATAAAACTGTTAAGCAATGAGTGCTGATAAATCTTAGAAACCCAATACGGTTTTCCCTAGAAATACACTTAAATTGCTGGAATAACACTATACATTAAATGCCAAGTGTAATATATATAAAATGTTTACAGACAATGGTACCAAAGCAACCCTGACCTCTATGTATATATCTATCAAGCGTTAGATTAAAATACTAGCTGATATAGATATCTTGTCAGGCCATGACGTCTATTGGATCGAGTAAATAGTATCTACATTACACTACTCTGGAATTGTATTTATTTTGTATTTTTGAGACAAAAGGTTTCTTGGCATATTAGCAAAAATACATCATTTATATGGAGGAAAGCAAAAACAGATACAAATACAGATTATTGTATACAGTTTAGGTGTCATAAAGGAACAGTTATAAGAATTGAAAAGTTAAAATTGCTGGGAGGTGGATTGGTTAAGCACCCCCTTCCCAGGTGATTTTAATAGCTTTTCTGATACCTCAAGCCAGTGCTCCTGTTAGCAGTAAACTGCACCGGCCTCTGTACGAGCACCACAAAGCAATCTTCTTCTGTTTCTGATTTCTTCTGTTGCCCCAGGCCAGCACTTGGGCTGTTGAGTGAAATGACTGGCTTTTTGCTTAAAGTTTGGATTTTCACTCTACTATCCATGAGCACCCACAAAGTAGAAGGAAGAAGCAAAGAAGATTGAGAAATGGGGTTTGCACAGAAGTACCCCAGTAACTTCATATTAAGTTACAGATCCCAGTGGCTGAAGGCGTCCGAACGCGTTTTTTCGTAATGATTGGTATTTTTGCAACTTTTTCATGGCTGTCGCAACTTTTTCGTATGTCCCACGATTTTTTCGTCTCTGTCGCGAAAAAAAATCGGATTGGTTTTTCCAGTGTTTAATATCACGCAATACGAAACAATTGCGACAACGACTAAATAATCGCGCAAAATACGATAAAGTCGCAAGGGCAACTAAAAAGTCGCGACACATACGAAAAATCGCGAGGGCAATGAAAAAGTCGCAAAATCTTCATTTCCAATACGATTTTTTCCCTTTCAGGATTCGGATTCGTGGATTAGTAAATCTGCCCCTAAGTGTTGCCAAACTTAGGGGCTGTAAGGTATTAGTGTGGCAACTCATAAGGAGAATCACTACTAGTTTGCTTGTAGCAGAACAGCAGGAGACCTAGGGGCTGTAAGGTATTAGTGTGGCAACGCATACGGAGAATCACTAGTAGTTTGCTTGTAGCAGAACAGCAGGAGACTTAGGCTGTGTGGGGAGACACTGTGGTTCAGAGTGGCGCCGACAGGGAACAAGTAGCGGCTACATTCAGAGTGATAGATTCCTGTTTAGGACAGCCCTAAGCAGAACACACAAGACTAGGTTGCAGGTATTCACTCTAACAAGCATTCAAGAACACTTTTGAGAGTGCACATGATCACATTAAAGCCAAAATGAACTGATAGGCTACTCCGCCAAGTGCTTGTTAACTTCTGCCGTGCATGCAAGCCAATTAACTCATGCCTTGCCAGTAACCTCACATCACATTCTTAACAGTTATAATCACTGCAGGGTTTTTTTTTGCTTCTCCTCTAAGTTAGGATTTTGTATAAAATTTTGAATTACTTCCCCAAGGCCAAGGAAATAATGGGGCAATAGCTAGAGATCATAAAATTAAAGCTTTGTCATTATTGGCACAATTAAGTTTTGTGCTTATGTAATAAAGAAGGTTTGCATAAAGAAGTAAAGCCTACCTAAAGAGGTAGGACAGAAATGTTAAACATTTTAGGGACCTGTACCATCTCAAGACAACCATAGGCCTTTAGCAGGGAAGATCTGTGCCCCCAAAGATGCCCCCAGTAGCTCCCCATCTTCTTTTCTGCTGATTCCCTGCACATGCTCTGTGCTGCTGTCACTTACTGAGCTTAGGGACCGACCCACAATATACTGTATATATAGGATATAAATGTCACATTATAGGCTTATTAGTATAACACAGATTATTAATATGTGGCAGGTCTGAAATTGGTGCAATTAGTATCATAATGTAATAATCAGCCCTGTAGCATCAGCTTACATGACAGGCAACCCTCATTTTCTTCTTCATAATTTGGAATAACCCCCATGTTTGCAGTCACTGGGGGAAGGGCCAGGGGACGGTGTCTGCTTCCTCCATTTTACATGTAAATCCCTGCTCCTCGCCAGCTCCGAGGTAAGAGAGGGGGTGGGGAGCGGGAATTTATATATAAGTGGGCGGAGGGTAGGGGGATGCATCAGGATGATGGGAGGGCGCATCAGGGCAGGGGGTTGGGTAAGTTTGCTACTTTGCGCCTGGCCCCTTTAAATATTTTTTTGCAGCGGGGGCTTGGCACAGAGTAGTTATACCACTGCTGACACTCAGGGCCGGAACTAGGGGTTGGCAAAAGAGGCACCTGCCAAGGGCGCAACAGTGGGTGGGGGCCAGGCAGGAACCTCTTCTTTCACTTACCCCTATTTCTGTGCCCTTTACCCCCACTGTACACCCCCCTCCAGTGGCCCCTGCAGCCCAGCCCCCCCCCCCCCTTGTGTGGGCGCATAAGTGCACTCGATGCCTAGGGCGCCCAGCCGGCTTGGCCCGGCACTACTGACACTTTTAAAAGAATCCAAGATGGGGAACATCTGTGCAAACTTTAAATTCTACAATAGAGATGGACCTGGATGATTACTGCTATAGAAATACTAACCTTTAGGCTGGTGCAACAAGTTTAGTATATAAAATATGGCATTTGAACCTATATTCCTTTTTAGGGTTTAGTTCTCCTTTAAGTCTAATACTACATACCAACCATTAAGCATTTAGCAATTAATGGTCTGCTGCACACTGAATAATAAAAGTAAAAATCAAATTTCTTTTGCTGATCTTAGTGTTATTAGAACATGGGAAATTTTCCTGAGTTTTTTGGGGGTGATTTTCATTCTAATAATTCTACATTCTGTTTAGCAACAAAGAGTTCTATGAACATAAGGGTTCCTGGCTTGACATTTCCAATATATCAGGTATGCTGAATCATGAGTCCTGATTGCAGAACATTCAAGTGCACTGTATTTTTTTTTTTTTTTTATTCTTTACTTTTTGTGGTTTTGTGCTACTTTAAAAGCTATTTGGGGGCTTTCAGATGCATATGACACCACAGTGAATAGCAGTGCACTAAACTTCCAATTGAAAAAAAAATAAAGCAAGCAACAAAAATACAGCACCAAAGAGCATGCTTGAAATATGTACATCTTTTATGCTTTGTTTTGATACATCTATAAAATGAGCCCATCATCTTTTTTACAACTCTAACAATAAGTGGCCATTAGCACAGCCCTGAAAGTGCGGAATACTGCAAGTATGAAATCAAACACTGGCTCTCTGATAAGAGCAATTATGCATGTGTATTTTATTTCATTTTCGGAACTAAATCAAGACAAAACTGTATGACAATTTCACAGTTTTTTTTTAATAAGAAATAAAACAATTAAAGGAGATTGTACTGGAATCAAAGACAAAATATTGCTAGTGAGACACAGCAAGGATGTAACAGAAAATTAGACATTTACTGAAATTACAGAAGTGATTTTTAGCATAAAAATGAAAATCATATCATGCTATCACTACTTAAAGTGATACTGACACCAAAAAAATTATTTTAAAAATATGAACCTACTTCCAAAAACCTATAGGTCATGCTGACTGTTTCTTCCTAAAAGTCCTTTTGCTCTACATACATCCTACTGAAGATCCTGAACCCGACTGTCTGGCCACCCGACTGTAGCTTCTCAATCTGCCAAAAGGACTACGTCATAAACTGGGAGGATTCAGCTTGCCGTTTGCTTCAAAGAGCCCCCTTCCCTTCCTCGCTCCTCGCATCGTGAACTAGATAGCAGGCAGGCTTGATCTATCCATTGCCTGCCTACTTCAAAGGGCTGCCCCCCTTTCTGCTCTTCGCACAAAGAATTTAAATAGCTTTCCCGTGTCTGCCTGCCTGCTTATAAGGGTTCTTTCCCCCCAAAATTATACATAGGCAACGGAGCTGAGCTTGAAAAGGAGAGGAATGTAATGCAAACAAACCCCAAAAGGATTCCCAGACAATAAGTTTATATAAAATAAGCAAGTATATATAATACCCAATATCAAGTTGGACCCGGGTGTTCAAACCCCGGGTCTGACGCTATGGTTCAGAAAATCACACAATATGCATCGCTCAGACAGTGTAAAAAACTGAGAAATTAGAGAATAGCTCACCACATGCCGATAATGGTCCGGGTGCTCAAGGCCCCGAACCCGCAGCTGAAGGGGAAAATCTCCAAAGTTAGCATATGGAACCTAAAGCACTCCGGACACGTGAAGACTGCTAAAATCCAAAATTTATTTCTTCATGTTTTAAAACAATAAACGCGTTTATTGTTTTAAAACATGAAGAAATAAATTTTGGATTTTAGCAGTCTTCACGTGTCCGGAGTGCTTTACGTTCCATATGCTAACAACGGAGCTGAGCTTGTCACACACCGGCTGAGAGCAGAAGGGGCGTTGCAGGTTTGTGATTGGGCATATTTATTCACTTGGGAGGCATTTAAATAAAAACGCGGAAGAGGGGAACAAACATGGCTGCTCCGTGGGTCTGTAATTCGTGCTACCATAATTATGAAGCGAAAAAACTTTGCAGATTTAGTTTATAAGGAATTTAAAGCTGATACAAATGAAAACACGACAGCAGGTGTAAAAAATTTTTTTAATTTAATCTTTATATTAAAATGGTCATTACTTATTGGTCTGTATGAATTGTTTGGTATGGTATATGAATTGTTAGCATCTATCTTCTGCCTATTTTCAGCCTGAAGATTCTATTTTATTGTTCTTCTCATTTTGAATTCATTACCTTTTCTCTAAGGGCCTTTCTGAGTGGTCCTCCAATTTTACTTTAAATACTGAAAGTAACATTAAAGGTGAACTTCCACTTTAAATATATGTGCAAATGATTGTATTCTGCAAAGTATTCTCAAAGTAAACACAGGAGCTCTTTGCCGACATGGCCTCAATAGATACTGATATGCTTCAATTACATAAAAAGGCCACAATTATATTAAAAAATACATGCAGAATATTTGAAACAAACTTTATAAGATGCTCATTGTGCTGTATACAGAAGATGCAGCTCTTGTTACCATTGATTTAGGTATTGCACATCCCTTACTTGAAGTCCTAGGTTTGAGGAATCTTTATTTTTTGAGCTGGGGTTTCATGTTCTGAACGTCATAATACTCACTACTCCTGGTGAAGAATGTGAAGTACTTGAAGGCCTTGACACTCCATAACCTTTTTCTCACTACTGTCTTTTGCCTCTGTCCAGTCTGAAATTCAAAATAATGTATAATTGCTAGGGATCACTGATATTACATGGCAACCAAATAGGGTCATTTATTTGAAAAACATGGGGTCCATTCACCATTAATACAGCACAAAATTGCATTCTTGGTACCATCAATGGTATACTTGCACAATAGGATTAGTGGTCCAAACTCCTCTGTGCAAGAGTCCCCTAAACCCCTATTTTTTCTGCTTAAAGGACTTTGTGGTCTGGTCCGGGAACCTGTAGTGTTCTGGAAGGAACAGGCAGACCAGGCGATCCATTCCACTAGTCCAGCTCACATATTGGAGCTCACTTTCCACAGGAAGGCTGCCTTGTGGAAAGGTATTTAATTGTATGGAGAATGTTTTCAGAGCAGGGCACAGAGCAGGAAGGTTGCCTGCCTGAGTTTAGAACTCCCAGAGGGGCTGGGGGTGCTGCCTGCCACTGCAAGGAGCAGTGGGTGCCATTAACAAAGTGACTGAGAGACTGAGTTTCTAGGAAACTGAGAGGAAAGCCAAGAGGCTCAAAAATTCCCCAAGAAGTATCATGAGTCATGGGTGACCCCAACCATTTATGTTTTTAATGGTAGTCCACAAGGGGCCCAGTTTACTAAGGGAACTCATCAAATGTGTGAAGGTAGTGCCCAGAGGGCAGGATTTATTTTCATGATTTATGTATTGTATGCTATAATGGGCATCCCTGTGTTAAATAAACTGCCTTAAAGTGAAAAAAGTGTCTGTCATGGATCCCGCAATTTTACAACATATTATATATATTTATTGGCAGGTGTTAGGTAGCTGGGACCATCTGGAAAGAAACAGCTCGTGCCACCGTTACAACTCATGAAACTCATTTTCCCATATAGATTGTAAGCTCTACGGGGCAGGGACCTCCTTCCTCTTGTGTCCTCGACTTTTAACTTATTGCAGCTGTATTTATCTTGTATCTATCTGTATTTATTGTTGTACTTTGTATTTATCTATTATTATCTTATTAACACCCTGTTTGTATTAATGTATTCTACTGTACAGTGCTGCGTACATAAGTAGCGCTTTATAAATAAAGATATACATACATGAACATGAAACTTCATTTGACTTTTGAAAACAGAACAAAAAAAATCCTTGCCTCTTGGGCTTCTAACTAACACAATTCAGTCTTCCCGACTAAAGGTGGCCATACACATTCAAATTTTAGTCTTTTTCTTACGAACATTCAGATATCGATTAAATGCAACTAACATTCAGACTGGAATTGTAGGATAAAGTACTAAAAATAACAAATCGGAAAATGTTCTGAACATCGTATGAATTATAGGAAAGTGACTTTCTGGAAATGCATTGTAGGTCCCCCAAGGATATCATCAGATACACAACAAATGCACAGATTTTATGTAACCTGTCTAACCTGTCCATCAACTAAACAACCAATCACCATGGTACGAAAATTACCTCACCACAAAAAAAACCCCCACACACACACACCCCAGAAATGCCTCACATGCAGCCTAGGGTTTTGTTGATTTTGATTGTGAAAGTCAAGCTAAGTGGTTTGCCAAAGGAGTCAAACCATGGTTGGCCATAAAATAAAGTGATTACATTGATGGTCCTTAAGGGGTAAAATACACTTTACAATGCAACCTCAGGCCAGTTATATAGCTTATATTTTCTTTTATTTAAATTTAGAGCAAGTGTACAAATGATGTTTATGAGGGTTTATTCCTGCTTTAGTAATGAATAGTAAAATCATTTAACATTTTGATTTTCTCTTGCTTTCTTTACTTGCTGGTGCTTAGAAACATTTATCCTCACAGATAAATGTAATGTGTCATCGTCTGTGCGTCTGCAATTACATATGCCTACAGGATAGTTGTCCTAATGGGAGAGAAAAGTACAAGGTTATAATCTTGCTGTTTGGTGATTTTAATCTGTTCCATTTTTGCTGTTTTGTTTGAGCTATGTTCAGTTATATAATTGTTCCCTTTTCAGAGTTTCTCTGTACAAGAATTCAAGGATTCAAGGTGCAATTAAGGTCAGGCACCAGCTTTTGGTGAACAATTGTTTTTTTTTTATGAGCTATTAATATTGTGCCTTACTTTTCTGTTTTGAAATGTGGAATCCATCTTGGGAAGCAGTTAACAGTTTAAATGTAATTATGGTTTTTCACTGTATAAATATATTTGAACATACAGTAACAGTATTATTTAGCTAATACTATTTTTTATCTTGTATCCTGGGGCAATATAATATTTATATTTAAGAATGCTTTCCCCCAGACCCTTGCTGGTAAGTAAATTTTTTATTTTGTATCCTGGGCCAATATAGTATTCAGTTTTAAGAATGTTTCCCCAAGACTCTTGCTGGTACAGGTATGGGACCTGCTATCCAGAATGCTCGGGACCTGGGGTTTTCTGGATAAGGGATCTCTCCGTAATTTGGATCTCCATAACTTAAGTCTGCTAAATATCATTTAAATATTGAATAAACCCAATAGGCTTGTTTTGCCTCCAATAAGGATTAATTATATCTCAGTTGGGATCAAGTACAAGGTACTGTTTTATTATTACAAAGAAAAAGGAAATCATTTTTTAAAATTAAAATTATTTGCTTATAATGGAGTCTATGGGAGATGGCCTTTCTGTAATTTGGGAACTTTCTGGATAACGGGTTTCCGGATAAGGGATCCCATACCTGTACCTACATTTTAGCCAGTCCTTAAAGGAACAGTTCAGTGTAAAACAGATAAGGGTTGATTGATTAAAGTGCGATAAGCGGTATTGCATGCTTTTTTGCGTTAAAATTGACGCGAAAAAAATGCACGATTCGCTAAAGTAATCGCAAAGTTAAGTCGCATATCGCGTGCGTTAAATAGCGCGCAAACAAATGCGGTAATTTTAATGCATTGTGTTAATTCTTGCGCAGAAATAATACTAACGCATGATTCATAAACACTTAGGGGCACATTTACTAACCCACGAATCCAAATCCGAATTGGAAAAATTCAGATTGGAAAACGAACATTTTGCGACTTTTTCGTATTTTTTGCGTTTTTTTCGGTGCCTTTACGACTTTTCGGAAATTGTCGCGACTTTTTCGTTACCAATACGATTTGCGCGAAAAAACTTGAGTTTTTCGTAGCCATTACGATGCGCTCGTATCTTGTCGCGACTTTTTCGTATTGAGCGCTCGGAAGCGGCGGCCGAAACTTTCAGACTTAGCATGATTTTGGAAGCCTCCCATAGGACTCAATGGCACCCTGCAGCTCCAACCTGGCCCAAGGAAAGTCTCCCATAGGGCTCAATGGCACTCTGCAGCTCCAACCCGGCCCAAGGAAAGTCTCCTATAGGGCTCAATGGCACTCTGCAGCTCCAACCTGGCCCAAGGAAAGCCTCCCATAGGACTCAATGGCACCCTGCAGCTCCAACCTGGCCCAAGGAAAGTCTCCCATAGGGCTCAATGGCACTCTGCAGCTCCAACCCGGCCCAAGGAAAGTCTCCTATAGGGCTCAATGGCACTCTGCAGCTCCAACCTGGCCCAAGGAAAGCCTCCCATAGGACTCAATGGCACCCTGCAGCTCCAACCTGGCCCAAGAAAAGTCACCATACTGAAGCTTGAATGAATCCGAATCTTTCGTACTCGGCGCGAAGGCTACGAAAAAGTCGTGACTTTTCGCGCAAGTAGTAACGCTACGAAAAAATTGCCAGATTTTGCACAACATTCGGAATGGCAACGAAAAAGTCCAAAAAATCGCCAAATACCGATCATTACGAAAAAATCGCAATCGGACGCATTCGGCCCGTTCGTGGGTTAGTAAATGTGCCCCTTAGACACGCTAATTATCGCATTAGTCTGTGCGAAAATTAACACCTACTTGGGGCAGGCAGTAATTATAGAAAAGTACAGTTAATGAGCTTTTGGCAACACAATATGGACTTTGCAGTGGGATTTATTCAAGTCTGTGTTGGCCCTAGAGTGATGCAGCCTCCAGTTTGCAGGGAAATGGTCATTTTCAGAACAGTAGTTTTCCGAAAGTAATGGCGTGTATGGCTAATATGGTGTGCAGTTTTTCGCAAGTTTTCGCAAAATTAACAGGGATTTTTAACAACAATTTAATAAACAAGGGTTTCCAGAGTTGTCAGAGGGTCCTACTCGAAACAGCTTACAGTCTAAAGGGGTTAAGGGTACATTTGAAACATGTTGATTTATGATATATAAATAAACGTCTGATCAATTAAGATACATTCAATGTTCTTCCCTAAACAGATGGGTTTTTAGGGAGCATTTCAAAGTTTGGAAGGAAGAGAAGAGTCTGATGGCTCAAGACAGAGAGTCCCAGAGACAGGCGGAAGCCTGGGAGAAGTCTTGCAGTCGGAAATGGGATGAAGTGATGAGAGGAGAAGAAAGGCAAAGGTCAGAAGCAGAGTGTAGGTTGCGTGAAGGAGTGTATTTTGAGATCAGATTTGTAATATAGGAAAGGGCTTTATTCATAAGTGAGTGTTAGCATTTTAAATTTGATTCTAGCAAAGATTGGGAGCCACTGACAAAATATGCATAGGGGAGCAGCTGATGTGAAGTGGTGAGATAGATAAATGAGTCTAGCAGCAGGGTTTAGAACAGAGTGGAATTATAAAAGACAATGTGTTAGAATGCCTAAAAGGATTTACAGTAGTCAAGATGGGAAATAAAGAGAGGCCAGACGAGTGTTTTAGTTGTGTCTAAACTGAGATGAAAGGCTTATTTGTGCAATGTTGCACAGGTGAATACGACAAGATTTAGCAAGTGTTTGGATGTGAGGTGTAAAAGACAGCTGGGAGTCTAAGATAATTCCTAGGCAGTGTACCTGTGTGGTTGATTGAAAGGTGATGTTATTGATTGTGAATGAGACCTAAGGGACAGGGGAAGATGTAGGAGGAAATGCAATAAATTGTTTTTAAGAAAGAATCAGTTTCACATGGTGCTATGACATGCAGAAGGAGATGGCAGACAGGCAGAGAGAGGGAATGAAAAAGCTGTAGTCCAATCAGCATGTAGCATTTTCTTGTCAGCTGTTTTAAACATCTGATGTTGCTATTGGTTACTAGATGTTGGCAAACTTAAGACTTTTTATTACATTACCCTGATGTGTTATGTACAATACTGAGCTAATGGAAAAATGCTCAAGAGCATCTAACCTAGCTGCACTTAGGTGTATGCAGGCATATATTAAACTGATAAATACAGACAAATAAATCAACTCAAACATAAAAAATGTCTTTAAGTTATTGGCACAAATTTTTTTGTGGTGTACACATAATCAGAAAACAAATATTTGTGGGAGCAACAAGAAAATTCCTTTAGTAGGTCTGGTTAACCAACTTACTCAGATTCAAGCATACATTATTTTATGCAGCCCTGAAAGTCAAATGACACTTAAGTCAATGGAATATGGTGGGATTTGTCGCCCACAGTTGATCTGCTCTACCACGGGCGTCAAATCTCCTAAAAAAGACTTGCCAAAGTATAACATTAGGGTCTCACCAAGTAAAACATATTAACTTGTGGTGATCTGGCTTAATCCCAGCAATGTTATGCTATAGTGAATCATTTTTGGGAGATTTGTCATCTGTAGTAGCGCAGGTTTAACCACAGATGACAAATCCTACCTTGCGCCATTACCTTTATGGCTTGTTCCCTTATCACATTCATAGGGGTGGCTGCTTACTCCATGGGACTGACTGTATTGACCACTTATTCATTTTTGTGCACGTTTCTACACCAGTCAGGAGATTCTTCTTCCCCTTTGTTGGACATTAGCCAAAGGCAAAAATAGTAACTGGCTGATCTACAGTTCAAAACTATGTGAGCTGGGCAGCTAAAGTGTATTGAGAAAAAATACAGAAATATTCTGGACACAAACCTATACAGACTCACAGGCTGAGAAATAGCCACTTGTGGCACCAGTCTTATTCATTTAAGTACTCATGATAAAATAACTGCATGCTGCACAGTAGTAGCACATTCAGTGTAAATGCCACCAGCTTACAGAAAAGATGAAAAATAAAAAGCAGTAATTTCCATTTTCAGCAATTATTAAGGTCTAGGATGTGTACCTGGTTTTACGCCTATCAAACTGCCTGGATCTTGCTTTGTAATTTTAGAATTTTTTTTTTTTAAATGCTGGGAGCTATATCTCTGCCACAGTGGGTGTGCCAGTGGATTGCTCTTTTGCTTACAGAAAATCATCAGATAGATAAGGTGGCAAAATATTTAGTGAAATTGGGAAAAAACATTTTTCCCCACTTGCATATCTTTCTGGTGACTGAATATTTCATGCTTTAAGTCTGCACTTTAACAGATTGCTTTTCTCTCAAAGTTGAATTAGATCCCAGGACACAGCATAAAAATAAAACTCCTCTTTTATTAATGAATTAGTGCCAATTAAAATATTTCAGGGAAATCTATTCAAGGACAGATCTGAAGAAGTACTGGACACAGAGAGGAAATTTTGTCCATGAGTCATTCTCTTCGCTGCTATTTAGAGGAAGAAAACCTTAACTGTCCTTCTTTAACCTTTCTTGCTCTTGATAACTGGTATAGCAGTATTAATGACCTCAAAACGATTGAGGAACAAAAAGATAAAACACCTTTTCTTAAAAGAGGTGCCAGTGGGTATCAAATTTAAACTATAGTGAAATATTAAAATCATCTATAATTATTTGGTATAATAATGCTACAATTCACTTGTTTCTTACCTAAGGGTAAATAAACACACTGAAAATCCTGCAGAGGGTACTGCACTGCTCATTTTTATTTTGTACTCTGAACTGCAGAGAACTCTCCTCTCCTCTTCATAAGGTAAAATGATACACATGGCAATGTTGTTCCCCCAGCAGCCTTCAATCAACTTCTACAATGATTAGTATTCAAACCTGTTAGGCTGATGCCACACGTGGCGTTTTTATGCTGTGTTTTTTCTCAGCCTAAAAACGCCGCACAAGCCACACAGCCCCTGACTATGGCGTTTTTCAGCCTAGTACTGGTGACGTAGCAAATCCCGTTTCCATGGTGCTAATAGTGCAAAATAGTAAAAAACGCCGTGTATTTCAGCTAGGTCTGGCAGCTGCCTTTGTGTATACATAGGAATAGCTTGCTGTGCAAATACTGGCGTATTTCAGCCAACGCTTGAAAAATCCGTGCTAAGGCGTTTTCTAGCGTATTTCCGCATTGTGTGGTTTGCTTCGAGTCTTTTCAAGTTATTTCTATGGATGATGATATCAGGCGTTTTTCAGCCGCTGAGAGAATTAGAAAATACGCAGCGTAAAAACGCCACGTGTGGCATCAGCCTTAAGGCACTGTGAATATAACGATTGGATATAAAACCAATTTTTTCCCCATATTTAATAAAAGGCACTAAGTTTGCCCAGGTGTAGTATATCATGGCATCCCTTAAGTGCTTTAGAACAGCTGACCAGCAAATTATACCTGCTGATAGGTTGCTGTGGGTTACAGTACTTGGGCAAATATGGGGTCTATTTATTATATTGTGTAAAATCATTTGTGCCTGAAAACTGTGTACAAAGTGGTGTAAAATAAATATTGAATTTTTAAAGCTGTGTATTTTCATTTACCTTACATGTAATATTTAAAGCCATTACATTTATGGTGTACCCCATTAAAGACAACAGAAAAAAATGTAAGCGGAAAGTAAATTCCCATGGTAAAAAAATACAGTAAAAAAACGACGTTTTATGAATTTTGCACAGAAAAACATTTACATCTAAAATTTATGTACAGGTTATGCCTGCCAGTGCACTTGGTTGCTTTTTTTTTTTTTTTTTTTTTTTTAATACATAGGCCCCTTGGGGGCAGATTTATCAAAATGTGAGTTTAGAGCTTAAAGGAGAAGGAAAGGCTAAGTCACTTGGGGGTGCCCCTGTTAGGAGAAAACTGCACCAGCCCAGGGTACCTGTAGCAAGCGCTTCCTTCTTCCGTGTTTCTGCCGGCAAAGTCCCTGGGCCGGCACATGCACTTTACAGTGAAAAGCCTAACATTTTGGCACCCCCAAGTGACTTAGGCTTTCCTTCTCCTTTAATATATCAAATCTCACCCCTGGTCTTTTCATTCCTATGGGATTTTTAGAAGCGTATTTATCAATGAGTGAAAATTAGAACTCACCATTTGATAAATACACTTCTAAGAAATTCCATAGCAATGGGTGAGTTTTGACATGTTAAGTTCTAAACTCACATTTTGATAAATCTGCCCCTAAGTGTCCTTTGTTACATAATCCCGTATGTGTTTGTCACTGCACATTTTACTTGTTTAAGTTAACAATTTTTGGTCAGGAAAACACACCTCAAACTTTGAAATGGCACGTGAGTAAGATGCCAATTCCCCTAGCTTCTTTACGTAACTGTGCTCTAAATAAAAATAGACAAAATAAATGGCCCAGTGTGTAGGTGTTTCCCCAAGTGAGTGTGTGAGACTGATTAATATTAAATGTACCACCTACTATAGCAGTCACTACTATAGGGTTGCCACATGTCCGGTTTTGACACGGACAGCTCGGTTTTCGGGAGCAGGGCCAGAACTAGGGGTAGGCAGAAGAGGCCTAGGGTGCAACAGTGAGAGGGAGCTAGGCAGGTACCTCTATTGCCAAACCCTAGTTTGGTATCTCTTACCCCTCTACGGTGCCCCCGCGTGTGCTGTCTGGGTCAAAACCTCCTGCCCGGTTTTCCATTTTTGAAAAATTGATTTCAATGCAGGATTGTGCTGGAGAAGCTCTATTAACTAGTGATGAGAAGAATTTTTCACCAGGCACGGATGCACAGCAAATGTTTGTGTTTCGGGGAACAGGCACAAACATTTACCGCGGAAAAAATGCACGTGTCAAAAAGAAACCACGTGCGTTTAAAAAAAAAATGTTGGCCGCATCAAAAAAATTACGCATGGCAAAAATATTACTTTGCAATGTATTCTGTCCTGGTTTCTAAAACAAAATTGCGATTAGGGAGCTTAATTCATGTACTCTTTGTTTTCTACTAGAAATGTCAAGGTATTTGATACAAAATGAATTTTAAATGAACCTAATCTGCTTTAAAGTAAAAGTAATTAAGGAACTTTACACATAACCTGCTTGGAAAAATACCCTAAACTGAGAGTCTGCAAACTGTCTTGTTTAACAAGGGAATTTTGCATAAATCAGTTTACTGCTAGAAGACATCTGCTCACTGTGCAGGTGCAAAATTTAGCAAAACAAGCAGAAGCTCTTCCTCCAAAAACATCAGTAAGAAGAATGCATTCTGTCCAAAAGCAAAGGAAAAATACTTTCACAAAAACATCTGGAAGGACAAGCAAGCTATTTCCTTAAATGTGCCATATTTCCCATTAAAAATCAGCTTTTATTAGTTCTAAACACACACTTAAATTTAAGCTTCTTGCTCATCCCTAGCATCAGTCAGCCAATGGATGACACTTAGGGGCCCATTTACTTACTCACGAACTGGCCGAATGCGTCCGATTGCGTTTTTTTCGTAATGAACGGTATTTGGCGATTTTTTCGGAAAATTATCGCGACTTTTTCGTTGCCATCCGAATGTTGTGTAAAATCTGGCGATTTTTTTCGTAGCGTTAAAACTTGCGCGAAAAGTCGCGCCTTTTTCGTAGCCATTCCGAAAGTTGCGCAAAATGTTGCGATTTTTTCGTAGCATTCGGATTCATTCAAGCTTCAGTATGGTGACTTTTCTTGGGCCAGGTTGGAGCTGCAGGGTGCCATTGAGTCCTATGGGAGGCTTCCAAAATCATGCTAAGTCTGAAAGTTTCGCCCGCCGCTTACGAGCGCTCAATACGAAAAAGTCGCGACAAGATACGAGCGAATCGTAATGGCTACGAAAAACTCGTGTTTTTTCGCGAAAATCGTATTGGTAACGAAAAAGTCGCGACAATTTCCGAAAAGTCGTAAAGGCACCGAAAAAAAACGCAAAAAATACGAAAAAGACGCAAAATGTTCGTTTTCCAATCGGAATTTTTCGGATTCGAATTCGTGTCTTAGTAAATCAGCCCCTTAGATTTGTTTGTTCACAGAAAACAGTTTTTTGATAACCTGTCTGTAGAAAAATGTGATAAGTCAGAAACATGCAATATGATGGCTCATGATCAGCTGGCTCAAGCAGTCTGCCAATTCCTTGCTGTGTGTGTAAATGTTTAGATTTCCAAGCACCGTAGCCAAATTACAGCTTATTATTATATGAGAGGTACATCCCTAGACAAATTTGGACATGTTCCCTTAACTGATACAACTTAGGATAGCAATGAAAATCCATTTCTTCCACAGCCAATGATAACCACATTTATATGAAAAGAGGCTGGGGCCAAACATATAACTTAACATAAAATTAAAGCACAGAAGTTCGCCTGTCCAAACATCAGTTTTAACGCCATTATTTTACATAAGTTTTGATGGAAGAAAAAATGCGTAAAATAATGACCAAGATTTTACGCCGCTTTTTATGTTGCAAAGCCTGCCGACGTGTGGCTAATTTCGTTGCCATTTTTTACACTTGTAAATTACCAGCTACCTCTAGAGGCCAGGTAGACTAAGAGAATCTAGAAAAAGCAATACTTCAGAAAGGATTCCATTTGTAATAGAATATGACCCGTCAAGTAAAAAGGTTGAGAATATTGTGAGAACACATTGGTCCCCTTTAAAAGGAGAAGGAAAGGTAAAAAACGAAGTAAGATTTATCAGAAAGGTCATAAGGCCATAAGCACTCACAGAAAAGCTGCCGAGTCCTCTATCAAAATAAGCACAGGATTTCTTGTCTTTTTTTTGTGTACACATGTATTTCGGTACCAGACTTCCTCTTTCAGAAAAATCCTTCATTCTTCATTGCTTCTAGGGCTCTTTACTCAGGTATGGTAAAGCTTTATGCAGAATAAATATACTATTGTGGCTAATCAATTGGCAGTAAAATGCCAAAATGACTTTCCTTCTCCTTAAACACATGATTTTAAGGTTGGAAAACTTAATAGGGAAAGTTGCCTATTCTCCTACAAAAGAGGAAAAAATATAACTAATCACCTAGTGAGGACTGAACTGAACACATTTAACAATAAACAAACCAGATTTCTCACAAAACCAAAGAATGGTACTTTTGCATGCTTAAATTGCAATAATTGCAACACCATCACAAAGGGTGATTATAATATACATCTAAACATGCTACTCAGATCATGTAATATATGCATTAAAATGTCCCTGTGGCAAACTGTACGTAGGACAAACCCAAGGTGCAGTTAGAATAAGAATAGGGGAACACAGGAGATCGATTACCGCATATGATCCTAATAAAAAAAGACACATACACTAGTGGGCAGACATTTTTTAATGAGAAACATAATGTAAAAACTTTAAGGTCGATGGTCCTCCAACAGGTCGTGATGCCTAATAGAGGGGGTGACAGGAAAATAATGTTACTGAGGCTTGAAGCAAAATAGATAGAGTTCCTTAACACTACAGAATTGAAAGGATGGAGTTTAAAATGTTTCATATAATCTATATTATTGATTGTTGCAAAGTAAATACTGCTAATACATTCTTTATAGATTCTTGTCTGTATCTGGTTCCCTCTGTGAATACATTCGGACACTATTGCAATGGACAGAATACAACTAGATGGTAGGAAAGATATTATTGACTAATTTTGTGTTTAATGAGGCTTGGAAATAATGCATTAATTCACTATTGTATACTTATGGTGTTTTCCAGATAGACCATTTGGTAATTCCCATTATTAACTTTGTAATTGCAATAAGTTTACCTGGCCTAGAGGGAGCTGGTAATTGTATCATATTATTTGATGTGGGGGTTTAAAAATGTTGTACACTCAGGGGCACATTCATCAAAGTAAAACTGGTCCGAATACAAAAAAATTGTATTTTTTTAAAGGTTACAACTTGTGCGTATTTTTGGAGACTTTTTCGTACATTTGTGCGACTTTTTTGTACTTTGCAATAAAAACCGCAACAACAAAGCGTGACAAAACCGTATTGTCGCACCGAGTATGAAAGTTTCAGATTCATTCAAGCTTCGGTATTGTGACTTTCCTTGGGCCAAGTTGGAGCTGCAGAGGGCCACTGAGTCCTATGGGAGGCTTCCAAAATCGTGCACATAAGGAACAAAGTCAGCAAGGTTTTCCTGCATTTTACGATCGGTCAAATACAAAAAAATCATACTTTTCGGCCATTATATGGTTAGATATGATTTTTTCGTATTGTGAAATACGAATTTTTCGTACTTTAAAAAGCATGTGCTTTTAAATGTACAAAAATCCTACTTTGATAAATCTGCACCTCAGTGTTCTTTGTACTGCACCAGAGGAAAGACCCATGAGGTCTGAAACATGTGCAATGCATCTCTAAATAAAACACACCAAGTTGCACTTGCTTGGTTCTCCAGTAGATGTTATTTTTCATGCTGAAGTGTACCTGGGAACCCAAACCACTGTTGGACAGAGCTTTTCACAGAACTTCATACATTGTTGGCTTCTAATGGCATTTATTCCTTTTGATACAGAAGTCTAATTTAACCTGACCTGTGCCACTGGCACAACTCTGCAACTAGGTACTTTGGATACACAGATGGAGCTGCACTCAATCTTCTAATTGAAGATTGAATTTTCTATTAACTTGTTATCAACACACAATATTTGTAACACTTGTTTGGCTATGATATGGCAAAACCCAGGCTAGTGATAGGTATAGAGCATGTGTTACATGCGACCTTAATACACAGGAGTGGGCCTCCGCTATATGGGAGGTATTGATGGAGCTGAGGGTGTAGTTGAACTACAACTAGGTAGAGCTTGTGTGGTGCAGATGGAATAATGGACGCCAGAAAGGTTCTTGCTTATGAACTATAGTACAATTTATTGGACAAAGGCACAGCTTAATAGTGCAGCAGGGTATACTCACAGACACAGCAGTATAGAATGTGTGGTCACCGTGGATAATACAAAGGTGACACTTAGGCACAGAATAACCCACTTGGAGGATGCACAGAGGATTAGTTGACACCTGAGATATAGACCTTTCAGAAGGGAGTGTTCCGGCCGACTGTGGTCCAGGGGAGAGCTCCTAACACTGGTACCTGGCGTCTAATAAAACCGGTCCCTAAAGAACGACTACAGAGCCGGGGTGGACTAAACCCTTTTACAACTCCTGGTTGGGGCTATTAAACTGCCCTTGCTAAATAAGCTAACTATGCTCACCACTTCTAGAGGGTGCTATAATACAAACTGTCTGTGCTGGCTAGTTCTCATTCACGGGGCCCTGTCCCCGACTTACAAACTGGCAGTTCTCTTTACTGAGACCGTGTGTCTCAGGCCCGATGACATGCAGCCTGAGAGAACAGCAGCCAAAGAGGAAGGCACTTCCTTGTGCCAGACACTATAAAGTCTGCACAAGGGGAGTGGTCAACCTGGGCTAAACCTATAGAGGGCAGCCTAATAACAGTAATCTGAGTGTAGAGGGCTCTGCCCTATTACAACACAGATAACATAAAGATAAGGGATAACACCATAGGGAGCTTAACCCTATGGGTCCCTACATATTTACAAATGTTTATGTGTGAATAGCATGTAAAGTTAAAAAGTGTAAAAACCAGAAGGTATCTAAAACAAAAATTGGGTTGTCCAAGGTAATAACTAAGCTAGTGTGCTTGTTGGTATCACTCAGCAGTGAATCAGAAATCTAAAGGCGGCTGACAAGTAAGGATGAGACCAGGAGCAAGCAGCAGTAGTGGTGAGTATAGATAACAATTAATGTTCTGTAATTAATTAGGCCAGGAAACAAGTTATGAGGAGGAATCCAGAAGCAGTAACTTGGGCTGAAAATCTTAAGAAAGGTCTAAAGCTGGAAATTCCAACTGATAGTCCTGTGATCCTAGTTGATTAAAGATTATTGGCCCCAATGGGAACTTTCCATCAGTCACCTGAAAGAAAGTGAAGAGTAGCCTCATTTCTGTGGCTCCACGTCACTTCCTGGCATCAGGTGGCCAGCTGGGTTGCCTAGGATTCCCTGCCGGCATGTCCCGGCTCTGATGACCGCCTTTAGAAGCTGTGATGAAGTATTGATCAAGATAGCGAGTCTGAGAGCTTCAATAATTTCACAAGGAGTTTGGGATATATTTCTATCCCATAAAAAAACTTCACCTTTTGTTGCTGGGCATCAATAACTTCATATAAAACATGGAAGCATTTCACTAAAAAAAGCAGCCCTTATTTCTTTGCAATTTAACTAGAATTATGAAAAGCCTGTCCTGCTCAAGAAATACAGTAATTGTTGCATTTTTAAATATTTTTGCAGAAATGTTTGGAACGTTCATATTTTTAAATATGTAACTAATAGGTTGTTAACTGATTAATTTAGAAAACACTCACCTGTGGAAACTCCTGCCTTTTATTATACTTTGCGAGTCTTATTTAATTAAGTGCATAGTTTATTGTGGCATTCCTTATGTATGCCATGTGGTTACATAAAGTTATGGCATAGACATGTTACTGTACATGAAAGAACAATTACAAATTACATTTCATCTGAAAAAGATATTATGCATATGCATTCTATATGCAGACAACAATGTTATGTCGACTTTGGAGGCTTTTCTTCAAAATAACTCCCCTTTGTTTGGCATTTTATTAAGACAAATATGACTGCTACTAGCAATGAACAGTTATTTTGTGGTCATAACCTTTTTATTATAAGACAGTCTATTTGCTTAAAGAACAATGAAGGATTTAATTGTAAAGAGGTGTGATATGATTCAATTGTTTTGCTGTCAATAGTAATGTATACACATGTTAAATGACGCAGAAAAATGCTACTTTCTTGTTTAATGTTTTGTTTTAAAAACAAAATACACAGGAAGAATCAGTTAAGCCTCTATTCATGTCCTGCTTCTGCCTTAATGATGTTTGATACAGACAACATGTAAGTCTGGAGTTTAGTTTCCATAGCAATTTAATAAGTCTTTTCGGTTATGTGTCTTACTGCTGAGATTACCACCTACAGTGCCAATTAGTGCCATTAATGATGGTTTAATTAGTATGTTGACACTGTTCACATAACCTCGAGACCACCCCTCACATGCTCAGGTTATCACACAATATGATTACATGTAGTTAAGTAGGTAAGATGAAATGGCGATTTGAACAATATATGATATTTTGGGTGACTTAATACCACTACGGAAAATTTCTGGAGAAAAAATTGCCTTTTAGTTCCAAAAAGTGCTGCCATCAACAATACAGGCACCTTCTGTTGCAAAGGCTGCACTGAGGGCCAACTAGAAAAACAAACTAACGGAGGTGTTTTATGTAGAGTTGCTTTGAGAAGTTTTCTTCCACCACCCAGCAATGCAAGTGCTATCTGTTTTTTGCTTGAAATATGAGACCGTAACCAAGGCTACACACAGCAATACTGATTGCAGAAAGAGCACTCTATGTTCTCTGTGTTCAGCTCTTCTGACCACTTCCATATTGGTGGGTCCAGTTAGTCAGAAAATGGAAACATGGGTTTTAATCATTAAGCCAAGATAAGGACTGGAGATAGTTATTAAGAGTCAGTTCTGTCTACAATTGAGAATGTGAAGTCCTGCAAACAAAGCAAAAATTGGTGCAGAAGACAAACAAGGCAGAAGTAACAAATTATAACCTAAAAAAGAGTGTGCCATTATAGTTGACAACAGTACTATTCAAAATTCCATACCACCAGAAGCACCTTATAGGTGAAGTACATGGCAATCAACAACTTAGTTGGAGGGGTTGCAGAGCAGTGTAATTATAACTAAAAATGTTCACTTTTATTCTTTTACAATGCACAATCAGAAACACAAAATGTCATGTCAATACACCATAAAAAATAGATAATGCAGCACTCAAGCAAAAATCCTCACAGACTGCTCACCACCCTAGGTTTTACAAGTCTTCACAATTTCTAGGGATAGCCAGCTCAGTGGGGCTCCACATAGAGCTGCCTTGGATTACTCTTTTTTGGCTAGGACACAACTTGAAAATTAACCAACTTGGGACTTAAATGATGGGTATTTAAACATCAGGTATCAACATGTTGCTACTCACAAGTAGCTTAACTATAGAAAAAGCAGACCCTATGGATGAGGACGGCCTTGTCGGTGGGGTCTGCTTCCACTATAGCTGTAAGTTGTCCCCCACCCCAGTCACTCTCCTCCAATCGCCATGAGCGAGCAGGGAGCAGGGGTTCACAGGCAGAGGGAGGGCAGAATAAGTGCACTGCGGCCCTGCAGAAGATTTTTTTTTTTTGCAGGGAGCCCGGGGCTGGTATCTTACGCTGCTGCTTCTACCCTGGTAATGTAAATTAAGACCTAACAGCTAAAGTATTAGCATCAGCCTGTAGAGTAGTGTTTTTCAACCGTTCCCCCCTACTACGATTCAACATTTTTCAGGAAACCTTTTCCTGAATATATATAGGTGTATGAAAATATCTGCTACAGTTTGAATTACTTGGACAGCAAATATGCTTTTATTAAATAAAAAAAATATATATATATCTTATTAATGAAAGGATCTTTAAAACTATAGTTTGTACACATTATTAAATGATAAGTAGCAATATCACTTTAGCACTTTAGATTATATACATATATAATATATGCTCCTATCTGTAGTCTTTCAAGAAGGTATTTAATGAAAAAAATAGAGGGGTGCTTCACCTTCCTTTATTTGTGCTTTTTGCTAGTCTTTTTCTTTAGCTGTCGCTATTGCTTCTTTTGTGGCTAAATCTCAAGATCACCACCTGGAGATCATTTTGCCAAAGCAGTGAATGACAAAATAAGAACAAAAGTTACCAGTCTCCATCATTTTCAATGTATTTCGCCTGCCAAACACAGGTGAAACACAATGCTGCATTCCACTTGCAATTACATGTGCCTGTGTGAGTACAGCCATATACAGAAGAATGGACTGTTTTTTTATCTGCCCTCCATTGCAGTGGACCACAGGAGAATACCACAGGCGAGCACAGATAAAAAGTTTCTGAGTCCTAAGAATTGATTTTAAAGTTTTGTGTTCTCGACTTTGGGAGATCTTATCCATTCATTTGGCTTTAAATATCATCTGTATGCTGATTATATCCAAATTTACTTTGTGACCCCTTCGTTAACAGACGAAACTGAGACTCAAATCTCTAACTGCCTCCTGGCCATCTCCAATTGGAGATCTTTCTGCCTAAGCCTGGTCCTACCCCACCCTTCTCTATCTCTATTGAAGGCACCCTCATCAACCCGGTTGATTCAGCGCGTTGTTCGGGGGGTGATCTTTGACTCCTGTCTCTCCTTCTCTGACCATATTAACACCACTGTCAAAACCTGTCACTTTTTTGTGCGCAATATTGCCAAAATCCATCCCTTTCTTTCTACTGCGACAGCTAGGCTGCTCATGCATGCTCTCATCATATCCCATCTTGACTACTGTAACCTGCTACTAACCGGCCTCCCTAACTCCCATCTTTCCCCCCCTACAGCCTATATTAAATACTGCTGCCAGAATTCTCCTACTCTCATCCAGGAGAGTTCAGGCCCTTCCCCTGCTAAAGTCCTTATCGTGGCTTCCTATTAAACAAAGAATATTTTACAAACTCCTACTCTTAACCTTCAAAGCCCTCCATTCCTCTGCTCCTCACTACATCTCTTCCCTTGTGTCTCCGTACATTCCTGGTCGACTCCTTCATTCCTCGCAGAGCAATCGTTTGGTTGCGCCCCCCACTACTACTGCTGTTTCCCGCCTTAAACCTTTCTGCCTTGCTGCCCCTTAAGACTACCTTTTGGAGCACTCATTCAGTACCTGACCTGGGAACTAGCACTTATATTGTAATGTCACCCACTGTGACCTACAGCACTTACATTTGCCTATATGTGTCTGTAAGTTACCCTCCCATCTAGATTGTAAGCTCTACGGGGCAGGGACCTCCATCCTCTTGTGTCTTTGACTCTTCTCTTATTGCAATTGTATCTTTTATTTATTTGTCTTTATTGTAATACTTTGTATGTATCTATTATTATCTTAATACCCCCTGTTTGTATTAATGTATTCTACTGTACAGCGCTGCGTACATAAGTAACACTTTATAAATAAAGATATACATACATACAGTGATCCCCAACCAGTGGATTGTGAGCAACATGTTGCTCACCAACCCCTTGGATGGTACTCCCATTGGGCTCAAAGCAGGTGCTTATTTTTGAATTCCTGGCTTCAAGGTATGTTTTAGTTTTATAAAATAAAACATGTATACTGCCAAATAGAGCCTTTTGTAGGCTGCCAGTCCAGATAAGGGCTAACTTAAATATCTGACACCCCCTTACATTTAAATGTGGCTCACAGGTACAGAAAAAAGGTTGGGGGGCCCTTGCTCTAGATGTTACTGTACTGCAGTCAATAAAAGATGAACTTCAGAAAATATGTCACTTTGTATACTTTGCCACATGAAAGCTAATGTTACTCAAAAATAAATATTGCTTTCTTGAGGTGGACTTTTAAATATCAGAAAGTGAAGGCTACAGCATAGCTGCTATCTTTTCTTTGATTGTTAGATGAAAAGACTGAGATCCTTTCATTTAAACATTAAGAGCCAGCTCTGAGTTGATTCACCCCTCCCTCTTACCACCCAGTAGTCTGAAATCACAAGGTTTGTATTCATATCTGCTCTTCTGCCTGTACCTCAGAAAGCATAAGCTGGCTTTAAAAATGTTATGTAACACATTTACCGTAATTTAATTTCTTAAGTAAGAACAGAATTACCAGCTGTGCACAAGGGATATCATTAACACAATGATTGTTCTTTTGTGAGATGGTAGCATAAAACTGAGGAGAAAACTGAACATATGCTCAGCTACACAATTTAATGTGATGCTATACCAGTTTTATGTGTTCTGCTTAATTACCATTTCTACTACCGACAGCAGTTACACTTCAAAATCCTTTGCTATAAATCTAAGATTTGCAACCCATGGCTCCCTAACTGTTTGCGAATTCTCAGCAACATCAAGTAGTCCCTTCATCTTGAAGGAAACTAGCACAGTTATAATGCTAGCAATACAAAATTTTATAAAACCTCATATTTGTGTTACAGGGATACTGATATAATTTAAGTAAACAAATCCTTATTACATTAAAAAAACTGTTTCCCTGCAAGGGAATTTGTATGTCCTACATCTGTGTGGGTGTCCTCTGGGTACTCCAGTTTCCTCCCTAGCTCCAAATTTTACAAGCAGGTTAATTGGCTCCTGACAAAACTGACCATACTGTGTGTGAATCAGAATTAGATTTTAAGCTGCACTGGGGCAGGAACTAAAGTAAATGATGTATAACTTCAGTAAAGCACAGATTAAATGTGGACAAGATTTTGTTCAGCGACTCTCCAGTTTAAAATTTGTACAGGTATGTGGTTGCTAGTCCCATTTACACCAGCAACCAAGAAGTTGCTAGAATATAAATAGGAGGGAGCCTGACTAGAAAGATATGTAGCACAATGTAATAACAAAAACATTAGCCTCACAGAGCAATTTTGGAACAGATAGCTTTCTAAACTGGAAGCATTAGTAGTGGAATAAGTAAAGGTATGTTATGTGTGCCGAGCATAGTGTGATGTGCCAAGATTAAGCCCCACCCACAATTATAAGTCACACCTACTTTAATCATAGGCCTTGCCCACCAAAACGTTCTAGTTTTGCCCATGTTAACTCTAACATTTTGCTATTTCCATTTTGCCACTTTCATCTACTTAACAGTTTGATTTACCAAAGTATGTGGCCTCTAGAGACCATAAAATGAAAATAGTGCATATGACCTTGCTTGACTGGATAGACTTTACAAACAGAGCACCCTGGAGGAAGGTTCAAAGTTCACTCTTCATTCTATCTAATTTCTGTGTGGCTTCACTGGGACTCACACTTTGAAAAAAAATGAGCTGCATTTGCAGCTATAGAAAGTTAGAAAATGCTAGTGTGCGGGTTATATATTTGAAAGTATGCGGAAGTGGAAAGGTGCAAAAGAAAGCACCAGTATTACAATAAAAAAAGTTACAGGATTCAAAGCTGTTGCATCCTCCCTGAGTGGATGCTATTTCAGGAAAATAAAGAAGTGAAGGGATGGTATCCCCCTGCATCTGCACTGGTATAAAGCAAATAATTAAACAGCAACAGAAATTAAAACATTAAGACCAAATAAAAGTTAAGTATAGACAGTCTCATCCAGAAAAAAGACTGCTAATAGCTGCTTTTGTCAACTTTGCTTTTTGTCACTTTTCTATTATTCCCAAAACCCTCACTTTCATTTGGATTCAATTAAGAAGAGGACGTCCGCTATGCCGCACACGATTTGTCACGCCTGGTCTGGGTGCTTAGCCCCAGACCCATCATTTATGGAAGCCCCTTCTTTAACAGTAATGCATCAAACAAAACAGTATATTCAGCCAGTCACTCACCAATCCACTTTGGTGGTCCTGGTGCAGCACCCCAGACCCGTAGCAAGGAGAGATTCATCATCAAAACCGTAGCAAAGAGACACACACTCCAGTATCTAATATTAGCAGTTAAAAGAAGAAAATTTTTCCATTTAGAGTGCTGATGCGAGTTGTGTTTCTCAACATGTAACTATAGGCATACTCATTACACAGACTTAAAAACAATTTAAAAGGCTAACCGATCTGACATCTGCAGATTTGATATCATGATTCTTTTCACAAGATTAACCATTTCTACTACCTCTATTAAAACTTAATACAGGTATAGGACCTATTATCCAGAATGCTTGCATTCTTTCCATAATTTGGTCTACTAAAAAAGCAATTTAAATATTATTTAAACTCAGTAAGATTGTTTTGCCTGCAATAAGGATTATTTATATTTTAGTTGGGATCAAGTACAAGGTACTGTTTTATTATTACAGAGAAAAAGGAAATCATTTTTCAGAATTATTTGCTTATAATGGAGTCTATGGGAGATGGCCTTTCCGTAATTCAGAACTTTCTGGATAACATGTTTCCGGATACCTGTACTGTGAAAATTTTCTTCTTAAATACAATTCATTTCTTAATATATTCCATTGTTAAGTTACTTATATTTAATTACGATATATTAAATAATTAAAATTTATATTAATCTCAAATTTTTAAAAAAACATATAAATCTTTACCACACGAATTGTATATTTAATATAAATGGAACTATGCAGCATTAGGCCCTAACCATTTCCTTAGACACAGGTAGGTATAGTTTATCAAACTGCACTATCCATCCCTGTGATTTACCCTGCAATGTTATCTCACCCAGTCTTGTGGCCTTGTATGCCTATACTACGACCATTCCCCATTTCTATATAAAATAAATGAGAGCATTTAGACTGAATAAAACAAAAATGCCACATCATCCAAAAAAACAACTTGTTGCCTCTACCCAGGATGCCAATATAGTGGAGGATAGTGACCTCTTCCAACTATTAGCAGACATCAAGGACCCCCAACGCATTCTCCATATAGATAGACCTCCTTCGGAGGGGCCTGGGACATGTGAATAATAGAAGCAGATGGCATAATATTCACATGTGAGGAGAGCCCAAGGATATACAGTTACCAGAAGCCAAATAGTTACTCACAGAGATCTTCAATGAGCTGTTAAGTCAAGATATAGATCACAAGGTACCCATTGACAGGTGGTGGGCAGAAGATAGGATATCCTATGCTGCCTTAATAACTTTTATACCAAGGAACAAGTTCTAATTAAAGGAACAGTAACACCAAAAAATGAAAGCATATAAAAATAATTACTATATTATGTTCTACTGCCCTACAGTGGTAAAAGTTATTTGTTTAGTTCAAATTCCTATTATCGTTTATATAAACAAAGCTGCTGTGTATCTACTGGGGCAGCCATTCAAGATGGAAAAAAAGAGAAAAGGCACAGGTTACATAGCAGATAACAGATAAGCTGTGTAGATTGCCATTATATTTTACAGAGTGTATCTGCTATGAAACCTGTGCCTTTTCTCCTTTTTTCCAGCTTGGATGGTTGCCCCCATGGCAACACAGCAGCTTATTTATATAAACTATAAAAGCCTTTCTGAAGTCAGCATGAAACTTTTACCACTGCAACAGTACATTATATAACATATATAACATAATGCCTCCTTCATAAAGCCACCTCTGGACTACACCAATGCTCCATCCCATACAAATAGGGCTACCCTTCTGCCCTAATCACTCAACTGAAAAAAGCTACTAACTGGGAAAACCGGATGACTGGAAATCATTCTTATGAAACCTTGCCCTACCGCCAGTTGACTAATCCTAATGGGCCCATTATGTATATCAAAACAGCCCTCTCCATTGATACTGGTTACAAACAACCCAGCATATCCACCAGCATTAAACAGAGAACACTACAGCTCTTGGCTTATAGATGACCAGTTGAAGATTATTATTTTACTTGATAATGCCTCTATGGTCTCAAAGGGAAAGCTGGAAAGCAAGAATAACAACACAGGGTTACATTGCTTCTAAACTTCCAGTACACACAACAATATTTTTTTAATCTTCATAGGAGGTGACTGTCTGCTTGGACAGAAACTTACTGGCACTGAAAAACTGGGATTCTATTTCTCCCATGCAGACCCTGTCACTTATCTATATGAATTTCATAAGCCACTGTGAAAGAATTATTAGAGTTTGGGCATGGGAACTTTCTTTTATGGAAGAAGTCACCAACCTGGTGAGGTCTTTGATGAGAAGCTAACATTGTAGTAGAATCAAAGAAATTAATTATAAGATCTTAACCAAGTGATATCATACCCTATTTGGATTACATAGAATGTTTCCTAATTTTAGCCCTCTTTGTTGGAGATGCAAAGGAGATAAACATAACCAGCTACACATCTTCTGGACTTGCCCCTTTATTCAACCATATTGGGACTGTATTTTCAACTGTGCCACCTAGCCATTTCCGACCCCTATAATGTACTCCTTTTCCACATGCCCCTAGAGGACTGACAGAATTTTAATCACTCAGCCCTCCCACACCTTCTGAATGCAGCAAAACATTTGATTCCCATGTACTGAAAATTTCAAGTGCTGACATTAAAGGGGACCAGTCATCCTAAGAAATAACTCCAAATTATTTTCTATATTATTAGTTGAGCAAAATAAACTTTACTTACTCTATATAAATAATATAAATCTTGTTTCCTTCCATCTTGGAATTACTCAGTCAAAGTTAGCAGGCAGGCACCATTTTATGGACACTGTTATGAAGGCAAGCTTTGTATCATGCCCCCTCAATACCTCTACCACTCCCATAGTTTCTATTGATTGTTAAGCTTCTATGGTCATTTGATATATGTTGACCGTTATATCCTTCACTAATAATGTTGAAGATGACTGTGTTAATCTCTTTATGCATTGTGATTATCCATGTTTAGCTCTGTTAAAGTTTCAATAAACAGATACATTTTTCAAAAAAATTATGAGCCCTGATCCCTATCTGCATTCAGGGCTCTTCCCACTTTACAGATCCAAAAAGTGGCTTAAAATTCTAGTTCCGCATCTAGAGAAGTATCTCTCTCACCTATTGTCTCATGGATAGATTATAGGCAGGAAAGATGGATATGCCAATCTCTACTTTTTAAGCCCCTAAATCATATTTGGGATAAAGTCCAGATTAAAGTTTTTTAACAAGAAAGAGTCCTGGCTATTCATTCCATAGTAGCCTGAGTGAAGCTTTTTGTGTTTCAGTTTGTTGGACCATAAGCCTATAGTATCAAGGGAGACCTTAGGGACTAAAAGAATATGCCTAAAACTAGTGGTAAAGTGTTGAGTTCTTCAGCCAAAAGACAGCAGAGACCAAGGCACTAAAAGACAGACTGGAACAAATTAATGTGACTAAAGAACTGAAGAGAAAGTCACAAAGCAGTGGGAGCAAAAAATTTGAAAAATGATATAGGACAGGACAGGAAAAGATAAGGACAGACTGGAACTGGAAGGAGTGAGTAAAAAAAAAGCATAGAACCAGAATACAGTAAAACAAAGCAGGAAAAGGCAAGGTCACGTAGAACAGACTGACTAATGAGTTTGAAAACATTTCTTCCTACGCAGCTTCTGGTTAAAAAGCCTTCTAAGCAGTGAAGAGTCCATTCCACATAGTTTTTAAATCTTGGGAGGAAAAGCTTCTGGGTCAACTGAAGACATATTGGCAGCAGGTTGGTAAAATAGCATTCATACATCTGACAAGTACTTGCAGCCTCTCAGAAAAAAAAACATTTTTTTCTGCATTATATTGCCTGGTGTCTACCTTTTAGTATACCCTTAATACTAAAAATTACATTTACCCTTATCATAAATATGCCACTAAAATGTATTTTTATAGTGAATGTTCTCTTTGAGTTCAGACATTCTAATAACTTGATATCAAGTTATTACAACTGGAGTTTTTTTTTTAGGTTATGGAATTATGCAACTTCCCAGCTGGTAGATTTTACTCCACTAAGTCAAAAAATAGAGAATAAAAGCTTTATTGATTATTACAAACAAGACTATAAACAACCTGCCACTTTATAAATAAAATACAGGCACTAATAGAGTACAAAAAACCTATGTCTCTCTCTGTAAACCAAAAATAATCCCACAATAAAATATAATAAAAGATTTTTTTTATATAATAAAGTATTTTAAAAGCATCCCTAATCATTTAATTATCATACTTACCAATGCATATCCATGATTTAAAAGGTTTTATAACTGAACCGTTCACTTTATTTTTACATTTAACTTTAAAATTGTATTAAAATATTCAGTATAAAAACAGATATGTCAGCTTAGAAACACTTGGACCCTGTAAGTCACTGGCTTATGTGACCCCAAAAGAAGTGCCGAAAGAGTCAACTGTCAATATTCCTGATCCACTTTTCATGTATCACTGAGTCAATGTTTTCAGTTGGGTATACATAGCATCATTCTTTGGAAATAATCCACAGTCTGATCCAAGAGCGTCTTGAATTATTTCCCTCACAAAGGAAGAAAGTGGACACAAAACAAGGGACCTTTTCAACATTTTTTATGTGATGAATAGCTGTGTTGAATACCAAGTCCCACACTGATGAAACAAATGATATCACATGTTCAAACCTCAATACAGCAATCTGATTTGTTTCTAAATCAGTGACAAGACGAGGCACCCGCAAATTCTGTCCTTCCGGTGCCAAGAAATTCCATAGTGCAGTCATTACATTGCAGGCCAAGATCTTAAATCTCAAAACCACCCACAGAAGATTCAGATTGCATTGTGCATAGAGATGATGCCTTTATTTTACAGCACTGTTTACCAAAGTACTGTTCACCACTGTTTTGTTTTTTAAATTGTGATAATTTTCTGTAATAAAAGCTACAAGTTTCAAGATTTGATATATATGAAGCTAACACGCTACATTTATTTCCCTAGGACTACATACTGAGCAGAGCAATAATTTTTACTTTACCTGCTCGAATTGTCTAGGTTACAAAACAAAACATGAATGGACTCACTGTGTACTACCATCTACAACACTAGCCAGAATGGGTACACCTTATTTCTAAGGGCAAGTTTAATTTAGGCAAATTTAGATAATAGGTAGAAAAAGCTGTCCTGTATAAATGCAGCAGGATCTGTAGCTTAAAATGGGCAATTTCATTTAGGATATAGATGTTATAAAAAACAAACTGCATTCTCAATAAATTAATACAAGTTAGACTTAGTCATAAGTAAACAAATACTGAAGCAGATTTTTAGTGAAACTACATCATATATTTGTGCCCTGTATCTGTGAGCAAGTTGTTTATGTTAGTTCTCAGTGGACAGGAATATGCTGTCATCAACTGTTAAACACTGTATTAAAGGAAAGTGATGCCAACTGATTACAAGAGACTTTACAATTACATCAGCTCAGACCTTAGCATGGAAATAATGGATAACTATTTAGTGAATAATGGATAACTATTTAGTGAAGATGATAAACATTTTAGTTCTATTATCCTTACATTCTATATGTTGTTCATTGATAAAACATCTCCCACAGCTCTAGTGAATGATGCTGGGGAGTAGCAGAGAATACTCGACCTTGTGATCAAGAAGTTTTTGTGTTTTTCATCAAACCTTGCTATTTTCTTCAAATATTGCTATAAAAAATGATGTATATTCTATTTCAATCCCACCTGTTCTAACTCATTTTTCTATACACTTTCTTCTGATCCATGTACATCCTTTCTACTATTTTACAAATGTATCTTTCCACTCTACTGTATCACAATGTGGGCCCGATTCACTAAAGTCCGAAATAAGGAGTGCTATTTATAGCATGTGTTAAAAATCTTATCACTTCTTATTTTTCACTCGATTCACTAAAAGGACACTTGTCATAATTAAGAAGCGATGTTCTTGGCGTTATTTATCTTACAATGACATATTTTCAAGCAATATATTACGCAGCGCACAAGATATTACGCAGCGCGCGATATTTTATGCAGAGCGCAATATATTACGCAGAGCGCAATATATTACGCACGTAACCATTACTTTCTGAAAACCACCATTTCCCTGAAAACTGGAGGATGCATCACTCTAGGGCCAACATATACTTGAAAAAATACGACTGCAAACTCCATGTTGTGTTGCCAATAGCTCACGAACCGCAATTTTCTTTAAGTACCGCCTGCCCCAAGCAGGGTTAATATTCACACAGATTAACACGATATTTTGCACTTTTAACGCTTCATATGTGTTTGTGAATCATGCGTTAGTACTATTTCTATTCGCTAATTAATGCAATGCGTTTTTTTTGTGCATGTGATATGCGGATTAACACATGCGAAATGACTTTGATGAATCGGTACTTAATTATCGCATGCTTTTTAATGAAAAAAACTATGCGATAAGCATTATTGACCTTTAGTGAATCGGCCCCTATAACGCTTATCGCATAGTTTTTTTCATTAAAATATGTCATCGTAAGATACATCGCTTCTTAATTATGACAAGTGTCCTTTTAGTGAATCGAGCGAAAAATAAGAAGTGATAAGATTTTTAACGCATGATATAAATAGCACTCCTTATTTCGGACTTTAGTGAATCGGGCCCTGTATCTCTTATACATTGATAAATTTGATGTGAACCTTTTTTTACACATTGCCCCCCCCCCCCCCACTCTGATTTGTTGGTCCATCTCTGATTTCCCATACCTACATACTGTGTCTTTTTCACTATCTATGGCTGTCTCTCTTTTATATGTATGCATTTTTATTATATTGATTATAATAAATCTAAAGCTCTTGTTTAGGCTGATTGCTATGAACAATCCTTTACGGTTGGGCAGGCCTATAAAATAGTACATACACTATTAAATTCCCTATATACCCCCACCCCTAAAAAATAAAGAAAAAAACAATATTATTTTATATACTTCTATTCATTTTGCCCCTCTCTCCTTGTAGATTGTAAGTTCTTTTGGGCAGGGACCTCTTCACCTCTTGTATTGGTTACTAATTGCTTTATATGTTACTCTGTATGTCCAATGTATGAAACCCACTTATTGTACAGTGCTGCGGAATATGTTGGCGCTTTATAAATAAATGTTAATAATAATAATAATTACCCAGTAATATGACACAGATCACTTAATAAAATGTAGGTATGCCTTGTTGATTAATGGTAAAATCGTTCTTTCTTAGCTTTTGGATTGTCATTATATACAAGTCCCCGATATCGCTTGTCTTCATCATTTCTACTGGTAAGACCCCATGACCAACCTATATAGATCATGTTCATCCTCAATGTTCTGCCTTCTGTTGCTAAATTATCTAGAGCAGTTTTTTCCTCCCTTGACTAAGGAAGAGAAGCATAATATATATAATACAGTACTTTTGACCAGCTCATTTCAATAGGCCACTAAAGTGTAAAGAAAATTGTATTACGAAGTATTCATTGACATAAGCCTGATACTTTAAACATTTTGATCCTAGTAGTCCATCCACAGGCAATTGGAACAGGCTGACCAATGTTCATGATGGCAGGTCGCCTCTCGTTTCTTTTTATGTTAGTTGTATTTGTAACGGATTTCATGTTAAGTGCAGTTTTGCTATTATGGGGGTCAAAAAGGTATGGGGAGGTTTAGTCGAAGCAATCAAAAATTTGAGAAACTCTGTTCTATATAATTTTTACCAGGCCCATGTTTCATGTTTACATTGAATATGTAGTATACTGAATTGAAATAAGGAAGGTGTTTTTTAAGATGGGTTATAATTATGTTTATAATTGTACAACTTAGGTTAAAAGACATTTTATACTTCAGGCTCAAACTTTGGAGAGTCTAACCTATACACACTGAAATACCTTACCTCCGTATTAACTGATTCTGTCTCACTTCCAGTCTTGCCCATCATTGCACCATTTTCAAAACCATATCTCTGTTCTCCCTCCTACTACTTTTATATGTACAACTTTTATGTCACCAGACCTACCTTGTTTTACTTCCTTATCTTTATTTTCTTGTCTCGCCATATATTCTTACCAATGCCCTTTTCAGGTTATGCCCTAGTAGTCCTTTTATTGCCATCTCCACTCCTTCAACTTTCCCTCCCAAAATGCTACCTCCTTCTTCTTTTTTCATATTTCTCTGTTTACCCTTTAGTGCCTCCAAGCCTCATTACAAGATTGCAGACCTGTCTTTTATCGCCGCTGCCTTAATATTACAGGAATTACTTTAGAGCAGGGGTGTCCAAGAGGTAGATCGTGGTCTACCAGTAGATCACTTTAAAGTTTTGGTAGACCACAAGGTGGGATTCCATCCCACCACTTCTTTTTTGCCCCACCATAACAAAGTTTTTGACTTCAGCCATACTGCTGTGTCTTGTTTAATGTTATGTGGGCTTTAAATGTGAATTTGACACTGCATTTATATATATTGCTATGTGTATTTAGGTATTAAATACACAGGGTGACAAACTTTAGGTACCCCTGCTTTAGAGAATTTTCTAATTATAAAGCCACATCTGCATTATCATACACTAAACTGCCATACATTTGATTATATCTAAATGCCACACTTAAACAGTACATTTTTTGGTTTGATTCTTCCTCAATAAAATGAAGAGTAAACATAGTCATATCAATTTCGACCATATACCTGAGTGGCGAGGGGTAGTTACAATGGTGGCCAAAAGCAATCATTCTGTACTCGCCCGAAAAATTCTGTTAGATGTCAATTTTACTGATTTGTAGGCAGAAAATATTTTCCATGTTCCATATCTACAACTTAATCCTATCATTGCCTCACATTCTTCATTCTGAGATACAGAGAGTCCCTGTGGAGCTCTGTTCTTTGCAGCAGCTCAATATACTTTTTTTAGACACTAAATTGTGTAGCTTAGAATTTGTTTAAAAGAAGAGAGAAACATGTACATTATCACAGGCTTCTTGTAGCTGCAGACAGCAAGGGACCCCTAAGCAAGCCGTGGCCCGCGGGCCTGCCTCACCCCAAGCTAGGGTAGAATTGCACTGCAGCTACAACGTGCCCCTCCTCTCCCAGCCCCATCCTCAAGCGCTTGCAGAGTCATCGGCTGCTTTTTCCGGAGACTTTGGCTGGCAGCCTCGGATCTCTGCAGCTAGTGCTGTCCTCACATGAACCCTGAGAAGCTGCCAAAGAGTTCAGTGCGCGGGCTACGGGAGGTAAGAGGCCTCCCACAGCAAAGGCAGCAGCTTCAGGAGACGAGCTTGGAAGAGATGGGGGGAGTGACGTGAGGCAGACCGACACACAGCCATTTCACACACATACATACATCTAATCATTACATACATGCATTAAGTACAGGTGCGGGCAGGGGGCAATATCCTGGCGCACCGCAGACGGAAAGGTAAGCAAAAACGTTCAAGCCAACTGCCCAGAATAAAGTGACTGTCCTGTGAGTGGGCGGGGGTGAGGGTGAGGGTGAGGGGACGAACAGTTCTACAGCTGCGGACGCTGGAGCCAGGGGAGGGGTGAGAGGAAACGTCTCTGAATGACCCAAGCCAAGCACAGAAAGGAGGGGGAGGGGGTGAGGAAGTGCCCCTAGCTGATCTTTCCTAACGTACAATCAATAGAATGCAACCTGATGATTAAAAATTACTTTCTTCTCTCCTAAAAGGTTTACCCCCCAGATTTAATTATTGCTTTGGCTTGCAGGTTGGTAAAGATTTTTCTTGGGACATTGTGAAAAAAAATTGGGTGATTATTTGCTAAGCGCCCTCCGCTGTATATAAGTACCAACCCCTTGAGATATTAGGGGACTTGTAGCTCAACAACTGTTGAAAAGTGTCAGACTGGACATTTCTAAAGCATATTATGGCCAATTTAACTCTGGCCCCAGCAGTAGCAGTGAATATGATGCAGCTTGTTTAGAATTGGGATGTGATTTGATGTCAGGTGATGATCTGCTGCACCATTTTACTTATTGGTTCAGTGAGGCTTTATTTGATTTAAATGTTTTCTAAGGAGGAATGTATCCCTGGACTCATTTTCTTTATTATTACTTAAGATATTTGTGCCTCAACCTTGACTATATATTGTGCCTTTTAAGCCTATGTAATAAATTGGAAAAAAAATGCTGGAAACAGGCAAACTGAGATTTTACTTACTTTTTCAATTTGCTTTCTTGCGCTAATTCACTAAACAGTGCACTTGATTTAACTTGGTAAATATGTCTATGTACCTATATTGATGCACAGGACTACTCATTAATTCCACTGGGGTGAGTACATAAGTAAGCCTGCCAGTTCTGTCTAAATTTAATTTAGTGCTCTATGTAGCCTATGATTTTGTTATAATCTGCTACTTTAGGGTCACCCATTTTCTTTTACATTTATATTCTGAGATGTGACACATCAGATTATTCGCTTCACAAGATGAGGTACTGAAGTGGTCCAAGAATTATATTGCAGCAAATGATAAATTCCACAGAATCTTGTTCACTGGTAGCAGAGGGTCAATGGAGAGATCCAGCATTTCCATGTAATGGTGATATTTGATTTCTCCTACCATAATAATTATATGGAAAAAATAAGGGTTGGAATACGTTACAGCCAAGGATGAATTATGGTAACATTTTTGGCCTGCCCAAGAGGCTGCTTGTCCACCACAGTGCATCCAAGCAAAAAGAGCTGCCAATCAAATATTAATGTTTCTAGAAAGAAAAAAGTTCCTGTTTTCCAGGATTTTATGCACTTTGCTATTACATGTAGCTGTACTGAAAAGCTTACAACTCTTTCTGCTTTATGCTGTACACAAAAAAAGAATTTGGGGAGTCAGCTTGACATGTTTTAGCTTCAAATATAGACCTACCCTAAATATACCCTAAAGTATATTGTGTATATGTGTTGTGTTGGGGTTGTGAAGATGCATGTGAAACAAATGTAGCAGTCAATATACATATGAATTATCCTTGTTTTTAACGTGTAATAGCTCCTGCTTCCATGGTATCCAATCATTGTTTTATGGGGCTGGCATGAGATTTTCACATGGACGAAGATTGCACCAAAACCTTTTTTTATCTCTCATAGTTAAGTGTTCATGGTAAAGTGTGGACTTTTTCCTCATCATTGAAGGTTGTCAGCTGACTTAAGGTGGTTATACACGTAGCAATTCTGATCTTTCCTGCGACCATCGGTTCGTTTCACTCACTAACGTTCAGGGCTGAATCGTCAGATGTGGAGGTAGAAACAATAGGAATTCTACCTCCACCTGCCGATTCAGCCCTGAACGCAGATTTTGTTCGGGTGCCATCAAAATCTTTTAACCTGGCCTATCTTCTAGACAACCGATATCCTCAGCCTTAGGGACATCGGTTGTCTCATCAATCCGCCATACACGCACCGAATATCATCAGTGCATGTATGGGCAGCTTTAGTCTGGACAGAAGCTATAATCCTATAAGATTGCCCAGTGGTTGAAACTTTTCAAGGGATTCCATACTGGGCATTGGTTAGGAAAGTTGCAAAAAAATGGACCTTATTGCTCCATTTTAGCCATGTTTTGCTTCTTGAGAATATACAACTGTATAGGTGAGTGCATCTGAGGCCAGTTCATATAATAAAGTACTACGTTATTGTGTTTGTTATTGTATAGCTTTTCATGTGTGATGGTTTTGCAATATGAAAACAAGCTAATCTTGTTTCAGTAAGGGTTAAAGCATATAGCTGAAAGGGTAGTATACCCCCTTGTTCCACATGAGCTCAGTGAGCTTCTCCTGAAAATACCTTTTTTGTCTATTGTTTTCATTATGAAACATCTATAGTTATTATTCATTCTTCAGTTAAACAGGGAAACTAAACCTACTCCAGGTTTGGGTCTTGTGAGGTACATAATTAGATTGTTAGTATGCAACTCCACTTTCCTTGACACTTTGTTGGGACTGTTTTGTTAGTACGAGTCCATTATGCAGTTAACTGGTAATCTACTTTGCAAGAACCAAACATGGAGTAGCTACAACTTTCCTCTTGCCCTCAAGAAAAAACAAATAACATAGATTCTTCATAGTTAAAGCAATAAGCAACAAGTATGTTCAGCACAAGCCCTATGCATTAAATTAATGTTGAACAAGGGACTAGAACTTCCAACTACCCAGACAAAATTTTTATGAGAGTGCTGAGATATGTAGTTTAACCACAGCTGGAGAACTACAAGGTGGAAATAAAGAAAACTACAAAGAATACATTTAATAAGCAAACCTGTGTTTCTTTTTAAGGAATTAGGCAATAAATGGGGTGATGTAAATCAAGCCATGATTTATCAAGTAGAACTCCCAGTGGAAAAGAATTGGCTCTATAACAACCCTCTTATCTAATGCAAAGTGGGAGTGAATTGTTGATGTATTACTCCCATAGCTTCACAGGCCCATAAAGCGATCACTGTGGGTGAGATGAGGCATCTGACTTCAATGAGATGCTGGAAACATATTTCAGGGAAAACCCTAAATTACTCAAATCCCACAGACAGGAAATCTACTGGATACTTCCAGTTCTTTTACTGTGAATGAACAGGCTGGGGGTGGAAGGTCCTGCCTGAATCCCAGTGAATTATTAACACATAAAGTGCTCAGGAAATGGCAGAAAAACAATCCCAAAATCATTGGTTTAATCATTGACTGTTTGCACCTTGGGAGGTATTCAAGGAACATGGCCCCATATAGGTGTTCAGCCAAAAAAGTGATTTACTAAGCTTGGCTCAATTACAGACAGAGTTATAAAACGTTTAATGGAGAAAAATTAACTTTTGTCTTTTGTGATTGTGGCTTTTATATAAAAAATAAAGCTATTAACAAATTTCTGAAAAATTATTTCCCTAAATTAATGATTCCCAAATTGTGGGGCAGAGTTGTAGTGGGGGAAGGAGCACACAGCCTGAAGGTCATTTAGGGTGAGATTTGAGTAGACTGCCTGTTAGCTTTTCTATATACCTTTAAATGCCCAACTAGAAAGTCAATATCAGACTCGTTTTTGCTTCCCTAGATATTCTTGGAACTGAATAGTGGTTCAGGGTAAGGACAGGGTGTTGTATATGTTAAGAATATAGCTGCATGAAAGGGAAGATAATACAAGTGGGCTTGTAGTAGAGAAGGAGTGAATAGTAGGAATTAGAGCAGTGGTTGCCTACCAGTGGCTTGTGAGCAACGTTGCATACCACCCCCTGTGCATTCCAAGTTAGAAGGCACTGGTTTACTACTTACAGAGCCTTCTGCAGGCTGGCAGTCCATATGGGGTTACCAGTCAGCCAATCAGAACTTATTTGGCAATACCCAGGAACATTTTTTTCATGCATGTTTGGTTCTCTGGCACTTTTTACATTTGAGTGTGGCTCAAGTAAAAAAGTTGCTGACCCCTAAATTAGAGAAAATAAAGGAGACATAATTGACTTAATTATTGGCATAATTAAATATGCACCTTTTATAAATAGTACAGGCATCTCTCTATAATAGAATATTTCCTTAATAAAGCAAAGTTTTCATTCACAGGTGAATATAATAACAGAACTTCATTTTGTGCACCTCTATAAACTGGCCCACTTGGCGAGGCCTGGAGGAGTCAAGTTGATAGCTTTTATTGTCCTATGTAATTGCACCTCAAGTCTAAGATGGAAAGTATGTATTTGAAAAAATAAAAGTTACAATGTTTGTATTTAAAAGCAGGAGTTTGTGTTGGAGAGAAGAGTATATATGATACAAAGAGACCTTCAGGTTAAATTTTAGTATGTTAGATATTCCTGTTCTTAGTAATTTTTCAATTGGTCTTAATTTTTTATAGCTTTTGAATAATTTGCCTTCCACTTCTGGCTCTTTCCTGCTTTCAAATTGGGGTCACTGACCAAGCAGCCAAAAAACTTTTGCTATGTGAGGCTACAATTTTATTGTTATTGCTTATCTTTCTATTTAGGGCCTTCTCTTTTTGTATTTTTATCTCTTTCAACCTGCAGCCTGGTTGCTAGGTTAAATAGGACCCTAGCAACCAGATAGTTACTGAAATTCCAAGCTGGTGAGCTGGTGTACATTAACCTTAATAATTTAAAAACCACAAATAATGAAAAAGAAGACCAAAACAGATTTCTCAGAATAGCATTCTCTACATCATGCTAAAAAATAATTTAAAGGTGAACAACCTCTTTAAGGAGAGAGGGCGTTATTCGGCTGAACAGTGAATATATGAGAGTGTGTGCATTTTAGAAGAAATATTTATGTAACACAAGAAAAAGAAGTGAGTGCTTTTGAATATAAGTGAGAAAGGGGCAGTGAGTTTGTGAGAAAGAGTGTATGAAAGAGAAAGACAGGTACTGCTTGCTGCTATGCTGCTGCCTTCCCTCATTCTGTGCTCTTGCTTTCAGCGAGGACATTTGAGGTGAAGTACAGAATACTCCCACGCTAAGGAACTGAGATCTCACTAACAGAGCTCAGAACAAGCTGCTGAAATGAAACAAGCACATTTCTCTAAAGGACAGTTTAAAATAGCGAGCCATGTAATTTGTACCCACAAATTAGAAGCTGAGATTGCTGACAACCCCCCAGAGCTGCTCTTTATCCAGCAAACCCGTTTTAAAGCTCTGCCTTGCATTTTTAGTCTACCTCAATCAAACTGATATATTTGTTAACTGGTACTTAGCGCTTAATATGCCAACATCACTCACCCCCCTGTTACCGACTGCTCAGCACCCATCCCTAGCGGCACACAGAATGCAGCCCCCAGCACAGAATATGATTGTCCCAGCTAGCAAAATAGTCTTGCATCAGACATCTATCCTCAGATGACATTAGGCTGTGATGCTTTTGCTTTATCCAAGACAGACAGGTGAATAGATAGATAGATGATTATATGGATGATATAGTGATGGATGATAGACAGAACACAAACAGTATATTTACTAAAGCAATAAACAACAACTGCATTGTGTATAGGTTTCCTGTGTGTAGACTCTGACCGGCTAATTTATAGAAACAACACTTGAATTAGTCTTTGACAGCGAAATAGATTGATGAAAAATTACCCTAGGTTTAGTCTGAGGAAGAAATGAAGAGATTATTCACTCTTTCTGTGACATTAACAGGACCAGTTACTGGGATTGGTGCAGTCCAGTGTCGGACTGGCCCACCAGAATACCAGAAAAACTCCCAGTGGGCCCAGGTATCAGTGGGCCCTCTTGCTTCTAACTATTTAGCCTATTTCTTGGTCATTCCCTATTTCTGCATAGGAACAAGGAAGCTTGATGAATGGAAGAATAGTGTATAGTATGTAGAGAAAAGAGACTAGGATAAAAAAGAGTTTGAGGGAGGAAAGGAGCAATTAAAGTTTTGAGAGTGAGCCCATTGTCCAGGGTTTTCTGGTGGGTCCCTGCCATCTCAGTCCAACACTGGTACAATCTCAACTTTAAATATGGTAAATGATAACGCTGCACTGGAGATAAAGCACCATTGTGCCAACGTCGTAGTTTTTCTCTGGCTCACTCTCTTAGTTGTGCTGTGCCATATGCCACCAATGAATGTGTCGTAGCACCCAACACCCAGTACTGCTTTGGCAACAGCAACAGAGAGGTTATCTTGTGTTTTAGCATATTTAGTTATGTAATTCTTGTTATGTATACATGTATGGCATTTAATAACTTTTTTTTTTTTTTTGAATGCTTTAACCATTTAGGTGCTATACATTGTTGAAAGTGCTCACATGTGGAGAACCTGGTGTAAAGTTAGATAAGCAGTACAAACATTTTTCCTTAGATTGTCCTGTGTGTTTAAAGGACAAGACAAACATACTACTCAGGCAGTGCCAATTTGTTACCCTCCGTGAATTAAGGTGGTTTTACTAAGGGAAATAAATATAACCAGTGATGTTTCCCAGTGATGTTTGCTTTTGTTTTCTGACTTGTAGGTGACTGTTCAAATCTAATTGCTGATTGATTACTATGGGAAACATCAATTTGGGCCAGTGCACAGGGTTCAGTCTAAGCTTAAAGGAAAACAATAGCCCCCGGGGGCGCAAAAACCACCCATAACTATCACTGCCTAGACCCCCCTCACTGCTCCCTTATAGCATTGTTTTTAAGTTTAATGTCTGTTCCTATCTCTAACTGCTAACTAAAAATGAAGAGAAGCGCCGACCCGAAGACACTTCGGGTCTCTCCCGCCGATACCAACCTGCTTGCACATGTGCAGGTGGAGGTAGCAGGAAATCCGCTTCAACTGCTCACTGTCGGCAGTGAGACCAGAAGTGTCTTCAGTCAGTAAGATGTCTGGAAGGTAGGCGACTGCGCTCCTCTGCATTTTTAGTTAGCGGTTAGCATTAGGGACATTAAACTTAAAAACAAAGCGATAAGGGAGAGGTGAAGGAGGGTATAGCTCTCCTTTAACTCCATGCCTGTTTCTTATAATTTTTTTCCCAGGTATTCCTTGTGCCTTTGGTTTGACAGCTAAATTTATGTCAGTGTAATCTGGCTGTCACATTGCGCATAGAACAAATTTTGACCAAAAAACCTTAAAGCTGGTATTTCTGAGTCCAGTATCCTCTGTTGTTATCTAATCATCTTAATTGTATCTTTTATAATAATTAAGATACTGCATAAAATTGGTTTGACATGCAACTAATTTCTCTCCTTCCATTTGTTTTTGTTCTGGCAAAAGAGGCAATAGCAGTTTAAATTTCTGTTGCAAGTGGTGGATTTAGCAGGACAAAAACAGATGTGCAACATTTATTGATTTTGTAGGCCAAATCCTGCACGTAAAACATTTATTTCTCTCTATGGCCATAATTAAAGAGAAAATGTACTTCCTTATATAATGCCATCACAGTTTGCATCAGTACATCATCAAACTTATTTTCATGACATCACATATTTAATTAAAATCATACTTATGCTGCTGCAAGCATAATGCGCTGAAACTTTTCTCGGGAAAAATTAATCAGCGCTTTTCCCTATACATAGTGGAATTCACAAGTTAATGTATGCCACAAAGAAATGGCATAAGTAGGATAAAAGCAGGGATTAGGAAGTAGTTAATGAGATGCAAAAGTGGCTGCTCAATTTTTATAATGGTAGTTCATCAGCTTGAACCTGCCAAAATTGCTCTTTTTGCAAAAATTCATTAGATGTGTATGTTTACCAAAGTAAAGATATTTCAGTAAAACTCACCTTTTAGTAAATTGTTAGTGTCATAATGAATTTCTGGAAAAAAACAGGTGCACTCCAGGAACCTTTAAAAATAAAAATCAAGATTCTTTATTTGTCATTTTAAAAATGTAGCAGCCCAATGTTTTAGTCTCCTCCTAAGACCATTGTCAAGACCATATGTACAAAATATAAATAGGTAAAACCTGTAGCACTCACCCAATCCCACACTCTCCCACCAGTCATAATCCACAGCAGTACAGTTACCCACAATGTATCAACCTAACCAATACATAGTATCACCTTTGTTCTAAAACATTGGCCTGATACATTTTTAAAATGACTTGAATAAAGAATCTTGATTTTTATTTTTAAAGCTTCCTGGAGTGCACCTGTTTTTTCCTTATTTTTTGGATAACCTTTCATAATCTGGTAGCACCCAGGTCATTCGGTCTGTTGGTGTGCTGAAAACCTATGGATTGTTTATATATATAATATATTATAACCAAAGTGGAGTAAACTCAAGTTGGATTAAAGAAGGAAAGGCATTTTGGCATTTTACTGCCAATAAATTACCCACAATAGTGCAAGCTAAAATGCTATATTTATTTTACAGAATGCTTAACCATACCTGAGTAAACAGCCCTAGAAGCTCCCTCTGTTTATTTGAGATAGCAGCTGCCATTTTAGCTTGGTCTTAGTAGCTTGAGCTTCCATGCTGCTGGGAAAAAAACAAACTAAATTTAAAGAAGTTTTTTTCTCCACAAATTGAATCTCGTCCATGAGTTTTAACGTGATAAATTGTGAGATAACTTTTCCTACTGATTTGAATCTGGCCCATTATTGTGGTTAACAGAGCCACAGAAGCCTTGCTCCTTTTTTGAATATGGCAGTTTTGTTTTCTTTGGCATTAAACTGTAATTTTGGATGAACTTTAGATAATGAATTTTGAGTACAAAATTTCTCCAGAGGAATCTGTCAGACTTAAACAAGTTTAAACGTGATGTACAATTTTTTCTGGGGTTAACATGAAATGCAGAAGGATAGAGTTAAACTTTTGTGAATTACAACTTCTTATATGCTTATTACCTCTGCTTGAAATTTCCCCAGTATGTAATCATTTCATTAAACATATGTATTATATGATTTCTGTACTAGGTTGATATATACTTACCATTTTCTGAGGACATGAGATTATGTCATTAATAAAGCACAAATGTAAATTATGTGCAATACTGAATTAATCCGCAGTTTATATACAGGTATGGGATCAGTTACCCAGAAAGCTTCAAAATTACAAGAAAATAATCTCGCATAGACTCAATTTTAATTATATAATTCAAATTTTAAAAAAACTCCCCTTTTTTCTGTAAGAACAAAATAGTACATTATACTTAATCCCAAGTAAAATACAATTAATCTTAAATGGAGGCAAAACAATCCTATTGGGTTTATTTAATGTTTAAATTATTTTTAGCAGACTTAGGACATGTAAAGCCTGCATTTACCTACAATGTATATCAGTTGGGCACGTCTGCCCCACCTAAATGGCATCATTTGTACTGCATATATCCCCTCCGCTTGCCAGCACCATCACCTTTTCCTAAAGCAAATAGCAGCTTTCACCCAGTGGCCATTTTTCCTCTGATACATAATCAGATACATTTAAATCTGGAAACATTATACACACACACACAGACCCTTATTCAGCATACATTTCATCAACAATGCAGGCTGCTGGACTGTGGGGGTGATAAGTAATCTGAGTTTAGAACAACTGAGCATGCCCACAAGCCAGAAGTCAAAGCAAATTCCCGAGGGGGGAGCTGAGTTGGTTAGAGGAGGAGAAGGAAATCTAAGTGATTAAGGAGATGTTGCTGCCTTACTATTAACCTCTGGACAACCAGTGTGGCAGGTATTGAAAGATTTCAAATAGGCTGTTGACTGACTACATTTTTATGTGAGGGGTTTACATGTCCTTTAATGTATGGAGATCCAAATTATCCAAATCCTTATCTAGAAAACCCCAGGTCCTGAGCATTCTAGATAACAGGGTCTATACCTGTACTACTTCAGAAACCCATTACTATTTAAACAGAAGCATTCACTTTCCAAGAGAAGGTAAAGGGCCAGTAAGGGTAAAGTCACATGAGGCATATTGTCAGCTTGCGCATTAATGCAGGCTGACACCCATACTCTTAAAAAAGTATTTTTGTTGTGTCTGCACCTGGAAACTTTGAATCCGCCTGGTTGTAAGCACACGTAGCCAATATCTGCCAACAAATGGCGTTTGCTGGCACATAACAGCTGTGTGTGCCTGAACGCAGGTGCAGGCAGGGTTAGAAGATTTTTCAAGGGTATGTGCATAAACACTAGCTGAGAGTCAGCATCGTGGGGCCTTACTCTAAAGCCTGTGCATGCATTTTGTTGCCGATTATATTTCTGTGCATAACAGGCTGGAAGTTGGAGCTGCCAGGAGAAGTTTCCTGTAGGAAAATAGCACCTTTACTTTAACACTACAAGAAACATTTCACTGTTTAACCCTATAAGCAACAATTGTTGTTAAATCTATGCCGCTGGTGTAAATTTACCAACATGAAGCTTGGTAGCTTTTATGGTTCCAATGTGCACATCAGTCTGTGCGCGTGTGTTTATTGGCAACACAAGGCAAGATCAAAGTACTTTGGCACTGAAAGGGTAATTTTACCCTTTCAGTGCCAAAGTACTTTGATCTTGCCTTGTGTTGCCTATAAACAGGGTGGCACACAGTGTTTAGATTATGAAGCTGACAGTGCAGTTTTTCATGAGATTGCATAATAGGGAAGGATCTTCGTAGTAAAGGATCCCAGTGCATTGTGACTGCCAGAAAAGTAATTAACTATTTAACAGGGGCATAATAAACATAAAATATATTTGCAGCATGGGTTTTTTCAGTGAGTCAACACAAAAACATTGACATTTTTTGTTTTTGCTCTTTTGATTTACCATTATAGCTGCCTACTCATATATTATGAGGTTGCCTGTTTCTTTGCTACTGCCTAATTATAGCCACAGTTGTGTAATTTTGTTATCTCTGGCCATTTACATGCACAGATAGGGGTATGTATTAATCGCCTCCACCTAGAAGGCTAGCACCATCAATGCTTTATAAAGCAAATTAAGGATTATCTATAAAAATTTATATTCCCTTTGTAAGTCAGTTTCTACATATTTATGCTTTTTCCAATTTTAATTAAGTAAAAAAAAGAATGTATTAAGTAGAGAAAAAATAAAACAGCTGTCTTGTTTTGGCAAAACACCTTTTGTGTGATGCTTAAATTTATATCACATAGATTGTAAATTCTACGGGGAAAGTACCTTATTCCTCCAGTACATTGGAGCATCTGGGTTTTTTCCAAGAGGAAAGCAAAAACCAATACTAATAACAGCACTGCTGTCATTGCAACCAGCTGCAAAAGCCTTAAAGTGGACCTGTCACCCAGACGTGAAAAGCTGTATAATAAAAGTCCTTTTTAAATTAAACATGAAACCAAAATTCATTTTTATATTAACACATCCAAACCCATTATAAATGCATTTAAAAATCCCAGCTGTCAATCATATACTGCCTGCCCCGCCTCTATGCTTTAGGCAGACAATTACTTAAACTTTCCATTCAGCACTCACATTCTCCCTACCTTCTCACCCTCTAATTGTGTAGCCAGTGCATGGGCATGGGCATCAGGTCCCCCATTCTGGCACATACACAAGATTTTGGGGTGATACAAAGCTTGCCTTAATAACAGTGCCCACAAAATGGCAGCTGCCTACTGGCTCTGATTGTATATTCCAAAGACTCAAGGAAACAAGATTTATATCAATTATATAGTATGTTAAGTTAATTTTGCTTAACAAACACAATAGAAAATAAATTGGAATTATTGCTTAGGGTGACAGGTCCACTTTAAAGATGTTGTTCACTAGGGTTGTGTAATTATTAAGCTACTAGGGTAACAGATAATATCCAGCATTTTTTGTGGTAAAAAAAAGCCCTTTAGTCACATGGGAGCATCATTGCCTCATCGCCCAGCCTCTTGCCCTCAGCTGCTGTGTTACATAGTAACATAGTAAGTTAGGTTTAAAAAATACATACCATCAAGTTCAACCTTAATGCATATATATAACCTGCCTAACTGCTAGTTTATCCAGAGGAAGGCAAAAAACCCCATCTGAAGCCTCTCTAATTTGTCACAGGGGGAAAAAAATTACTTCCCGACTCCAAGATGGCAATCGGACCAGTCCCTGGATCAACTTGTACTAAGAACTATCTTCCATAACCCTGTATTCCCTCACTTGCTAAAAAGCTATCTAACCCCTTCTTGAAGCTATCTAATGTATCAGTCAGTACGACTGGTTCAGGGAGGTAATTCCACAACTTTACAGCTCTCACAGTAAAAAATGCTTTCCGAATATTTAAACAGAACCTCCCTTCTTCTAAACGGAGTGGGTACCCTCATGTCAGTTATATGATCCCCTTATATATGTATACATAGTTATTATATCACCTATTAAGGACCTTGTCTCCAGCGTAAACAGACCCAACTTGGCCAGTCTTTATTCATAACTGAGACTTTCCATACCTTTTACCAGCTTAGTTGCCCTTCTCTGGACCCTCTCTAACTCAGTAATGTCCCGTTTGAGCACTGGAGACCAAAACTTAACAGCATATTCTAGATGGGGCCTTACCAGCTAAATGTTTGTCATTTGGTTTATAACACTATATTTAAATTAATTATGACTTATGGGTACATGCACTATTGCACTTGAAGCAGCTGGTGCCGACAATGTATGTGATGCAGGAAGTGCTCAGCAGCAGAGGTTCAAAAAGGTGTTGCAATCCCCCTTCATCTGGAGGATTGTGAAAAGTCAGATTTTCAGGTTAAGTATCTCTGAATCCATCATGTTTGGCCAAAAATTATTGTACACTCTTCTGGATGAAGGTGAACCACCCCTTTAAGATGGCCATCCACGGGCCCATTGGATATTTGCTTCTGATGTTATACATTCCTTCTGATGTTATCGGTACATGTAAAGGTATAGGACCCATTATGCAGAGTGCTTAGAACCAATGGTTTTCCAGATAAGGGGTCTTTCTGTAATTTAGATCTTTATACCTTAAGTCTACTAAAAAATCAATAAAACATTAATTAAACCCAAAAGGATTGTTTTGCATCCAATAAGGATTAAGTATATCGTAGTTGGGAGCAAGTATAAGGTTTTTTTTATAGAGAAAAAGGAAATCAATTTTAAAAATCTGAATTATTTGATTAAAATGGAGTGTTATGGGAGACAGGCTTTCTGTATGCTTTATGGATAACAGGTTTCCAGGTAACCAGCTTTAGATGAGGAAAGCAATATGACACCCCCATACTGCCCCTTTTTCGTATATATATCTTCAGCGTGAAGAGTTGGAATGTCCTTTGTGCGCTCAAAATAATGTTACAAAAGAGCTTGCTGAATTCAGTTTCTTGCATTACCTGTCATTCCAACTGAAACATCTACTTTGAGGAAGAGACATTAGAAAAAGAGCCATAAAAAAGGGTGAACAGTTTGGGCTGGCTTATATCACTTTTTTAATAATTTTTTTTTATTACTTACTAATTTGAAAGAAAACGTAAAAAATATGCATGAAAAAAGTGGATAAGCAAACCATAGTGCCACTTTGTACATACATTCTTGAGTCAAGGGGGCTGATTTACTTACCCACGAACGGATCGAATGGAGTCCGATTGCGTTTTTTTCGTAATGATCAGTATTTTGCGATTTTTTCGTATGTTTTGCGATTTTTTCGGATTTTTCGTTACCAATGCGTTAAAATGCGCAACTTTTCGCGTAAGTTTTAACGCTACGAAAAATGCGCAACTTTCGTAATGGATACGAAAAACTCGCGTTTTTACGCAAAAATCGTATTGGTAACGAAAAATTCGTAAAGAATCCGAAAAAATCGCAAAACATACGAAAAAGTCGCAAAATGTTCGTTTTCAAGTCGGAACTTTTCCAATTCGGGTCGGATTCGTGGGTTAGTAAATCAGCCCCAAGGTATATAAAGAATTTATACCTATGTCATGTAACAAAAATAACAGTAATCTTAGACACTGACATTCCCAAAATCGTTTACAAAATGCTGCGAAAATTCCCAGACACGATAAAATTGATCTAGAATACTCCTTTGAGTATAGCCCAGCTAGGCCAATGTTAACATGTTCTATTAGTTGGGTCTTTTACATTTCAACTGTAGGGGAATCTGGGAAAAGCCTTCTAAGGTCAATACATTTACAGGCAAGAAACGTGTCTCCCTGAATTGAATTAACTGAATTAAATGGAAAGAAAAGTCATTTTGGCATTTTACTGCCAATAGATTCGCCACATTAGTGCCACCTAGAACACTATATTTATTCTGCAGAAAGCTTTATGATTCCCGAGTAATTGGCCCTAGAAGCTCCCTCTGATCACAGCTGCCATTTTAGCTTGGTCTTGGTAGCTTCCTGCTGTGAGCTCTTATGCATTCTTATGGGAGGGGGGTGCAGGAAAAGGGAGGGGGAGAGGGATAGAGGAGATAACTCCCCAAACCTGAATGAGCCCTAAGAGAAAGGAAGTCTGAAACCGAAGAACATGTTCCCAAAAAGGGAGGCAAGAAATCCATTTTGATGCGTGTCTGTGAGTGCTTATGGCTGTATTTACATAGACCTTTCTAATAAAGCTTACTTAGTTTTTACCTTTCCTTCTCCTTTAAGATAGCAGCTGCCATTATAGTTTGGTCATCGTAGCTTCCTGCTGTAACTTTATCCGGTGGTAGCTCAGATTACACATTCATAAGGGAGGGGAAAGTGAGTTTTAGAAATTCTTATGGGAACAGGAGAGAGCTGCGCAGACTCTGGCCCTGGGAATTAAGAAATATTCTGAGAGGAAGTCAGATACCCATGAACATGTTTACAAAAAAGGAGACAAGAAATCCTGTGTTTCTTTTGATAGAGGACTCAGTGCAGCGTTTCTGTGAGTGTTTATGGCTGTTTTTACATAGACCTTTCTGATGAAGCTTACTAAGTTTTCACTTTTTCTTTCTCCTTTAAGCAAAATGTGTTATTTTCCCAATATACATTTCAGAGAAGTTTGACTTTTGTTATATCTGTTCTACTGCGGTTGACTAATCTCCTGAAAATGCTTTCCTATCAGCAATAATGCAAATCACCAGTGGGAAAACATTCATTTTGCTCCACTACTGCCATAGTCCTAAAATAGAGTGTGTGTGTTTATGTATAAATATAAAGAATTTGTTCCTGGTTCTCTGGTTTCCTGCAATACATATACAGTCAAATTTGCCCTTGATGATTTTGTTGTGTCACTATAACAGGAATCTTAATTCAAAAACTCCACTGGGACAGAGACTGATCATATCACTGTCTTATTACATGCTGCATGGCATGTTGGAGCTGTCTACATGAGAGGATAATTTTAGATTGTTAAATGCCCTGGGATAGGGACTGAAGTGGCTTTGTAAAGTGCTGCTTGAAATGTTGGTACTGTCAGCTTTTGTAAAACAGCTCAGTATTCCATTTTGAGGAAAATTGACAAGGAATTGTACCATGCTTAGATATTTTTTCCTGAGCAGTAACAAAAATTACTGCTGGGGGAAAAATCTGAGCATTTACAATTTATTGTTAGAGTCCTTAAGCCCTGCCTAAAATCTGCAATGAGGATAAAAATCAGAGGAATACTAGAGCACTCTCCTGCTGCTAAGGGCTGGCCAAAAGTATTGATAAATATGGAACCCTGCTTAAGGATCCCAGTTTATTATTTGATAAATTGGTCCTAATACATTATTTTTGTCTGATGTTGGCCATGTTAGGCTCAAACTGACTCCTACAGTATGTTTAAGCATAGGTATTTTGTAGGCCACTCAGTTTATGTTTGGAGTAGAAAGCTTGCCAAGTTTGCTTACCAACTCCTTATAACCTATTAGAGCAGTGAGTAAAAGGTTATTGACTAATGCTGAAGTAGGGTGTTTAATATATTCGTCCTTTTAACCAGGGGATCTGATTGTATGTTCTCTGCCCAAATAACATGTGCATATGCTGAGAATGCAAAACAATTCAATGTATGTTTTACTGGAAAAAAAAAAAGTTATAGAAAGAAAAATTACTTAATTACACAATTTAGATCTTTTGTCAGATGTACAGTATTTATTATTATCTTAAGCTTTACATTAAATTGATTCATCATGGATTTTTTATATCTTCCTTAAAAGCATTATAATATGACATTGATCATAGACTGTGTAGCATGGAAACAAGGCACAACAGACAGCAATGGAAAATCCAGATGATAAATGAGTGCATTTCTTTGGTGACTTTTCAGCAATAATAGTACATGCTGACTATTCAAAAATGTTGTCCTGGCTACTGATTTTGTTTTTGGTGCTACGAACCCAAACTTTTAAAGCTGACCATACACATACTGATAAATTTTCATATGATTTTCATACCGTGTGAGCTCTGAATTATTGTCCCAATAATTTTCTTATCATGGTGATCGGTCATTTAGTCAAACAGACTAAACAACCAATCAGATAACCATAAAATCTGCCCATTTATTGTGTATCTAACGGTATCCTTGGGTGACCTACAATGCATTTCCAGGAAGCCACTTTCGTATGATTGTTGTCTGCCAACTATTTCATATTACAAACATCCTTCTATTTGTTATTTTTAGGGCTTTATCCTACAATTTCAGTCTGAATGTTAGTCTTAGATCGTTGCATTTACATGTACGATCGATATCCAAATGTTCGCTGGAAGAACACTAAAATTGAACGTGTATGCCCAGCTTTAACAATTTTTTATATATGATTCGATTTATATACAGATGGATGCATATAGGAGTGTAGCATTATAAAGGTAGATGAAATGATAATTAATAGAGATGCATAGAAAGTTGATTAAAGGACAAAAAAGGATGGTTACATTGGCCGGACACTGGCCAAACAGATACTGTACGACTGACCATACACAGGGAGGGCTTAATGCTGTTGTTCCATTTGTTTGGGCCAAAATACCAAATGATCGGATATGCAGAAATTGAAGATGGACTGCAAAGCTTTCTCATGTACTAGTGCACCTTCTAACGTTTATAGTCTGGACACATCAACTGGAGTCCTGCAGGATGATCTGTTGATACTTTTCACCCGAGCTGACATACTTTCCCAACCAGTCAGGACCAAGGCAGGGAATAACTTTTTTTTTTTATTATTATTATTTATTTATATCGCTCTAAATGACCACTGCTGATGTTTGAAATATTGCTAATGCTGATATTACCCAATTCATTTTAAATTTAATAATAGTTTATATATATGTATATATATATATATATATTTATAAATTACAAAATATCAATATTTCACCAATAAACTTGCTGCTTTTGGTAAATACAGGTATCGGACCCCTTATCCAGTAACCGTTATCCAGAAAGTTCCAAATTACGGAAAGGCCATCTCCCTTAGACTTCATTTTAATCAAATAATTCACATTTTTAAAAATGGTTTCCTTTTTCTATGTAATAATAAACCAGTACCTTATCCGTACTTTATCCGAACTAAGATATAATTAATCCTTATTGGAGCCAAAACATTCCTATTGGGTTTAATTACTGTTTAATCATTTTTTTAGCAGATTTAAAGTAGGAGATCCAAATTATGGAAAGACCCCTTATCCAGAAAACCCCAGGTCCCGAGCATTTTGGATGATTGGTCCCATACCTGTACTGTTTTATACATTTAGGGGCAGATTTATATAAATATGAGATTAGAGATTACAACAGAAAAATTCACCCACTTTCTATTGAGTCCTATAGGATTTTTAAAAGTATATTGATCAAATGTGAGCTCTTTCACCCATTAATAAATACACTTCTAAAAATCTTTGAAATGAAAAGAAAGTGGGTGAGTTTTTCTGTGGTGAGCTAATCGCATATTTTAATAAATCTGACCCTTAATGTAATCTGTATTCCTTTGGGGAACATTATAAGTTCGTGTGGAGATATATTTGCTAATATGCCCCATCCTAACTCAAGAGAAATGCATTATTTCGTAAGAGAACTGGAATCGTTCTGGCCAAGTCATGCTCATAATGAATAATTTCTTACAGAAACCTTCTCGGAATTAGTAATATAATAAATGCATGCTTCTTTTCAGCAAATATTATTCCATAAAAGTTTTCTCGCCTGTAGATAGCCATCCATAACGCTGGAACAAGCTCTCATCATAAGAACAAAACTCTGCGCTATTCTTTCCTTACCAAGGAGATGGAATCATGTTTAATTAACCCCAAAGAAATTAGAACTTCCAGGCTTGAAACATGTAGACCTTGAAAGTATGCTCCATTTAGTGTATTTTAAATCAGAAGACCAGTTAAACATTAAACAAATAATTATCATGAATCTATAGCCAATTCATCCTATACAAGTATGTTACAAATATTAAATAAAATATATATAATTATACATATTTCTGTGACATGCATGTATAAAAATCCTGTATAATTCACTTAAAAAATCTTTATTATAAAATTCTAATTCAAAGTAAACAAACCAATAAATACAAAACATGATGGCATTTCTAGTTTTTTTATTATATCTATATATTGGTATTGTTTATGGATTATTTGTTTTATGGCTGTATTTTTATTCAAATGCTAAACCAGATTTTCTTTTTAGATACTATGCTGCATTAAATTTATATATAGTTTTTTCTTATTATTACTTCAATTGTTTGGATAGGAATGAAAAATGACATTTAGAAAAGCAGAATAAACAGAAATATTTAAAACCAGTTTTAAGGAAAATAGCAGTTGCGACTACAAAATCATTTTCAGGTCTATGAACCTTGCAATAAGATTTCCTATTAATTACCGATTAAAAATAGTGTTGTGTCCCTTCTGAAATAAGCAAAAGATTACAAAATTAAATAGTAAAAAGACATTTATAATCTCGGAAGATCTTTACCCTGATTAAAAATGCTTTTATAATACCCCAACAAACAACTAAAACAAATTCATTACTATCATTATTTTTTACAAGCAAACTCCTTCCATCCCATTTTGTCATGTAAAGCAAACACATAAATACAAATAGCACTTTTGAATTACATTCCTAGTTTGATGCCAGTAGAACTAAAATGCAATATTATTAACTTACAACCACAAGTTTAAAGGTTAACCAAATCATATTTTTACAAATTTAAAATGTTACTTTAAAATTGTACAGTTCATCTGTATATGCTATTAAGAAAAACACGGTTTTAGCTGACTTAGCAGGAATCACATTTATTTTTTCTAAAAGACTAGAAATAAAGCAGCATGGGTATGTTAATAGTTAATTCCTCGGAGACGAAATTCTTTCCATGTTGCTTTTTTCGTTTGCATTGTTTTAGGACTATTCAAAATATTGGTTAGAGTCATATGAAATAAAATGCGTTAGATTTTAGGGATTGCAGAAAAAGTCATTGACAACAAAAGAAAACTAGTTCAGGCACTATAATCATTACCAGGTCTCTTTAACCACAGAAATCAGAACTACCACTCCTGCAATTTGCAGAATTATAGTACTTAGCCCCCTGTTCATTTTGGATTTGCTGTATTGTATTAACCTGAAGCAAATTATCTAAAAATATAATATATCAGACAATTTACTTTTCCGTTTTTTAAAATTGTTCTTATTATTATAAACCAAATGGAAATTATTTTAAATGACCAAATCCCTCAAAACTAACTTTTTTATATACAATATATATAAAATAAAATATGCATTTATATGCAGATAAAATATTTGTTTTTGTGTTTATATTTTCTTTTACTTTTACTGTGAAGCATGTAACTCTAAATACTAGTTTAACGGAAAACAAGGCTTATATGTGTGGTTTTAAACTACAAATGTAACGAAAACCCAGTTTTTATTCTCATAATGAAAAGTTAATAGGAAAAGGCTTGTTTATTTAGTTTCCTTTAAATAGATCTTTTTATTTTTATTTTTTTTAATTCTGGATGATTGTTGCGTGAGCAGCTTAAATTGGCAAAAACCCTTTCTACCTAAAGACTTAAATGTATTCCTTTTAAATGCTGCCGAGGTTCGCAGGAAATAGATGCAAGACTTTTGTCAGTGCAGGAAAAGAACACGTGCTTGAGAACAATTAGAAAGAAGAAAGCAATTTAAGCATGAAAGGCTCTCTTCTTTCTTTAACAAGAAAAGTCCTCTAATGTTATGTCAAATGCTGTGAATATATATACGCTCTAAAACTGTAATTCAATGTTTACACATTTTATGTAATACAAATTTCTGCATGGAAAGCAATAATCCAAATGCAGTATTATGTGCTTAAAATTACCAATTTGACAGGTTGCTCGATTTAACCAATGAGAGATTATGAAAGTTGGCATGTTTACGATGTATTACAGACGTAAAAGATTAAACACTGCTGCTTATTTAGTATTTTAGTGGACAGGCTGTTTTATGCTTTTTTTTTTATATATTTCAGTTTATATCATAAATAATTCATCTGCAGGAAACAGAGGACTTTTTGATGTGAAAAGAAATGAAAGAAAGAGGACTGATAAATCATTACTACAGCTGTCTCTCCGTGACTTCTGTTATACAGCAAATCTAATGATGAAAAGTAGTGTTTACTTTTATGTAGGTGTTTTTAAGGACAGTTTTAAAGAAGACTGCAGTATGCCCTAGAGACATGGGTAGGTAAGTGCAAATACAGATAATATACAACCAAATAAATAGTTTATAGTTAAAACAGGCCAGCACTTTCTACATTTATGGTGCATTTTCATTTGAAAAAACACATTGAATATGTGAAAACAATATAAAAAGAAAATAAGGAAACAAACAGCAAATATACACCATGAAAGGCTAAACATAATAAAGTAAGTATAAACATAAAGTAATCAGAATAGTTATTCACATAAATAGCCCAAAAAAGCAGGCAAATATACCCTGCAGAAATCCACAAAATTTAACTGTAGCTATACAAATACTTAAAGGGACAGTATACCGCCTTGGTTAACATGAGTTTCTCCCCGTGTCTTAGCTAAAGAGTATATTCAGCACAAGCCCTTTTCATTGAACAGATTTTAAAAAAAAGATATACTGCCCCTTTAATAAAACGTATTTTAGCTCTAGATCTAATCAATTTAAATATACAGTTATTTCCTTTTGGAACTTGTGCCATTTTAAACATATTATATATGTTCACCTTTCAGATTTCTAAAATATCTTTATAGAAACTATTAATGGCACATAAACATAAACAACACTTCCCACAGCCCTTTGATACAAATGCCGCTGGTAAATGTTTACATTTGCATCTCTGTATATAACCTTTCCCTTTTAACAAATCATGTCAATGTATGCAAATGGTTATTTTTTAATTTAAAGTTGTGTCTTGGTTTATCTCCCAGTGCGAAGAATTTTGCTTGGTATTCCTGACAGCAGATTTTAGAAATCATTATATAATGGTACACAGAGAGTGAGCAGAGGATGATGTGCTTTGTAGTCCATTATCGAATGGAAGATTGTAAATCTGAACTCTTGTTAAGTGAAATAACTTCCTGCAGAATATTATAGAAATAAACTTTTATGTACCACAACTCCAGGTTCATATCTATATACTAGTGCATTGATATCAAGATGAAAACCAAGGCTGCAGTTCTAAGCAACTTCCAGTAGGCATCTCTCTGAATGAATGTGCTGGGAGCTATGGTTCACAGCAGAGTACTGTGAGTATGACATCCCTGCCCTTATATACACTTTTTTATGACTTCTGAATATACAAAAAAAAACTAACCCTTGCTACTGCCACTCTTGGAGATGCAGAAGGGTTATTCCTACATAACATATTCATTTTATCTAGGAAAAAAAATACAGTAAACTCTCAATAAAACATTACCTTTACTAAATCGCCACCTTATTTAATTAGGCTGGGATATCCCTGTTGTTAATGTTTTTGGTGTTTTTTTTTTGTGGTTTGGAAGTTTGCATGATGCTTTGGATAACAACCCCATCTACTGAAGGTTACATTTGAATTTCTCACATTGCAAAAGATGGATTTGTGCAATGTAACTATTTCCAGAGAGTTCTTTTTATCCTGCTTTGCTATACTGTACACTGTAAACATTTGTCTCAAGAAGAATTTTATTTTAATACTTTCAAGTTTTGTCTCTTTTCTTCCTTTCATGTGTCTAATTAAAGTAATACTGACACATTTCTGTACTTTATAAGCTACAAGCTACTGAAGGGTAGTGTTGTACCCTGCCAAAGTGACAGAATAATTCCTCTAGTTAGCACTTAAGCTGTATTTGAAATGTCAGGTTTTGTAAATACTACTTGGGTGGGTAAGGGGTGGTATTTTTGAAAACTAAGGTGCTGATTTATGTATTTTTATTATTTGATACCTCTGGTAAAACATTAAACTCTGTGAATCCTTGTGGATTCCACAGTTCATAAATCTGCTCCTAAATGTGCAGCCCTTTATTGCCAATGTAAGTGATCAGGTTATAGGAACAAGTCATTATCACTTTAATCTACGTTAGAGACTATAGAGCAGGGGTGGCCAATACATCATTCGCGGTCCACCAGTCGATCCTCTGTGGATTTCTGGTGGACCGTGATCAAGTTGGGGATGCGGAAGTGCGGCGTGAATGCGTACGTATGCATTCACGCTGCACTTCCGCATCAGTCCAGTCGATTGCGACCGCAAAAAGTGTGCCCACCCCTGCTATAGAGACATAATTAAAGGGATACCATCATTACATAAGGTTTTACACAGAACTTTGTGTTACAATCCCAAACCTCTAATTTCTTTAAAAAAATATGTTATTACCTTTGTATTTTCTGTACTGCAGTTCAATAATATGTACTTTTGCTGGATTTAGAAAATTCTTGCTCTTACTGATTAATCCTTGCAGTTATCCTATTTTTACACACTTTCCCTACCTTCCCAGTACCTGAGCTTTACAGATGCTAAAACATATATTGTCACACTGCTTCCTAGGCAATAGAAAAATGGCATCACACAGTGGTGATGAGCGGAACATTCTTGCCTAGTAGTAAATGAAAGGTTAACTAAAGCTTCATATACAGACAATTTGTAAGATTGTATGTTTCAGTTTTTTTCTGTGGCATTGAATCATCAATAGTTGATTGGTTTTGCCGAAATAGATATTGTGTAGCTTGTTTTTTTTGCCCAAAAACAGCATATAAAGATAGATGTTACTTAGAGGCTTATGTTTTTCATACCTTCAGAGTACAGTTATTTCTGTGCTGTTTTTACTTAGCAAGCAGTGGTGATGGCACAACATTTTGGACTACAGGTACTATAGGCATTTTTCCGAATAGTTGGTTTATGCCTTATTTACAAGTAGTAACATAGCTAGAGGCCACCATTTTGCCCCTGTAGCTCCTAAACATGTTTGGGGTCCACTTTCTCTATTCCCATACAGTATCTCCTGCGTTTTCCTGCGTTTGTGTGTGGGGGGGGGGGGGAGGTCACGACTGAGCCCGCCCCCCCCCCCCTTCTGGTCCCACCAAATTGCAGAAATGAAGCGTCACAAACGCACACATTTGGGTGGGAGGGCCAGGTTGTACATTCTGCACCCATGCCCTGCCAGGGTTAGTAAGGTTACTGCTCTCTACAGAACTCTAAAGTTTAAATCTGCCATGCCAGGATTTGTGCAGATACATGAAAAGATGAGCTGATGCTGTATTATTGACAATAAACTGCCTTTGCTTTTACAAGCCTTGTTTGGGGTGATATATTGAAAAGCCTCCCATTCCTGAATAAATACCTTAAAATGAAGTCTGTGAGTGCACCATTATTTCACTCGTTTAACACACACTATGCATCTTTTTAATGTTACCATCCTTTTAATGTTTTGATGTTTATGGCATAGAATTACATTTTAGGGGTGTTTAAATCATGCACATTTCTGTGGTAATGGTATGTATACAGAGCTTCACAGTGTTCTTCATTTAGTCAGGACAGAATATTTTTGCCATGCAATACTGTTTTGTAGGGAACCAAACACAAAGCTGCAAATATTCTTAAATAAGAATGTTGTCTATACCCCTGGTCTGCACAAGCTATGCCCAATCCTGCATAACCCTTTAACTTTTTTATGATATCTAGTAAAGGAGGGAAAATGAAAGGGTTGGCAGATATCAAAACTACTTTATGTTGTACATAGAAATAACAGTAAAAGAGATTCGTACCTCAGGCTTACCTTTATCTCAGATTAAGGCCCAGAATCACCTTTTGATAACTTTTCCCTAAAATGTATGGGAACCTATTCCTGGGTTAAGAAACCCTTTACTAGAGAATACATGATAGTGATTCAGCCAGATATTGATGGAAATACTAGACATTGCCAGAAAATCCAACTCTCTGAAATGGAGGAGGAAATTCGTGTTGGTGTCAGTTAGGGCTCATATTGACATTTATTCAATGAGTCTAGAAACTAGTGTGTATGTAAACCATTCTTTTAATTAGCATTAGGGCAGGATTTCAACATGACACCTACCAGAGGCACTTTGCTGCAGTCCTTGGCAGCTAAACGCTATGGACCAGTGCTAGGTGCTATAGTATGTTATCTCGCTGGGGATTTTATTAGACTGAAACTACAAATGCATATATTTTGCAAAGCACAGATCACACCTGCTGTATAAAAAGTTCTGTTAAATGAAGTTCTGTAAAATCTATGGCATTGGGAGGCTGAAAGTTTGCCAAATTTCAGAACAATACCTATTCAATTCATAGGCAAAAGAAAGTGTCTTTCATGCCAGTTTCCTTATGCCTGCATTGTGCCATGGGTTGTATGTGAGATAGGTGTGACTGTATATTGTGCTGCGGGTGGTAAAATACATTATCTCCTCAATAATTAGCATGAATGATACACCCAGAGTCCTCTAAACCCATGTTTATGTAATTTCTTTAAGTTCCATCCAGTCATTTGTACTGTCCCTAGATAGCCTGAGTGGAAAATGTCCCTGCTTACAGTTGCTCAACTGGAATGAGGACAAGTTGTTTGCAGTGGCCCTTGTCCAAATGCTTGTGCAGTAACCTTTGTCGTAACTAGCCTTTAGAGACATTCTGTGAGTGAATTCCGATGCCTTGCTTACTTAAATAACCCGAGAGAAGTGAAGGGTTTATTCTCTTAGTTTTACTCAGTTTTGTAGTATTCCCATTTTCATCACTGAACCAAAACAAAAATACCATTGCTGTGCATTCCAGTGTAAGTCATCTGGAGCATTTAGTACTGGCTAGTCAATTGTTTTTCCATCACTCGTCTTAACCTACAATACATTGGGCACATTTGATGCACTGGGATTGGTTTATGCTCAGCACTGGCCCCTGATACCACTAACATAAAAACAATGTGCATCAACAGATGACTGTGAAACAGCAAACAAGAAAACATATTTCATACTATGTGACAATCACAGTAGTAGCATGTGTAGTGAAGATTTAAAAAGATTGGGACCTCTCTTTAACAGGTATATTTCATCGATTTTCTGAAATGCTTGGGGTTTTTCTGATAAGGGATCTTTTCATAATTTTAATTTCCATACCTTGAGTTTGCTAAAAAATCATTTAAACATTAAATAGACCCAATAGGATAATTTTGCTACCAATATGGATTCATACAGCTTAGTTACATAGAGTACAAAATACTGTTTCATTATTGCAGAGAAAAAGGGAATCATGGAAGATGGCCTTCCTCTAATTGGGAGTGTTCTGGATAAGAGATCCCATACAAATAGTATTGAGTTCTTTCATCTGAAAGCAGTTCCAGAAGCAACAATGAACCATTTGGTATAGGAGAATTTGCATGGAACCTTTTGTTTATACATGTACTACTCTTTGGGTGGTCAAACACAGGTCCTGGGTTACCAAAATCAATATCTAACCAAGCTTGTTCAGCTATTGATTGGGTCTGGCAGAACATTGAGCTGGCTAAGAATGCATAAAACACATGTATACAGTCAATGGCTACCTACACTATACAGACCAACCCCCATATGTAATAAAAGGCACTAAGATTCCCCAGGAGCAGTAACCCATAGCAACCAATAAGATGATTGCTTTTAAACAAGCGACCAGTAAATTCTCCCTGCTGATTGGTTGATATTAATAACTCCATAACTGTATTTTTGTTTGACTGAATTGATATCTGACGAGCCAGATATGGCACACTGTGCTTGTGGCTGCATTGGTCAGATACACTTATTTGCCCACACCCAGCCATCTTTAGAATCTCTCCACTCACAGTCAGACTTGTTAAGATCAGCTAGCAAGCTCTTGTCATATCAACACACAGATGCTATGTGATTTGACCTGTCCTGCCTCAGCGCTGAACACAGCTGACGTAATGGAAGTTGGCATTACATTGCTGTTTAACATTCTTGTTGAAGCAATTCAGAGGTAGATCAAAATGTGCTAAAATAATGAGGCAGAGAATAAAAATATTGATCATTTATGTAATTAGCATGTCACTATTGCCATGAACAGTATCTTCTCAGTTTTGTGAAACAAAAGGGCTAATTATTGCTCAGAACATGTTATCCCTGAGTCTATGAAGATTTTCATTCATCCAGGTCATGGTATATCTAGTATAAATAAATTTAAAGCAACTGGACTTGTTTGGTAATCATTGAAGACGTTTCACTACTCATCCGAGCAGCTTCTTCAGTTCAACCCAGTTGAACTGAAGAAGCTGCTCGGATGAGTAGTGAAACGTCTTCAATGATTACCAAACAAGTCCAGTTGCTTTAAATTTATTTATACTAGATATGTTATCCCTGACTTTATATTGTATATTTAGTATATTTTAGACATCATGGGGCAGATTTACTAAAACATTTTTCATTTTTTTCCTTTTAAAAATTTGAATAAACTCATTTTCACAAATGTCTGACATTTACTAAAAAGTCCAAAGTGAAAAAGTATGTGCGTGAAGAAGTCAGAGAAAAATTTAGAAACTTCAACTTTTTCAAATTGTTGCACTGAAACCTCTATATTTTGGAACTGTCACACAAAAAAAAACAGTGTCAAAAATCCGAAAACCTCTAAAGTTTCAAAGCAAAGGAAGATCCTTCAGGGAAGGGGAGCCATTTTGTCACATAGTAAACCTTGAAAAGGTTTTGAAAAAAATCAAAGCGTTAATAAATGCCCCCCTTAGTAAAGAGTGTATTTATTTCAAATGATAACATATAGGGGCTGTTGTATTAAAATTATTTTTTTCTGGCCTTTAAAGTCTTATAAACTCGACATGGTATAAATTTGAAATAATAAAATAATTATTATATATATATATATATATATATATATTATATATATATATATAATAATTTTTGAGCCGGAAAACAGAATTTCTCCAGCAGCGATTTTAGTAGCATTGGCGCTCATTCTTGGAAAACAATAATGTGTTTAAATTTACCTTGAAACTGAGTAAAATATGAAACAATTATGGGATTAACTTCCCCTTAAAAGAGTGTGAAATAGAAAACAATAATGTGTTTGTTTCACCTGAAACTGGATGAAAAATATAAAACAATTATGGAATTAACCTCCTCTTGAAAGTAAGTGAAATAGAAAACAATAATGTGTTTATTTCACTTGAAACTGGGTGAAATAGAAAACAATGATATGATTAACTTCCCCTTGAAAGTGTCTAGCAAAAGGACAGGCTGACAATGTATATTCACATTTTTAACCATTTTCGAGTTAAACTCAAACATTTCTAGTATTTCAAGTCTTCCATAGGACTCAATGGTACTCGAAAGATTAAACCTGCCATTTTTTTTCCTAGAAAATAATAACCTAAACATTAATAAAACTTGAATCATTCGAGTTATTTTCGAAAAATACTAATTTTTCCTGGGAAAATGTCTAAAAAACTCAAATTGTTAGAAAAACAATATGTGAAAATTGAGCACTGGCGAAAACCCATTCGTAGATTTCGAAAATATCAAGTAAAAAAAATGTACTTTTTCTCAAAATTGCTTAGTAAATGTGCCTCTTAGTGATTACAATATAGAATGCTCTCTCGAATGAAATGGAACATAATTACATTTTATTTTTTAAGTACTTCTGCTTTAAGGGGAACTATCACAAAAATTATAAACTTTATCTTATGCAAATATGGCACTTTCTAAATAGAATCAAGAAGTTAGTTCAGCAACAGCACAGAATGTCTAATTGATTATGTTTAGAAAGTTCTTTATGTTAGTGAGATTAAGCTTACCGTATATACTCGAGTATAAGCTGATCCAAATATAAGCCGGGGTACCTAAATTTACCTAAGAAAACTGGAAAAACCTATTGACTCGAGTATAAGCCTAGGATGGGAAATGCAGCAGCTTCTAAGTTTCAATAATCAAAATAAATTCCAATAAAATTAGGATTTATCAATCTTACTGAACAAATATGTGCAGGGAATGAGTATACGAGATGCCAGGCTCCCCCCTACTGCCTCCTCTAGCAGGGTCACCTGGAGAAGTAATCACTCATTAATGCCTTGCTCCTCAACCTGTCTATCAAAAGGAGCACATCATAAACTGAGAGGATTCAGCTAGAGGTTTACTTCAAGGAGCTTGATGTTCCGTTTCCTGCCTGCTTCAAACAGTTCCATTCCTGCCTGCTTGTAAAGGCTCTCCCTCCCCCTCAGACACAGACACCGGAGCTGAGAGCAGGGAGCGTGTGATGTCACACCAGGGGCGGCACAGAAGAGCACACAGGGAATCAGGTAGCAGAGGGTGTTAGTTGGAGGGACTCGAGTATAAGCCGAGGGTTAATTTTTCAGCACATTTTGCTTATACTCGAGTATATATGGTATATTACATTTTTATTTTCACAATAGATCCCATGTAAACACATTAGAGGTATCTACCTATAAAACTTACTGTACAGTGTTGTGAAACAGATTGAAAAGGGTTTGGTAATTGACCTTTAGAAACTGTTCTAGTTCTGGGCAGTCCAACTGTCTGGCAGGCCAGATATGACATATTTTATGGTGTCCATAAAGTTAGCTTTATGGCATCAGCATTTTAATTTTCTTTGGCCCCCTAACATTCAGATCATTTGAACAGAAAATGTTAAACATGACTGGGTCTGGGAAAATCAGGCTGAGTAGTGTTAGTTACAGTATTTATATGAAGTAACAGTGTCACCACACTCTGAACAGTATCCATGGTTGCCTTTTAAGAACCTGTTCTCCACAGTGCTGCAGACACTTGTTCTATTAACATAGTCTTGGGTTAAAGGGGAAGATAAGTTATTTTGGCATTTTACTTCAAATAGATTCGCTACAATAATGCAAGCTAGAATGCTATATTTATTTTGCAGAAAGCTTTGCCATACCTGAGTTAACAGCCCTAGATGCTCCATTCAATTGTTTAAGATATCAGCAGCCATTTTAACTTTGTCTCTGTGGCTTCCCGGTTGCAGCTCTAGCCACCGGTAGCTCAGATCATACATTCTGATGGGAGCGGGAGTGAATTCTTATGGGAGGGGGGAGAGAGCAGAGAGATGTGGAGACTCCGGCCCTGGGAATGAAGGATTTTTCTGAAAGAGGAAGTCTTATAATGAAGTACATGTGCACACAAAAGAAGACAAGAAATCCTGTATTTCTATCGATATAGGACTCAGTGCAGCACTTTTGTGAGTACTTATGGCTGTATTTACATAGACCTTTCTGATAAAGCTTACTTAGTTTTTACCTTTCCTTCTCATTTAATGACTAATCTTTTCCACACCTAGCAAAAAGTGTGAGTAAAATAAAAATGTGTGGCTATCTATAAAGGGATAGAGCTTCTCAATGGTTAAGACATACGTTGAAAACTGAAAACCAGGTTTCAGGTACTTTGCCAGGTCACTGAGACCCTATAACAAGCAGAAAAATTAGGTAGAAAATTTGCATTAGTGTTGAATTATGCCTTTTGTTCGTTGGCAAATGGGCAGGGAGATATGCAGCTATTCAAAGCATCATTTTATAAAAGTAGATGCCATGTGTGACTTATAGAAATAATCACAAAGGACTGCCCCAATATATTATCAGACAATCAATGTTCTTGATTTATTGGTAGGACATGAAACTTGATGCATCATCTACTGCTACTTTACCTCTTTGGAGAAAGTCCTGACTTTTGGTTCCCCAATGGAAAATAGATATTGACCACAAAAAAACTCAATACCACAAAGTTTGAATATATTAACTGAAGCTAAAAGAGCTGTCTCTAAAGAGACGCTGGGGCAGAAGAAGACTTTTTTATGAATGTACTTGCAGATCTGATGCTTTTCTTGAAAGATGTGGGCAATTCAACTCGTCTACTATAATCCTATTTGCTGCAGAGAAGTTACGGCACTGTTATTTTTATAGAGCTCTTGTCTCTGTATGGCGGCAAACCCATATGGATTTGCAGGATTAATTACATGGCTCTGCACAGATGAAAAAAGGTCCCAGGCTTACAACTGTAACATTTCTTCTTAGGTTGAACTAGAACATGGTTGACTGTATACTTTTCCATTTACTTTTTATAGTTTGAATTCCTTGATAAGGTTGATGAAATTGTGTTGAAATAATCATTCAGAGGGAGAAAGGCAATGCATTTATTGATATCTATTCCAACAGGGCATGTGTTTATCCTACAGCATTGGAGAGAAAATCAAATAGCAGAAGTAGCTTTTAAAGAAAGTAGATCTAGTTTTAAACCAAACCATGTTTCCTGAAAAAGATTAAGGATGAAATGCTAGATACATAAATATCCAGTAGTTACATAGCTTAAGTTGATGAAAACGTGAAATTATAATACCATCTGTCTGATTTTACTTTTTTTTTTTAAGTTGTTGTGGCGTATTTCCATATCCGAGGCTCTTCCCAACAGCATTGTTTGTTCAGTGCATAACTCCCATTTTTAAAACATTTGTTGGCTGCTTCAGCCTCAATTTTAACTTTGTTTAATAATTGACTTCTTTTTATTGGATGATGCAAAGCATAACAGCAGCTGTGCTATGTTATCTAATGCACTCTTTAATACCTTAAAAAGGAGACAAAGACCTCCAGCCAATCAGTTAACTTAATTGGCAGAATGTTCCAACATCAGTTTTTGAAACTGTCGACTTAATTTTGTGTTTTTCATTATCACTGCATGGAACGGGTTGCAGAGAAAATTAAGCTCATTTGATCCTTGCTTTGTCCCTCGGCAGTGGGGAGGTGGATTAGAATTATAGGATGTACCATGGACCAAGTTCTTATAAAAAGTAAGAAACAAAACATATTGATTTATTGCCTTTCCGCCCTGAGTCCCCTGTGCAAGCTTGGACAAACAGCAACCTTTGACAAACAGCAGACTGAAACTATAAATAATGATATGGTTCTCAATTCCAACTAAACTAGAACTGGCATCCTTAAAAGTTAAAAATAAACAATTTATTTTGTAGATTTTAAGCTCGTCATTATTTTACATTCAAGTTCGATTTAACCCTGTTTATTTGCAGTCAAAGATCCCAGGCATTACTAATAGATTAAACACATACTCAAATTTGAGAGTTAACATGGCTTTCAGATTGTGAGGAAACCAGTTTTTAAGAAGGAACTGAAATGTTCTGAAACTTGCTGTAATTATTATTTCCACAGTGCTTTACTGAGATTATTTATCATTCAAGATTATCAGGCTAGTGGATATTCAAATGTCAATGATAATGTAGCAGATAGAAAATGGCTGCCTGGTTAAAGAAGATCTTGGAATCAGGAAAATAGGACAGTTCAGGCTAATGGAGGGGGATCATACAGAGAAAATGATGCAGTTTGGGTGGGAAATATGTACCCAACCTAAAGACATGGTAAGGATTTATAGGGCTTACATGTCCTTTGAAGAGGCTGTAATATGACATTAAAATCATTTCTATGTGTCTTTCCAATACACACTTTAAATGGAGTCATTTATAAAAAATGTAATTGCTAAATTTTATATTTGGGTTTACAACTCCTTTAATCGAGTTTAAAGACCTGATTTACCAATTGAAAATACAACAAACCAATACAATCTAGTCAAATTCCAAAAAAGCTGCATGATTTGTGGAGTATCTTAGAGTACAGAGAGCATTTCCTTTGAGGAAATTAGAATGCAAGGTCATTACGGTTGTGCAGTGGGAAGTGAAATTTAGGCTGTACTGTAGATGCTTAGTTCTGGGGGTTAGTGGGACTGGCAGTGGCATTAGTTAGTAAGACCAAAAAACCTCATTAAAGATGGATAAAAGCTAGCAAATACAAGGACTTAAAGCAGCTTTACTATCAAATAATGACATACAGTAAAAATACAGGTATGGGTCCTGTTATCCATAATGCTGAGGACCTGTGGTTTAGTTTGGATCTTCATACTTTGTCTGCTAAAAATCATTTAAACATGAATTAATCCCAACAGGATTGTTTAACATTCAGCTAGTACAAGGTGCTATTTTATTATTACAGATAATTTTTTTACAAAATTATTTGATTTAACTGGATCTATGGATCTATGTTTAATCGATGGCGATAACCTTCCTGTAATTTGAAGCTTTGGGTGTCCAGATAATGCCCATACCTGTATTATATTGTCCTTCTTTAAGGGCTGTGATACACGGGAGATTAGTCGCGCCGCGACAAACCTCCCCGTGTGTCACAGCCCTGAGAGTATAATATATACAGTGATCGTAGGTGAAAGCTTTATCAAAGGAATATCACCATAGTTGCTTCAAAACACTGATCTATAAGAGGGGCTTGCCATTCCAAGGACACTTGCAACTAAGGCCAGAAATGTTTACCTTGGTATAATGAGTTCAATGAGCAGGTTATGAGGGTTAACCTTGACTATTATGTGCCCGAAAGGTAACTAGGAAACCACCAGACAGGTCAAATATTTTCTGTGTTTAAACAGTTTCAACACTGGATCAAAAACAAGTTCTTTACTTATAGTGATATGTACATTTCTATACCTAACCATGTCATCTGTAACTGTAATAATTAACTACACAAAGAAGGAATAAGGCACTGCTCTCTGGTTCAAGCACTATATCACGTCTAAAATATATCCATGTGTTGTATATTTGACTAAATGTATATTTATTTCTAACTATAACAGCCAGGTCAGTGACTGAAATATCTGTTTACAGCACTTCAGGGTTATTAATGTTTATTTAACTGAGACACACAGAAGTCTGCTAAATACTGTGTAATGGAGAAGGAAGATACTTCCCTAACACTGCTGAGAGAGAAAAAAGGGTTAGAGGAGTGTTGCTTGAAGAGGTAGTGCAATTTGTATCTATAATTATTTATATCAGCTTAATCCAATAAGGGATGCATGTTTAATTTTTTTCGAAAAACAAGGGTTGTGACTAAATCTACTAATATGATTTTTTTTATATTGGTCTTAATGCAAGAATCTTACTACAGTATAGTCCAAATGTTGATGACTTGTTCTCTGAAAACTATGAGCACCTAGCTGCAACAAAAACTTACTGAGTGCTGAGGCTGGAGTGTTCCCTACGGAGGAATTCAGGGATGGAATTCCATAGGTAGGGAGCAACAAAATAAAGGATTTTACCAAGGGATAAACCGATTCACTTTTAAGAGAGAGCTGGGGGATTTTAGCGTTTAATATGCATTGCAGGGGAAAGAGGTGAGAGTCAGAGAACCCAGTTAGTAGGAAATGGGCATTGATTTGGTTTTTTAGCACTTGCTTGAGAAGGTAAAGTTGTTCCCCACACTGTACTAGCACTATTACCCCTGCTCACTACCCAAAATATCACATTCTTTCATACGCTGTAATGTATACAAATATTTTACCACAGTAATCAAGATCATTTTGTTTGAAGACACATGGGGCAATTAGTCACCCAGCTACGACCGATTTGTGGCATGCCACTTAGTCACTGCGACTTTTAAAAAAGTCGCTGCAACTGATTGCCCTGTGTGTCTTCCCCTTAAGCACCTGAAGTAGTCTTGTGCCACTTCCCTTAGAGGGAAGGTAACACCAAAATAAAATTAACAGCCATGCTGAGTTACCAGTCCTCTGTAAAACAGTAACATTTTAAAATATGAATTCCATTCTAATCTATATATTTTAAAAATGCAATCTGTAATAGTTGCTTGTTAGAATTTTCTTTTTTCTTAAGTAGCAAACTGATATATGATGCTAATATAGATGATAGCAAGTAGGCACAAGCTCTTTATGTATGGTATTATAAGGGCCACAGTTGTGCTCCCATAGTACAGTTATGGGATCCATTATCCAGAAGCCTGTTATCTGGAAAGTTCCAATTACAGGAAGGCTGTCTCCCATAGACTCCATTATAAGCAGATAATTCTAATTTTTAAAAATGATTATCTTTTTCTCTGTAATAATAAAACACTACCTTGTACTTGATTCCAACTAAGATACAATTAATACTTATTGGAAGCAAAACAATCCTATTTAATGTTTAAATAATTTTTAGTAGACTTAGGGGCCCATCAATGTATGATTGAGTCTGAATACTAAAAATTTGAATTTTTTCTAAGTTTTACAACTTTGCGTATTTTCTGCGATTTTTTGTTAATTTGCACAACTTTTCCGTAATTTGCAACAATTTGTGTGACAAAATTGTATTTTTCGCAATGAGTGCGAAGTTTCGGAACTCATTCAAGCTTCGGTATTGTTACTTTCCTTGGGCCAGGTTGGAGCTGCAGAGTGCCATTGAGCCCTATGGGAGACTTTCCTTGGGCCAGGTTGTAGCTGCAGAGTGCCATTGAGTCCTATGGGAGGCTTCCAAAAACATACACAGAAGGTTCAAAGTCAGAAAGTTCTTTCGGATCGTACCACAATATTTTCATACGACCACAAACGGAAATAGTTGTACTTTTGGCGCACATATCAGAAAATATCAGATTTAATCCGATCATACTTTTAGAAGTCCAAAATTAGGACTTTCATAAATGGGCCCCTTAGGGTATGAAGATCCAATTACGGAACCATCACTTATTCGGAAAACCCCAGGTCCCGAGCATTCTGGATAATGGGTCCCATACCTGTATTAGAATAATGATTTTACAGGTATTTATGAGCAGACATAATTGCTTCATAATCCCGCCTAATAAAATTAAAGTTTGTTGTCTTGTACTAAAGGATATTTTTTTGTTCTCAAGAGGTTTAAACACCCATACAAATTCTGAATTGATATTTGTTAGGTAGCCTAGACATGTAGGGTATTAATCAAATACCACTTTGTAATGGTTATTATGAGTGCGCTTTGTTCACTGACACGGTTTTCATTGAATGAGAAGAGATAATTATTCCAGGAGCAGCATACGCTTAATCAGCATCTACAGCTGGTCATGCCAACTTGGCACACTTCCCTTTACAAATTGCCAGACCATTGACAAAACCGAAGTGTTCTCCCAACATATGCTTTTAGTCAGAATTTAACATAAAGAGGCAGCTAACTAGTAATGCTCATGTTACATGTGCCTACCTCGTAATAAAGCTGAATTAGCAGCAGCCAGGTGAGTATGTGCATATTGCTATTAGCTCCATCCAGTAAAATACAGTGGGGGTCATTTCTAAAGTTTACACTACCCATCATTCCTTTTTTTGTGAATCGCAGTGAAATGCGAATTGCACACAAATATTTGCAAATGAGATTGCATGTGTATGCCCTTACTGCGCTTTTATTATGCGCAAATATAGTGCCATTTTTCTCTTTGCGAATATAAATTCACAATTAGCAAAATCAGTTTATTTTTTCCACCAATAAATCTGTGGCGTAACTCAGACACAGGGTGTGTGGATAAATATTCGCAATTTGCGAATATGCCATTTTTAAAAAGTTCTAAGGACATTCACACTGTGAATAAAAATTTTGCAATTATGTTTTTCCATTAAATGATCCAGTCTTGTCCAGCTTTATAAATATAAACATGGGCATTTTATGAATGAATTAAATGACCCCCAGTGAATCTCCTAGGTTAAAACTTAAAACAACAGGTAATCCTGGATATTTCATGGCCATATACTTTACAGCAGGGGTGGCCAAAGCATCGATCGCGGTCCACCAGTCGATCCCCCGTGGACTTTTGGTGGACCGCGTCTAAGCCTGCAAATGCGGAAGTGCGGCGCTTCTATGGGGTATGCCTACAAACGCTGGGAGGAGCCAGAGTCGATCACCACGCCAAAAGGTCTGGGCACACCTGCTTTACAGGGAATGTTTATATACCATTTCAATTGTTTCCTATTTAGAATAAGAAGCACTGAGCTTGTGAAATGACTGACAATGCCTTTGAATGACAAAATGCACGTTGCACACCAAATCCCTTATGTGAATCATTTTGCAAATGTTGTAGCCCTTTTGTCAGACATTTCACAAGCTCAAATGTTGTGTAAATTATATTAATCTATTTATAATACTCACTGGTCATAAAGGAACTAATGGGTGTACCAGTTCCATCACTAGTTGAAATATGTGCTGATTACTACCTGAATATTTAAATGACTATTTCTTGCACTGCAGGAACTACTGAGCTGTCACCTTTCTGTAAGGCATGTGCAGACTTTACCAGAGCATTCAAAGTTTGTTTTAGTTAAAATGCAAATGCATTGGTCATAGTAAGAACATTTGGAATATGCATGTCTAGTGTTAACAAATTGTTTTTGCCATAGTTTTCCTCAATTATTAATTATAGGTAATTAATAGCAGATTTGTCTCATTACCATTTTATACATATATGCTGTTCACGGGTCTAACAATAGAGAAATGAGACTGCAGCAATCGATGAAGTGAGGTATAGGGGGCACTGACCATTAAGCATCTTCATTATATGGGTATGAAAGGGGGCACTGATCATTAAGCATCTTCATTGTATGGGTATGAAAAATGTCTTCTTTCCAAAGATGAAGAGGGCCCTATAATCAGTTTGATGTGGAGCCCAGAAATATCTAGTTATGCCACTGATGAATGTAAAGTTCATTTACTAGCTATTTTGCTATAAAATTTCTGTTTTCCCATGCCAATCCAGCAAATTGCCTTTTAGTGGTCCCCTGATAAATTTAACCCACAGATTTATTAAAATGTAGCATCTATAACCAAATATGTCTTCTTATGTGGAGTTATATGCTGTTATTGTGCTAATTTACAGTATATCAGCTTTATTGATTGATCCATATATTATTCTATAGTCCATGAAACTAGAAATAGCCACCATGTTGGCTTAGCTGTTGGACCTTGAGTACCTTTGGTTTTTAAAGGGAACAAGTACAAACAATATTTTTGTTTAATAAATATTTTAAGCACCAAGAGGTGGCTGTAATTTTATTAACCTTTTCAATACAAGACAATATACATTCCCTAAAATAACCTTTAAATTTTTCTCCAATACTGCCTTCTTCTTTTCCTGGTGCCAGCAGACAAGGTTGTACAGCTGATGCAGCTGTTGGAACTTGCATTGCAGGCTGTAGTCAGCCTGCAAATAAAACTTTCTGCATCAACCCCCTAAAACCTGACTACAATAATGATATCTTAATCATTTGGTCAGTTTTCCAGATCTACAGGCATTCCATAAATTTCACCTCTTACTGAACTACAACTCCAGTAAAGCTAATTTTTAGCTATAACCATTTATAGCTGTCATTTACATACCATCATATACTCCAAACCTGTTGACAGATTGTCATGCCTAATGCACAACAGATTGCTGTTCTGGAGTCAGTAAGGAAATTTGCTATATTGAGGCAAAGTGGAGACAGCTTTGGATGGGCTGATTCACAAACCCTAGGGTCAGCTAGAAATTAGGAAGAAATTACAGTTGTGCTGCAATTGTGCCAGTATTGAATTGCATCTGTTGTACTATACATTAGAAAGTTAATGAGAAGTGAAATATATCCAAAAGATAATTATGCATAATATAAAAAAGAAAATTCCTTAAAGGTGTATTACATAGTTACATAGGGTTGAAAAAAGACCAGATTCCATCAAGTTCAACCCTTACAAGTGATCCCGGCACACACAAACCTATACTGACCTATCTATACACTCACATACATAAACCATATATACAAACATCAATACTAGCTGTAGATATTAGTATCACAATAGCCTTGGATATTCTGCTTGTTCAAAAACTCATCCAGGCCCCTCTTAAAGGCATTAACAGGATCTGCCATTAGAACATCACTAGGAAGGGCATTCCGCAACCTCACTGTTCTCTGTTCCTCAAACAAAGGGTAATGAGAAAAAAGAACACCCCCATCTGTCTATAATCCCCTCTAATGTATTTGTACAGGCTAACATCATAGTTTAAGGGGCACATTTACTAAAATTAGTTTTTTAACTAAAATTTTAAGTTTACATCCCGAAAATCCCGCATTATTTGGAGTTGAAAGCATTGTTAAAACTCAAAAAATTTAAACGGACGTTCGTTTCCATGAATCCTTTTAATTTTTCCCAAACAGGAATTGCTCCAGCAGCCATTTTAGGAGCAATGGCACTCATTCTTGGAAAACAATAATGTGTTCAAGTTTCAGTTGAAACTGGGTGAAACTGAAAATATTGATGGGATTAACTGTTATTACAGTTATCTTGCTACGAGTTGAAACATTTTAGTTTTCCTTACTTTTCTCACACGTGCTTTTTCAGTTCAGATTTTTTTGAAAATTTTTTAAAAAACCACCTTTTTTTGGTTTGTTTTTAATGAATAAAAAAAATGGTCATATAAAAAAATATATAAAATGTATGAACTTGTATTTATTTCCATTCTGCTGTTTATCATTAACAGGGAACTGTGTTCTTACTGTAAGGCTACCGTAAGACACATCAATGACACAAGATGATTAGTTCAGAAAGAATATAATTTCCACTTCATTAGTGGAACAATACACAAATATGTGTATATAGAGTGTATAAAGTGACAGAGTTGAAAAAAAACCAGTTGATAGCCATGGTATATGTCATTTTGATCACCGCTGCTTTGGGAGGCAATCAGCAATATCAGTAATAAATGGACAAGCGAAAATGCATTCTGTACCGAATTTAAAAGACATTTTGACATTTAAAACTAAACTGTATGTACAGGGTCGGACTGGGGGATGCAGGCCCCACTGGGGCTGCCGCCCCAAGGGCCCAGATGCGTCCCCCGCTAAGCCTCTCTTACACCCCCCACAGGGGCCTCTGCTGAGCCTCCCTTACCCCCCCCCAAAGGATCCCCCAACCGACGTCCTCCCCTGAGCGTGCATAAGTTTAATGCGGGAGAAATGGTCGCCTGGGGGAGCGTTGGCATGGGTCGAGTCTGGGCCACCGGGACCCACCGGGTTTTTTCCTGGTGTCCCAGCGGCCCAGTCTGACCCTGTGTATGTACATAAGTAGAAGGGTATATTTTTATCACCTTGTGATCTGCCACCATCTAATCCATTTAATAATCCTTTTTAAATTAAACATGAAATACCCCACTTATTTCTTGATTCTGGTTGTCTTTTTTTTCTGTGTATGTCATGCAAATTTGGTTACTGCAGCTCCCTGCTCAGTAACCACAGACCCTGTGTATGTACATAAGTAGAAGGGTATCTTTTTATCACCTTGGGATCTGCCACCATCTAATCCATTTAATAAAAGTCCTTTTCAAATTAAACATGAAACTTAACTAGGCAAAACTGAATAGGCACTTCCTCTTCTTTCTTTCCTTATTTTCATCCTTCAGTGGAATAGGATTCTTGGTGATATAGTTACCTATTCAGGGTTGTATTTATTGGGCTAGCACAGAGTACCGGTAGGGTTATATCATTTGCTAGTAGTTCATTTGAGGGCAAGGTAGATGCCATGGGATATAAGAGGGCACACATATATGGTAATTTATTTTGACCATTGAATGGACCAAAATGTTCCTACTTCTCCTTGTTACATTTAGAACATGTGTTTTGCTTTGTTTTTGGTGTCATATTTGTGCAGGAGCACACAGAACAGCAAGGTAAAAGGTAGTAAATTTAAAATATTCATTTGTTTATGCCAGTTGGACAAGATTTATTCATAATTCACATAGTAGGATATACAGGGAGGACCCCAGGGGGCCATTTACTAAGAGTCGGATTTTTTTATTCCACTGATTTTCAATTACAAATTGTCACAGTTTTGCAACTTCTTCCTGCACATAATTTTCAGTTAAGGTTTTTTAATAAATGTCCAACATTTATGGAATTTAGTTTATTTGATTTTTTTTTTTAAAGAAAAAATTTAATAAACTTTTTAGAATGATGAAATTCTAAAATAATTTGTAATTGGACGTTTTTTTTTCATAATTTGTGTTTTTTTAATTATTTAGCATTTTGTTTAGCAGCGCAACAATTTAACATTTCAGCAGCTGTCTGGATGCTAGGGTCCAATTAACCATAGCAACCAGGCAGTGGTTTAAATGAGATACTGGAATATAAATAGGAGAAGGCCTAAATAGAAATATACTTCATAAAAAGAGCAATCGTTTTTTTAGCTGTCAGTGGCTCCCCTTTGAAAGCTGGAAAGTAGCAGTCATAGGAGGCAAATATGAAAAAAAAAAAAATAAAGACCAGTTAAAAAGGTGCTAAGAACAGGACATTCTATAATATAATAAAAGTTAACTGAAAGGTCAACTACCCTTTTAATCTTGATTCTGGTTGTCTTTTTTTATGTGAATGTCATGCAAATTTGGTTACTGCCTCTCCCTGCTCAGTTTAAACAATAAATGGTATCTGATTAATTCAATTTCTGGTGACTGGGGTTCAAGTCCTTTATGTGACTTTAATGATCCTCTTGGAATCATCAGTTTTCAGCCACTATAAAAAAAAATGACAGTAACAGGCAGATTTATTAAAATGTGTATGTCATTTTTAAGGTTTTTCAACCCTGACTAAACTCACATTTTTAAAAAGCACGAATGTCTCCTTAATGATTAAAAATCCAATTAAAAATGCAGTTGCAAAAATGTGTTTAAAGAATGAGAATACCTTAAATTGTGAACTTTATATCACCCTAATGGCTCAATTAGCTCCCCAAAAAATTACAAAAATCAAATTAAAGTTAAAGGACCGCAAAAAAAATGGGTGAAGGGGCCCTACAGGTGCCCGTACCCCCCCCCGGGGGGGCCCCAACCCCCCTCGCAGGCCCCCCCCCACCCGACATCCTCCCCCGAGAGTGTAAATTTAACACGTCGGGGCAGGGGGGGCGCGGGCAAGGGTCGGGTCTGGGCCGCCGGGGCCCACCGGGATTTTTCCCGGTGTCCCGGCGGCCCAGTCCGACCCTGATATTGTTAATGGTGTCAGAAAAAGTCATATTGCGGCAATATGACTTTTGCCATGCTATGGAACATCCTAAAAACAGCAATGAAAATGATTTGGACTCTCCTTTCAGAAATCAGGTGCCATAAACAGGAAACAGAGCGCACTTTCAAGCAATGACATCAGGTTCTGGGAACCCCTCGGCATTTTCCATTCAATTAAATGTGGGCAGCAGTGTTTGTGCTATAACCGTTAAGGAGCAGCTATACTTATCATAATTGTGTTTACTGGGTTTAGTTTGTCTTATGGATACATTTTTTGATTTATAGTTATGTTTGCGTGTGCTATTATTTTTTTAAATATCCTGTTCATTGCCACCATCAGAAATCATGTGAACCCATTCAGATTTATGTTTACATGAGCCTCCAGCAAACAGTTACTGAAACCATTCAGGAGATCTGAATTTTCTTCAAAAACCCACTTGGTAGGGGAAATGTTTGCCACCAAACAGAGGTAATCGGCTACAGAAATCATGCAGGAGTTCAGAAACTTTGCTGAAATTGTGTCAAAAATGTTTCCCCCTTTGGGTTTTAACTCCCCCACAGGGTTATTAGCCTGCTGTTCACCAGGGAAACCCTGGATCAGTGCTGTCCAGCTGCTTCCATATAGTGAGCTAATTATTCAGTATACTATGGGGCACATTTACTAATCCACGAATACGAATCACGAATGGGAAAAAATCGGATTGGAAACGAAAATTTCTGAAGATCGCAAATATCACGAAAATGCTTACGAAAAAATCGTATCAGTCACGATAATATCGTATTGGCGATCCAAAAGTCACGTAATTTTCGTACCGAACAATTGTAAACAGCGGTAAAACCTTTCCGATTTTTTTCGTGCTAATGTCCGAAAAAGTTGTGCGGCAAACGAAAAAGTCGTCCGGACGCCCGAAAAAATCGGCGAAAATACGCTCGGAGCGTTCGTGCTTTTGTAAATGTGCCCCTATGTGTTGGAGTTCAGTATTAAAATGAAATTATAAAGTCATCCATTGAAAACATTTGAACAGTTTGGGGGCCATACAATTGTCCTGGAGAGCCAAATCCAGTCCACAGGATTACACTTAAACAACTAAGTAGAATAGGGCCCCAGAAATTAAAATTAAACTATGCCTTATGGGGCCCCAAGCCACCTGCCAACATCACTGTGACCATAAAAAGACTTCTGCTTGTTCCCCCTACTGGTAGTAGCCCTAAGTCTGGGGACAGTACTCAGCATACTATACAAATAAAACACACAGCCACTCTTTAATCATCAGCTTTATTCATCTGACCAGTCAAGCACGGGGAGACACAACAGCCTGGTAGGATTGGGCATTGTTTACATCATCCATCCACTTGCCATTCCTGACAATAGCTAATTACTGACACAGAATTTTTCTCTTTCAACATAATAGGAACTAGTTGGCAGTAGGGCATGTCCCTTAGGTCACATTGCTTTTAGTGGAATGAACTGCAATGACTATATTATAACCATTACCCTAAGGCAGCTCCATGGTACACTGGTGTTAATGGAAACTCATGTATTTTAGTGTTATGGGATCACTAATGTTGCTTTGTAATGCTCTGTTATCTGTATGTCAGGGACCCTAATTAATCCATTTAACTGGAGAAGTTGGGGGGGGGCTATAAGGAATAAAATGGTTTTACTTAAAGTTTGATTATTTATATCAAACATGCTTTAGATCATAGAGTACAGGTTATCCCATATAGGTTATACCCATTATCCGGAAAACCTACTATCCAGAAAGTTCCAAATTACGGAAAGGCCACCTCCCATAGACTCCATTATAAGCAAATAATTTTGATATTTGAAAATCATTTCCTTTTTCTCTGTAATAATAAAACAGAACCTTGTACTTGATCCTAACTAAGATATAATTAATTCTTATTGGAGGCAAACAGGCCTATTTGGTTTATTCAATATTTAAATGACTTTTAGCAGACTTAAGGTATGGAGATCCAAATTACGGAAAGATCCCTTATCCAAAAAAAACCCAGGTCCTGAGCATTCTGGATAACTGGTCTCATACCTGTATGTGTGCACTGGCACTCAGCTTGGAAAGCATCTAACATGGAAAGGGTTTGCATGGAAGGTATTTGGGAATAATGATTCAACTGTCTGAGACCTGGCAAAATATTGTCATATGAAGGGTATTTTGTATTTATTTTACTGTGATGGACCATTAACACCAAAAGCAATACAATTATTCCTTGATATTGACATAACAGTAACTCAACCCCCTACCTGTCCCCTAACTTGCATTATTCAGACATGCAAGTTAAGGAGCAGTGACACAGACTGCCTGCCTTGGGGCAGGTGTTATGGATAGGGTTGGGTTACAACCGTCAACACATACACTCTGCACCTCGCACTAGATATTTTTTATATGGCATGATGTGCTTCCTGAATAAGCAGTAAGGGAAAAGGTAAATTACCCCTCTTGAGTTCTGCTATGTTGTTTTAAACGTCAGAACCAGAAAGTTGCTCAAAATAGCAGTTTTTGGGTGGTTAGCCCCCTGTAAAGTATAAGGAATATTTATATTTGTAAATGAGAAGTCCAGTATTATTTGCCTCGAGTGAGAAACTTCTCAAAGAACACAACAGCAACGAACCATTCCAAAGGTGCTGTACATGCCTCAGTCTGTTTTAGCCTAAGTCTGTTTTAGCAGAAGCAAGCAATATCAGTAATGTAATATGCAGAGTAGGAGTAGTCGGACCTTGCAGTATGAATTTATCTAATGCTGCTAAATAGAAAGGATAAAACATCATTTAAATACGGTATGCATATAATTCTATATATATTTAGATTAGCTACATTTGGTATACCTTTTTTTTTTTAATGGCACCTCATAAAACTGGGAGTGTTGGGATTTGTAGTTCACAGCAGCAAGAGCAGAACAAGAATGTTTAATATGAAGCAGGTTTCTACCAAGGAGGGTATATATATGTATACATACAAAGCATTATTTTTCTTTTTCATGTAGAACTTTGCCTCTCTCACCACACCAATGCCACTTTGTTTTTTGGATGGTTTTAAATAATATGCAGAAAAACAGGAAATTGGTAGGCTGGAGCTGTGTTCTAAAAAGCCTGCAGTACGGGAATGCCTGGAAATGTCCAACTTAATAAAAGCCAAACCACAAATCTCAAGTGAGAGGAGGACTGCAGGCTAGGAAGGACTGCACTAAATTCTGATTTAGAGGGGTTTTGTTTTAATTAGTCTTAAGTAACGTTTAATCAGATTGTTGCTTTGGATAAACAAATGTGGGGGGACGTGAAGAAGAAAGGGGGTAAAAATAAATGTAGGTTTTGTGCTTTGCAGGCAGGGACAATAAATCTAGAAGAATTCTGCACTGGCGTTATCATGTTAACTATTTTATTGCTAGAATAGCTAATTTGCAAGATTTCCTTGGTTTTGTTAACTGGTACTAAATTTTCTGCACTACTTACTCTTTTAGGAAATTAGCCTTTTGTGATAATTTATCCACCCTGAAACAGAAGGTCATTGTTTTGGGAGCAGGCAAATCTATTTGTCCTGTCTACCTAACGCACGGTGCAGAATAATCAATTTAAAGGCTGATCCATCAGCTCTACGTGCCCCCCCCCCCTCCCCTTTGTAGAATACATTTGATCACAGCATTTAGGCAGGAAAGATTCTGGGAATTTGACCTCAACGTGATGATTAGATGGCTTAGTAAAACTATAGCTAAAGTACACGTTGCGCTTATTTCAAAGAGTATTTTGTAACATCCATAAATATTTATTTAAAATCTTTCAGGTCTGTGTTGAATGAAGTGTATATAAAATCCACATTCAATCTTTAAAGGGGAAGTTAACATTCAAATTACACTTTTAATTGTTAAGTCCACATTGGTCCAGGGTGCAATTTACATTGTTATCTAGCTGATAGATTCAATGACCCCCAACAATCAAAAATAACTGTAAATCATTTATTGTAACACTTATTTTATGTATATATTATTCTTTCCCATCTAAACCAGGACTGGGGGCTATGGCAGCAGAATGCCATGGCAGATGTGGGCACTGCAGCCCTGTCTGCTTTTAGCCTTACTGCCCAACAGTATGCTTCAACCACTGCTTATGTTCCTTGCGTTAGCAGATATGCAGTATACAGTAATCCAAAATATGTTGTGTTTTAATGGATTAAACTAGTACAGGTATAGGACCCGTTTTTCGGAAATCCGTTATCCAGAAAGTTCCAAATTACGGAAAGGCCATCTCCCATAGGCTCTGTTTTAAACAAATAATTCTTATTTTTGGAAATTATTCCCTTTTTCTCTGTATATACTCGAGCATAAGCCGATCCAAATATAAGCCGAGGCACCTAATTTTACCAAAGAAAACTAGAAAAACGTATTGACTCGAGTATAAGCCTAGGGTGGGAAATGCAGCAGCTACTGCTAAGTTTCAATAATTAAAATAAATACCAATAAATATATACCTAATAAATATATAAATAAATAATAAATACCAATACAATCACATTAATTTAGACTCAGTAAATGTCACCATAACTTTAAGCCTATCTAGAAATAATAATTCAGCTGATTGTCACATACACAAAAGGTCACTGATTAATCATTTTCATGCTAGCCATATGTCCCTTTATGTTTACTTTACTTTTTATGTGCAGGTAATGAATAAGATGATGGTGGCAGACAGAGTGCTTTGTTGGCTGCAGTTTCCGCCCACTTACGCCCAGGCGTGCAGAAGAGCGCACTATTAGGTAGCCTGGGGGGCCTGGCGGTGCTGGTGAAGCTGGAAGGGGCTTGTGCAGGTCAAGCTTTTTTGTTAAAACGGCGTGTATTTCTCCTGACTCAAGAATAAGGCAAGGCTTAATTTTTCAGCACATTTTTGGTGCTGAAAAACTCGGCTTTTACTCGAGTATATACGGTACCTTGTACTTGATCCTATATAAGATATAATTAATCCTTAGTGAATGCAAAACAATCCTATCGGGTTTAATTAATGTTTAAATGTTTTTTAGTAGACTTGAGGTATGGAGATCTGAATTACCAAAAGATCCATTATCCAGAAGACCTCAGGTCCCAAGCATTCTGGATAACAGATCCCATACCTGTAGTTAAAATCTCCCCTTTTTTTTTTTTTTTTTTCGAAAACTGCAAAACCTGGTAAAACATGACCTCAGATTAGACTTTTTTAAGTGCTCCTTTGCATCTGATAGTGCTGCCCGCTTCACCTTAACTTACAAGTAAAAGGTGCAACAGAAGTATTGAAGTAAACTGTACAATGACAAAGCAAAACAAGATTTACTGTGATTACTTGAAAAGGTCTTAATGAAAGATCTTGGTTTTTAAATTAAAATTTTTCCACTCCAGGTTTCCTTCCTTTCTTGGGGGAAGTACAGTGAGGAGAGCTGTCCGTTAGCACTAGTGCTCTACCACCTTTATGTACCTTCCAAATGTTGGCACAAAAACTACTTTGCACCTATGGCTATGTGCCACATCACTTTTTAAAGGCACCGTTCAGGCTTTCAACAGGGATTTTCCTAGCCTCTCATCCTGCATTTTTTCCTAAGCCCTTTACAAATCTTTGACTTTATGATTTTGACTCTTCGTCTGGACTTGGAAATAATCATTGCCACCTGTTCCAACATTTGATTTGTTTATGGAATATGGCTTCGGCTGCCTGCCGTAATCTTTGCCTGGCCACCTTTGGTTAGTCTAGTACAGTGCTGTCCAGCTGGTTCTAGGAGTTTGTTAGCTTTTGCAAATAGTCATTATATGGTTCCTAAGGTGTATAATTATGTGATGGGGGGTTGTTATGCTATCCACAGGGCAGGCATATGGATGTAAGGGTATTTCTTAATATGACATAATAAACTTTTTCATATTTAAGTGATGGGGGGGTATCCCTGCAGTAAGCACCAACCATTTGAGTTTTTGCTGTGCTACCACCATTAATGTGGGTATGGTTTGTGTTAATATGTTAAAATGCTGTGTTTTCAAGTGGTTGTGGTTTAAAAAAGGAGTGGTCAAAACTGACTTCCATTATCGGCCCTCCACCTGTAGGCCAGAAAAATTCCAGCCCTCAGTACCACAAAAATTGGACAGCACTGGTCTAGTACATGTTTCAGGACTCTCCGTAGTGAAAAAAACATTTTTTTTCTTAAAAAACATGTTTCAGTAAATGAAGGGACACAAGCGACATCACTAAGCACCAATTAGGATGAATGATTAAGAATCACTAAGAATGATTTGTGGGATATATTTTACAGTTTAGTTATGGTTTTTTGTATGTGTGCATACCAAATATAAAATTTTATATATCCACTTGCACTGAGCAAACCAAGAGATGTTAATTTTTTATTGTATTTCTCGGTTATTTTTAAGACTCATTATCAGCAACGACTGAAACTAAACTAAATAATGTTTACTTTTGGTGACCGCCTTGCTCCTGAAATGTTTACTTATAAGTGCTGTGTTTCTTCCTGTTTTTTGGATAGATGCAACAGCTTCTGTCCAAGGCCAGCACTCACTGGCCAAAATAATGTCATTATTTCCTACGAGTACAATATGGCAGTTTCCTCTGATAGCACCTGAATAATGTTTGCCTTAAAAAAAAAAGTCGCCATAAAAGACGACTATGGCAACTAGATTTTAGAATAGAACATTATTACATTGCAAAGGAACATAATGCTTAAATGCAGGTTTGCGTGTGTATGTGAAGCCCAAGCACTAAATGGAGTTCCTTATTTCAAGTGAAGACGTTCCTTTTGAGCAGCTCAGTGCAGAACTACATGGGACTCTCATATTATTGTGTGGTTGGGTGGATGTGCAGTCCTTTTCATGGTGCACGTACAGAGTAGAAAAATCAAAACCAAGTGCTTTTTATGATGTTGAGATAGCAGGATTCCTTTATAAGCAGAAATGCAAAATGGTATGATAATATGAGATGTACAAGGCTGGTCTGCAACCCTGTGGTGGTAAAATGATCATAAAACAGGTAGAAAGCTTTGACAGCTATACCAAACAATATCCTTTCAACTCAGGCATAAGTTCCTTTATTTTGTGAAATTGGAAAAGAAATGCAGTGCTCTCTAAATTACATGGCACATAGGGTTGCAGGTTGAAGACTATTGCAGTTTTCTTTGTGAGAATCAAAGGAGAGACACTCAGATCAGCCCCAATACCTCCAGATTCAGAAAATGCTTTCTGTGCTGTTACAGTGGGAGGTGGATCCATAATTCAGTTGTGTATAACTTCTCTGCAATGAAACATACTGTAGTCTTTAACACGTTGATTGATGATGTAGCAAATATCATCTTCCCTAAACAAGTATTTCTTAGGAATGCTTCTTTCCACATTCCAGAGTGAGACGTGTAAATTCCACTCCTGTGTTGTCATTATATATAGTAGAATGTATCCATCCTCTTAGCAAAACAGAAGAGAGAGGGAGGTTAAATCTCATATGCCTCATGCACAAGAAAAAGGAATGACTGTGAGTCAATAGGAATGCAGAGTAGTCTGATAAAACTGTCTGCCAAGATACCCACAGATACACTGATGTCCATAAACTGGTCAAACTGCCTGCTCATATCTGTGCCTGTGACTACCTTTCTCTGTTTAGGCATTGGTTGCTTAATAAAACACTAATGTTTCCTACACGTTATAAAGGATATTTTGCTCAATGCTTTTGCTCTTACCACTCAGTGTGCCATAGACGCCTTGACCCCAAACTTCATGGATTTGGTACAGTAAGTGGTACTGGGTATCTTCCTCCAAGTATGATTTCTGTGCTCCGAAATATAATAATTAAGGAGCATATTATACATTTGGGGATTAAATGAAAAGGCTGTCCTTAAATTTACTACTTTAGATTAATTTAGATAGTACCCGTTAATTTTGAAATAACTTGTTTAAAATGTATACATCCTTGGAGGAATGTCATTAGTGGTTGATGTAAAAATACAGATAAATTTCATTGATATTTTGGTTTAAGCCAATGCTGAAGTTCAGTCAAAGCAAAAGTTTCATATAAAGGGGAATAGAGGGGGTGGAAGGCAGCAACTGACATGGGTGCCATTAGCGTAAGAGTTGTACACTCTCATAGAAAATAACAAGCAGCTACTCAGCTTCTGGTGTTATTACTATTATTAACACATATTTGTAAAGCAGCAACAAATTCTGTATCACTGTATGTACAATAAATTCTGTAGGCAGTCAGGTCTGAACATTAAGGCTTCCGCAGCTCTAAAACTACTGTGCTTTGAAAAAAACGAATTTCCATCTCCAGGTTATTGGATCCTGCTGCGGGCATTGCTGCATTACTGCAGATACAATTTTTAGTTGTCAGTACCACTTTGTTTGTTTAATGTGGAAGGTTTCATTTTAAATGTATGATTTTGTATTTTGGTGAGAATATTATGAAGAACACATTTCAACACTATTCATGGTTAGCTTATCCTGAACCTTGGTGTACAATGCCCCTGAAAAATATTCTTGCCTGGAAACATGGAATTGTTACACAGATGTAGAACATGCAGATGTTCACTCAGAATATGTGTGCACCAGTGTTTATGCAAAACCAAATACATATCACTTAGCAAATCAAAAGAAGCCTAAGTGCATTGGGCGTTGCTAAATGGAACATTTTTTAACTTCACAAGTAGTTTACTAGTATGTTAGCATAACAGAATGTGTGGTATATCCAACCTTGTGGTTGTGGTGTAAACCATGGTGAAGAAACATGACATTTTTGTTCTGACCAATATGTTTATTTTGATTAATTTGGAAATATCTTCTGACTGCTTAAATTATAGCTGACCACCACTGGATAATTACTTTATATGTCCAAGCTCCAAAGACTTTTTTGTTTGAACATTTTGTCCAGAGTAGCTATTTATCGTTATAAAGCACAAGAGGGCTTTAAGCCAATCAGATCACTCGACTGGCTGAACATCACATGCCCCCTTAGCCTCTGTACTGTGTTCTATCCCTTGGAGCACCAAAAGCAAAGAAACATGTTCCACAAACAGCAAATTAAAAAAGCTTTCTGGAACGGCCACTCCTGCGGATGTGGATATATATACACTGGGAAATCACACTGCAAAAAAAAAAAAGAGATAATAGAATGGAATGTGTGCAGAAGAATTTGCTTCTTCTCTGTATTCATTTTTATATGATGTTTTTATTATGTATATAAATTTTTTTTTTTATTTATTTATTTTTAAATTATAGCAACATATCCATAAAAATGGCTGGCATGGCTGCACATTTTTCCCTGGGGCAGTAACCCGAAGCAACCATCAACCATTGGTTTTATTTTAATCTATCTAGAGCAGTCAGACTAAAAAAACAACAAATATACGGTTGCTATGGGTTCCTGTACTGATGTAAATTTGCAGCTATATTAAGAAATTAAACCCTGTGATGTATAAAGAAGCACTGCTTCTAAGAGATAAATTACTGTCCTAATTAATGTTTGTTTCTAATGTTTATTATTGTGGAGGTTATGTTTTATGAGCCGTTTCATACTGATAAACAATAAATACCGATAAGTAACTTTGGCCAGGCTGTTGTAAAATAGCACATGCATTATTCTTTGCTTGTTTTTACAAGTGCAAAAAAATAGAAAGAGAGATGACAGACTAGATAGACAGAATGTTTTTTTTGTTTGCAGCATGCTGATATCAGATGAGGTTAAATTTCCTAACTGGATGCTGGCTATTATTTTAATATACTGGTTGTTAGTTCATAATACAGGTATGGGACCTGTTATCCAGAATGTTCAGGACCTGGGGTTTTCCAGATAAGGGCTCTTTCCATAATTTCGATATCCATACCTTATGTCTAGTAAAAAAAATAATTTAAACATTTATTAAACCCAATAGGCTTGTTTTGCCTCCAGGAAGGATTAAATATATCCTAGTTGGGATCAAGCTGTTTTATTATCACAAAGAAAAAGGAAATTATTTTTAAAAATGAGAATTATCTGCTTATAGCTGATGAGAGATGGCATTCCCGTAATTTGGAACTTTCTGGATAATGGGTTTCTGGATAACAGTTCCCATACTGTTACCATATTTCAATCCTTAATGCACATCATAAGTGGACTGGCTACAGAAAAATATGGGCTTCTGAAATAGATGTCCTGCAACACTGTAAGTTATTTAAATTGGTAGCAGAGATGACCCGGGGGACCAAGTCAGATCTTAAAGATTTAGCACTTTTTTGCAAGTACAATGTGTGTAGAACCTGATGTTAATACTGTGCTAATCATTTAGAACTAGCGACAGCGCTACATAGGCAGTATACTAGTGATGCAGTCCCACTTCACTGACTAGAGTTTCTCTGCTTGCTCGTACGCTGCATCTTTACATTTAGAGCTGTCATACATTCATTGAAAGCCTATGTCCTATTCAATGAAGACATTTAAATACATGTTTGTCACACTACATTTTATTTAAATCTTTCTCTTCTCCCATAAACGTCAACTCGATTTTAAAAGCCGGATCTGAAAGTGAGGAGTGTGGATATGAGAAGTTCACCTCAGATGACCCATGCAGCCGTTAACACAGCAATTTTTTTTTTTTTTTTTTTAAATTCAGCAAATGATTTTCCCTCGTTCTTCAGAAAACTTAACACTCTGTGCTCTGGCAGGGCACTGATTTTCTCTTATCAGACAATTGTGCATATTTATGATAGGAAGGAAAGAATGAAAGGGCAGATTTATATTTTATTTTCAGAGCAAACACGGCCAGGGGAGAGATCAGATATCCTTTCAGCTGAGAACCAGCTATTAGATGTTCATGAAGACTAAATGCTGGGAAAAGAGCAGATAGAGAATTGGCTTGGACAAACAGGACACCAGCTGCAAATAAAGCACTGGACAGGCTTCAAGGGAAACACAAAAATGGACTGGTACTAAATGGGTTAAGCACAGCAAATTTTGGGACACCATTTAAACAACAGAAATGTTATTTAATAACAATTTATTCTCTTATACCTCAGAGGCACATTATCGATCCTGTCACTAACAAAAATACATCTGCGCAATCATGGATATTCCAAACTTCTTGTTTATCATTTATTCTCCAATTCTCTGCAAGTGATTGAGAAACCAGTGGTATGTTGAAAGTCAAGACTTATTGTTCTTTTGGCTGAACGGGATCCAAGCACTATTTAAGGAACATGATTGGTGGAAAACTCATCTTGTTTGTTGGCATAAGTAACAGACCTTTTGGAAACGATCTTGGAGAATGAATGCAATATTCTGTTACAATCACATAAGATGTTGCTCAAATGGCAACCCAAATCAGTTTATCAGAAGAAATATCCACTGCGCCTTTCTGAAGGTGGAATTATTTCTAATCTATTATTAATGGATAGTAGAATCTTTTAGAACATATTGTACTGAAGGACATCCTGAGTAAATGGTCTAGGGCTGATTGCAACTTATTGCAGCCAGGGATTTGTTTGCTTAATAATCTTCCTGCAGTTCTAATCCTGAGGAAATTTTAGGGATGGGAAGGATGGGATATTCATTTGAGCGGGAATTACATACATCATTTGGTGGAATAATAACACATAGGGAGAACAACCTGCAGACCTCCAGCTAGTGCTGAACTCCCGTCAAATAATTTGCTAGATATACTGAACCTACTATTTTTTACACAAAATATTACCTTTATACATTTTACCAGGTTGTTGCTAATTACCCAGGGCAGACCCTTCTCTGGCCTTCCGTAAAACTAGCCCAGAATGTCTGATAGCATGGACATTTGTACTTCCCTCAGACAGATTTTACTGCAACACAGTAAGCCAAAATGTTACCCTAAATGAACCAGAACCTGCAGTACACAATCTGCCTACCTTTAATACTGAAAACAAATCTTTTTTTGTGGAAAGAGACCAGGTGAGCAGTATGTGAATGTACCATCATGCTCATCACTCAGCTCCTACTGTATAGTCTTCATATGGCAACTCTTAATGTACCCTATATGTATTCACCTTGCTGCTTAATTTCAGATGCTATATAAAGTTAAAGCTAAATGCTAGCCTGATGTCACTATGCACCTTTATACCAAAATAACTGTCAGGCAGGGGTTACTGCAGAACCATAGTAACAGCAGGATTGGGGTTACTACTCTGCTAATGTAAATAGTAGGCTTCAGGCATTGCTAGTGTTACATTGGTGTCTCAGCTGTGTTCAGTTAGCTGGTGACTGGTCACTGCTCCACCAAAATACAAATCTGGCAATCAGCACTGTAAAACAAATGTATATTTCAACCACTTTACATAAATAAGTGCCATGCTGTCGTTATTGATGTACTATAACAAGTGTCAAGTTTGTACACAGTTGTGCGTAGATTCTTGTGTTATTGCTAATCCAAAATAAGCAGTGTGCTGAAACTATTTTTTTAAGTATAAATCTTTTTAAGTATAAATTTTAAATTTATGAATAATGATGGCTGATATTGAGATGTCAGGAAAGTAGTGGGGTAATGTTACCTGTCTGTACAGTCTGGTGTCACTGGTGAGCCAAATAAAGGTTTGCCAGATATCATAGCGGTGCCAATATAAGTGGCCGTAAGCGCTGGGATGGTCTCACTACTGAGCCCAAATAACTGTTTGACTGATGTCACTGATTTTCCAGCATGCTAGTGTTACTACTGGGATAGTGTAACTGCTGTGACCCCAGCTGGAGTCATTTCTCACTAGCATAAATGCCAGGCAGTGGACACTGCTGTGCCAAGCACATTCCTGTTAAGTCAGAACACATAAACAGTTCTGTGTCTCCTCCTGTTGTATCTGTACTGTGTCATATCAACAACCAGCATGACGCAGAACAGATGAAGATGGGGGCAAGAGAGATAAAAGGAAAGCATTAACTCCTTCAACTCTAAAGTACATAAGCCAAAGAGAGACAGCATGCCTTACATATCTATCTTAATGCCCTGATTCTTCACCTCTGATTGAGAGATACAACCTCCTGAATTTTAAAAAAAGAAGGATCATCTTCTCCATACTGCCTAGGGAACATGAAACTTTCACTGTTTTATTATATCTTCCCTATGGCAGTATACACTTGAATTGTTTTATATGAATCCTTATTCATACAACTAAAAGTCATAAAAAAGCAAAGGAAAGGAAGGATTATATTGGATGATTTAACTCTTTTTTTAGATTTAAATGGTTTATTAATGTTTCTTGAAGCTAACATTTCTTTCCTACTGCAAACTACTCAGCCATGCCAAAAGTGCATTGCAAACTACTGATTCATGGTAGAATCAGCTACTTACATAGAACAACCTTTAATAGTATCCCACCGATCTATCAGGCTGAATGGACAGATAAGGTACAACTGGCCAAATATAGTATGGATGCTTTTGTTTTCTACCATTTGTTCAAGGCAAATACCAAACCATTGGAACAGCAGAAAATGAGGAGCTTTGGCTCCTCTTTACTTCGTCCTTTGCTAGTGCACTATGAATTAACTGACAGTGCTGAAATAGATGAAAATTTCAAACTTGCCCAATAAAGGTACCAACCAATAATATCCATTGTACAAAGATATTGCTTTGGTTATATACCAGTATATACCAATATACAGTTGCAGTTGAAACGCCTAACTGGCAATGCCTAACTGGCAACACCTAGAGCAGAGGATATGTCTCATCGTAATTTCAGCCCTGGGTTATGTAATATTCACACTAGCTTTCCTAAGGAAAAGTTCCTGACTTTCACAATAAGGAAGTGAATAAATAAAGCATTAGGAGTGTACACCATGGCTTGTTTTCAAGAATGCCTCCCCTTTTACATTAGGTGCTGTCCTGTAATGTTCTCTACTGCTATAACAGCATCACCCCTTCTGGAAGGACTTTCTGTTAGATGTTTGTAAATTATTTGTGCAATTTGCTGCCATTCATCCACAAAAGAGTTAGTGAGATTAGCAGCCAGTGTTGGGGATTAGGCTTTGCTCACAGTCTGTGATACCATTCATCTTACAGGTGTTTATTTGGGTCGAGGCCGACACTCTTCTTCCACTCCTCTCTCAGCAAATCCAATCTGTACAGACCTTACTTTGTGCACTGAGGCATTATTGTGCAGAAGCACAAAACTTTCAAGAATGTCATGGTACACTCTGTGCTTTTATTTGAACCAGGGTCGCTAACCATTAGGGGTTCCCAACCTTTCTTACTCGTGAGACACAGTTAAACTTAAAAAGACTTGGAGAGAAACGCAAGCATCATTAAAGTTCATGGAGTTGCCAAATAAGATTGGCTATTAGGCAGCCTCTATGCACACTATCAGCTTCATAGTAAATCTTGTTTTTATTCAACCAAAACTTGCCTTCTAGCCAGGAATTTAAAAATGAGCACCTGCTTTGGGGGCACTGGGAGCAACATCCAAAAGGCCGGTGAGCAACATGTTGCTCATGAGCCACTGGTTGGGGATCACATCTAACCATGAATAACAGCCTCAGATGATTATTTCAGGATGAAGCTTGATATTGTTATTGGCGTTGTGCAGCTGCTAGCCTATGAAAACTCTATGCTCCCAGCACATAGTCTTCGGTTATCCATCATTATTCAGAAAGCTCCAAAGAAGACAGAAGGCAGAATAAACTAATGTATAAGATTTAAGTCTCCTTTTACATATCTTTCCAGTATGGGAATATAACCAGTTGTATTCCATACATTGTCAGCTGGGCTATTTTCCGCTACTAATCTCTTTAATTCTTGATTAGCTTTGGCTTCATTCCAGGGCCGCAATAAAAATTGGGACATGTTATAAAAATTCTTGGGGCCCCCCCATGCTGCCCCCCTGGTTCTAACAGTCATGTTGTATTCAACATGCAGATACATATATACTTTTGTGAAAAATTCCTAATGGATTCCCAGCAGCTCAAATTTTATCTTAGGCATTTGCACATTTATCTGAGCTTTTTGGGAGTTTCTTAAACATTTCAGTTTCTGTGGAATGTTACAGTTCAGTGACAGCTTTAACTTATATTGTAACACCCTACCTATTCCTTGAGCCCCCCCCCAAAAAAAAAAACAAAAAACAAGAACTATAAATTATTCATCTGTATCCTCCTGCTTTAAAACAACATTTTGGGGGCTCTCTGTTAATAAACACCTTACCCTATTTTAGGTATGTTAAACCATTGCTCTGCGTTTATAACAAACAATACATTTGAAACAGCATAAACAGGGTATGAAAATGTGTTTTTCTCTTCAATTTGGCCATACATGGAATCCAATTATTTTGCCTGGCAAAATCAAGCTGGTCCCCTTGTCGAGTCTCTAGCTAAACAATCAGATCACACAGCCTGTTTCAAACATACTTGGAGAGAGTCATATCCAGTACCATTTCCAGCCTATGTAATCAATATCTCATTGGGCCCTGATCATATGTGTTTCTGGAAAGCCCTTGCTTTGGCCCTATATACAGATCAGTAAACTGCCAGATTAGTCACAGGTGGTTTAGTTAGTAGCCAATACTATTACTAATATATTACTAATACTATACTACTATACTGATTATTTTCTTGCTTTCCTGTAGTGAACTCATATGTACTTAAACTTTGCAGAAGTATATATATAAAATATTTTAAAATGTATTTGCATATTTAATGTTATTTATTTATTTAACACAGCCACTTTTCACAGTGGTGCTAAAGGCAACATTTAAAGGTTTAATTGTTCCCTGAGAAAGGTGAATGGTTGCTGATTTATTTAGAATTTCTTCCTCTGGTTACATGAGGACTGGAGGAAATCTGTGTCATGTCACCAGGTGTCATGTCACAGGCTAAGCATCATCTGTCAGGGTCCAGCTAAGGACACTGCAGGAAAAGGGGCCAGCTTGATTAAGGATTCTGCTAATGAACGCCAAAATCCCTTAGACGTATTATATATCTACAAGGCAGCTGATTTTACATATAAATCTAGTTTTACAATCATTTACAGTGAAACGATACAGCACAGCATTTTCTTTCAAATAAAAAAAAACAGAAGGATTATTGCTTTCAAAGCAGTGCCATGTTCTATTTTCTATTATTAGCCATATTTAAAACCCTTATTTTACACTGTTTTCTTTACGGTGTAATTCATGTAAGTCAATGGGAAGAATCAGGGAGCAAATAAACTCTTGTGGTAAAAAAAACAGTATAAAAAAGTGGCAGTGGAGGTGCTGTTTTTTACCCTGAAATAAAAAAATGAATACTCCTTGTTTTAATCAATTGCAGAATTTATATTACCTGATGATACCTAGTAATCCCAGTTTGGTAAATAGTCCTCAACATGTCCTCAACATAACGCCAACATGAGGATGGCTTTAGATCCTGGGTATGGCTGTGCCAGGCTACAATGTGATTCAACATAGCTTAGAATTTCCTAGTGCTCTGTCTCATTAAATGTCTACCCAGTTTTTGAAGGCAAGCAGCCACGAAGATAGCTGGGAAATGAGAACCTACAGAACCCAAACTGGTTATCAATCTGAAATCACAGAACGCTAGATGCCCAACTTTGATGTTATGTGTTTTTGCAAAAACTTTAAAGACCATTGCTTCACTTTAATAAATGACCTAAGTCATTATCTTATCTTCCTTTTTATATTTCTCCAACCTTTGTATTCTACTTGGCAATTCTCATTAGGATTGCTGCAATGGATGGAATTGTTTCAGACTAGCCAGAATGTTATCGCAGCAGCACACATTCCCCTCCCTATCTCCAATTGAGCATATTCCTGGATTCTTTTAAAGATGACATGAGTACATGTATTATGAAAAGATGAGATGGGTACTTGTATTCTGAATTCCTCTTTTGACAGTCAGAGTTAAACAATGATGGAAATTTAGAAAGACAGTAGCTCTGGAGCAATATGCAGCTTTCTTTCACACTTCTTACTGTCAGACAGCTAATCAAGCAGCTATTCTTTATTAAGGCACAGTAGGTTGTGAAGAGAATGAAAAAGCAGTAAGGTGCAAGCATAATACCATGGTGCTTATAATTCTTACAAGAATAAAATGCACAAGCATTTTCTGCTGGGGAGGCGCCTAAGCTATAGTTTTTTTGTGTAACTGGATCCCCCACAAAAGTATTGACAAAGTAGTAAAATAACCAAAACTGATCTGCATATACACATTTGGGCACAGCTGACAAACAGAGGTTACTACAAGCAGTGCTGGACCAAGCACAATCACAAGGGCCCAGACTAGGGGTAGTCAAAAAAAGAATCATGTGCCTAGGGCACAACAGGCACGGTCGGACTGGAAAAAAATCCCGGTGGGCCCCGGCGGCCCAGACCCGACCCTTGCCGGCGATCCCCCTCCCGAACACTCCTCCCCTGACGCGTCAAATTTATGCGCTCGGGGGAGGACGTCGGGTAGGGGCCCTGCAAGGGGGGTTAAGGGGGCCCCTACGGGGAGGGGATTTGAGGACGCGGCTGAGTGCACCTACAGGGCCCCTGGGACGGGAGCCCCGGTGGGCCCTTCACATCCCAGTCCGACCCTGACAACAGGGGGCCTACCCCAATTCTGGTCCTTCTTCTGTCCTTGCAAATCTTAACACCTATAGAAATTAATCAGCACTTAGCATTACCTGATCTCCTTTATAAAATAAGACATATTATTGGTTGCCATGAGTAACTGCACCTGGGCAAACTTGTTATTATTATTATTAACATTTATGTATAAAGCGCCAACATATTCTGCAGCGCTGTACAATTAGTGGATTTCATACATTGGACATACAGAGTAACATATAAAGCAATCAATAACCGATACAAGAGGTGAAGAGAGCCCTGCCCAAAAGAGCTTACAATCTACAAGGAGAAAGGGTTGAGACACAAGGTGTGCCTTTTATTACATTGCAATGAATGGAAATTTCTGCATGCCCTTTAAAAAGCTAAAAATATATGGTTCATAAGCTGATATTTTCAAAGACGCTGGGCTACTCAGCATTTTGCATTTGTATTAAATTGTAGAAAACAACAGTAAGTATATAGCTAGAACTGCTAATTATAATGCTTCAGAGATTGCCTTTAGGAGCAGGTGAAATGAGGTTCTGTGATCCTACCAACAATTTTGGCCTTCATCCTAAAACAAGAATTTTAAGGGCTACAAATTAGCAAGCCTAAGAAGACCATACTCACCACTTTGAAGATAATTACTTTTGATCTAAGTGCCCCCAGTTTACCACTAAAGCCCAGATGGGGCACAGATTAAACTGGAATACAATCTGTCTGGTTTTCTCTTGATCTTACATAACCTTCTAACACATAGTAGAGAGCAGATAGTATCTGAGCCCGTGATGCTTAACTGAGGATATACAGTACCTGTGCCCAGTACTAACACTTATTACAGGGTGTGATATGTACAGCCAGTGTGTGGGTAGAGAAGTGTTAAAGCTAACCCTTTCTGCACATTGTGGCACTCAGTGGAATATTAATAATATGCCAAAAACCCTGTACATGAGTGCACCAGTTGCACAGCTGATGTAATTGTGGGCCCTGCTGTAAATCTGCACATAACTCTTTCAACTACTTCTAAAGTGGTTGAAGATGTATATGCACAATGAGAAAATGTACAGTAAAGCTGCATGTTTTTCAAAATCTTAAAAATATGACTTATGCAATTTCTAGCATTTTAAAATGAATATTCATTGTTTGTGATGCCCGTCTGCATTCAATAGCACACATACTAAACTTGCCTGTCTATCTCCTTGTATCATGAACCAAAATAATGTACCTGGGGCAGAGTACCCTTGTCTAGAATATGTACTGTACATCCCTAAATAAAACTGGTGGAGTGCCATAGGAGCAGGGACTGAATAATAACAGTACAAAAATGCATTTAATTGCAATGTTATTGCAAACAGCAAAATGGCTAAAAATGGCTAAAAAAACTTGTGCTGGAAAACTTTCCATTGGTTTCTCTTTGTATCCAAATATAGATGCCCCTCTTGAACAATATGTTATTAAAATTCAAACACAACACCCTGATGTTTGTCTTACTCGGTTTAAATTGCAATTACTTCCCAAGCATCTTTATCCAATTCAGTGTTCTCATTGGACACAAGTCAAGCACCAAGTTTACTCGGCACGATAGCATCAAGCAATGACCGCCACTTCTCAAGTTCCAAACAGGCTGCACAGAGTATCCAAGCTGGCAAAAGATTTTACATGTATAATTGTCTTTTTTTATTTCAAATTGCATCTGCAGTCATTGAAATATAAAAATGCTATTTGTCGTTTGTCTATTAAAAAGTCAAAATTGTCATAAAGCAGATATCTATCCAGAAATAAGTCTTCAGATGTTGTGTGTGTATATATATATATATATATATATATATATATATATATATATATATATATAAAATTACAAGAGCCATAAATACCCTGTAAATTATATAATTGTAAACAGTGCTTTGTGATGTCATCAGTTATAATCCGTTCCTTGTAATATAATTTCTGTCACATGACTAAGAAAACTTTGGGTAATTTAATAAGGTACCCAGGCCTGGACTGGCAATCTGAATTTTGGCTTCTGCAAGACGCCACATACAGTCACTATTTATTGGGCTGGTGGAAGGCTGTTTTGACCTCTTTTGAATCCAAGTCCAGCCCTGAAAGTACCTCCTGTTCTAAACTATGAGGATATTAGATATCACCTCGGAGTTCCATGACCTGTATAAAACCTGTATCACTGGGAGTCTTTGATGGCTTATTTACTATAAACAGTATATATAATACTGTTTGAATAGGTCACATGGCATAACTGCATCATAGAAAGCAGAACAATTATATATAATGAGCACCTCATAATCATTACTGTATATTTCTCTGTAGCTAATTAATGTTGGAAAGAAAGCAAAGCTAACTACATTGACTCAGGAAGCAATATGGTATGTCCCCCTGACAGGATGACTGGTTAGTGTACTCTCCCTCTGAGGTTGTGCCATTACCTATAGAGCTAGAGTGCAGAATCTTTGGTTCTGCCTGCACATTCTCCTGTATATAAGATACCCTTCATTATAACAGGGGATCTAGCATAACATATAAAGTCACTGTGACTGTTACTGTAGTTTGCAGGGTATCACTTCTGTTTTAATACAGTCAGCAACTAAACTACAGATGAACAGTTTGATTCGTTTTCTTAACAAAAGGTAAAATATTAACGAAAAGCATTAATTTTTATGAGACAGAAATAGCTGTTCTGGCAATGCTGCAGAAGAAGAAATAGTGTTAGAAATTACCATCTCGCTGTATTTGGGGGTTCATTTACCTTTAATTTGACCCTAGATGGTGTTGCTGTTTATATGACATGACCAAAGCGAAAAATTGTGTTCTAACATAGAAATATTCTTTTATTATCTCCAATAAAATATTCAGTGATAAGCCGATCACTGTCTAAATGCATTTTACATTGGGAAGGTCACATTTTTCTCCTTCTGCCAGATCTTTATCCAGCTTGGACAATCGCTCTGTTCCAGTAAAGCTTTAATAATTCTAGTCCAACAAAGCCTTGCCAAATTGATAGGAAATGTGCAGAGATGCTGGGCTGTTTGTGCAATTGTCCAGCACACTACAGATGATGCACTTAGAAGAGAGACATGCTCAGGCTCAGAGGCGGGGTAGATTTGGGTGGTGAGCAGGACAAGAGGGTTGAAACTAAGTTAAGGACATTCTGTACTGACAACTACTGAGATGCCAACTTTAAACTGCAGTAAATTGCATACAGGCTTGTGTGCTTACTCACTGTGGCCAGCTTTATACAGTATCTTAATGGAGGAAATGTGTGTGCCAGCAGAAGGCAACCCAAAAAGGGGTTGCTCTTGTTACTTCTTTATAAATTCACACTATAACTGCAAGAAGTAAAATCTGTGGTGTAATGTATGCTATAGTATATAAATAAAATTACTAAGATTGTGAGTAGCAATAATGTATCTGCAAGAAAGGGAAGCAGAATAAAAATTAAAGGAAACATATGCCCTTACTATAAATAGCAGTCACCACAAGGTTTGGAAGGTTCAAGGTTAAGCAACTCCGATTCTCTTTCTAAATATTCCATCCCCAAGAAGTTTATTATTGGGTGCATTCCAGAGATGTTTATAGATCAAAGCTGTCTTTAGGGGTCCCATTTAACAAGAACCAGCCAAAATCAACAAGAATCTCTGCTGTCCTTGGAGGCCTGAAGGGAGGACAAATGTAGAAGGTCGCAGTGTGTCATATATATTAATCTCACTGGGGTCCCCTTCCAGTGATATCAGGATTAATATAGTTCAACCTGGAGCTGTCAGTGGGTGATGGTTGTTGTAACTCAAGTGCCATCACTTGAGAGTTTCCACCATATAATTAGACCCTCTAAAATCTGTTTTGTGGTGGTCCCTTCAGCATATCACCAATGACTAATGCTTTGCCAGTAAATACTGTACATATTTACAGATTCATACTGTTATATATTTCATATATTTCCAGGTACTATTTCACCCAGTGATATGCTGAGCAACATACCATAAATGTGTTGGTAAGTCAAGTGAATTCCTGCTACATTACAGTGATTTCCTTTTTGCTTGTTATCTAATCCTACTTTAATCCAGCTTTGTTGAAGCCGACTCACATCCTTTTCTAGGAGTAAAATTAATTCCATGCAAATTTCCCCAGCAAAATACCAAGCCATGACTTATTGCTTGCTCAAAACAAGCAAATAGTTATGGATTCTGGAGCTTTTTTACATCACCTTCTCCTGAATCACTATCATGACAAACAATAATGAAGCACTTGCTGTGATTCTGTGAGGTAACTGGAAACTGCATTTGCAGTGTAGCTAAAATGGATATAGTCACTGCATGAATCAATGCCATTAATTAAAAGTACTGTACCTATACAGACTGTGCACACCACCCACATTTATATTAATTAGTTGGGTGATGTGTGCCAACTGTTACTGATGAATTTGGGGGGAAAATGCTGCATTGTGGATACAAAAATTACAATTTTTGTCCAAAATTCCCCTTTGCACTACAGTGGCTTGCAAAAGTATTCGGCCCCCTTGAACTTTTCCACATTTTGTCACATTACAGCCACAAACATGAATCAATTTTATTGGAATTCCACGTGAAAGACCAATACAAAGTGGTGTACACGTGAGAAGTGGAAGGAAAATCATACATGATTCCAAACATTTTTTACAAATAAATAACTGCAAAGTGGGGTGTGCAAAATTATTCAGCCCCCTTTGGTCTGAGTGCAGTCAGTTGACCATAGACATTGCCTGATGAGTGCTAATGACTAAATAGAGTGCACCTGTGTGTAATCTAATGTCAGTACAAATACAGCTGCTCTGTGACGGCCTCAGAGGTTGTCTAAGAGAATATTGGGAGCAACAACACCATGAAGTCCAAAAAACACACCAGACAGGTCAGGGATAAAGTTATTGAGAAATTTAAAGCAGGCTTAAGCTACAAAAAGATTTCCAAAGCCTTGAACATCCCACAGAGCACTGTTCAAGCGATCATTCAGAAATGGAAGGAGTATGGCACAACTGTAAACCTACCAAGACAAGGCCGTCCACCTAAACTCACAGGCGGAACAAGGAGAGCGCTGATCAGAAATGCAGCCAAGAGGCCCATGGTGACTCTGGGGGAGCTGCAGAGATCTACAGCTCAGGTGGGGGAATCTGTCCATAGGACAACTATTAGTTGTGCACTGCACAAAGTTGACCTTTATGGAAGAGTGGCAAGAAGAAAGCCATTGTTAACAGAAAACCATAAGAAGTCCAGTTTGCAGTTTGCCACAAGCCATGTGGGGGACACAGCAAACGTGGAAGAAGGTGCTCTGGTCAGATGAGACCAAAATGGAACTTTTTGGCCAAAATGCAAGGCGCTATGTGTGGCGGAAAACTAACACTGCACATCACTCTGAACACACCATCCCCACTGTCAAATATGGTGGTGGCAGCATCATGCTCTGGGGGGGGCTTCTCTTCAGCAGGGACAGGGAAGCTGGTCAGAGTTGATGGGAAGATGGATGGAGCCAAATACAGGGCAATCTTGGAAGAAAACCTCTTGGAGTCTGCAAAAGACTTGAGACTGGGGCGGAGGTTCACCTTCCAGCAGGACAACGACCCTAAACATAAAGCCAGGGCAACAATGGAATGGTTTAAAACAAAACATATCCATGTGTTAGAATGGCCCAGTCACAGTCCAGATCTAAATCCAATGGAGAATCTGCGGCAAGATCTGAAAACTGCTGTTCACAAACGCTGTCCATCTAATCTGACTGAGCTGGAGCTGTTTTGCAAAGAAGAATGGGCAAGGATTTCAGTCTGTAGATGTGCAAAGCTGGTAGAGACATACCCTAAAAGACTGGCAGCTGGAATTGCAGCAAAAGGTGGTTCTACAAAGTATTGACTCAGGGGGCTGAATAATTACGCACACCCCACTTTGCAGTTATTTATTTGTAGAAAATGTTTGTGTATGATTTTCCTTCCACTTCTCACGTGTACACCATTTTGTATTGGTCTTTCACATGGAATTCCAATAAAGTTGATTCATGTTTGTGGCTGTAATGTGACAAAATGTGGAAAAGTTCAAGGGGGCCGAATACTTTTGCAAACCACTGTATGTGCTGTAAATTAGGCTTTCTGTATTCATTGAAAATTGTTTGAATTTGCATGTGTTAGGAATGGCAATGGGGGAGGCAATGGGGTCCGCCTAAGCTTCTTTATTAAGGCACCAATTTGAACAGAAATATGTCATCCCTACGTATGAATAAGTTTTATTTTTTCCACTGCTATATTGATGACATGATTGTCTGGCGTGGTTATATGGCTAAATTCAAAGAGGTGGTGGAGAATGCCTTAGAAAGTCTGGTGAAATTCACCTTTAAGGCACATGATACTCATGTTCAATTTTTTGGACGAAGATGTATCCAAACAGGGTGACTGGTTATTCACTGTTTAGGAAGCCCACAGATGTTCATTATAATAGTTGTCACCTGCAACAGTGAAGAAAACCCTCCCGATCTGTCAGTCTATTATTAGCACTTCTTTAAAACCCATTGCTAATCATCATTTACATATGGGTCACAGGTTTACCTACATTAAGCTCTACTGGCATTGATCATGTATCTTCCTGGATACAAGGTGATGGTAGATCCAAATTATTACTGCAGAGATGGAATTTTTTAGATTAAGGAGCTAAATACATTATCAAGGGTCTGTATGAACACTGCTCATTGTTGTGTTTTCTTACCCAACGATCATTTTAATCTTTAATGTATCCAATTACTCTGATAAGAAACGTTACATGTATCTTAAAGCTAAGTTGGTTGTTTTCCAAAAATTTCTGGTTTTATTGCTTTTTACTGTAGATGATTTTATTAGTGATGAGTGAAATTTTTCGGCAGACATGAATTTGTGGCAAATTTCCATTTTTTGCCATTGGTTGTGTGGCAAAATAATGTGCACAAGGCAAAAAAATGAATTCAACAATTTTTTTTATGCCTCACATTTGAAGTATTTCTCATTTTTTGGCGATGCAAAACGTGACAGATTTGCTCATCACTAGATTTAATGGCTTCTATAATATGGGGAGGCTCTTTCTCTTTGCTGTGGGTGGGTTTTACTTCTGGTGGAGGGTTCACGCCATATAAAAGATTGATCCCCACTTTACACAAGTGCCCCTTCTTGGGAAAGGGGGGAATTTGATCAACTTTTGTTAGTGCAACGGTTAATAGGAACTATGGGGATCTTAGGCTCGAGGACCTTGTCCTTATGCAGAAGGCCCAGACTGACAATCTAGCAAATGCTTTAAGATGCCATAGACAGTCCCTATTTATGGGACTTGGGGCGCTGTTCGGGCCTCTGCATACTTGATATGCCAGGGCCTATTTTGAATACCAGTCCAGGCCTGTTACCTGCTATCCAACTCCAAACCCCAATGTGTTAATGATCCATCTACAAAAACCAGGGAACATATATAACAGGTCCCAAGCAACTACAATCTTGATGGGAAAATACACAGTACTGTATTAGAAGCAAACATGGATATCACAAGCCCAGGAATTTTATGGTTAGCAACAACAAATAGATACAGCAAATAAAAATAGACATTAAGAACATTAAGAAAAGAGTGCTGCAGACAATAACTGAACTACTGGCACAAAGATCAATGCACAATATAAAGAGTTTGCCCTCACTGCATAAGAGAAACAAACCAGTTTCTCAACTGCCTTCAGATTCTTCAATTGCCTTCAGATTCAGCTCCATATTTCTTGAAATACTTGGGACTACAAGGAACCTATGTACCTGGATGGTACAGCCCCCAGAAACACCTCCTTTTCCACTGAGAACCTGCTGGACCAGATAACCCTAGGGGCAATTGTCAATGAGTAGAAAAATGTTTAACCTTACAAAGCAAGACACATTAGAACCTAAATGCTTTTTCACAATGGACCAAAAGATAAACAAATAAAGAAACTCCATATTTAAAATCTATATGGGAGACTACAACCAATGACTACATGTGCTTCAAGGCACAACAATGTAAAGAGATAGAAATGTTGAGTATAAGCAAAGTAGGGTAAAAACATTTGGCTTCTAAGCTTAAAGAAAATGAAAAGTTTCAAGGGACCGCACTACAGAGTAAAAGAAACACAACTCACAGTCCATCAGTCGAGCAACTAAAGCTTTCTGTGCCTCCCCAATCTTAAATTAAAATCAAATTAGCTTAAAATATCTTTATTTCTTCCCCACGAGACCTCACCCAGAGTAGATGAATAATTATGATCTATTGTACAATGTCATACAATCATTTTACATTCTGCTTTCTCAATGCCTGGGGCTTGAAAAACCAGCACAAAAGTTCCTAAAATTTTTATTAACTTCATAAACAACATGCAGATGTCAGCCTGATCCTATAAATAGACTTTCAAATAATCTCTAAGCCTGCCCTCCCCTACCAGTACCATTATATAACTGTTTTAAAAAATTAGTCGAAACAATAATGCCAAAAGGGTAGCGATATTAAAGGGGAACTGTCACAGAAATGTAATATAAGTCTTATCTCACTGAAATAAGAAACTTTCTAAAAAAATTAATTCTGTATTGTTCATAAAATAATGAAGTTACTTTTCACTATCCCTCTCTCGGCAATAAGTGCACAACCATGTACTTGTTTAAGGCTAAACAGATTTTTGGCATCACATTGTTGATATATTGACCTCATTTGGCGATGGAAACCTTAAGAAGGAATTTCAACCTAGTGTTATGTCCCTTAATAGATCAACTAAATGACATGCTAAAATCACTTAAAGGAGAAGGAAAGTCATTTTGGCATTTTACTGCCAGTAGATTGGCCACATTAGTGCCACCTAGAACGCTATATTTCTTCTGCAGAAAGCTTTACTATAGTAAAGAGCCCTAGAAGCTCCCTCTGATAGCAGCTGCCATTTTAGCTTGGTTTTGGTAGCTTCCTGCTGCAGTTATAGCCGTTGGGAGCTCAGATCACCCATTCCTAAGTGAGTTCTTATGCATTCTTATGGGAGGGGAGAGGGAGAGAACTGAGCAGACTCAAGCCCCAAACCTGAAGGAGCCCTAAAAGAGAGGAAGTCTGATACCAAAGAACATGTTCCCAATAAAGGAGACAAGAAATCCTGTGTTTCTTTTGATAGATGGCTTAATGCAGCGTTTCTGTGAGTGCTTATGGCTGTACTTACATAGACCTTTCTGATAAAGCTTACTTAATTTTTACCTTTCCTTCTCCTTTAAGGATTTTGACACGAAAATTCATAGTTGCAGCCAAAAAAAAGTCTCAAAATAGGCGCAGCCGCGTCAAAATGGACACGGTTGCATCAAAATAGGCGTGGTCACGTTAAAAAGTTATGCGTTTCACAAATTTTTCGTTGAAATGGGACAGATTCACTCATCACTATTAAGGATACATGGATTACCATTGAACAACACTTGTTAAAATCATTAAAGGAAAAGTAGCACTAAAAAAATTTAAGTAAAAAATCTATTCTACCCTGCCCCAATAATTGCCCTATCCTGCAAACCATTTATTATTTTGAATGCTGTAGTACAAAATACCTGTTAAAACTTGGCTTCCGGTCATTTGAAGAAAGGCGATACGGCGATGCAGGGGAAGTTTCAGGGGAAGCGTCCACTATGCGGCGATCGATCCTAGCCTTCTGTATAGGAAGGAGTCAGGCTAGGCTCGATCAATCGATTGTTGCATAGTGGATGCTTCCCCCGATACTTCCCCTGCATCGCCTTTTCCTTTAATGCCATCAGGCTGACTTACTTGTGTAAGTGGACTACAGTAAGACTACTGTTTTCATGGCCAAATAGCCAATATAATTTTTTCACTGTATAAGAGACTGACATCATAAAACAAGACCTGTATAATAAGGCACTCATCACAATACAGCAGTTCCTGTTGGCTAGGAAAATGTAATTTAACAATGAGTGTATTCTCTGCTTGGAACATGAGAATTATCTTTTTGTGCAGTGCATTATATTTAAAGGAGAACTATTTACAAATGAAAGGAGAAGGAGATAGGATCCGTTATCTGGAAACCCGTTATCCAGAAAGCTCCGAATTATGGAAAGGCCATCTCCCATAGACTCCAATTTTTTCCCTTTTTCTCTGTAATAATAAAACAGTACCTGTACTTGATCCCAACTAAGATATAGTTAATCCTTACTGGGGGAAAAACAATCCTATTGGGTTTAATTGATGTTTAAATTATTTTTTAGTAAACTTAAAGCATGGAAATCCAAACTACAGAAAGATCTCTTATCTGGAAGACCCCAGGTCCCGAGCATTCTGAAAAACGGATTCCATACCTGTAATTAAAAAGCACTGCATTGTCTGTACTTTTCAGCAGCGTTTAGGGGGCCTCCAGGTATTCCATTAAATCATAGTTTAAGTTCCATTATAAATTCCAATATTCGCTTATATTCTGGTAAGCAAATATTGTCCAGTGTAAAGGTATTCCAAAAGTTGGTAATGACCGCACTCCTGAATGGTCAAGCCTAGAAGTAAAAACAGTCTAATGTGGTCCAAAACATGATTAGGTAAAACAGGAGAGAGGAGAAGGTGAATGGGAAAACTGTAATAAAATATTGCATATCTACTGCAATTGGTGCAAAGATTCACTGATATTTTGGACTGACAGGCACTGTACAGAGCTAAAGACATGTGTTTATAAGTTATTCTTCTAATCATATCTACCATGTTAAAGATATGATGTGAATGTGCAATGCAGAGTAAAGAGCAGCTGTTGCATTCCTTCTAATTGAAATATGAAAACTATGTTAAAAAAACATTACTTCCATCTACAGTTGCCCAAGACTAAGAGCCTACATTATTATTTGGCAAGGAAAAGCAATTTATTGCAGGCTTGAAAAAAATAGTCAGGTTTTGAAGCCAGAAACAACTTACATGCTTCTCCTTACTTGTATAACTTAGCACTGTCAATTTTTTTTCTACAACAAAAGCCAAAGAAGTCTATTTTTATATGCAATGAACCTTGACAATGAACCAAATATAACACACAAGAGATACGAGATGGGAGTTCTAAGGTCAAAGAGGAAAAACCGCTTCAATGGGCTTCCCGGGAAATTAAGGTTTATAAATTATTAAATCCTGAAGGAAACACATTTTCTGTGTTCCAAAATGTCAGTCTACATTCATTAAAATAATTTATTTTGAATCAAGTTGCCAAGAAAACCATTCACTGAATGTATAGACTTTAGAGTTAATCCAGATGCCGCACACTAATCTGGAAAGACTCTCCAATCCTTACAAAACGTCACATTGGGTCTAACCATCAGTACAAAAAATGCTCGCTTCTGAAAGCTGACACACTATTCGTGCTGAAAATCCACAGTAGCCACAGACTGTCTGATGAAAGAGCAGACCATACTGGAACATAGGAATTCCAGTGTTATAGCCTGCCTGGCAGCCCTGTATGTTTCTGTATAAAAACATTGATTTTGTTCATCCTTATGTGTGTGAGCCAATTATAATCCAGTGCAGAGCTGTCCAACTGGAGGCCCGCAGACCGGGTGTGGATTTTTTTTGGCCTTCAGTCTGTTCAAAGGTTCTATAGACATTACTATATGATATCATCATTTTAATTTAATCCGGCCCTCCATCATGCAGTATGGGATATAATTGGCCCACCACATGTAAGTTGGGCAACACTGCTCTAATGCAGTCATGTGAGCACACCCATACAAGTCTCTCTCTGGCTTTTAAAGTAGGGTCATACTCCTTAACGGGGCTATGTTTCTATATAGGTACTGTAAGATGCTCTATCTATCAGTGTGCCGGTCCCTGGCTATAGACACGCCAGTGGTTGCATCAGTGCACATCCTGATGCTCGGCTTGCATTCTGATGCACAGGCCGCTACAGTGTGATGTCACTTTGGCACTGAAACTGAATTTAAAAGGCCTTTTCTAACTGCATTTATTGCCCAAGTTGGCTCTGCAACTCTACAGTCCTGCTTTAATCTGGCCATACATGTAAAGATTTTTAAAAGATCTTTTCATTATCGTAGGACCAAGCTTATCCTAAAACGATCATTTAAAAGTATGATTTGTCCATCAATGAAAACGACCATTTTGAACAACTAGTTGAAGCTATGAAAACGATCTGCTTGTTCCTGCAAACAGTTGGACAACAGGCAAATTTCTTTAGCAATAATTTTTAAACCTGCCTGAATGTTTTTTTGACTACAGTCAGATGAAAAATCTTTGGATGTGCAATCGTTCGGTACAGATTTATCGTAACACACTAAAATTGGTCGTTAGGGAGAGAAAATCTTAACATATATGGCCAGCTTAAAGGGACAGTAACACCAAAGAATGAAAGTGTATAAAAGTAATTACTATATAATGTAATGCTGCCCTGCACTGGTACAACTGGTGTGTTTTCCTTAGAAAGACTACTATAGTTTATATAATAAAGCTTCTGTGTAGCCACGGGGGCAGCCATTTACAGGAGAAAAGGCACAGGTTACTTAGCAGATAACAGATAAAACCCCATAATATTCTATAAAGCTTATCTGTTATCTGCTATGTGCCTGTGCCTTGTCTCCTTTTTCCCATCTTCAATGGCTGCCCCCGTGTTGACATAGCAGCTCATTTATATAAACTATAGTAGGGTTTCTGTTGCAAACTTACCAGTTTTACCAGCGCAGAGCAACTATACATTATATTTTAATTACTTTAAAACACTTTAATTTTTTGGTGTTACTGTTCCTTTAAGCCTTTGTTGCTGTTTCCTCCTGCTTTTTTACTTTGTGCCTGCTCTGACTCCTTGCCTGCCTTGACCACAATTCTGTTTAACTCTGCCATGTTCTGGTTCTCCCTGTCAGTCCACAGCATAATGTTCTGTGGCCCCAAAAGGGTATATATGAAGACCGATTCTGGCAAGGTTCTCTTGCTCAGCAAAGGGTGCAATCTCCTAAGCAGTCCCAAGGATCCTGCCTCACAGAATGTGACAGGCACCTCAGGAGAGGCCTTAGGTTTTTTTTTTAGCTATTGGTACATGCATATGCAAGAGTAGAGGGCGGGCTTAGATACCTTTGCCAGGATTGGGGACTAGATGCAGGTTGCAAAAAAATGTCTATGCACCCCCAAACTGCCCAAAGGCTGCATGGAATTCTTTATATGATCATCACTTTAAGAAACTCTAAGCCATTTACATGTGGTAATGTAGAAAATCAGCCCACTATGTGGAAACAGTTATATGGTTCTGCCCTAGGATATCTACTACTTAGTAAAACCATGAAGACCACTTCCCCTGGATATTTATCCGGTACAGTAACCAAGGCCTCAAAGCCTCTTTATTATTGTGGTTTCTAGCAACTCACCCGTCAGCACTTTGAACGACAGTTTTGGGCACCCTTTTATATTGCATTTAGTGCATTAAGAAATAAAGCTCTTCATATTTCAGCATATGTTTGATTGTAACCAGTCTCTTGAAATATTTTATTCAGAGAAGTCATTGTTAAAATAACATGGTGTTTGTACCTACATTAATAAAAACTCCAGTAGAGAACTTTCCTTCTCAATTTCCATCCCTTCCACATCTCTCTTCCGCAATTCATCATCTTCTGTCATCACTGAGAATAACACAAACATCTATATTCCTTCTGGCCTGCTGAACTAAATGCCTTCCTACCAAGCGATCCACGTGTAGCACCAACACATATGTCTCTGTAACTCCCTCCCTGTAGCAGCCACATCTGCAACACAGGGGCTAAGCAATTCTATCTCAGTGGGGAAAAGCAAGGCACGGTTCAGGGTACTAGCACCTTTTGTATATTTTTAAAAAATTATACTTTTACAATTCATTGGTAAAAACAAATGTAAATAAGGGCAGACTTTTACCTAGCAACATATAAACTGTGCAGAATTCAATGCTTTAAGTACTTAATCAGGGAGAAAACAATGTAAAACAAATAACACTCATTGCTTTCTACAGTTCTATAGAATATGACACTTATTGCTAATAAATGATTTATGTGTATAGGGCAGAGTTACTCAAACATTTCTCTTTTTTTCTTAAAAAAATTTGAACTCGTTTCAACAAATATTTAATGTATAATGTAAACATTGTTATGAGACAATGTGCCATCAGTCTTTATCTTATTTATTTTTTGTGGCTTTTGAATGATTTAGCTTTTTTGTTCAGCAGCTCTTTAGTTTGGGATATGTGTAAGTATCCCATTACTAGGGTCCCGTTTACCCTAGCAACCAGGAAGTTGTATGAATAAAAAACCTGAACAGAATTGAAAGATAAATAATAAATAGAAAGATTAGTAATACTTATAATGAAATTGTGTCCTCGAACAGCAATAGTTTTTTGGACCCCCATTTAAAAACTGAAGAGAATCAAAAGAAAAGGGCAAATAATTAGAAAATTAATTATAAATGAAAGCCAACTGAAAAGTTGCTAAGAAGAGGCCATTCTACAACATACTAAAAGTTTAATGTGAAGTACCCCTTTAATATAGTTTGTAACTGACAAATCCTCCCCTTTATGTAGCCTTCTTAGGGCCACTAACCATATTTACCATTCATAGTTAAATAAAGAAAATATTGCCACTTTCTATATATGCTTCATTTTGTACATATTTTGCTCGTGTGTATGTGTATATATCAATCACACTGCAAAAACAAATGCACATTCACAAACAGTAGCTTTTGGCAGAGAGCCCAGAAATCTTCACCTGCACTTAGATACACTGTTTCTCACATTTAATTAAATAAGTGGGCTTTTACCTGAGAGCCCAGACAATTAACAAGCCACGCCTACACTGAGATACAATTGTAACTAATAAGGTAAACAGGTCTCTTGGGGGAACTGAGACTTGCAGCTTAAAGGGCAATTTCAGCTTTTTTAACAAAACTGTAATAACACATAAAACAAGACCCCGAAACCCCCAGAAATGTGTTTAAATAACCTGCCAAATTTAGTCAAATAGGAGTGGTATTTAGGGGGTGTGGGTCAGATTTCTGTTAGATTCTGCAAGATATTTTGCAAAGTATTTAATTTAGAGGAGGCACTTTATCTGTCTTATTGTTTTGTGCCACGTGTGTATACCTATTTTCTTTTATATTCGCTTCTTCTCTAAAGGTTTCTCTATTTCTTCAAAATATCCTGAAAGGCATGATCTGACATCACTGAGGGTACGGCCAGCTATATGGGACAAAACTTGCTACCCATGGTAGGGACACCTCCCAATGTTTCCTCGTTGTCTCCATAGACTTTTTCAGTGTATGCATTTGCCTTTGCTAATTACTATTCAGCAATTACATTTAAAGGGTATATTAGGCCATTCTAATTTATCGGTGCACTTAGAATCTAATTACCTACTTTGCAAGGACCAAACAAGGAGTGGCTTCGATTTCACTGTTTAGCTCAGGAAACAATGAAAATGAAAACCAGAAATGTTTTTTTCATTAAAACAGTCTTCAAAAATTGCACAAACCCTATTTACTGCACTCGTGTTGAACATGGGGTTATGGTGCCCTTTTGTCTCTCTTCTTCTCATAATTAAGACAATTCAAAAGTTTTAAATGCAGATTGCAGTTATAGCAGGGGGCAATAAAGAGTTGTGTGTCATTTTGGGACAATATCATATTATGCACAGTATTTTGATTTAAAAAGCAGACAAAATAAATAATCTATATTAAAGTGATACTGACACCAGAAATTAAACCTTTTTTACATCATAACATTGTCTTTGCATGACCTTCATTTTTGCCATAAAAGTATTTGCCCAATTTATATTACCTGTCTGATCCCCCATGTTCCCCTATAAGGGGGCTGCCATATTTGTCCAGCAGGAGGCCGTTAGCATTAGAAGCTATAACTGACAGGCTGAGAAGGGACAGTCAGGTTAGCAAAACAGTCAGGTTTAGGAACTTCAAGTAAAAATTATTTACAAAAGCAAATCTCTCAGCGAAAATCAATCAACACGACCTATAGGCAACTTTTTATGTACATTCATATTTTGAGGAGTCGTTTTTTAGTGTCAGTATCACTTTAAAGACTATTAACTTAACAGGATTATTTGAGCACACTAGGTTATGAGCAGCACCAGCGGAGGGATGCAGTTTGGCCTCTGATGCCAAAGCACTTTGCCCCAGAACAAGATTTTTACAGTATGTCTAAACTGAAAAACTGCCATCTGTGCACCTTGGTGGAGTAAAGAGAGGCACTTTAGGCTCAGTCTCAGAGATCAATAGCATTTGGCCTGTTGGTTCAGACCATGGACTGACCAGGGCCATTAATAGAGGAAGGAAGAAGAGGCACATGCCTAGGGCACAACAGTAGGGGATACTAGGCAGTTACCTCTTCTCTCTTCCTACCACTAGTCTGGGCCTTCAAGTCCTGCACATGCTGCTCATTGCCATCCACTCAGTTGCTTGTAACTCCTGCTCCCAGGGGTGTATTTAGGTGCCGCCCTAGGCTACTACAGAGCATCCTGAGACACCCCCCCCCCCCCCCCCCAGCTCTATCGACAGATTTTGCCGGATTTCCTATGGCTTTTACTATGGAAATCTGCAGCAGAGGCTGGGGGCATTCTTTTTTGGGGGGGGAAAAAAAGAAAATACATGCACCCAAGGCCGCCCCCCTAAGGTGCTCTAGGTACCACCCCTCGGGTGCCCCATTATTAATACGGCCCTGTCTGTCCCCATTCTGATAATCACCATGTGTTTGCCTGGGGGGGGGGCGGGGGGGAGTGGCCCAGGACTGGGACTAACATCAGATGGGACAAGGGTCAAAAAGTTGCCACTGCTCATCTATCCATGACATTGAATAAACACTGATCTGTCTACTGCATGAAATAAAGTAAAGCAAATCTCCAAATGTCTGCTATGGGTAACTGCACTAGGGCAAAATTACCCCGTGTTACCAAATAAGATACTTTCTCTTTATACTAATAATAGACTCTCCCATAAATTAAAGATAAAAGTTCACTGTTATTATAAATACAGTAAAATCTAAATTATTCCCTACAAATAGCCTTGCCCTAAGGTCAGAACAGGGTATTGTATGCAGATGAGACCATAGGGCTACTACTACATGGGGATATTTCTCAACCTGTGGATAGACACACACTGAGAACCAGCCCCAGATTAAATCAGTTTATCTGTGTGACTGCACGCGGAGCCACATAGTGTATAGCGCACATAGCACACAGGACACATAGGGGCACATTTACTAATCCACGAACGCTTCGAATGCGCCCAAATGCGTTTTTTTTCGTAATGATCGGTATTTTTGCGAATTTTTTGTCACCGTCGCGTATTTTTCGTATCTTGCACGTATTTTTCACAACTTTTTGGTATTGTTGCGCCGAGTACGAAAGTTTCGGATTCATTCAAGCTTCGGTATCGTGACTTTCCTTGGGCCAGGTTGAAGCTGCAGAGTGCCATTTATTCCTATGGGAGGCTTCCAAAATCATGCAAAGTCGTAAACGTTTTCCCCACCGTTTACGATCGTTCAATACGAAAAAGTCGCGAAAAATCCGAAACGTTGCGACGGCGACGAAAAAGTCACGATATTTTCGTTTCCAATCCGAATTTTTCCTATTCAGGATTCGAATTCGTGTTTTGGTAAATCTGCCCCATAGTGTTTACTGTTTGATAAAAATAGCATTTTTTTTAAAAAAACTTTTATATCTCATGCAGTGTGGTAAAGAAAACATCGAAAAGATTAAAATAACAGGATAACAGACTAGAAAAGAAGCTTCAGCAATCTGTGTAAAAAGCAATATAGCTGGCAATTTGGTAATTATTGGTCAGGTTGCCCCGCCATCACTCACTGCTTGGGACCTTAGGAGGACAGGCCATTCTGCAGTCACATTTCACAGTCCATCTGTCAATACTAAAAATGTAGTTTACCATATTGACTATGGGAGATCATCAGACACAGAGACACGTGTGGCCGGATTGGATTGGGCATATTGTTGGACTAAGGGCCAGGCACTCGCACTGCAGAAAAATCAGTCTGCATATGGTCAGATTAAAGGAGAGGTTGAAGAGCAAGTATAAAGAAAATAGACTTAAGCTGGAGAACATCGTTGAATATGTCAATAAATGAGCACTATTAAAATGCAAATACTAAAGCTTTAATGCCCTTGGCGTAGCAGAAGCTAATAAAAGTCTTGTTATATCTGGACGCTCTGCTTCATAGAGCTCAAAAATAAGTACAAGCTCCAGACTCATTTGCAGAAGCATTTAATGGTATGTGAGCTATAGAAATGATGCTGGGAAGCAATGTTTAAATCTACGCTTTGAGGGACCCCAGCAGACCAAAGAAAGATGGTGCAGACGCCAGTCTTTAGGACTGAAACAGTACATTCTGCTGACGTGTAGAAAGCAAATCTACTGAGCTGTAGGTCTTTCTGTAAATAAGAAAAAGCTGTATCTGTAGTTTATGTATGTGATTCCAGAAGCTGCCTGCTGGAATGAAGAAAATGTGTGTTAGAAGGGTTTTATTCTTAGAAATAAATAAACAAAATATTGAACTCTTGGTATAAATTATACACTTGAAATACAAGTGTATACAGTGAAATGGTGCAAAAATGCATTTCTGCCATCAGAAGATTTTCAATTGCCTTTTACATTACATAATTATATATTCCAAATCGATAAATGTAGATGTCAATCATAACTATTCATATTTCAGCCAGGTGAATGCAGTTCTTCTACAATTATTTACATGATCCCATTTCAAGGGGGGGATGTGGAGGGGAGTGACAGTAAATTTAAAGAGGACTTATACACCCCAATAGCTCAATGAATAAGGCATGCTAGGCATACTTTCTATAAGAAATATGTGCATTTTTTTTATTTCTTGTATGGATCAGTGCAGAACAATCACATCTTCTTTAGTTCCATCCATGACAGGCCCAGTGGCAGCCTGTGTGGAGCTATATGAAAAGCATATCAGCAAGAAAATGAATAAATTGCTCTGTACTATGTGCTCCATGTAGCTGATGCCACAAGGGACTGACTCTTGTCCTACAGAAAAACGCTGGGCGAAAATGAGCCGCTGCGCTGGCATCAGCCTCCTTCTTTTCCAGCAACCAGAAGGATTGTGTCTGCCCGGGTGCAGGCAGATGCGATGGATTTTGGCAAAAAAAATGCAAGAGTTTGCATTTCAGAACTGATATCCACCATATCTGCCTGTACCCAAGCAGACACAATGGTTCCGGGTGCAGCCAAGGTAGGAGGCTGGTGCCAATGTAGGGGCTAATTCTCGCCCTGCATTTTTTCCACTGGCCAAGAATTAGCGCCATGTAGCTTCAGCCTCAGAGAAATAGCATTAGGAGGAGAAGCCATATAATCAAATTTACTGTCACATTTATAAACCCCAGGGTGAGTTTCTCCTTATACATAAACCTGATACACAGGCAACAACCGAGTGGAGGAGCTACATTATACAAAGCTCAATATCTTTACAAATGTATCTAATGACTGGAGGTGGGAGGGGAGTTAATAAGGGTAAAAAAACAACGACATGTGGTAACAATAATATGTGGTTTATAATTTTAAAAAAAATAAGGAAATTGGGATTGATTGACTCTTTCATGAATACAGTGTCAGCCTCTTAGCTAGGACTTACCTGGATGCCATGGCAGTGGCTGCAGTATTGGGATCTGTTACTTTCGGATTAATTGTGTAGGCAAGATTATACCATATACAGTAGATTATAGAAGTGCACAAAACAGGAAAAAAAATCTTAGTATTCATTTATATCCCATCTAATTTAGAGCATGAAAATGTGTTTGTGAATGCAAGAATAAGCAGATGATGGGAAACATTTTTCTATTGAGTTTCTTTTTAACAACCACAATGTCACGGCTCCTGCAGAACAATGATCATTTTTATCCTGCGTGAGTGCGCCTTCAACCCAATGGGAACATCAGACACATTTATTGACTGACTAAAATAAAGTGTCATGAGCACAAACTGTACTTCTCTATAATTTACTTGTTATTTGACTGATCACATTAACAAATGCAAGCAACTTATCCCACAGCGTGTTCAGTTCAAGGTTTTTCCTGCCAACCCAGTAAGGTTTAAAGGGGATTATGGCTGCGACAAACACCCAATTTCAAAACACTGCTTCTAACTGCATAGCTGAGCTAATTGTATCACCCTTGGTCAGTTATAATTAATAAATGGATTTCTATTCTGTTTCCCTTATCTGTGTTTATCTTATGATATGAACTTGGAGCCATGAACCTGTTATTCTGATCAGCTTCATTTTACATGTAAGTTCTACATTGTGTTTATACAACACAAGTAATGCTGCACCAGGCAAAGATCAGATTCATAATAGGGGTCATATTCAGAAAATGGGGGGCATATAGTGGTTGGACTGTAACCATTTTGCAAATGTACCTAAGACATCTCAGTGAGATACTGGCAATAAGTGATATATTTGCCTATTAAATCTAGGCACATTTTTAAAGCAAAATATACATTTCTGTTTTACCTGTGTGCTTCTGCGCTTAATGATGTCCGAGCCACATCAGCTGAGAGATGTCAGCACCTTTGTGCCCAGACCAGGAATCCAGTGCAGCTCCAGGTGAGGGTTATAATGACAGCTCCCTGTAACTTGTGTCATGAAAGTTGCCATTTAACAGGCCCACTGATGCCAAAGACATTGCCACTTCCTGTAGTCATCCTGCTGCTGGACACTTTTACCTGTGGAAGGCCCTCCTGCTGTGAGTATTATTAATCCTGATATTCTGGTAAATACTTTGGCCAGTCCCTGACCCAGTTGCTTGTATTCTAGGGATGCACCAAATCGACTGAACCCCAAATCCATCATGAAAGATTTGGCCGAATACCGAACTGAATCATAATTTGTATATACAAATTATTCTACGGAATGGTTACAAAGAGAACCGCACACGTAGCGTGTGGTGAAAATTTTTCAGCTTCCGTGTTTGTGTGTGATTTTAGGGATTCGGATTCTGTTCAGCCAGGATTTGGCTGAATCCGAATCCTGCTGAAAAAGGCAGACTCTTGGCCGAATCCCAAACCAAATCCTGCATTTGGTGCATCCACATTAGATTTTGAGACTATTTGACCCTTTCTGTGCCATTCTGTGGTTTGACCAGTCTGCCTTGCCTTGTTAACCCTGCCTGTGCTTTAATTATGTGTTCCTGTCTGTCAACCACCTCTCTTGGCTGGTCCCATTTCAGATTTCTTCTTGGTCTTTACTAAACCCAGAGCCCCTGGTGGTCCATAGCAGTCCCTGGCTCCAGACAGCATGTTAAAGACTTTTTGCTGCTTTATCACCGAGTCTGTTTATTTTTCAGGATTTTTTCAGCCCAGGGATAAATGGAAACTGGCAACATTCAGCAAGTGGTGAATAACTGTTTCTGAAGTCTACTGAAATTGCACCAGCAATGCTCACCATAGAGAACCAACCAACGTTTCCTATCTGCATATGAATAAGGCCATCAGCTGAAATTAGGGTTGCTACCCGGCTAGTATTTTAGTGACATAGCCAGTAAAGCACCTGCCAAGGCCGGGGCTGGTATTACAGATTTAAGCAATGTAGCTGCTGTCAAATTTGTAATACCCTTAAGATAAGCCCCTGGCTAGTCCTTGATCCACCCCAATCCACACCAAACTTACATTTTTTTCTTCTCAATCGCTCTACATCCTCCTTCCCTCTGGCTATCATGCATTGTAGCCCTGCCCCTTTGCATCATAGTTCCACCCCTTTCACATCCCCTTTTTGTTCCTGCCCCCCCAACCCCAGAAAGGTGGCAAGTGAGGTCACACTGGATTTTAATCAGTCTACTGCAAATAATAACAACAAAGGAATGATCTGATTGGTTGCTATGGGTACATTGTACATTGGTACAATTTAGCACAAATGTCAATAAAAAAGCCCCATTATCTAAGGTCGAAGACAGATGGGGCGATTAGTCGCTGCGATTTTTCTAATCCAGTTGTGGCAACTAATTACTAAACGTAGCCGCAACTGTGTTTTTAGTCACCATTACTGGGACTCTCTTAAAAGTCATGGTGACTAATTACCCCATCTTCTTGGTCTGTGCCCTGATTTTCTAAGTATCTCAAAAACATACTGATCAAATATACCTCCTTGCCTTCACCAAAGTTATGATACCAGTAAATAGATGGCTCATTTTTGAGCACCACAAAGAACTGTCCAACGCTTAACTTTGGGGAAGATAAACTAAAATTGTACATTAGTAAGAGTAATCATGGGGCCCTTTATACTTTTTATCCCCAGGGCAGTGTGGGAATTACCCAAGCTATTTAAAATGTTTCTGCATATAAATATTTTGTGTGTGGGCAGTACAACAAAATACAAAGTAGAAAGCAGAAACTTGGACTATAACTACAGTTATCCCTTCAAACGCTATGTGCAATAAACAGCAAGCAAACACAAATGATGAGAAGAACTCTATGTCCTTTTTATAATATAAAACATTTTTTTTTTTTGCATTTTAGGGATGGCAGAGAGAACATTTGTATTGAGTCCAAAACCTCAGAAGCCATAAAATAAGTAGGGGGTAACTAGAGACACCAGACTGGGTCACATTAACAGCAGGGTGGCTCCAGGTCCCTTTGGTGATAGAAGTCTCAGAATACAGGACCAAGGGACAGGGTCACCACGTTTATTATGAAAATAATTTGCTTTTGTGCCAGGGTTTGAAATCAGTGTCCCCAATGTTACCCAGTACATAAGCAGGGACAGTTCTGCCCCTGTGCACCCTGAGATGTTCTACCCACTGTTACTGTAACACCTTCCCCCAGGGGGGTACATTTGTGCCAGGCCCCATGGAAATCAGCTTGGAAAGGGGGACCCGGTCGCTTCGCCAATATTTACGCAAATTGCGTAATTTTCATATAATGTTATGTTAAAACTTACGCAATTTACATATACTTATGTAAGAAACTGACGTAACTTGCCTAGAATCTTAGGAAACTTGCGTACAAGTAAAAGAAAACGCAGAGAAGGGACAGACAGGGACAAACTCCACTGACCAGCAATGAATTAAACAACGTAAGGTAAATTCTATATCCCTAATGAATTAACTGACTTATTAGCACATTTATTATTCATTTTAATTATTTATATAAACTGCTTATTATAGTGAAACATCAGCTGTTTATATTGGGAGCTATTTACTGAATTATATCAGCGTCTCCTATATAAAATTTCAGCAGGGGAATGACTGGTCATTGGGCCCCACAACAACATCATTGGGCCCCTCGCTTACGCAATTTACGTAACTTGTGCAAAAACTTTACTTCACTTTCAAAGAAACTAACGTAGCTTACGTATAAATTCCACTGACCCCCCAATTGAAAGACTGACTTATTAGCTCTATATTTTTACTATTTTTATGAGCTACTACTGACTAGTTATTGGGGCCCTAAATCTATGCAGTTTACATAACTTATGCAAAAACTTCCATCAAGCAATGACAGGGCAGCAATGACAGGGGTGTGGGCAAATTTTTGGTACTGTGAGCTTGTGTTCCTGGGGCCCCATATAAATAATGTTTCTGCTGGCGGCCCTGCCTACAGGGGCACTGCTAGTTTAGACAGCACAATTGCACTGTCTGCACTAAAAGATCTGAGTTTATGCTTTAGAAAATGGAATTTGGGCTTTTAAAGATACCAGGAGTGGCTAACCTGTGCGACACTCCCACATGAGGCAAGAATCTCAGTTTGGCTGATGGCAGGAGCACCCCCCATATGTAAGTGTTTCTGGAGAGCGCACCTTTCCTAAGAAAAGACCACCACTATATTATTCAGCTCCAGGTCCCCTAAGCCCATGATACAGCCCTACCTGCAAGATGTTGGTGAACTGCAAGTACCAAAAGTCCATCAACAACTGAAGATTATTGTTGTTCCATACAAGCTGGTGTATGTGTGAGTCTCCAGCCTTTTTGCATTGTCGTTACCCCTATTTCTCCCTAAGTCTGTAGGGGCAATTCAAAAATATGGTGTAATTTTAGTTAGAGCCCATAGCAAGCAATTAATATTTTTCTGTATTTATATAACTCTGGCATGTTTACATGGCACTTTACAGAGATTACACATCATTCACCTCAGTCCCTGCCCCAGTGGAGCTTGCAATCTAATTCGCATTCACACACATTATGGTCAGTTTTATCAGGAGCCATTGGACCAAGGCTGAGGAGGGAGACAGCATATCTGATGCAAATCTTGCCTGTACAGCTAAGAACCCCCATGTCTGACACCTGTATTAGTTCTACTTGCCTCTGGGATGGAAATGATATTGTGAACTCTCACTGTGCCTGAGAAATCACAGCTTTATGTAAAATATCATGTTGGAATAAATTAGACACCACCTGCTGAGGCATCTGATTGTGAGCAGCAAATGAAAAATGTACAAGTGGGAATGGGTAATTTATAGTTTTATATCAGTGCCAGTTTGCGCCACTTTTCCTTTGTAACATATTGCACCCTTGCTTGCTTTGCATTTAGTTCAGTGGAACCGTACTCTTGTTTATATGCTGGATTTCTCTTCCAATTGTTTAAACTTAAATAAACAGTAATTATGTAAGCTGTGCCCTCATTGTATTTATTACTTTTATATAGTGCTGACAGATTCCAAAGATACATTGTGGTAGGCATAAAGGTGACCGAACTATAAGAAATTCATCACAAAGATGAATGTTTTTGTACAGTGAAGGGCATTACTGATTATTATACAAGGTATAAAGAATAAAAGGTTTCTTTATAGGAAAGAGCCTTATTAGCAATACATTTGGCCTGGAGGTTGCACATCTTTTCATTTATAATGTGAATCATCCTATATCAATTGTGCACTACACTAGCATCTGAGGGGCAGTGAACCTTTACCCCCTCACTGAGTCCAAGCCTAATAGGGTTACGGCACAGTACTGGCTGCCCTTCTGACAGATGGCAATCTGCTGCCTTAATTGCCCAAGAATTTGACTGCCTGTATGCAGCTTCTGAACAGTGCACTGAGATTTGAGCAATATTGATTGCTGCTAAATTGAAAATGATGCCAGCTATCCAGCAGTACAACCTAAAAATGCTAAGGGCTTGGCAGCGGGTGGCAAGGGAGGGGAGGGCCAGTCCTCAAAACATTTTGGCTGAGGAGACAGGTTAAATGAATCTTACTGGAAGAGGGATCACTAACGCCTCTCGTGTGTACAATTAAAGACAAAAATGTGGGTAATTCTCATCCCATTAGTAAGAGAAAGGCAAAATAATATATTCTGTGCTCAAAAAAACTAAACTATCCTAAAAAAGCAGAGGTATATGTGTCTATATTTGTATTTATATAGCACTGTACATTAGTGATACCTAGGCTGTTGCTCTACTGACCACACACACCCCTTCATGACCTGTGCCCAACCTGACCAATCCAGCATTTGATGTCAGTGATAGGGGTACTATAGGTGCAAACATCACAAGAAGAAAATATCCCTTGTGACATTACTGTAAGGATTGGGACATGTGCTGTAATGTCACAAAGCGGGCAAAAAACGTTTAAAAACCCCAGCCCACCACCAGCATGTGTCTTCCATATTGGTTGAACCCAGGTTTTTGTAGACCTATGAACCAATACTGTACAAAAAAGAGGGGGAACAATACAGTAACAGACCATAAATAAATACAATTACATTTAAGATCAGTCTAAGTACATTTACATCAGTCTAAGTACTACACAGCAGGACAAAACCAAGTCATTACAGAAGGGGGAAGGAGTTAAACTCTGCTCCTTATCCCTAACATTAGTATAGGTTAGCCTAGTAACGGGGAAGATATGTGAAGGAAACCCGGCCAACAGCTACCTCTAGTGGCCACACAGGCTATTACTCCGAGAGGAATCTTTCCTGCAACAGGTTGCATTCGCTTAGCGAGTGACACTTCCAGGGGACGCGCCCTGCTGCGGTCAGTAAGTACCAAGGGCTTCGCACCTGGCAGCTGCCAAAAACACATGGCACTCAGCACGGAACTGTGTATCGATCCTTGTGCAACATATTATTTCCTTCCCAAACACCCCAAGGCCGGCCGATAAGGGCGCACTGGCAGACGTGCTTGGCAGCAATGTGCAAAAGAAATCCAGAGATAACGAGCGGGACAAGTTGTAGTAGCGCCAGCCCTTATCGCACGTTATGTAACATGTGATTGCAGAGATTCGGGCGCAGCGCTGTCTGTTGCTATCGGCGACTGGGGAAAAAAGCAAACGCAGCGCAGCGTCTTTCTGTCGCCTGCGGCGCCACCATATAAAAAGTTGCCCATTTCCATAGAAATAATAAGCGGGTATTGGGTTATAAAAGTAATTTAGTGCTACATAAAACGAATGTGGTGCTGCTAAGCAATAGAGGGGGCCGGGGAGAGCTGGGCTGGTTAGATTTAAGGAGAAGGGGTATAATGAATAAGGATGGACTGCAGTGTTACATGATCGCAATGAATCGGACTTAGCGCAAGCTGCACCCCTCCAGCTGTTCTGCTACTGCAACTCCCGTCTCAGCTGGTAGGGAAGTAAGTGCAGCGCAACAGCAACTGGGCGCAGTGCGATAACCTTGTAACAGCCTATGGGTGTCATACATCTACCAACTTACATCTAATCTGTCTCCCTCTGTCTAATTCCTGTCTCTCTATCCAAAATATTTTGGTTCTAGATTCCTGACATCTGACTGTCCGTCCCTCTAGAACTGTATGTCTAATATGTGCCATCAATATATCTGCTTCTGTCTGTGTGTGTAACCAGGTATAGTGTGTATGAGTTTGTCCATCCATTATCTGTCTGTAACATGTACCTGTCCGGTTGCATTTACCGGTATCTGTGAGAGTATATACATAGGGAACGGAGCGCCATTGGGCAGAGCTCTGGGAGCCAGATGTGGGTGCCTGGGGAGTGTTTGGGAGACAGGGGCTGGAGGCAGTGGGTGCGGTGGGTGACTTTGCCAGTAGTGGGGTGCCAGGTCCCGGTGGAGGCTGATGCCTGGCACATAGCCCAGGGGAGTGTAGGGGAGGGAGACAGTGAGATTTGCTTTTTCCCATGGATTGCGCTTGCCGTGATGTACTTGTAGGTCAGCGCTAGGTAATCCCGGGGCTGTAGTACAGAGAGGCGGTACAGTCCGGAGGTGGAGTCATCTTTTTCATTTAAATCTGTGCCTATAAAATGGGGGGAAAGGGAGAAGCAGGATCTCAGATCATCCTGGGAGCCCCCTAAGTAGGTGCAGAAGAGTCTGGCTGGGGGGCTGAAGGGCCACCATGTTGCACTGTGCGGGACCCCACACCAGCAAACTTCTCAAACAGGTGGCCGCCTGCTGCCTGCTGCTGCCCCGCTTCCTGCTCACGGCGCTGATGCTGTGGCTGCTGGATTTCCAGTGCATCAGGAGGAGGGTCCTGGTAACCGCCAGGGAGGAGAGCAGCCCGGAGCTGGAGGACCCCCCGCTGTGCGTGTCCGACTCCAACCGTATGTGCACAGTGGAGTCGCTGCGAGCGGTCTGGCACGGACAGAAGCTGGACTACTTCAAGTCTGCGCACCTGGGCAGCTCTGCCCCCAACACTGAGGTGGTGATGCTGGAAGGGCGCAGGCTGTGCAGGATCCTGGATTTCTCCCAGGGCAAGAGACCGCTGGTTGTCAATTTCGGCAGCTGCACCTGACCCCCATTCATGGCTCGCCTGCAAGCCTACCGCCGCCTGGCAGCCCAACACGTCGGCACGGCAGATTTCCTGCTGGTCTATATAGAGGAAGCGCACCCGTCCGACGGCTGGGTCAGCACCGACGCCTCCTACCAAATCCCCCAGCACCAGTGCCTGCAGGACCGCTTGGCGGCGGCTCAGCTCATGCTCCAAGGTGTGCCGGGCTGCAGGGTGGTGGCGGACACCATGGACAATTCATCCAACGCCGCCTACGGTGCCTACTTTGAGAGACTTTACATTATCCTGGAGGGCAAGGTGGTGTACCAGGGAGGGCGGGGGCCGGAAGGCTACAAGATCTCGGAACTGAGGATGTGGTTGGAGCAGTACCAGCAGGGCACGATTGGTACCTCGGGCACCGGCCATGTGGTCATCCAAGTCTAATCAGTGGCATTGAATGAAGGGGAGGAAAGTAACCCAGTACTGTAACCAGCAGTATTATATTATATATAGGCAGGTGGAACCTGTTAGGTGAAGCCACTCATCTCCTTGGGCATCAATGATTGCGACCAAACGACTCATCCTAAAATACCGATGCGACAAATGTTGATGTGTAGTAAGCTGCAAGGCAAGGGCATCCCATCTGCGCACCTCTGGCTGCGGCTGAATTGCAACTTCCAACACTTCCTGACCCATTAGGGAGCTGGAAGGAGTTGTAATTGAAGAGCTGCTGGAGGGTCGCGGCTTGGATGTCATTGCCAGAATAAGCTACAGTGACTGTCTGTCTGTCTGTCCTTGCTCCTTTCCCCACTTGTGTGCGACTAGTGCTGTGTGAATTGGGGCGGGAGTACAAGGTGCGTGTCACTGGAGCCTCCCACACTGACTCTGCAGGTGTTTGCAAATGACGACCGATTTTGAAATGGTTTCACGGCCAAAAACTCGTGTCTGACACCCCTTCCTTCCCCAAACTACCTGCAGGCTCCGGTGTCGGGCTCCTCCAGTGGATTTATTTATGTGATTTTTGTAAGCAGACTTTTATATAAAGGATTTTTTACGATTAAAAACTTAGCACAAAGGCGATGTTCTGTGTGTTGCACTGATTGCCCAATTCCTATTAATAACTGTATGTAAGTACTTGCTCTAACTTGTCCGTTCAATGGCTGTCGCTGCAATGCACGTCCGACAGGGGGCGCGACAGAACGCAGCAGACCCCCCCCCCCCCCCAGGTACTAGCTCTCTGTGCAGCCAAATAGCGATGGGGATGTGGGAAAGGACTACGGTTTCTCCCCTCCTGAGGAACAGAGAAATGTAATTGTGGGTCATTTTGGGCAATGTGAGCATCAGTGATAGTAGCTTCCAGACTACATTTAACAAGGTAACATTTAAATAAAAAAATATATATAATTAATATGCACTAAGCTGTAGGGAGGACATAATGATATAATATATAATTAGGTTCATTAGATCCATGGAATTGATTTTTATGAGAGTGAGAAAATTGGTGTTTTAATCCAATGTAAATATAAGCAAACTGGGTCTCCATCCAAACTGCTGGTAAATGGCAGGTACAAATGTAATGCTTGGAGGAGGGAAGGGAAGCATGGCTATTGAGGATGTTGTGCTGAGGCAGTTGAACCACTCCTTGTGCATGACTGAGCACATGTACCCCGCACACCTTCCTTTTATCTGTCCTCTGGTGACTTAGCCACAAGCAGAGCGTTCCTTTATTACAGTAGAAAAACTGCATTGTTTAAAGCTGCCTTCCCACATCAACTGCCAAAACCTCCAGCTCCTCCACTTCTCCAGGCTTGTTACCGACTGGCTTCCTTCCATTAGTACAGTAATAAGAGTTTAGCCCCATGCATGTTGTACTGCAGGTGTGGGATCTAATATCTGCAAACCCATTATACGGAAAACTCCGAACTATGCCATTTACCCTCTTATACTATTTAAAGGGGCAATGCACCTTGAAATAAACTTTTGTTACGGTGTAGACAGTTTTAGGGTATAATATAGTTGCAATTAGTCTTCATTTTTATTTTTACTAGGTTTTGACATTACAGTATATACATTTTTTGTTCTGCAGATTTGAGACTTGGAATTGAAAATGTCAATCTGTTTCTTTAAGGTGATGGCAGACCGTTGTAAATCTGCTCTACCGTGGTCAACTAATCTCCTGAAAATTTCCTTCCAGCAGTGCCTTTTGCCAGTGGTGCCCAATGCATGGTGCCGAATGCATGCCCCCCCAGCTCTTCATCATCCTCCCTGCCCCAGCCACAGTGAAGCGATAAGCAGTGGGGTGCTGAGGAGTGGCATGTGGGGATTCTCAATGGAAACAATGCGCTATGGCGATGAGCCATAAAGATAAGGTTTAAGAATAAGTAGAATAATTAAGCTGAGTACTACTAGTTTTTGGTTGCTAGGCTCAGTGACCCCATCCACCAGACAGCATATGCAGTAGCAGAATAGGAAGGCTAATATTTAAAACACATCCAAAATAAAAAATTAAAACCAACCAAAACATTGCTTATAATATGTTATAGGATATGTTGTTCAAAATCATACTAAAAGTTAATTTCAAGGTCAACTTTCCCTTTAAATAAACAGTTCTTCATTTGGTAGCAATTTCATTATACTTTACAGTAAGGAGACAATAGTTTGTGCTTGCTGGTAACTAAGCTGCATAAGACCATGTTGATGGTGAAACAGCATTATTAAGATTGGAGCATGGAAATCCTGACTGTGTGCCGGTATGTTAAGGTGGCCATACACAGGTATATTCAGCTGCTGATTCAGGTTCGTCAGATTGATTTGGCAGCTTTTCTGCCTGTGTATGAGCACCCCCGGCGGGCCTGCCCTACCAATATCTGTTGTAAAATTGGCCAGATTTTGATCAGGCAGGTTTATACTTTCCGTTGGATCGGGCACTACATCGGCTCGTTGATGCAGTGTCCGACAGTTCCTATGCCGCCACTGTAATTCGATTGTTTGGCCCACCTTGCATGGCCGCTTTTAGTTGCCCCTCCAGTGAATATATCAGTATATCAGTCATATCAGTCACAGTTTCAAGGTAACCTAGGACAGAATAAATTTTCAGATCAAATCTCACCCTAACTGACCTTAAAGCTGGGCTTTCAGCTGTATGTAGGAGACCAAATAGCCATTCTCTCCAGTTCTCACCATAACTGGCCTACAGGTGACTGGGAAAACTTCAGTTTCAAATAGGTAAGGCGGTGTCCTTTTCATGTCCTTTGACATGATATCCTTGTTACTATGTATATGAAGAATTTTTCTATATGAAGCATTTTTGGAATTCTCTGCATTGCGTGATTGTTAAATTGCAGCCTCTTCCCTCTCAGGGTCTCTCAGCTCCTCCCATCAAGAAGTCATTGAACCAGTGAAATACAAAAAATCGTAATCATACTGATACTAAATGTTAGTTCTGTGACCAAGGAGATAAAGGAGACATGGGCAAGTAGTATAACATCATATACTGGTGATCTACAACCTCTTCACAGTCAAAGGCTGAGGGCCCACCAGTTTCCCATGCCTGAGACAGAGTGATTGGCCAAGATCCATAGCAACAATCACAAAAACAGACTGGGCCAGAAAAAACCCGGTGGGCCCCACCGGCCCAGACCTGATCCCTGCTGTCGCTCCCCTGGCCCACTGATCTCCCTCTACCAACACGCCCTAAGGTGTCAATAAAGTACACTCACTATGGGGAGGGGGTTGGGCGGGTGGATTTTGAATGCATGCAGTGCTGTTTAGGAAGTGGTAGAATAATTTAGCACTGACCATGATACAATTACACCCACTTGCATATTTACCAAAGGCTTGTACCAATCCACAAATCATGAGTTTGTGCTATAGTTTGGTTTCCCTTAGCTACTAAGGCAAAATCAAGGAAAAATCCCCCAGGCTTTGACCAAGCTGAATACCAACTGGTTTGTCATCATTATTAACATACTTGTCAAAAAATAACACTATTTTAGTGTAATCTGCTCATTCCTAATGAACCATGCTCACTGTGTGTCCTATAACCTGTCAGTGCTACTTTTTTGGTCAGTGCCAGGCAGGACCTTTTGATTGCTGCAACTCATATCAGCGGCCACACCCACAATCCACTGCAGATCACTTCCCCTCTAATTAAAAAGGGAAAGCATCATGAGTTGCTTACATAGTCTATTATTATCTATAAACTTAAATTTCCAGGTGATAATTACCTGTGTAGGGCAATCTGTGGCACATCCTATTTGTGTTATTGGCTAGGAACAAGATGTTCTGTACATCACAATGGTTTTTATGGGTTCCTCTGTGGCATCTATTTGTAGATCAGGCATGATAAATACAATAACTCCACTTTCTTTAGAATCATAGATACCACACTGCTGTTCTATACAAACACTGAAGGGCAGGTCCAACAATTTGCATAAAATATATATATTTTTTCCAATGTATAAACGTGAAAAGAAAAAATGACTTTAACTGAGTATAAATAGTAGGCAGAGCATATTTAAACAAGTCGTCACTCCTGACTCTTGGCAAAGAAAGAGCTACTAAAAGTTAAAAGTCTTTCAGATCATATAACTGCCAAGCCACCGCACCATGTCAAGGATCAGTTTTATGATCCGAAAACCCCCATTTTTTTCCAAATGTATATACTTGCACGGAATGAGTTACTACTAAAACATGGGGCCAGGGGATATGCATTAATTAATCACTTTCTTTCATTGTATGTTTAAAGCAAATTTCGCCAGGTCAGTCGCACCCTATTTTCCTTTAAAGGAAAAACTATACCCCCAAACAATGTAGGTCTCTGTAAAAATATATTGCATAAACAAGCTCATATGTAAAACCCTGCTTCATCTAAATAAACCATTTTCTTAAAAATATTGTTTTTTAGCATTATGTGCTATTGGGTACTACTAATAGAAAATTGCCATTTTAAGAATTAAGGGCCGCCTCCTAGGATTCACAGTGCACACAAACAAGCCAAGGCACACATACATGCTAGGCCCCATCAGCCAATTAATGAGCAAAGATCTGCCCTTTACTCCCACACTACTTCCTGTTACAGTTAGAGCTGCATTATTTCTGGTCATGTGATCTCTGAGGGAACACACAGCCCATCACTAAATGGTGGCTCAAGGGAAAGAATATAAAAGGGCAATTTTTACTGATATATATTCCAGTTTGGCGAGAGTCTTTAATAGGTCACTTAACATAATATAAACGATCTGTTGGTTTAGTATTCATTCTTGGGGTATAGTTTTCCTTTAAGGTGACTGCCCCTACAACACCATTTGTCATTATATTTTGCAAATAGTCTTAGTTTTGGGCAAGAAATGCCTAAAGGATTGCTAGAAGTTTTATACATCAGCAAAGGCTTGAGCTCCTGTTACTATCTCTATTGTACTAATACTTAAACAATGTACACACGTTTTGGAGTGCCATGTTCCTCTGCAGCAGGGTTCTATTTGCATGAAATGCATTGTCTAAGGCAGATTATGCCACTGTGAGGTGGGGTTTGCTCAAGAGCATACACTTTGGTGTCCCTAGGGGACCCTTTTCTAAAAGAACCAGCAGTGTGTTTTCCAGTCACAATACCCAGCGTACCATTGGCCTACAAGTTTTAATCTGGTCAATATAATATAATAGGAAACACTTTAGGAAACCAGAAGACTCCATGTCCTAAAGCAAAGAGAGAAATATCAAGAAACGTGCAATATGTATGTCTAAAGGTGACCATACACAGGCAGATTTAAGGGCTTGCTGGTGTGCCTACCCAATTGATTCTGTATCTAGCCGAAAATAAGCCAGATGTCAATGCACTAGCCGCAGTTGTGAATGTTTTTGCTGTTTCACAAATTTTTCAGCAGTTTCGCAAATTTTTCGGCAAAGCAAAATGGCACAGATTCGCTCATCATTACTACTGATGTAAAAGTGAATAAGTCTACGTTACAAAGAGGTTGCACAAACTAGATCTACATGGTAGGTGTGCCAGGAGGAAACATCAGGGCTAGATTAAAGTTTTCCCCTGATTGGGGCAAAGAACATGACTTCTGGAGCAATGTGTTCTGGCAACAAACGAGAGGATATGTTTTGCAGAAACCAAAGAGACCATTTCACCAGAAGAACTGGATACCAACTGTAAAGCATGGTGGTGGGAATGTTATGGTTTGGGGCTGCTTTGCTGCATCAGGGCCTGTGCATTAGTGAGGATCATGTGAGACCATTTGTCATAATACTAAAACTGAACCAGTAGACCTTCCAGCATGACAATGTACCTAAACTTTTTAGTAAATCCACCAAGAAATTACTGAAAAATTGAGTTCTGGGTTCTGGAATGGCTAGATTACTTGCACAGCAATGTATTAATTTTTACTGAAAAAAGGTTTTTCTATAACAGGAAACAAAGATTTGCACCTGAAGCAATTCCATCATTGTGTACAGCTGCATTTTATTGCCTCCGGCCAGAAAGCATGACAGCCCTTTGATAATGACATATCACTCTATCAATATTTACACCCAGAAAGGTTCTGACTAATTTCCAGACAAACATATATACATATTCATTAGTTATTTGGAAAGTTTTAATAAGATTATGTTCACAAAGTTTTTTGCCTATTTATAGAAATGCTGGTAAATTATAGGGCTTATTTACAAACTTACTTTCCTAGTTGCATCACTGCAGTTACCCACATTAACAAAGCAGATCATTGCTTTCAAGCTAATTAAATGAGAACTATGCTTAAATGTGGCCATACACTATAAGATCCACTCGTTTGGCGAGGTTGGCAATATTAGAAATATTGGAATAATCCAATAATCCCTCAGGCCAAATGATTAAATTACAATGATGGGTACAGAACCTGTCAGAGCGAGGACTGCATCGATGAGCCAATGCAGTCCCTGATCTGACGGGAAAATCAAACCTGCCAATCTAAGGCCAGATAAAGGTCGGAGAGGCCTGTCGGGGTACCCACACATGGGCAGATAAGCTGGCAAGATGTTCTGAAGGACCCAAATTGGCAGACCATATATGGACACCTTTAGATAGATAGATATAAAAATGTAAAGGTAAACTAAACCCTAAAATAAAAAATGGCTAGAACTGCTACATTTTATATACTGAACTTACTGCACTAGCCTAAAGGTTTAGCATCCCTATAATGTAATGATCCAGGCAACATGTGACAGGAGCTCACCATCATGAATTTGATTAGGAGTGTCAATGACATACACACATGCACAGCTAAGCTTAGGGGTCATTGCAAACCAGCAAATAAAAATTAAGGTTCATTAGTCCTATAAGCATATGCTACAGGGCTGATTATTGAATTCTAATGCTAATTGTAGTGGTTTCTAAATTGTAATGAGAATTTGAATAAATTACTTATCAACTGTCTATAATGACTTTTATGTCCGATCCATACAGTATATTGTAAGTTGGTCACTAAGCTCTGTCTGTAAAAATAAAATTCTGCTTTGGATTTTACACACCTGTGTAGAAGGCTACTCAATGAGTTTCTGCTCTTGTATAGCTGGTTAACTCTACACCCCTAGCTGAAGACTCAGGGCAGTGCACCTAAGCCCCTCTTTGACAGTGGTGAGTTACCTTTGGGGCTGATGACAATATGTTGTGGTCCCTAAGCTCTGCCCTACTTCTTTGTTAAGATTTCATTCTCCTTTAAATGAGAAACTGCTTTTTTCCAACAGCTTCTAAGTAATATAGCAATCTGGATATTCTTGTTTCTGAAAAGGTGTTTTATGTTGCTGTTTCTTGACCCTTTGGGGACCAGCATACAACTGGGGATGGGGGCTTGCACCCCATATGGCCCCTTTCACCCAATGCCTTCCTTGGTGCTATTTTATGATGGATTACTGCAGTGTCATATAGTGAAGCAGCCTGGGCCCTCTTGAATCTAGATTGGGGTAAGAGATGATCCACATCAGGGGTCAGGTATGGCATTATTAGTGATTTCCACTATTGACTACCATTATCGGCACCCTCCAGTATGTACCTATATAAGCACTGACAGCCATGACAAGATAGGGCAGGTGTTTAACAGAGGCTTAATCACTGGGGAAATTTGAGACATCCTCAGGGTTATAATGCTAATAAACACTGCTAATTATACACAGTACTTTACAAATCATTTTACATGCACAGCAAGTCCAGGTCTTGAAGTGCTTATGGTTTATTGTGTATGTTTTGTCCTTTTGCCTCTGGTCTGAAGCAGAATATCACTCCTAGCTTATGCTGGCAGTACAGAGATGAATGTCAAAGGATCCGCTTAGCCCATGGATTCATATAACACACGTGGATGGTCTATCTTCGTCTGCTAAGTCTGATGGAGGCTATATACCAAAATGATTTTTATTGCTAAGCAATTACATCTGATTTGAACAGACTGAGTTTGAATTGCTAAAAATAATGAAAATGACTCCTCAAAATATACATATCCAATATCAGTCAGCTTTCATTAAATCAATGCATATGGCCAGCCCAGCTTTAAGAGAAAGTCATAGCTTTTTCCATAGATTTACTAAAGTCTAATATGAACTATATAAAGACCTTTGTCAAAGCAATGGAAAGCCCAAAAGGGAGCAGCTTCAGTCTTGAAGCAACATTTAAACTAATGCTGAGTTTGTATTTGGTTTTTTTTCAGCAACATTTGATTGGCATCTGTAATCAAGTTTAAATGCTCATGTGATGTTTACCTAAATCTTGCCAACAAAGCCCGAGGTCATTCTGAAGGAATTCTTTAGAGAGGGTGTGTTAAAAACTTGCCTTACACATACCCACCTACCTTTTCATCTAAATGACATATTATGTTGTTAGAGCGAAATACTGGCATTTTGCCTGTAGCTTCCTTCATTCATAGTATGCCCTAGATGCACCAGCAGAAACTGCATTTTTAGGATTGCCTTATGTAACCCAGCCCCCCCGCTAGACTAATTAATACAAAGATTTTTGTTCCCAGAGCTTACAGGAAACTTTACAAATTATTATATTGTATATGAAGAATACTCAATAGAATACCTGTGGTATTTGACTGGCCACCTTAAGTGGATATAGATAGCCAGAGTGTCAGGACACAAGTATAATATTGTTGTGGCTACTGATTTAGCCATTAAGATACAATACAAACATTTTTGAAAGAGGCTTCCATAAAAACTAGAGCATGTGTGAATGAGAAAAAAATGCTACATTATTTAGGGTTACTTAATACATTTCTGTGGATGTGAGTGTGTTTGTGAAGTAATGTTTTGTACAACCTTTCTGTCTTTGTCTAATCACATTAAAGGGAATTCTTTCATTGGGTTATTGGTGTTTTTAACTTGTCTAGTAGCCTAGACATTTTATGAGCAAGATTGAAGACATATAAGCAGCAGTGACCTAATAATACTTGGTTGTCGGGCCTAACAGACACTTTCTAACACTGGCACAGACTTTCACTACAAATACACCAAATGACCTCCATGATGGTGTGCTGGGGAGGCAGTCAGGCAGAAATCTACAGTCGTAGGCAATTTGCATCTATATCAAATGGGTCCCATAGGGTATAAATAAATACTTTTCAAAAACATTGGGACAGGGGCATGTTTCCCACTGTGTTGCATAACTTTCTCTTTTAGCAATGCTCTGTAACCATTTGGGAACTAAGGAGACCATTTGCTCTAATTTTGTAAGTGAAATGTTGCCCCATTCTTGACTGATGTGCAAGCTACCCATCTGCACGCCATACCATCATGGATGCTGTGCGCTGATTCTCTGGATGCTCTTAATCTTCATGAGGAAAAGCCCACATTCTTTGAAATTTTTATGGTTTTATTAAATTGTTACTATATTTACCTGTGTATAGTCTCACAGGGTGGTGCACCCCCCATACCTTTATTATTGCGAGACCCAGTCTCTCTGGAATCCACTCTTTTTAGCATTACACAACTTTTCCAGTCTTTTGTTGCCTCGTCCCAACTTTTTTTTTAAACATGTTGCTGGCATCAAATTCACAATGAGCGTATATTTTTCAGAAAACAATAACATTTCTTACATTCAACATGTGATATGTTGTGTTTGTACTATTCACAATGATCTTTTTATTTCCGTTTTACTTTTTTGAAAATGGGGTTGTAAATAAACTTGTTACAATTCCACACAAAATATCTTTCAAGACAGAACTCATATGTAGGTACACTTTACCTTTAACCATCAAAAATAAGATTTCAAGTTCCACACAGAAGCAATGAAACAGATCCTGAAACAAATTCTGTACCATATTATGTGTGCATACATTTCATATATAGGAATAAGGATATTGGATATTATTATTATTATTACAAAGACGCCAGCTTTTCTCTCGCCAATACCTCAGCGACATCTTGCTTACTCTTCCAGATTCCGTGGTTTGTTTAGACAGGCACTTGTATCCAAAACAAGCCCACAAAGAAGCACCACTTCCTCTGAATTGACTATTAACTGCTAAGAGAAAGGAAAAGAAAAGGAATTCTATGGAAAGGGGTTAGAATTGATTCCAGCAGATTAATTCATGATAACATATGGAAATCATTGGCATTGATTATGCTACCAAGTATATTCCCCTGATCTTTCCTGGTGGTCTCACATCGCACTGAATAAAATCTCATAGCTTGGTATGTTTTGCCACAAAAAGAATAACTTGCAAGCCTACCGCACTTAGCCATTTGTGTTTCCAAAACATTCATTTTTGTGCATATGGTATTTCAACTATTTCTGCATTTCTGTGCTAACCAGTTCAGAAATAAAGAGTAAATATATAAAATTCAGATATATCATGGAACAAGCAAATAGCAAAGTATCTTCAGAGGCTATTAATAGCCCATTAACCCACTAATTAGTACATTTAGGTTATCAGCTTTTACACTGAATGAAAAGCCTCCTGCAGATCTCTGATTTATTTGTGAATGTAGTTGGAATGACTACTTGTATGTAAAATTGCATTCGGGTATCATATCCACTGAGTTTTATTACTACGCTTTAGTGCAAGTAGAAACACAATGAGGAAAGTCAAACGCCATGCCATGACTTACACAAAGAGCTGCAATAGGTATCCGCTCTACTTAGTGTTTCATCTCTATGTGAATGCAATTTGCACAGGGTATTAGATTTCCTGGGTGATGGAACTGAAGTTCTGTGCTGAATACAAAATGGGGCACTATAAGTGCGGTGCTTGTATGCTCTACATCTAAAATGGCTTGTGATGAATATGATTGTGCTGTACTGTATGTTTTACTGTGATAGGAAAAATAGAATTGGGACTGATGTATGAAGTAACTAACCACTTCACAAGTGGCATTACCTCCTAAGTAACCAGAAATAGTTTTGCTAAGGATGTCAATAGTCACGTTCAAGAGGCCACCTCCTGACTGTCTTTAGTTTGATTCCCAGTACTGCAGAGATAGTATTTTTTGTTTTTCCCTGTCAAGTCAACAAGTGGGTTCTGTCATGTTATCTCAGGTAACTAAAATAAAACTTAGCACATTGGCAGTGACAGACACAACACAATTTTGCACAATTTACTACTTGTCAGGTATAAAAGTATTCATTTGAATAAGTAAACGCTACAAGGAACTAAGAAGAGATTTAGTTAACAGACAATACCTGTTTTCCAAGTTTTAATCCCTTAGGTGCATTGCATTATGGTTGACACTTTTCTGGATCTGAGGTGGATGAAAGGAAATGCTCTGTAAAGAAATCTTACAATCTTTTTATTTTTTTTGGGGGGGGAGGGAGTTCATGGTGCACAGCTCAGATTCCACCATTTGCTGATTTAGCAAAATTGACAGATTTTGATTCACAACATGCCCTCAGATGAACGTTTGTATAACAGTCAGGTTGTCAATTATTTAGCTGTTTGTGAAATATAAATAAATAAATTACATGTAGAGGTTCAATCTTTCAGGCTTGACATCATTCTTGCAACTGCAGAGAAAGCATTATCCTTAACCAGAACTGCTAGTTTGATGCCATCCTCCCACCGTATTTCAGTCAGGGAAAATCACTGGTACCAGTTAGGAGATCTCTCAAGTCTAGGGCAAAAGTTAGACTGGCTTTGGAGAAAAGAGGCAGAGACAATAGAGGTCTAAAATAGGAGCAGATGGGGCCAAGAATGAAGCTGGTCCAGTGGATGGTGGGAACAGACTGAAAAGGGCTGAAGGTGAAGATCAGACTGGACATGGACAGAAATGGCAAAAGTCAGAGTGAGCAGGTACAAATTTACCAGCAATGTACCCTCTTGTTCTGCCCCCAGCCTGCCCACTTAAGCCCTGATCCAACCTAGGTTTGGCCCAATCTTACCTTTTTTCTGCCTTTCCACAGCAAGTCCTGTCCCTTTGGATCATTTCCCTGTCCCTATTTCACTGGCCTGCCCACCCAGCCTACCCTGGTTGTACATTTATTTCTAAAAAGTGGCAACTCTATTGAGGAACTAGTAAAAAGATACAGAGTGGGAATGGGAAACTGGTTTAAATTATGAATAAATATAAAGTAAAACTGCCCCCTGAGGTCTTTACACAAATAAAGCAGCCCATATTAAAAAATATATATAGAGAAAGGCTGCTTGTGTGGCCAAAACATCAGTCCTTGATCCAAATAAAAAAAAAAATTGTTTTTTGCATCTAAGACCTGTGTGTGCGGCATATTCTTTTTAGTTTAAAAAAAATATATATATATACTTTTATGGTAGTATGTGTCATTGGATAATCCTTAATAGAAAAGTAGTAAGTGTCGTATTCATGCTCAAAATGTTGGATTCATTTGTCTTCCCATATGATTCTCCACTAGGGATATATGATTCTCACCCACAGTGAGTGAGTTACTCTTGGATATGAATAAATACTTACTGAAATTGATCCTGGGTCTGACTAAAACCATTCAGGTCCACTGCTTTATTTGAGGTATATATTCATACAGAGCATTATAATACAGAGTATTAAAGGAGAAGAAAAGGTAAAAACTAAGTAAGCTTTATCAGAAAGGTCAATGTAAATACAGCCATAAGCACTCACAGAAACGCTGCACTGAGTCCTCTGTCAAAATATTTGTTGTCTCTGTTTTCATGTGCCAGAGACACGCAGCTCTCTCCTCTCTCCCCCCTCCCTCAAGAATGCTAAGAACTCACTCCCCCCATTAGGAAGGTGGAACTGAGCCAATCAGCAGGAAGCTTCCTCATAGTCTTACAAACTGAGCATGTACACGGGTCTTAGTCTCGGTGCAGGAGCGAGGCATTATGGGAACTTTCTTTACAGAGCTCAGCGTTTTTTTTTCTATGAGGCTTCTGATCATCTAAACGGGAGAAATATGGAGAGACTTAAGGGCACTATTGAGAGAACTGAAGGTATGCCTGCAGCTTGAGATTAACTCTTTATTAGCCTTTCCTTCTCCTTTAAATAATAGCTCATACTTCCTGAAAGCTCGTGAGGACACGAGGGAACATATTCCAATACAAAATATTACCATATTCTTCCTATATGGGGCTGATCCCATGACATCCAATCATGATCCTTGTTTTAGTATAACCCCGTCTCGCTGTTCATCTTTAGGAAAGGATTAACTGTCTCACTGTCTCAGCACAATATCCCAAAAAGGTATATCTCTGGTAAAAGAAATCATCCACATCAGCACAGTGTCCTGAATGGTATTTGTGTAGTTGATGTAGTCACTATTTGTGACTTTCTTAGCTTTCCACTATGAATATTTGCGATAGGAGACAACAGATTGATTCCTTGTTCTGTGTAAACATTCTAATATCCAAGAAAATAGAATGACCTTTAGCCTTGATGTCTGAAATCATCCTACAATTGCAGATGTTCTATTCCTGTATCCTGTTCTACATCTTTGTTCTTTGATAATAACTAATATATAAGTGTTTGTAGCATAAATCTAAAACACCAATATCTACACTAAGGGCTGTCCCCTGGTTTGTACGATTCACTTTGCTGGGTTACATCAGCCAAAGACTGGACTGAGCTCCGTCTTTTACTCTCACAATTCTTCCTATAACAGTTAGAGCTGCATTATTTCCTGTCAGGTGATCCCTGAGGGAGCACACACCATAACAAAATGGCGGCTCAAGGTAAAAAGTTATAAAAGGGCTATATTTACCGTTACATATAAATGCCAGTTTGGTAATATTCTTCAAAAGGTCACTTACTGTGATATAATAAATATGTTGGGTAAGAATTTATTGTGAAGTTATAGTTTTCCTTTGACAAGAAAAGGTTGCAACCTACCCATCAGTAATTCATTATTTACTGTTTGGAAATCATGTAGTAAACGCAAATTTTTCAGGAAATGTTTATTTTCCATAGTTATTATTAACATTTTCAGTAATGCAGAATGGTTATCAAAAGAAGATTTCAAGATTTCTGTTTCCAGGAAACTTCTAACTGCCGTAAAGCACTGCAGTATATATTGGCACTATATAACTAAAGGAGAATACTGATAGATTGATTAGTACTTTATATGGCTATGGTCCAATTTGAATATGTAGTGTTGGAATTTCTTTTGTGGTCTTTTTCTCGTTTATAGTATATTTGCTGAAATATTTTAATTTTTACAATTACTACATGTTGATAACATCATAAAAGACACCAAAGACTTAAAAGTGGAGAAAGATTAGTTGGATTTCCCCCCATATTTACAAACTCAAGCTTCACAGTAAATTTGACTTTTAAACAGTTTCCAGATTTTGTCTTTTGCATGACATTTTAAATGACTTTTTTTTCTGAATTTGTCTTTAGCTACTCCCATACCTGTCAGTCTGCCATCAGGTGGCTGTAACTGTGCCTTGTACTAATGATTGTGCCTTAACTGTGGCCCACTGCACATACAGAACTGCAGAGCCACGCCACCATCTTTGGCCATGTGACTTACAATCCCTTCATGGATCTTAACTTGGAACATTTTCAGTACCCAATATCCCAGATTAGCTTCCACTGTACATATAGTTACATAGTTACATGGGGTTGAAAAAAGACCATTGTCCATCAAGTTCAACCCATCCGAGTAAACCCAGCACACAACCTATACTAACCAATCTATACACTCACATACATAAACTATATATACACAACCAGTAATACTAACTGTAGATATTAGTATCACAATAGCCTTGGATATTCTGCTTGTTCAAAAACTCATCCAGGCCCCTCTTAAAGGCATTAACAGAGTCTGCCATTACCACATCACTAGGAAGGGCATTCCACAGCCTCACTGCCCTCACCGTGAAAAACCACCTACGCTGCTTCAAATGGAAGCTCTGTTCCTCTAATCTATAGGGGTGACCTCTGGTGCGTTGATTGTTTTTATGGGAAAAAAGAACATCCCCCAACTGCCTATAATCCCCTCTAATGTACTTGTACAGAGTAATCATGTCCCCTCGCAAGCGCCTCTTTTCCAGAGAAAACAACCCCAACCTCGACAGTCTAACCTCAGAGCTTAAATCTTCCATCCCCTTTACCAGTTTAGTTGCAAGTCTCTGCACTCTCTCCAGCTCATTAATATCCTTCTTAAGGACTGGAGCCCAAAACTGCACTGCATACTCAAGGTGAGGCCTAACCAGGGACCTAAAAAGCGGCAAAAATATGTCCTCATCCCTTGAGTCAATGCCCTTTTTTATACAAGACAGCACTTTATTTGCTGTAGTAGCCACAGAATGACACTGCCTGGAATTAGACAACTTGTGATCTACAAAAACCCCTAGATCCTTCTCCATTAAGGATACCCCCAACACACTACCATTCAGTAGATAGTTCGCGTTTATATTATTCCTACCAAAGTGCATAACTTTGCACTTGCCAACATTGAACCTCATTTTCCAGTTTGCTGCCCAGTTTTCCAATTTTGTCAAATCGCTCTGCAAAGCGGCAGCATCCTGCATGGAACTTATAGTTTTGCACAATTTAGTGTCATCAGCAAAAATAGAAACAGTACTCTCTATGCCCACCTCCAGGTCATTAATAAACAAGTTAAAAAGCAAAGGCCCAAGGACTGACCCCTGCGGTACTCCACTAACCACACTGGCCCAATTAGAAAATGTTCCATTTACCACCACTCTTTGTACTCTATCCTTCAGCCAGTTCTCTATCCAATTACAAATATTATGTTCTAGGCCAATATTCCTCAATTTGATCATTAACCTTCTGTGAGGTACTGTATCAAACGCTTTAGCAAAATCTAAGTAGATGACATCAACTGCCATTCCAGCATCAAGGTTCCTGCTCACCTCCTCATAAAAGGCAACTAAATTAGTCTGGCAAGATCTGTTACGCATAAAACCATGCTGGCACAAACTAATAGTATTGTGAACTGCAATGTATTCAACTATCCTATCCCTTATTACCCCTTCCAGAAGCTTTCCTACTACTGATGTCAGACTAACAGGCCTATAGTTTTCAGGCTGAGAACGAGATCCCTTTTTAAATAACGGCACCACATTAGCAATCCGCCAGTCTCTCGGCACCATGCCAAACCTCAACGAATCCTGAAAAATTATGTGAAGAGGCTTGGCAATCACAGCGCTCAGCTCATTTAATACCCTGGAATGAATCCCATCCGGTCCTGGACCTTTGTTTACCTTTACATGTTCAAGTCACTTTTGAATTACCTCCTGAGTGACCCACGCGTCAGTAGCTAAATTACTAGCACTGGGTATATTAAAAGGGAAGCCTTCATTATCTGGCTCCTCAGATGTATAGACAGATGAAAAATAAGAGTTCAAAATTTTAACTTTTCCCCCGTTCTCATCAACCAACGTACCTCCCCGTGATAATAAAGTTCCCACCCCTTCTTGCTTCATTTTTTTACTATTCACATAATTAAAAAATAATTTTGGATTCTTTTTACTCCTAGCTGCAATATCCCTTTCCATCTCTATTTTAGCTTGCCTGATAGCTTTTTTGCATGCTTTATTTGCTTCCTTGTACCTGATGAAAGTTTCTGCTGTCCCAGCTAACTTGAATGCTTTAAAAGCACGTTTTTTATTACCAACCTCGACCTTAACTCTTTTATTCAGCCATAAAGGTTTTGCTTTGCGATGCCTCTCCTTGCTTACAAGGGGAATATACTGTTGTGTATACTTGCAAAGCAATGTTTTAAAGATGTTCCATTTTCCTTCTGTATCTAACCCTATAAAAATCCTTTCCCAGTTGACACATTGCAGAGATGCCCTTAAACTGGCAAAGTCTGCACGTCTAAAATTGAGCGTTTTAGTTACTCCCTTATAGAGCTGTCTCTGTAGCATTATCTCAAAGGAGACCATGTTGTGATCACTGTTCCCCAAATGCTCACCCACACAAATGTTAGAGATAAGTTCAGTATTATTAGATATTACCAGGTCCAAAATAGACTCATTCCGAGTAGGTTCTTGAACCACCTGAAATAAAAAGTTGTCATTTAGCATATTTACAAACCTACTAGCTTTTTCTGACTTAGCCACCCCATTACTCCAGTCAATGTCCGGATAATTAAAGTCCCCCATAATAACAACTTGACCCAATTTTGAAGCCTCCTCCATTTGCAAAAGTAGCTGGGCCTCATCCCCCTCATCTATATGGGGTGGTTTATAGCATACACCAATGATCATTTTCTTTGTGACCTTCAGCCCTACTGAAATTTCTACCCAAAGAGATTCAACGTTTTCATTTGTAATGTCTTTATTACATGGCTTTAAATCTGACTTTACATAAAGACAAACCCCTCCACCCTTTTTAATCCCTCTGTCCCTCCTAAAAAGCGTATACCCATTTAAATTCACAGCCCAGTCGCATTTTTCATCCCACCAGGTCTCAGTGATACCAATTAAGTCATAATTTTCAATACATGCAATAGCTTGCAGCTCCCCTATTTTTCCCGACAAGCTACGCGCATTAGCCAGCATGCAGCGGAGATTACTACTTCTTCCTCTACAGCTTACATTAGCTAAAGGACAGTTAGAGCTAAGGTGAAAATTAGTCTGTTTCCCTTGTAACAATGGAAGTTCCTTATCTGATAAACTATATGCCCCCCTCACTCCTCCCCCACAACCCTTTACTGGTCCCACTGCCCCATCTACACTAGCTCTCCCATAAGAATCTAGCTTACCAACCCCCCCCCCTTGTCTAGTTTAAACACTCCTCCAGCCTCTTAACCATTCTCTCCCCTAGCACAGTAGACCCCCTTCCATTGAGGTGCAATCCGTCAGGGCTGTATAGATTGTACCCCAAAGAAAAGTCAGCCCAGTGCTCTAGGAACCCAAACCCTTCCTTCCTACACCAAGACTTTAGCCACGCATTTAGCTCCCTAAGCTCCCGCTGTCTCCCTAAACTAGCACGCGGCACCGGCAAAATTTCCGAAAAAATTACATTGGAGGACCTTTGCTTAATTTTAGAGCCTAGATCCCTGAACTCACTCTTTAAGGTCCCCCACCTACCGTTCATTTTGTCGTTAGTACCGATATGTACCAAGACAGCCGGGTCATGCCCAGCCCCTCCCAATAATGTGTCGACCCGATCAACCACATTCCGAACCCTGGCACCAGGAAGACAGCAAACTGTCCGGTTGAAGCGATCCGCTCGACAGATGACCCTGTCCACTTTCCTAATGATCGAATCCCCTATAACCACCATCTGTTTAGGCCTAGCTCTGCTCTCCTCCCCACCACTACTAGAGAAACTGGTCTCCCGGCTGTTAGAGAGATCAGCCTCATCTAGAACGGCCAATCCAGAGTTCACACTCCCATCTTCTTCACACAATCTGGCAAATCTGTTGGGATGCGCAAACCCTGGAGCAGCCTCCCTTTTTCTTTTCCCCACACTCGATTTCCTAACTGTCACCCAGCTTACTGCCCTATCATCCTTTCCTTGCTCCCCTCCCCCCATACTATCTGACCCCGCTAGTTCTTGTTCAGTTAGCAAGAGACTTCTTTCAAGATTGTCAATAGAATGCAGTGTTGCAACTTGTTCCTCTAGAGCTCTAACGCGAGCCTCTAAAGTGGCAACTCGCTCACATCCACAACAGAGGTATGCACTTTGGAACTGTTGTTCCACAACTGCATACATGCGGCAGGCTGTGCACTGTGTCATACCTTCAATGTTGCTGCCACTCATTCTCCCAGTTACAGAAACAGTTAAACAAGAATTGGTGAAAAAGGCTTTTAAATAAACACAAAAATTTTTTTTTTTTTACCTTGTTTTAACTCCTTTAGTTTGTAACTCCTGTGATTATAACTCCACTTATAGAGCCCCCACTAACTCCTGTGATTATAACTCCACTTATAGAGCCCCCACTAACTCCTGTGATTATAACTCCACTTATAGAGCCCCCACTAACTCCTGTGATTATAACTCCACTTATAGAGCCCCCACTTAAAGAGCAATCACTTACAGAGCACCTATCACCAGAGCAAGCTCCACTGGAGTGCCTGTGGTTCTATTTCTACAGTCTGTTAAGGTGAACTAATCAAACCCCACCCCCTCAAACTGAGGGTAATTACAAAGGAATGTAACTCTGGCAAACCTGCTGTAAGCCTTATAGTTAACCAAACTTTGTAAATTGGCACCAAAAAGAGCAAATACTTTTGAAAAAATTTAAACCCAACAGTTAGAAAACACAGTGATTCTGAATAAAGTTAATAAAAAATACTTATCCCTTTTTTTTGTTGAATTGAAAAAGCAGTTGATTCAGTCAGCCACCAGCCTGTTGCTGGTGCACATGTAAAAAGGTAAATCCTAGGTACCTGATCAGAAGGGGGTGCACCTTGAATGTTAATTAAATTTAGTTCAACTTAAAACATTAAAAGTTAAAACTTAACCTTTCTTATTCTTTATTAAAATTGCCCGTTAAAATTATGGGCAAAACATTTCAACATGTTAGCATTGCAGTGACACTTTGAGGTCACCTATTTCTATCAGAATTGGGGAATTTTTCCCCAATTCCCATCTTCAGCATTTACCTCGGCACACACACATGGGATTTCATATGTTGACCCTTATTAATTATGATCAAAGTTAATAATCATTTTTTCATGGGAAGCTAAAGCATACTGCAAGTCAGTTATTACCAACAGCTCAGACACCTATTCCCTCCCCATCACACATTTGTTTATGCTAACACCTAATGGCAGGACCGCCATCGGGGGTGGGGAGGGGGTACAGTTGTGCGAAGCCTCATGAAATCTTCTGTAAGGGGACCCGGTTGCATCACAAAAGTTATGCAACTATGTGACTTGCCTAGAAGCTTAAGTAACTTGAGTATCAAGCAAAAGACAATGCAGAGAACCTTTGTGGGGACAAACTCCACTGCCCCCAATTAACTGACAAACTTATTAGCACATTAATTATTCATTTTAACTATTTACATGAACTGCTTATTATAGAGTAACATCAGCCGTTTATACTGGGATCTATTTACTGAATTATATCCGCATCCTCTTTATGAACTTTCCAGCAAGTTACATAACGTTTGCTAAATTTTGGTACTGTGCACTTGTTCATGGGGGCCCCCATATAAATAACTTGTGCAGGGCCCAAAGTTTTTGATGGTGGCCCAGCCTAATGGCATGTCTACCACCATGTATTACCTCAGCATGTCATGTATTATTAATTATAAGTACCACTGTAAAATTAAAATAGTATGCTGATACATGTATTGCTTGTCTTAACAAAGCAACAATCAAAACGCACGTGTACCAAGGTAAATGCTGAAGATGGTATGCACACTACCATGTTGTGAGCTATTATACTGCTATAATACTATATTGCTGTATACTGCTGTGTACACATAGCAGTAATTGCACCTTTCCAGCCTAATCCCCATTCAAAGTGCCAAGGAACTGCTGCAAGGTAGTAAGCACTTTGCTTTATAAAAAGTCTGATACTGATTTAAATAAGGGAATCAAATTTCACTCTGTTAAAAATCGGTGAACTCAGAGTGTGAATATGATGCTAACACTGTAAAACATTTGGGTCATAGTTTTAATTTGCGATTTTTCTAATAAGTAATAAAAGTTTAGTTTTAAAATTGCAGTCCTAAGGGAAAATGCCCTTAGAAGGTATGTTTCAAGTTCTACAAGGTGTGCTTGCCGACAGGGCCAGAACTAGGGGTAGGCTTTTAAAATAACCAGAAATCTTGTCTCCCTACATGTAGTATTTGTGCCAAAGTCTGTTACTTTGTTAGATTTTGTTTCTAATACATCTACAAGTAATGGGTGATCCCACTAAAAGATATATTGGCCCTAACTGTCAATAAAAATCTTACACCAACTTTGCATGAAGAGCAAAGGGGAGAGTGAAGAGTAACTTGGTTATTTCAGAAACAGGATGGAATTTTTAACTGATTATATTTAGAAAGTTTCTATAGTATGATGATGTGTACAGTATATTACATTTTTAATTTTTGTGAAACTAAAGTTCCCTTTTAAGCAAAAACTAGGAAGAATATGCAAACGTGAGGTAAAAACGTGTTTTTGTCACCTACTGTCTGGTGGTAATAACCTACTTTTATATATAAAAATGCTAATGATGCTTTTTACTGCCAGGGGCCCACCAGAGTGCAGGCCCAATCTCCAAAGACTTTTCCTTCTCTCTTCACTCGTATTATTTATTCTCTTAATCATTTCCCCATACATATTTATCCTTCCTTCTATTTTTTTTTCTTTGTTCTCATACAGAAATGAGGAATGACCATAGTAAAGACATACAAGGAAAATAGCTGGGTGAGGAGGGCCCACTGACACTGGCCCCACCGGGAGTTTTCCTGGTATCTTGGTGGGCCAGTCTGACACTGACACTCTGTTTTTACTCCTTTTGCTATTCTATGGTTAGTCTGTCATGACATATTGTAAGGTACCTGCTCGTCGTGGCCGTCCACCTGGTCGCAAGGGGGCGCGCTCTGACGCCGGCGTGCTCCTTGACGCACGCGCACGCTCTGATGCCGGCGCGCGCCTTGACGCACGCGCACGCTCTGACGCCGGCGTGCGTCTTGACGCCCGCGCATGCGCCTTGCGCTTAAAAAGACGCCAGAGGCCTAGGATCACTGCGAAGTGATCATTTTCCTTGTGAAAGACGCCAAGCATTGTTTCCTGATTGATATTTGTTATTTTGACCCGGCCTGACTTCCGATTCTGAATCCTGCTGCCTGTACCGACCTATTGCCTGCCTGACCATCCGATTGCCTTCCGTTTTTGCCTAAGACGCCTGGTTCGGCACTCCTGCCACTCCTTCACTTGGCTCCAGTCCTGTTTCATCCCCAGCGGCTGTGTTCCTTAGTGGGAGGTGTAGGAGAGGTCCTTCCTCAACGACTTCTTCCAGTGACGTTTCCTGCTTAGTCGTGACACATATTCACAACAGTGTCTGTTATCAGCTTTTCTTTGGCTGAGCTGGAATTTTGTTAGATTTCTGTTTGTTAATATGGAGATAGGATTGATAACAGTTTTAACACCACTTTTCACAATTCCCTTAGTCTCAAATTCCCCAGTCATTTTCTTTCTCTGTTCTTCCAAAAAGAGATAGCAACAAAAATCAAACCTGTCTATCTGCCATAGATAGAAAGAATCACATGTGAAATGTACGTATATACAATGTAAATTGTTTGTTTTGACTGACATACAAAGAATATTGAAACCTCCAACAATTGGGTTTATTGGTAACAGTGTAGCCTCCTGTACCTGTAAAAAGAAAAAGATGAGTTTGAAAAGGTGGAGCATAGTTTCTGGGAGATGGAAATGCATATTAACTATATATTTGTTCCCCCTCGAGGTAAGGTGTTGTCTTCTTCATATTTACACATTTTGCTTTCTATTTTATTAAGGTAATTTCTTGACCCCTGACTGGTTTTAAGCTATCAATGTATGGATGACCAGGAAAGCAGACCTTTGGGAGGGAGTTATGTTATATGCAGAGGCAGGCAAAGATGACCAGGCAACCTGGCCAGCCTCCTCGCCCCTGAATGGGCATGTGAAGTACACACAGCACATGTGCAGCGACATCACATGGGAGGGGGGGGGGGGATGCTGCGCAACAGCAAGAGGCGGGGGAAAGGGAGTCTGGACTAGGGGTATAGGGGTAGACAGGAGGGGGACCGGCCTGCGCACCCCTAGCGTTGCTCCCTAGACAGGTGCCTCTTCTGCCTACCCCTAGTTCCGGCCCTGGTTATGTGTACATGTGCAATTGGTGCTTCTGGCAGGCACTTACCTGAGGTGCACAGACCAGGGCAAGTGAGGGTGGACTTAATTTTTTAGTGAAAAAAGAAAAAATGTAGCCATAGAAAGAGATCTATAGAGATCTTGTACATGAAGGGGCCTATTACAGGCCTGGTATAAAGATATTATTTAATCTTTGCTACCATATTAATAAAAAAAAATGTTCTTTGTCCAATAAAAAACAATAGTTATTAAATTTATCATAATTTAATGGGGTTTTTTCCCTTCACAAGTATGCCCCAGTGTCTGTTGGAAGAAATAGCTGTGTAAATAACCATTGGCGTTTAAACAATCCTTAACCACTAGAGGACACACTTGCCATTCTAGTGTATTCTAAGGTAAAATGTGTTTTGCAGTGCTGCCTGTAAGGGTTTCACATCAGGTATTTCTTAGATAAAAGCACATCAATTTATGAATGATGCCTATTATGTTTATATGCATTGTTTCAGAGTGATTTTATTGTATTTTAAATACTTACCAAATGCATAATGTGCAGCATGTTAAACTTGAAAGAAAATAAGAGAATACTACTAAAATGAAGATCTGAATACCAATAACATGGAATCAATTAACCAATTTACTTTAGTGCACCCAAACCTGCATTTTAAACGGATGTGTAAAGGCTAAATTCCATGGGAGATTATGTAGAATGGTGTCCTACATGTAGGATGTAGTGGCATGGGTCAAAATATAATGAACTGATAGAAAAATGGGCCTGATCCCCATCTGTCGCTCTCTGCTGCGGTGAAGTCTAAGGTACCTAGCCCTCTGTCGCCTAGTAATTCATTTCCTTTGTGCCCCCAATTTCACACAGTGTATCCCTGTACACAAAACCATCCTCTGCCACCAGATTCACTAAAAAAAAAAAAAAGAAATACAAGACACAATGGCCTGACAGATTGCCTGTAGCTCTGTTAGATACTCACCATGGGGGTACTGTCACCTTTCAAAATTTTGTTTGGGTCAGCTCCCAGATTAAGGTGTTACTTTCCCCAGCAGCTGCAATTACACTCTGATGCTTTAACTAATTTTGTATCATGTGACAGTGTACCAATGAGAAAGCCCGGGGTCTAATAACAGTGGTGTGAAAAACTATTTGCCCCCTTCCTGATTTCTTATTCTTTTGCATGTTTGTCACACTTAAATGTTTCTGCTCATCAAAAACCGTTAACTATTAGTCAAAGATAACATAATTGAACACAAAATGCGGTTTTTAAATGAAGGTTTACTTTATTAAGGGAGAAAAAAAACTCCAAATCTACATGGCCCTGTGTGAAAAAGTGATTGCCCCCCTTGTTAAAGAATAACTTAACTGTGGTTTATCACACCTGAGTTCAATTTCTGTAGTCACCCCCAGGCCTGATTACTGCCACACCTGTTTCAATCAAGAAATCACTTAAATAGGAGCTACCTGACACAGAGAAGTAGACCAAAAGCACCTCAAAAGCTAGACATCATGCCAAGATCCAAAGAAATTCAGGAACAAATGAGAACAAAAGTAATTGAGATCTATCAGTCTGGTAAAGGTTATAAAGCCATTTCTAAAGCTTTGGGACTCCAGCGAACCACAGTGAGAGCCATTATCCACAAATGGCAAAAACATGGAACAGTGGTGAACCTTCCCAGGAGTGGCCGGCCGACCAAAATTACCCCAAGAGCGCAGAGACAACTCATCCGAGAGGCCACAAAAGATCTAAAGAACTGCAGGCCTCACTTGCCTCAATTAAGGTCAGTGTTCACGACTCCACCATAAGAAAGAGACTGGGCAAAAATGGCCTGCATGGCAGATTTCCAAGGTGCAAACCACTTTTAAGCAAAAAGAACATTATGGCCTGTCTCAATTTTGCTAAAAAACATCTCAATGATTGCCAAGACTTTTGGGAAAATACCTTGTGGACCGACGAGACAAAAGTTGAACTTTTTGAAGGTGCGTGTCCCGTTACATCTGGCGTAAAAGTAACACAGCATTTCAGAAAAAGAACATCATACCAACAGTAAAATATGGTGGTGGTAGTGTGATGGTCTGGGGTTGTTTTGCTGCTTCAGGACCTGGAAGGCTTGCTGTGATAGATGGAACCATGAATTCTACGGTCTACCAAAAAATCCTGAAGGAGAATGTCCGGCCATCTGTTCGTCAACTCAAGCTGAAGCGATCTTGGGTGCTGCAGCAGGACAATGACCCAAAACACACCAGCAAATCCACCTCTGAATGGCTGAAGAAAAACAAAATGAAGACTTTGGAGTGGCCTAGTCAAAGTCCTGACCTGAATCCTATTGAGATGTTGTGGCATGACCTTAAAAAGGCGGTTCATGCTAGAAAACCCTCAAATAAAGCTGAATTACAACAATTCTGCAAAGATGAGTGGGCCAAAATTCCTCCAGAGCGCTGTAAAAGACTCGTTGCAAGTTATCGCAAACGCTTGATTGCAGTTATTGCTGCTAAGGGTGGCCCAACCAGTTATTAGGTTCAGGGGGCAATTACTTTTTCACACAAGGCCATGTAGGTTTGGATTTTTTTTCTCCCTAAATAATAAAAACCCTCATTTAAAAACTGCATTTTGTGTTTACTTGTGTTATCTTTGACTAATAGTTAAATGTGTTTGATGATCAGAAACATTTTGTGTGACAAACATGCAAAAGAATAAGAAATCAGGAAGGGGGCAAATAGTTTTTCACACCACTGTAATTGGTAGAACCCTAACAGTCATATACTCTATTATATGAGTGGCTTATGGAATCTAGGATCAATGTTCCCTCTAATTATTTTTGCCTGTGTGCACAAAAATTATAATTTGTGCACACTTAAAAACCATGTGTGCATATTAAAAAAATGTGTACGCAGAGAAGTGATTGTGTTGGTCCAAAATGTGTTTTCAGACAAAATTCTTTGTGTGCACTGCAGTTTGTTTGTGTGAGCATGAATGATAGTGCAGCTTACAAAAAACACTGCCTATGGCCTTTATAAAAGAGCACTTTGAAAAGTAACCTAGTGGGAAGGCCCATTGCACTTGTTTATTATATTTGGCTTTGTCTACCTGTTTCTAGTCTGAAATGTCAAATACTGTCTGGTTGCCAGGGTCACTGACCACAACCACGAGAGAAGCACATTAACCCTGGGTCTACATTTGTATTATTTCATACTACCTATCTATGCAATTGGGCTCTCTCCTTTTAATTTAACAGCTGATTCAACTCAAACAGCCTGGTTTACAAGGTGGGACCCTAGCAATCAGATACAGTAGTTTAAATTACAAACTGGATAAATACAAAATAGAATAAATAAAACCCAAAAGGATAATCATTACAACACAATCATACGGTTCATACTAGTCAATTACCCTATAAATATATAGTTACATACTTAACTTGGGTTTGAAAACACAAATCCATCAAGTCCAACCCCTCCAAATGCCACTGCACATATATACACATACTTATACATACCCATACCTCCCAAGTGTCCCGCAATGTGGGGGACAGTCCCAAATTTAAGCTGTCTGCCCACAGTCCTGGATTACCTTTTAAATGTCCCGCATTATAAGCAAGTCTATAGCTGGCTGATAATTCATATTCACAGACCTCAGATCTCTGGCAAAGGTGCGAATTTGTAAGGCTGTACGTGCAAACGTCTACAAACATGATGTAAAAAGGGGCGGGTTTTTAAGGACAGAAATGTAAACTAAGGGGGCGTGGCTTTCCGTGCAGAACAGCCGTCCCGCTTTTCAGTTAAAAAATGTTGGAAGGTATGCAGCCCTATCTATATACTCTGCCATTGCAACCTCACTACCCTCAAATATGAGATGTGATTGGCTAGTCGGTAGCCCCTATGTAGATTAACAGCCTACAGGAGGTTCTGTTTGGCAGTATTCCTGGTTTTTATGCATTCAAAACTTGCCCCCAAGTCAGGAACTCAAAATAAGCACTTGTTTAAGGCCACTGGGAGCAACATCTAAGGGATTGGAGAACAACATGTTCCTCACAAGTCACTGGTTGGGGATCACTGGCCTAGGGGTCCAATGTGATCAGCGGCACCTCTAGCTTTTGATAAAAAATAGCTAGATGCACCCAAGCTCTCTATGTCTGGTTGGGTTCAGCACATGCCAGTGATATCACTGGCGTGACTCGATGTAGAGAGCCCGGGCGCATGGATTTTCTGCACATGTCTAGGTGCACATGCATGCCTTTTCCCGGTGTACTCGACCAGTGCCACACAGCGCAAAAAAATATTAAAAGACTAGGAAAGAAAGAATAATAATAATTTTAATGAAAGCTAGATGGGCCCCAGATCATACTGGACCTTTAGGCACACACACAGCCACCTGTCTGGGGGGCTTGTGGAAAGTGTAGCCTTCTTAAAGGGAAACTATACCTCTAAACATAAACAAATATATTGCATAAAACATCTTATATGTAAAACTGTTAAATATAAATAAACCACTGTTATAAAAATATACTTTTTAATATATGCATACATACATCAACACGCCCCTTTTTTATATCTCTTCCTGTTACAGTTAGAGCTGCATTATTTCTGGTCAGGTGATCTCTGAGGGAGCATATACACCATAACTAAATAGTGGCTAGGTTTTCTTCTTACCTCCTCTCCGCATTACAACCATTACAGTGCTCAGTCCAAGCAGGACTTTTTATCAAAGTCACTAACCTGGTCAATGCAAATGGATCATAAGATGAAAACATACACAAACACAGGTTTTCTTATGGAAAACTGCATGTCAACATAGCATTTAATATGATTAGTATTAGTGTTCTTTTATGCATGTTAAAAATGTAGTTTTCTGGATGTGTCCAGGCACATTCAAAACAGGGCATGGAAATAGTGTAACTAGCAGGGAGGATGGTGAGTGGATAAAGGAGAACTAAACCCTAAAAATGAATATAGCTAGAAATGCCATATTATATAATAAACTGACTGGACTGGCTTAAAGTTTCAGCATCTCTATGGTAGTAATGATATAGGTCTTTACATTTGTCACAGGAGCTCCCCATCTTGGCTTTGGGCAGCTGTTGAGAAGCTGAGCTTGGGGGTCATTGCAAATTATCAAGCAGAAAACGAGATGGGTCTGTCATATAACTGATTCTGCAGGGTTAATTATTAAGTTCTGATTCATTTGCTCTGGTTTCAGACCTGTCGTTTACTGTGAATGAATTACTAATCAACCTTTTGCTGTTACATTTATATTCTATTTATGCAGTATATCGTCAGTCCCTAAGCTCAGTAAGTGACAGCAGCACAGAGCATGTGCAGGGAATCAGCAGAAAAGAAGACGGGGAGTTACTGGGGGCATCTTTGGGGGCATAGATCTTCCCTGCTAAAGGGCTATCATTGCCTTGGGCGGCTACAAAAGCCCAAAACATTATTTACAACATTTCTGCCCTACTTCTTTAGTTAGGCTTTAGTTGGGTTGAAATTAAAATTAGCAATTGCTCTATCAAGCTCATCCTTTATGGAACTTCTGAAATATTTAGCTAGATTTGGTGGTTTACATGTCGATTTAGTGCAGTCAATGAATTATTTATTTCATAACCACAGTATCATCCACATATGCATGTTAACCACTTAAGAAAAGAAAAGTGGGAAACTAATTGCAAATGGCCTATGCATTTGTCATTCAGGAAATTAAATTAAGTATTATTTATTAACATATGCATTTTTATGATAAGCAGCAACTGCTAAAATCATTTTATGTTGTGTTGCAAACAAATAATGTTATAGACATAACTATTAGGGATGAATACATTTTATGATGTCTGCCAAATATGGATTCGGCACAAATCTATGAATGAATTAGATAAATCCAGAACCAAACATAAATTAGCATATTCCCAGGGAAAAATCCCAGCTTCAAACACGCAAGAAAAGACCTGTAATTTCTGTAATCCCGTGATCTAGTCATGTGATTTTAAGGGTTTGTATTACGATGACCAGGCACTTGGGTACTGCGAAAAAAGGTCAGGATCGGTGCAATGTAGCATATAATAAGGAATATTTTTCAGATTGAAATGAAAGCTTGCCAAAGTTTGCTTGAGAGAAATTCCTCAATTCTCTACTCATTTCTATGGGATTTTTGAAAGAGTATTTATCAAAGGGTGAACTCTCACTCTTTCATAAATATGTTACTAAAGTGCAGCCGAAATGCATACTTATCTGAATGCTCCCATGACCAGATGTCAAAAGGATATTAATAATAACAAAAAAAATTGGTCCATGTGTAGAACAATGTAACACAAATAACTAGAATTTCAGTAAGTAGAACCATACAGCATAAGATATAGCTGAACCTAGATTGTAAACTTATTTTGATAACCACCAGTGAATGGAAGATATTAACATTTCTGTCTGCTTTGATGGTTATTTGCCTACAAGAGAGATAATCAAATGACCAGTTGGCCACTAGTAATTCAGCTTGGAAACTGACAATCACAATAACCTCCCTTAAGATTTGAGAGTAATATCCTAGGGGCTTGTCTGATGCTTCCATCTGCTTCATCCTCATTTGCCATAATGATCACAGGTTCAAGCCTGCTTATCACCAGAACAAGTGATTGTGCCAGACAGTTTGACAGACTCTACTCTGGGTGATTGCACAGGAAATATCCAGCTTTATAAATCTGCCTTTCTTTTGAGGAAAAATGTTTTTTTTTCTTTTATACTTCTGGCTGTGTTGTGTGATAATTAATATCCTCCATTCAAGGCCCCTTCAATCTAAATGTTGATGCAGGGGATATATTTTTTGTCGAGAGGAGACAGTAAGTTTAGACACTGCAGCTAAACAGAGGTTGGATACAGTACTGAGCAGATATTTTTTGGGTATGTTTTACACGTACAGGTATGGGACCTGTTATCCAGAATGCTTGGGACCTGGGGTTTTCCGGATAAAGGATCTTTCCGTAATTTGGATCAAGTCTGCTAAAAATCATTTAAATATTAAATAAACCCAATAGGGTTGTTTTGCCTCCAATAAGGGTTAATTGTATCTTAGTTGGGATCAAGTAAAAGGTTCTGTTTTATTATTACAGAGAAAAAGGAAATCATTTTTAAAAATCTGAATTATTTGCTTATACTGGAGTCTATGGCAGATGGCCTTTCTGTAATTCAGAACTTTCTGGATAAGGGATCCCATACCTGTACTATGTCCAGCTAATATTTAGCAGTGCCTAATGTGTATTTATTATTTGTCCCTATTGTTAAGCATGCCCCTGTATCTGACATCAACTAATAAAATATTAGTTTTAAAAAATTAAGTTTTTGTTGTTATTTCTTGTAGTTATTTGGCCCAAGAAATATGCAAAAAGCCAGTACAAGATGGGTGACTGTCAGATTAAGAAAAATATTACATCTGATGAGTTTACAGAACCTTGCCACTTTATAAATACCAGGATTAGATGATGACCTTGTGGCATTTTCCTTTTATCACAGTCTTACCTTTTGAATAATCAGCAAAGTCTCCATCATTAAACAATTACTGTGCCACTCTGGCAGATACCTGTATAGCAATTAAAAAGTTATTTATGCACTGCTACCCATTTAAATCAGATTATGTGATCTTTGAGACAAGAGCACATGGTTTATAGGATTAATTAAATTGTGCACTGACAATGTAATGATAAAAAATAGGGCACAGAAATTAACTAATTCACTAATTATAAATTAGTCATTCAAACCTAGGTACGGTATCAATACAGAGGTCTTAAATTAGATCTGTCAGATACAGCTGGTTGTGCTATCATTTAAACTTATGCTAATGAATAGCTTATTGCAATAAATAAAGCTATGCTATAAAAATGCTGCTCCCTTGTTAACAGTTTTAAAATTCAATATACTAAGCATGATGTTCGTAAAGTGTTTTCCTAACTTTCCTAAGAAATAAGTAAATAAAAAGCTGCATTTTGGTTTTTGCATAGGAGACAGAAAAGGATACAGTGTAGATGCATTTTAGCTAAACACTAAAAAGCTGTTCATGCATTATTAAAGAGAAATGCATACCAAGCATCTTTCACACCAGCCTCTAGAGAATAGCTTCTGATGGGCATCTGGTGTACATAACCTTTCTGAATAACAGATGGCCTATCAGCCACACAAGCCATGGCCACATTAATACTAACAGTAAGTGAGCAGTATTAAAAGCAATATAAAGATGTTCTTTAAGTGGTACAGGTATGGGAATATGTTATCCAGAATGTTCCAAATTATGGGAAGGCAATCTCCAAAAGACTCCATTTTAATCAATTCAAATTTTTAAAAATGATTTCCCCTTTCTCTGTAGAAATAAAACAGTACCTTGTATTTGATTCTAAGATATAATTAACAATCTTACTGGGTTTATTTAATTAACTAATGTTTTAATAGACTTAGGGGCACATTTACTAATCCACGAATCCGAATCACGAATGGGAAAAAATCGTATTGGAAACGAAAATTTCGTAAGATCGCAAATATCACGAAAATGCTTACGAAAAAATCGTATTAGTCACGATAATATCGTATTGGCGATCCGAAAGTCACTAAATTTTCGTACCAAACAATTGTAAACAGCGGTAAAACCTTTCTGATTTTTTCGTGCAAATGTCCGAAAAAGTCGTGCGCCGTACGAAAAAGACGCGCGGACGCCCGAAAAAATCGGCGAAAATACGCTCGGAACGTTCGCATGAACGCTCGAGCGTTCGTGCTTTTGTAAATGTGCCCCTCAAGCATTCTGGATAACTGGTCCCATACCTGTATTATAAGGGCACACCTATATTTTTCAAACAGTGATCACCTTGTCTGTCGCTTACTATAAAACCAATATCTTAGAACTAGGAGATAAATGTGGCAAACTTCTAGCTTACAATACATTCTTCATGTCTCTACCAGACAAAACATTCCAGGAAAAAAAAACCCAGAAATTATTATCTATCCAATATAGACGTGCCATCTTTGAGAGTAAAGATAATCTCTAATCAATTTTCTAACATTTAATTGCGAATAAGGACAAACTAAACTGGCCACACACGTGGCGATTTTCAATCTTTTGTGCGACCATCGGTCACACGAAAGATCGTTACAACCCTCCACTGACGTTCAGGGCTGAATCGTCAGATATGGAGGTAGAAACAATAGGATTTCGACATCCTTCTGCCAATTCAGCCCTGAACATAGATTTTGCTCAGGCGCCTTCAATGGTGCCCGATCGAAATCTTTTAACCCGCCCGATCGGCTAATTGTCCGATATCTGCAGCTTTCTGCGATATCGGTCGCCTCACTGTGTTGCCATACACGCACCGAATATCGTACGAAAAGAGGTTTCGTACGATATGATCAATGCGTGTATGGCCAGCTTTATTCTCTACAGAGCCTTTATTACCCCACTTGTACTATTTAGAAAGTTAGAAAGTCCCTGAATTGCACTTGACTATTAAACATGCCATTAGAAACCCACAGCTCTTATCCACAATATGGTCAAGCAATAACATGAATACATTTTTTTACAGAATATTTAATATAATACTTCCACTGTGGACCAAATTTGGCTGACCTAATCATTTGGCCCATGAGCAAGCAATCATATCATATTTTGGGCCTTTACAAATTTATAGGGAGAGAACAACATCAATGGATATTATCCTCATCAAACTGGATTTTCTACATTTCCCTTATTGTTAATAGCTGTCTGCCTTTACCTCTAGCCTAGTCACAGACTTGTTTTTTAGCCTACCACCTACCCCGACCACTGGTCAGTTTGTTTTGCCTCTCAGCTTGCCAATTTTGATTGTTCTTCCAGCTAGTGCTGTTCGAGGTTGATTTTGTTTGGGTTTAAATATTTGCTTGCTATAGTTATCAGTAAATACAGCTGAGGAAGGTGCTTTAGCTGAAACATGCAGTGCAGTATCTTTAGAAATGTTGACTGTCCAATGTCGACATCAGTAGAAACTTAATACTTCTATTAGTAACACTGACTATAATAACAAGTTGCAGTTTCTAACGAAATTCTAAAGAAATTTATTGAGCTTGAGTCTTCATAGTTCTACCTTAACTGAGTACATTAGACTGAAAGAATTAAGAACTTGTTGCATAAGCGCACGCAGAGAAACAACCCCTCCGTTCTCCTTGGACCCCTGCTGTGTCTGTATTCGCAGGTGTTGCGTCAGCTCCTCTGCAGACACACAATGTGGATTTTGGCACAAACATGTGAGTGAGTATGCATTTCTGCTCCACAATCTGCTCTATATGTCTGCAGACAAGCTGATGCAGCTCCTGTGAATGCAGAGACTAGGGCAGGCTGAGGAGTGTCAAAGGGCTGTTTCTCAAAACATTGCCAATGTGGCACTAGCCGTAAACCACTACATTGACACAATAATAAAGTACTTTTTGACAAATGGGAGGGCATCAGGAACAAACCCATTCTAGATGCAATGGTCCTCACTGTTAAATATTTACAGCCTGAGATTGCATTGGAGTTTATGTAAAAGACACAGAAGTTAAAGCTTACAGACTATGACAGATCATGAGTTACTCTCTAAAGAGAAACTGAAGGCGTAAATTGCCCTAAAACTGCATAAATTTCAAAGAGATACCTGTGACTACACTGATGGGTATGTGTACTACTGGCAAATAGAGTCCCTGAGGCAGCAACATAAAAAGAAGGTTGACCTGCCAAGACACCTTAGAGCTCTGGCACACGGGGAGATTAGTCACCCGCGACAAATCTCCCTTGTCACGGGCAACTAATCTCCCCGAACTACCAAAAATGTAAGTCGCCGATGGGATGGCACACGCTGCACAGGCGATTTCAGCAAATCAAACAGATCAAATCAACAGAAAGCAAGATTACCGATTCTGAAAGATCATTAAACAGTTGTTAATCAGGAAGGGGGTGTGGCTGGGATGCTTAGCTGAACAGAATTGTTGAGCAACAGCTCCATGCTCCTGACTTTATCCTGAGTGCCTCTCTACCGAATGACTTATTGGTTTTAGCCCAGTAGCTCTTGATCCAACAGTCCCCTTTAGTGATGGGCAAAAAAGGATTAATGGCTACACAAAACCTTCTGCCATGTTGCAAGATCAAAGCCAAGATAGCAGCGTAGGACAGGGTCCGGAACAGCCTAGACAAGGTGCGGGAACGTCACAAGAGCCTGATCCAGCTGCCTTAGACACCCAACTCCTTTTGCAGGCCATTGCTGAATCCAAAGAAGCGCTAACCACAAAACTTGCAGACACTAGAATGGCTCTCACCTCAAAAATAGAAAAGGTGCACTCTCGCTATTGAGAAAAGACTTGCCGAGTGTCCTGCAGCGTAGCAGAGGCCGACTGAAGGCTCGGGATAGTGGAAAATGACATGCGCCCCCGGCAACAACATGTCCAACAACTATAGAGGGATTACCAGCAGGTGATCAACAGACTGGATGAGGTAGAGAACCGCAATAGACTCTATAACCTTAGAATTGTTGGGCTATCAGAGGGCCCAAAATTTCAGGAACAGAGACAGTGCCCCCCGCGCAGCCATAGACAAGGGAGACATCCTCTAACAAAATGCAAAAGTCTTGCTATACCTGGACTATTCACTAGCGGTCCAAAAGAAAAGGGGACTCTTCCAAGAGGCACGGTGCAAACTGCGAGAGTGAGGCATTAAATATGCCATGATATACCCTGCTAAAATGAGGATTCAAGATGAAGACAAGATGCTCTTCTTTGATTCCCCAAAAGACATCATCCAGTGGCTTAAATACCCAGACAGCATACCACCTAATCCAGGGACTGTGGTGAAACTCAGGTTGTACATTAATGTTGCGTTTGTGTTTATTGGTTCTGCCAGACAGTTGCTTGACTTTGTACAGACTTCATCTGTGGAACTAAGCAGTTGTGCCACACCTAGCTCTACCCCACTCATTGTTGATCTCCTTAATGAGATAATGGGCAAGTAGCTAACATGGGCAAACATCCTAAACTATGGATGGGGGATTTCAATGCGGTCCCTGACCCTGCAATAGACTTCAAACCGTATCCCAAGATACTCTGGCATTAGCAAATTGGATAGTCGGTGCTAGTCTATGATACGTATGCAGAGGTATGCAGAGATATGCATCTATTATTTCAAAATTGTAAAAATAAAAATCTTGAAAAAGAAAAATAATAATGATCAGGAGCAAAACAGAGTACAGAGCAGACAGCCGTTTTCCATCTCGGAACAGCGACAAACAAAAGGAGATGGCAGGAGAGAGATCCTGGCAGAAACTGCGGGAGGCAGCACAGGACACAGAAGGAACAACAGATCTGTGAAAGTGCAGATCCACGAGGGCACTGGTTCAAAAACAACTTTTCAGACCACAGTAGTTAAATAATTAATAATAAGTATTAACCTTTCATCATATAGTTAATTCTCTTGGAAAGTTGAAAAATATGTTTTTCTAATAAACCTAATATTGCAGATACTATAACAGATATAGCAAATGAGGCTTTAGACTTATTTGAAGTTTGAGTTTCATGATGGTGAAAGTCTCTTCGAAAAATACACTAAAATTGAGCTTAAGTCTAATATATCTAAAGCTAATTGGCCATCGTTATCTCAAAAGTATAATAATGACAGTATTGTCATAAAAGCAGGGAAGGGTGGTAGCACTGTAACACAAATAAAGATGAATATACAGGTATGGGATGCGTTATCCGGAAACCTGTTATCCAGAAAGCTCCGAATGAGGGAAAGCCTCTCTCCAATAGACTCCATTTTAATCAAATGGTTCAGAATTTTAAAACTCATTTGCTTTTTCTTTGTAGTAATAAAACAGTACCTTGTAATTGATCACAACTAAGATATATTAAGTTTAATTAAAGGAGAAAGAAAGGTAAAAACTAAGTAAGCTTTTTCAGAAAGGTCTATGTAAATACAGCCATAAGCACTCACAGAAATGCTGCACTGACTTCTCTGTCAAAAGATTTGTTGTGTCTGTAATTCATGTGCCAGAGACATGCAGCTCTCTGCTCTTTCCCCTCTCCTGCTCCCCCCTCCCTCAAGAATGCTAAGAACTCACCCCCCTCTTAGGAATGTGGATCTGAGCCAATCAGCAGGAAGCCAACTCATAGGGGCACATTTACTAATCCACGAACATCCGAAAAGCGTCCGAATGCGGTTTTTTCATAATGATCGGTATTTTGTGATTTTTTCCGTAAATTGTCGCAACTTTTTCGTAGCCGTTACGACCTTTTCGTAAATTGTTGCGACTTTTTCGTAGCGTTACGACTTGCGCGAATTGTCACGACTTTTCCGTAGCCGTCGCGCCGGGTACGAAAGTTTCGGATTCATTCAAGCTTCAGTATCGTGACTTTCCTTGGGCCAGGTTGGAGCTGCAGAGTGCCATTGAGTCCTATGGGAGGCTTCCAAAATTATGCAGTCTAAAAGTTTTGCCCGCCGTTTACAAGCGCTCAATACGAAAAAGTTGTGACAATATACAAGCAAATCGTAACGGTTACGAAAAAGTCGTGACAATTCGCGCAAGTCGTAACGGCGACAAAAAAATCGCAAAAAATACGAAAAAGTCGCAAAATGTTCGTTTCCAATCCGAATTTTTCCCATTCGGATTCGTGGATTAGTAAATCAGCCCCATAGGGGCTGATTTACTTACCCACGAACGGATCGAATGGAGTCCGATTGCGTTTTTTTCGTAATGATCGGTATTTTGCGATTTTTTCGTATGTTTTGCGATTTTTTCGGATTCTTTACGAATTTTTCGTTACCAATACGATTTTTGCGTAAAAACGCGAGTTTTCCTATCCATTACGAAAGTTGCGTAAAAAGTTGCGCATTTTTTCGTAGCGTTAAGTTTTAACGCTACGAAAAATGCGCAGCTTTTCGCGTAAGTTTTAACGCTACGAAAAATGCGCAACTTTTTACGCAACTTTCGTAATGGATACGAAAAACTCGCGTTTTTACGCAAAAATCGTATTGGTAACGAAAAATTCGTACAGAATCCAAAAAAATCGCAAAATATACGAAAAAGTCGCAAAATGTTCGTTTTCAAGTCGGAACTTTTCCAATTCGGGTTGGATTCGTGGGTTAGTAAATCAGCCCCCTAGTCTTACACACAGAGCATGTACACTTGGTCTGGGTCTTGGTGCAGGAGCGAGGCATTATGGGAACTTTCTTTACACAGCTCAGCGTTTTTTCTTCCTGTTTGGCTTCGGATCATCTGAACAGGTGAAATATGGGGAGATTCAAGGGCACTATTGAGACAACTGAAGGTATGCCTGCAGCTTGAGATTAACTCTTTATTAGCCTTTCCTTCTCCTTTAATGTTTTATTGATTTTTTTTTAGTAGACTTAAGGTATGGAGATCCAAATTACGGAAAGAACCCTTATCCTGAACAGCCTTGGTCCCGAGCATTCTGGATAATGGGTCCCATACCTGTATATGCAGTTACAAAATCATGAGCATTATTTGCCTTAACCAGTTAGAAAATAAAGGAAAAATTTGACCTTTTGTGTGACTGCTGCCTTTGACTTAGGAAACATTAATAAAAAGAATATGGTAGTCCCTGATTATGGATATCTAAGGATACTAGTGCTTTAACTATGATATAAAAAAAATCAACAAAAGACCAAATCAACTACCAGGCCACAATAATAATTTGTTTATGTGTATTAACTATTTGGATGTAAAGGTGATTAGTACAAAGGGTCACAACAATGCCATGTCAGAAGGTTGCAACCCCAGCTATGTGGCTATCATGCATACAAATGGGGTGCAATTTAGGAGCAGGCCACTGGATGGCATTGCTCAGTACCTTCTGTTATTCTCTATACAACTGGTCACACCATGAACTGTGCTGTTGTTGGATGATTGTTTGGGTTTAAATATTCACTTGCTATGTTAATTTGTAAATTTCCAGATTTTTCTCCAGAAAATAATTTTGATTTATTTAATTAGCCATAACATATAGTGCACTATCTTCTGGAATAAAAATAATGCTTAACAAATAATGCTTAATAAAAATAACACTTTCACTCAAAGTTATTATTGTGTATTAAGTGTAAACATTTGCTTTTGTTTGGCTGACTAACCTACCGGTAAGTATAAAAAGGATACATTTTAAAATAAATTATGTTATTATTGTGATAACTATAATCAGTATAATAACTGATTTAGTATGAGGCGCTCTTAGTACAAAATATTGTACTGCAGGAATAAAAAATATGGAGAAAAAGTAGATATGTAGAATTTACAAATTGCTCATTAAGAAAAGGTTATCATATCAACTTAGTATGGGAATCACATAATAAAAGGTCTTGCGTACCCAGATACCTCTCTCTCGTGGAGACCCAGAGAGCAGCCTTTTCTGCATAGGAAAATGGTCATAATCTGCATACAGACCACAGTTTCAATTAAAAAATATAGTTTTCAATTAAAATAGAACGCTCAACTAATAACATTTAGTTAAGGTATTAAGAAAATATCACAACACCCTTGCAGACCTGTTTTGCTGATGCCGTTTCCTTGTAAGTTCTAGAATCAATTTTTATAAGGAATAAAACATTTTAAAGCCCAGCCCATCCCTGTCACAGATTAATTTGAACTATATACTAGCCCTGGTGGATATCTTTTTAATGCTTATTAGTAGCTTTTGAAACTTTTACAGAATAGGGCATCATATCATATTATAAATTGCTGGTGTCCATTACAAAAGACATTAAGAGAAGAGAAAGAAGTAAGATGCCCTGGTGGATCTCATAGTCTAGACCAAGAGAAGCAAGGGAATTAAGGCAAACAAGGGCTAAGCTCTGTCCACTGAAGGCCTCAAAGAAACTGACGTCACTGGAAGATCCACTACAGGCATAACAAGCACAGACACACTCAGGTTTAATCTCTGGAGATAACTACCCTAAGCTGTGTTTGGGTAGGTCCCGTTCTCTCGTCCTTGGGAGAGCAGAGTAATAAAACCAAATGCATTTGGGCTGTGGAGGAATGGAGAGTGGGAGAGTCTACAACTTTGATATAATTATAGTGTCCTGCATCTTAATGGGGGGTGGGTGCTTTATGCAACTGCTACTGTGCTCATTAGAAAAAAAAAAATACTTGAATGCTGAAAAATTTGTCTTGCATTTTGGAAATATTTTTTTAATAACTGTGCGTTACTCCTTGGGATGCACCAGTTTCTATGATTACTACCCTTTAGATTGTAAACTCTTGTGAGCAGAACCCTCTGATCCTATTTTTTATTCTGTAACCCTTGCTTGTTAAATTATTGTAAGTACTGTTTTTTTTATAAATCAGTGTAAAGTGCTGTTTAACTAGTTAGGGCAGCATAAATGATGTAAAGGGGAAGTTCGCCATCATTAAAATAAGTTCTCAAATAGTACACAAGAAATTATGGCTTTTTGGTGTGTTTAACCGTAGCAGCTCAGCAAGCCTGGTAGGAGACATTTTACAATTTGATACATTGTTATTTATCATTAGCAGTATTTACTGAATATTCCCCTGACCTAAAGCTTTGACACTAAAGGTGGCCACACACGTGGCGATTTGCGATCGAAAGATCGTTCAATCAGCCACTAACCGTTTAGGGCTGAAACGGCAGATAAGGAGGTAGAAACAATAGGATTTCTACCTCCTTCTGCCAATTCAGCCCTGAAGGCAGATTTTGCTCAGGTGCCTTCTATGGCGCCCGATCAAAATCTTTTGACCTGGCTGATCGGCGAGTCGAACGATATCAGCAGCCTCCTGCGATATATCGGTCGACTCGCTGACTTGCCATACACGCACCGAATATCGTACGAAACCCATGAACCACACCCAAATGGATGCCAAAGGGCTGTGATTAACTATTTGTAGCCCTGTATGGACTACTGCTTGCCTACTGGAAGCTGTTTGGAGTAAATGTGCCTTTATGCCTCCAAAACTTGCCTTCAATCAATAAAAATTAGTAATTATTTTACTGTCATTGTAAGTATCATCAATGGGGTTGAAAGGAAGATGTTGCTTGAGATGATAGTAGAGACTAGGTCAGTAACAGAATATAGACAGATCTGGTAAGAACAAGCAGAGTTTAGGATGTAGCCAATTTACACACATGAACCTAAATACTAGTGGGAACATGGGCAGGCAGAATTTAGCCTGATTGCATAAAGATGTTAGATCCTAATGGGGATATAGCTCATCAGTAATCAAACTACTAAATCCAGTTAAAGAAAATAATGTTATATTTTAGCCTAATCATTATTCTAAAGTCACATAATAATAGACATGTTAATTGACATGAAAAAAAACCTAATCTCCCTAATTAAAGAACAATAATCAGTAAGTGTTTTATTTATGTCAAAAACTGAGGTTACACTCTAGCCTGCCTAGCTAGGCTGAAGTGATAGGAATCGAATCTGGTCTTTGCTTGTGTGAATACAGGGCTGTGATTGGCAACCCCCCTCCTAGTGTGATTCTGGCAGGGACTGTCTGGCAAGGACATGTCCACCTCTCATTTTAAACAATGACAGTGAACAGAGAGGCTCTAAAGGGAGCTCTAATAATAGGGGCTAAATTTACAGATTTATATATTATTCATAATTGCCTAGGTGGTTTTTCATTTATCCTATATGTCTAATTTAAGATTATAGAACAGCAGGAAATTCTTGTTTTTCCAATTCTCAAAGTTTTTCTAGAACATTTTAAGGTCAGGGTAGCAAAAAGAACGCTTAAGTAGTCCTTAAGATGCCTTTCAAGGCGCCACAATGACAGCCATCAAGGGGTGCTTCTGTAAAGTCCCCATCATTTCTATGACCTCACAATCAATATTTAATATGGCTTAGTAAGTCCCAAACGTTCAACACAACCCAAAAGGAAATAATGGGTTTCTGATCAGACCCTGTGCACCCCATGCAAATACGTCGAGTTATATAACTGATATTACTGAGTGCCAACACATTTATATTTAGACATATTTTATATTTGAAGCGTGATAGGCAGAGACAACCTAAAAGTAACTGCATCTAATCAGCGTCTTAGAAACCAAAGCCACAAAGAGATAGTAATGAAAATATCGGTGGAAGGTAACATCCAACGTCACAGTATAAACAGATCATACAGCCAAGAGCAACTATAAATATCCCTTCAAACGACTACGGAGCGCTACACATAGTGCCTGCCCTTCAGCAGTCACTGAACATCAGCTTCCGGCATTCAACAACATCCGCAAGTTCGAATCTTGACTTAGTCAAAGGCGCGTACTCCCACAGGCACCGCATACTGTACCCTACACACCTACTATTAATGGCTCTCGCGAGAAACACAAGCGTAAACCCACTTCTGTACTGTGAGGAAAATCAATCAGAGAGCAACACTAAAAACCGACATACAGCAAAGCCAAGTAAATGACAGTACACGTCAGATCACGTGACAGGAAAAAGCCAATTGAAGCCAGAAAGGGGCGGACACGCTGTACAGTGGGCGGAGGGCTATGTGAGTGAGAGGAGACGTTAACGCACGTGATGCAGGGCAGCCAATGGGAGAGGGCGTGGCCGGAGGTGAGGCGCTGCGGCAGCAGCCTGGGAAAAAAAGTGGGGGGAAGAGCGAGAGTGAGACGGAGAAACCAGTGAGGCGGCGGGGGAGGGGTGCGTGAGTGTCACCGGAGTACCACAGCCACCGGAAAGGAGGAGGCACACGAAGAGCCGCTGCCATGCCTAATAAAAACAAGAAAGATAAAGTGAGTTGATGTTAGCGATTCCGGTGTCCCTGCTGCAGAGCTCCGTGCAGAGTCCCTCCGGTGTTCACTCCTAGCCTGCAGTTTTACAGTGAAACAGGAAGAGCACCTGAGTGAGCGAGTTTATAGTCAAAGTAGCGAGTCAGGTTGTAATAAGGTGGGGCAGGAGTGAAGTTAAGTGGGCTTCCTGGGCCTACTCTCCGGTGTTAGAAGTGGCAGAAGTTGCGGGGAAGTGTAAGTCAGCTGAAGGATGCTAGACGTATTCACTTTTATCGCCGCGGTGGGCTGGTTGCAGGGAGGCTGCAAGGGATATAAAGTTGCTTGAGGTCTTGGACCAGCAGCTTTAGAGTTCAGTCCAGTCTAACAAGCCGTGTTTAACCCATAGAAGTGCATTTGGCTCTAATGGAACAGGCTAGCTGCTGCCATGCCTGTAGCTTAGGGCTAAGTAAGGGTCACAGCAAGCTTTTGACAGAAGCCTTTATATTAGGGTTATAAGCCTCTATGTAGGCTGCTGCTGCTGATCCTTTAAAGATACCCTTACATTCTAAGCAAGCTCAAGCTTTCTTTATGTAGAAATGTTTATTAAGGGCTATTATATTTACCTGCTTTTACTTTAATTTTTTGTTCTCTTAGCGGATAGACATTTCATATAGAACTATCTTTATTATTCTTCTGTAGATGTTTATTGCATTTATTTAAACTTCTGTTTGAGTATTGAAATGTAACATCTGTTCAGTTTTATACCTATTCCTTTTTTATTGTTCAAAGTAATTTTCAATGTACTGTTTAGTCTGCGATTTAATGTGGCCAAATCAAAACCTGTTAAACTAAATGCTATTGCCTTGTAAGTTAAGTCTAAAATGTTGACTGCTTGTCTGCTTTATAAGGCTTGTCATCCTAATTTTAGGAAAGGTTTAAATGAGTTTGTTTTCCCACTTTAATCACTTTAATTTGCTTGTTCTTCATACCTTATGTCATTTTCACCATAAACCTTAACAACTACAGAAGGTTTTTTCTCCAACAATATCCAATAGTTTGCACATCAATAACAAAAACAAAATTATAGCATTAACATATATCCTCAACAGAATCATGTAATTTATCTGGAGCTTACAACTCTATATTCTATTTCAGGAACCTCCAAAAGCTGGTAAAAGTGGCAAAACTGGAAAAGAAGGCCAAGATAATCCTGAGCATGAAGTAAGTTCATTGGTACACAAATAAATATAATTTTTTTTATTGTTAAAGGGGTATCAAACTCTTAGTTTATGTAGATGCAAATGGTCTTTTTAATTGTGTGGGGGTTTTTTTCTTCTCTTTTCAGTCTGACATTTAAAGGGTACATATTGTTTTAAAAACAAGAATTTGCCAGTGCATTATGCTCCTAAATATTAAAGGAGTGTGCTGAAAAAAGTTGTTTGGGACTGATTTAGGGGATTTTCACTTATGCAGTAATAACTAATTTAACCTGTTATGTCTTTAACGCAGATTGACTCTTGTACCTGGCAAAGTGTTTCACCTGAAGTATAGAGCATAACCCTTTTATTTGATGCCTCTGCATGCTGTTGTCTGATATGTTTTGTGAGGTTTATAAGTGGGAGTGCTGGCAGGATAGCTGGCGCTGGGATGTGCAGTGTTGCTCACTGTTTCCTATTTTGCAGTGTAAAGTTGCTGCAGTCTTCTTTAGTTTTAATAATTTCATACAAACCACTGCCTGGTTGCTGTTGGCAGTAACCCTTAAACCATTTTGCAATTTTATTTACAAGTTGCTTAAAAAAAAGTCCAAATAAAAAATCATAAACTAACAATGGAAAATTGTCTATAAGGGAATCACTCTTTGTCTCACTAAAAGTAAGTTATAGGATTGGTATCATTGTGTATGAGAGAAACCTAGGGCTCTTCCTAAAAGAAAAAAACCCTATTTTCTTCAGATGCCGGAGTTTAGGTCTGCTCTCTGTTCCAAGGCTGCAGTGTTCTTTTAGCCCTCACTCTGAGCAAGGGAGGAGGTGCCAGTCACTAATAGGTTGTAAATAAATTTGACATCCGTACTTAAGCTTATTGGAGCTGCCTGACGGTGCTATGAAAGCCAAACGAAGGATCAGCCTTTGGAAATAAACCACGGACAGAATCAAGAAACAAAAAAATATTTTGGGCTGATTTCTATCTTTTTATATCGTATATATATTTCTGTTGTGTAGGGTGTTGTGGCATAACAGAACGCAAAAAAAATCTTCACATTTCTATTTAGCAGCTTCTTTAATAAATAGGCCTGTCAAGTTCAGATCACTCATCCTAATCAGTACACCAATGAACACTTATGTAGATAATGCTGTTTGCTGACATTTGTAAGATTTATAATTATTTATAAAATGTATAGTGTTATAAAATAATGTTACTTGCCCCATTGTAGTTACTGTTAACACATTAATAGCTGCTTAATAATGAAAGTGGTCAGGAAACAAGGCTTCTGTACATAGCAAAAAGGCAGCTGTGCATCCTTATTTAAATTTGAAATTCACTTTTGTTGGGCCTGTAGTTGTCCAACATATTTCTGTAGTATTGTATGTATGTATATCTTTATTTATAAAGCGCTACTTATGTACGCAGCGCTGTACAGTAGAAAACATTAATACAAACAGGGTGTTAAGATAATAGATAAATACAAAGTATAATAATAAATACAGATAAATACAGCAGCAATAAGTTAAGAGTCGAGGACACAAGAGGAAGGAGTATTGCAGTGCATGTGTGGTAAAATGATCCCAACAATACTGCCATTGGTATATTTTCTTGTAGGAAAATGGCCCTGTCAATGCCACTTTTTTTTTTTTTTTTTTTTTTATAAGGGTACTGTAATGAGTCGGGGTATTCCTGTACTAAATAATGCGAGTAGAAAGGGAAAGTTCTACAGGCTGCACTAAAAGAAGATATATACATATGTGTTTTTTTTCAACATTAATTCTTTTTAAAGTTGCAACTTTTAAGTCAGTATCCTTGGCTTGTCTACCTGTGCATGTATGTAGGTAGTCCATACATAATGCACTGCTGCTAACAAAACAGTCAGAAGGGAGTGGATTGTATACTGCTAATCTAATTGTCAACCTTTCAAGGACCAGTCATAGGGTCATATTTATCAAAATGTGAGTTTAGAGACACAAATACTCACCCCCATTATCTTCATTCCTATGGGATTTTTTAGAAGCGTAGTTATCAAATGGAAGGTTCTAACTTTCAACCATTGGTAAATGCGCTTCTAAAAATCCTATAGGAATGAATAGAACCTGGGTGAGTTTTTGTGTATTAAGCTCTAAACTCACATTTTTATAAATATGCCCCATAGAGTTATTTTAGTATTCCTATTTGCCTCGTTTAGTGCAAAAAATGACAAACAATAGGTTTTTCATGAAACATTCAGTAGAAACAAAAGTATGTTATTTTCTTTGAATTTATTGATGTTGGCCTTCTTATAATTCAGAGCTTTCTGGATAAGTAATCCAGATATTGTACTGCCCCTTTAAGATGCTTATGTAGAAGAAATAAGACAGTAACTAATTCAAACCATGTAAAAGAATACTTTGTGGTTGCAAGGCAAGCTTGCCATTGCTTTTAACACTGTCTGTGTTTGCAAACCTGTGAGGGTTCAGCCAATATTCTCTAGGAAACACGAGGCAATACACGGGAGCACTTACCGCTTATACAGTAAGGAAGCCTTAAAAAAATAATATAGCACAAAATGCTGTAATATATGTATGTGTATATGTATGTGTATGTATATGTGTGTGTGTATATATATATATATATATATATAAATATAATGTGTACTGAATTTAGTGCAGGCTTTGATGATCAGCAGCCTTATATTATAAATAACTTCAAAGTTTTACACCCTTTAATCTTTTTTTTTCATAGTGTGCTCTGTTCTGCTATAAGCTCAGGGGTCATCAGAAATCTTTAAAACTGTAGAAGAGTGAGGTTACATCTGATATTATAGGGCTAATTCTCATACAAAATACACTTGCACATGCTAACATGTTATGTGAATCTGAATTAATTGCTAGTCGGATGAATTTCATGTACAGTATCTTGTGAAGTGGCTCCTAAGCCCGAATATCTGACAGCAGAAGATGGAGTGCTACAGGGGCTTCTATTAAAGTACATATCTTCAGTGATAAAATGGTGGGATGCCTCAGGCTGGTACAGATCACAAAATATAAGTTGTAAAACTTGTCCTTTTGTTGAGATTTATTTTTTTTTTCTTTGCATGGTTATCTAAAGATCCTAAGTTTATAAGAGTAAAATAATGTTTTGGGTTTCCCTTAGTTCTTTTTGCAAGGTGCCAGCACAGCCTGTCTGCAGCAGCTGTTAAAAACACAAAGGTGGTAGAATGCTCCTGATGTTGTAAATCTGCTGAATAAGTCTTCTGGCAGGGAAAAAAAAAAGGTTTTTGAGGGGAAAAACATTTTGCTAAAACTTGGCTTCCGGTCATCTGAAATAAGGCGATATGGTGATGCAGGGCAGAATCCACTATGCGATGATCGATTGATCGATCCTAGCCTTCCTTCTGTATATAGGAAGGAGTCGGGCTAGGATTGATTAATCAATCGTCACAGTGATTCTGCCCTGCATCTCTGTATCGCCTTATTTCAAATGACCGGAAGCCAAGTTTTAGCAGGTATTTTTTAATAATAAATGGTGTGGATTTTTTACTTAAAAAATTTGTGTTACTTTTCCTTTAATTAACGTTACATATTTTTCAGCCCACTGTTTCCAAGTGATACTGTGAAAAACTCAAGTGTAAACTCAAGGCTCGTGGTCCACCTTCTGATCTCCAAAGGGAGATGCACATGTAAAAGGCAGTGGCATAACCACATATACAGCACACCCCACAGTTGAGGGTCATCTGGGCGACAGCGGGGCCCAGACCACGGGGTCTGCTGTACAATAGTCCCCCAACCCAGTCCCACACCTACCTTAAGCTTCGTCGAAAGTGCAAGGAGAGTGGTGGAAGAAAAACTGCTTGTGCCGGGCCCCTCTGTTGGTAAAGGGAAATATCTAATGGAGTCTATTTATATTATTAAATATGGGAAAATAATGCCCATTACCACAGGACTGGTAAAAGCACAGAAATACATGATTCTTCTGGGAAATCATGATACGTCTTCCTCTGACCCCCATTAAGGCTGGTAAAGTCATTCAACCCTCCCTTACCTTGTTCCATTTTCAAGTGATGGATTCTTGGACCCAAATGAAAAGCTGTCCCACTGCACCCCCTAGTTCTCTATATTTTTATAATAAAAAAACATAATTACTGACTGGCATGGGTATGAAGGACAGACTTGTTCAGTGCTGGGAAACTGTGCCTAAAGGAACAGTAACACCAAAAAAGTAATAAATGTAATTACAGACACACTACTATAGATTATATAAACTAAGCTGCAATGTAGCCATGGGGGCAGCCATTCAAAGGAGAAATGTGCTGGCAGTATTTTAAAAAGAAAAAAAAATTTCAAATGTGGCTGAAATTCCTGCCCTGACTTTTAAGCTGGCCATACATGCACCACTGATATCGTACAAAACCTTGCCTATGTGGAATTTTATATGTATATACATATAAATGTGTGTATATATATATATATCTATATATCTATATATATATATATATATATATATATATATCATTTTATTTATTTTTTTAGGACAACCTATGCTTTAAGAAAAAATGCTAGAATGTTGGTGTAATTCAATTTCTGTAACAAGTTATAGGCTTCTAAATGTTTAAAAATGAAAAAATATATATAAAATATAAAAACAAATAGAAACATTCTGAAACACAAAAAAAATGAATTCATGTAAACTTACTCTTTTGTTACTTTGTTACTAGCATTGCTTTAAAATTTCACTGTTTTTGAAGTATACAAATTTGAAATCGCTGTTAAAGGAGAAGGAAAGGCTAATAAAAGCTGCAGGCATACCTTCAGTTGTCTCAATAGTGCCCTTAAGTCTCCCCATATTTCTCCTGTTCAGAAGATCAGAAGCCATACAGAAAGAAAAAACCCTGAGCTGTGTAAAGACAGTTCCCATAATGCCTCGCTCCTGCATAGACACCAAGACCAAGTGAACATGCTCAGTTAGTAAGACTATGAGTCAGCTTCCTGCTGATTGGCTCAGATCCACATTCCAAGGGGGGAGTGAGTTCTTAGCATTCTTGAGGGAGGGGGGAGCAGGAGAGAGCTGAAAGCTCCTGGCAGAGGAAAACAGACACAACTAATCTTTTTACAGAGAAGTCCGTGCAGCGTTTCTGTGAGTGCTTATGGCTGTATTTACATAGACCTTTCTGTTAAAGCTTACTTGTTTTTTACCTTTCTTTCTTCTTTAAGCCACACATATATGGTATTGCTCCACTAAGAAAAAAGTTATATTGTTGCATGTTGAAATTTCTCAATATTTGTCTGGAAATGTACCTTTTTTTAGCTGTTTAGCATCTTCTATAATGTTAAAGAATTTTGGCATGAAGTTTGAAAATGTCGCTATGAAAGAATATGGTATTAAAGATCTTACCTCCACAATCGGAAAAATTCACAGACGTGTGAAGTTAGCGGCCCCCTGCCTTTTCTTTAAATTGTTTTTAAAAGTTTTTTAACAAAGTTGTTTGATCTTTGAACATATGTGGATCCTCTCAACATTCGCCAAGTGTCTTTTCAGTTGGCCAATTTGAAACTAGCTTGAAGTGTGAAAATAAGCCTGCATTGAAAGGGTTGAAGCTTTAGAGGTTATTGCATGGCCATCTTCAGTGGTAAAAAAAAAAAATTACATTGGCTTACACAGTATATTTTCATTTATCCAAAGCCCTGTTACTTCTAAGTTTACTTTGACCTACCTACTGTGTAGTATTATCTGGTATGTCAGTGCAGATCATACTTTGTGTTTTAAGGCCATGCCTGTTTTATCCTGCTATTAAGATGTAATCTCGTATTCCATGCAAGGATTGAATGTACTCTAATCTGGCAACCTGGGCTAGGAATTACAGCACAAGTTGTCTTTAAGGAAACTACATACCAAACACATTGATGCAATTTATGGGAAACCTTTTACAATGCAATTGTGATTTGTTGAGGAATTTGTGGAGCTTGTCATATCTGATTTTAAAGGTACTCAAACTGGATGACTTCAAATGGATATTAAACATATATGAGCAAAAAAAAAAAGCTGTGTATTGAATGTGCATATGTAGGTTTAATAAGTGTTATGCTATAGTATTTTTGGTTTGTTAAAGGGGATGTAAAGGCAACAATATTGCATGTACTGATTGTAAACCTAAAAAGAAGCATATTTGCAAATAACCGATTCTGTTAAGTTGACACTGTTTGTCTCTTCTCCCTCCTGAAGCTGCATACAGGAATGCTTTTCCTGGCCAGCCGGCCTGCCGGCCATACTCAAAAGAACTGTCAACACTGCTCTGCATTCCAAGGGCAGGGAAGCAGAGCAGGGTTGTTTATCATTTGTTTATAGTTGAGGATAATCTCAGTGTGAAACAACCCTGCTCTGCTTCCCTGCCCTTCGGAATGCAGAGCTGCGCTGATAGGATTCCTGTACGCAGAGGAGACGAACAGTGAAAGCAGTGCACAGAATCGTTTATTTTTTAGAAACAGGGCAACCATTTTTTTAAAATGAAGTAAATAGCAAATATGCTTTTGTTTGATTTACAATCAGTACATGCAATGTTGTTTTTGCCTTTACATCCCCTTTAATATGTTTTTAATTATAATTTAACATCTGGCAAATTGCCTACATCCATGGAACCTACATGAATAAAGCATCCTTGGAATGGGGCAGTCACACACAGACCCCAGTTTGAATCAGTTTGTGCTTTACTAACTTATCTTTTTTTATTTTATTTTCAAGGTATCCAACAAAAAGTCCAACAATACTCCCCCTCCAGCTCAGGTATCAAAGATAAAGGTACCCACTCCACAGGCTGTTGTTAAGAAAGAGAAGCGGCAGAGTTCCTCAAGATTTAATGTGAGCAATAATAGAGAACTGCAGAAACTACCAGCTCTTAAAGGTATGGACTGATGGTTATGTATGTACTTTTAGAAAAAGTTTTCTCTATTTCTCAAGAATGACTCAAACACCAAATATTAAAGGGAAGAATACCTCCCCCCTTTTTACCGAGCTCAATCACTTGGGATTATTTAGGAGTACATGAACATTATCTGAACTGCCAGTATAATATAATGTACTTTATAAATAATCAGATTAACAGGAAAAAATATTGTCTTCCTCTAATTCACATGGATCATTTCTGTTTTATCCCCTAGTTATTGAATACATTGAAAAATAGGGGTATACTGCGAGCAACTATTCCTGGTGATTTGGGTGGTATTTGTTTCTCCACAAGTGGATCAAATGCCTAGTGTGTCATGGGTCAAGGTTGTCCAGTATAACTTCTTACATCACATAGAGCTGCTTTACATGTTTAAGAAAGTATTTAAAATTTTGGTGTGTTTGCAGCTAGCTGATGTCTCCAAATTCCCACCTGATCTTGTGGTCAGCTTAACTGTAGGCCAATGCCATACATGGCTATTTCTCTTGCATATAAATGCAGTTAGAGAAACAATTTATTACTTTCCACTCCATGATGTAAGTGCACTGACAAGCATGCCATCTGCCTATGTGCAGAGACACAGAATGGATTTTGAAGCAAAAATATCTTCTTGTTTTTGCAACAAAATTTTTTGTCTGCTTATGGTACAGTTCGGATCGAGTACAAGGTAGTGTTTTATTTCAGAGAAAAAGGAAATAATTTTAAAAAAATTAGATTTTTTTTTTTCTTATAATAGTCTGTTTCAGATGGCCTTCCCGTAACTAGAAACTTTCTGGATAACTGGTTTCCAGATAAAGGATCCCATACCTGTATTTAAAAATACATGAACCCATCACTTCTGCTGTAGTTTATTGGTCATCTGCTTACAGTCTGCTTGTAGATGGCAATCTATCTTTAGGGCACCACTGGTTTTATATATTTTATGTAAGTAAATAGTTCAGTTTGTGAATATTACATCTTACTTGTCTATGCATGTTAAATGGGTAGTTTAACTTTTACCAGTATGATATACAGTAGAATGATATTCTGAGACAATCTGGAATTTGTTCTCATCTCTTTGTGGTTTTTGAATTTAATTTTTTGTTCAGCAGATCTCCTATGTGGAAACTGCTATCTGGTTGCTAGGGTACATTTGAACCAAGCAACCAGGCAGTGGTCTGAATAAGAAACTGGAAGGTAGGGGGCTAAATAGTATGAAAAGTAATACTAAGTAATTGCAACAATAAAATTATAACCTTTCGGAGCAATAATTTTTAGCTGCCAAAGTTATTGTCCCCTGTCTGCAAGCTGAAAAGTTGCAGAAGAGGCAAATTGAAAAAATGAAGACCAACTGAAAAGGCCTAGGACATCCTATAACATACCAAAAGTAAAGGTGTACTACATCCTTAATCTATATTTTAATACTTGCCGTATTGTTATAGCTTTTTAATATTTGCATATTTAATCCTTCAGTGAGATTAGAACATTCACATTTTACTTGAATATTGCTGTAGGATTGACAGGAAAGGTGTCTAGAATGCTGTCAATCACTGTGCTTCATTCTGAAATGCAGTCCCTGCAGGAAGTCACAGCAGGATACTTTTTAATTGAAAGCTGCAATGTTTGTGTTTAAACTTTAATGGATTTTAAATATTTAGTATTTCGGCAGTTTCTTATTTTTTTTGTATAGTAGTTTAAAGAAATGTGCAATATTATGGTTTGAATTTTTATTCTCCTGATTTTTATGTTGCAGTATTGCTGTTCTTTTACATTTTATAGCCCATAATTATATGTACTCCGTGTGTGGTTTCAAGCATCTATTTTCCAAAGTGGTGTAACGCGTAGAAAAGAGAACTCAGTGACTTCATAGGTTTTTGTTTTCCTTATTAATGTAATGTGTAACCTATTGCATGTTGAGGACCATTGAATTCTGTACACCTTAAAGTGGTGGTTCACCTTTACAGTAACTTTGTAAGTATGTTATAGAATGGCCAATTCTAAGAATATTTCAAGTTGGTCTTCATTATTTATAGTTTTTGAATTATTTGCACTCTTTTTCTAATTCTTTGCAGCCTTCAAATGGGGGTCACTGACCCCCACAGCCAAAAAGAAAATTGCTTTGTGAAACTACAGTTTAATTGTTTTTGCTACTTTATAGTACTTGTTTTTCTATTCAAGCCTTCTCCTATTCATATATCAGTCTTTCATTTAAAACATACCCTTGTTGCTAAGGTTATTTGGATCCTAGCAACCTAATAGCTGCTGAACAAAGACCAATTGCCAACTGTATTAGAATATTACTCTCTACATCATACTACAAGTTAACTTGAAGGTGAATAACCCCTTTAAAGGAGAAGGAAAGGCTGAGTCACTTGGGGGTGCCAAAATGTTAGGCACCCCCAAGTGACTTTAATCGTTTACCTTTTACCCTGGGCTGGTGCTCCTGTTAGGATGAAACCACACCAGCCCGGGGTACCTGCAGCAAGTGTTTCCTCTTCCTTATTTTCTTCTGTCTTTGGAAGCCCTGGGCCAGCGCATGTGCAGTAGAGTGAAACTTTTTTGTTTAGGCTCCATGCACTCATGTGTTTCTAAATTACAAGCAGCTTAAGTTCAGCTCTATTAGCTACTTCCTAGTTTAGTGTGATGCCCTGCATCTAGACCGAGCATGCTAGACTAGGAAGTAGCTGAGAGAACTGAAGTTGATCTGCTTGCGATACAGAACACAGTCCAGTACATTTTGGCAAAATAAAAAGTGCCACACTGTCCTCTTCTGCTCTCTTCACTGTTAAAGGAGAAGGAAAGGCAAAGTCACTTGGGGGTACCAAAATATTAAGCACCCCCAAGTGACTTGAATCGCCTACCTTTTACCCTGGGCTGGTGCCCCTGTTCGGAGAGAACAGCACCAGCCCGGGGTAGCTGCAGCGCTTCCTGCTTCGCTCGCGCGCATGCGCAGTAGAGTGAAAAAGCTGAACTTTAACAGAGACGTTGGCTTTTCACTCTAATGCGCATGTGTCTGTCCTGGGAATTTGCGGCAGAATGAAGCAGGAAGGAGGAAGCGCATCGCTACAGGTACCCCGGGCTCGTGCTGTTTTCTCCTAACAGGGGCACCAGGCCGGGGTACAAGGTAAGCGATTAAAGTCACTTGGGGCTGCCTAACATTTTGGCACCCCCAAGTGACTTAGCCTTTTCTTGTCCTTTTAAAGAGGAACTCTGGCTTCTTCACCAAAATTTGTTAGAGCCCCACACAACACAGGAACCCCTAATATACCCATCACTGTATATGCTGGGAGGAGTGACGAAAACATTGATGTTACAAATTGTAACAACTTCTCTACAGTTTACAGACAGCTTGCAAAAACTATACAACCCACAATGCATTGCACTGTGATGTTACTTTCCTTATTGACATCACAATTTGGAGGATGCAGGCTGAGGACAGTCGACTTTTGTTACACTTTTTTTTTTAATCTCAAAGTAGTCAGCTATATCAGCAGAAGAACAGGTTGCTAGGCTTAGGTAACTGTTTCAAACCATATTATTACATTAAAATCATAGAAAGCTAAAAGAGCTGAACTTAAAGAAGGAATGCCTAAGTCACTTGGGGGTGCCAAAATGTTAGGCACCCCCAAGTGACTTAAATCACTTACCTTGTACCCTGGGCTGGTGCACCTGTTAGGAGAAAACCGCACCAGCCCGGGGTACCTGCAGTGAACGCTTCCTTTTTCCGCATTTCTTCTGCGGCGAATTCCCTGGGCCGGCGCATGCACATTAGAGTGAAAAGCTGACTTTGTTGTTAAAGTTTGGCTTCTTACTCTAATGCGCATGCACAGCGCGCCAACGCGGAAGAAGGAAGCGCTCGCAGCTAACCCAGGCTGGTGCTGTTCTCTCAACAGGGGCACCAGCCTTGGGTACAAGGTAAGCGATTTAAGTCACTTGGGGGGTGTCTAACATATTTTTTTAATTGATTTATATTGCAAAGTTGCTTGAAATTTTGTTTACTTTTTTAAAAATCTTGTTGTGTTTGGGTGGATTTCTCTTTTAAGTGAAAAGCCTGAAACTTCCTGTACGGACCTTAGCAGTGCTCCTTTGAATCTTTTTGGTTTGCTACCTGTCTCTACCAGAGGTTTTTGAATGTTTGCTTAAATATAAATGGCAGCTTCACAGGATTATTGTTGGCATTTTTCAGCCATCCCAAATGCGCTAGGCTGAGAAGCTTCATGCTTGTCATTAGTCTTGGAAGGTCATAATCCAAATGACCTTAACAATGTTGGTTGTTTGAAAACTATGCAAACAAAATTTCAGACTTTGTACCTGAGTGATGATTAAAAAAATATTTTTGATGGCACTAATGCATTGCAATAATGAAAAATGTGTCCACAAGTTATCTGAATCATGTAGCTCGGTAATTAAGTAAATACACACAGCTTGCAGTTTGTGTAGCCTATAATTGGCTTAAATGTGGGTGGAAATCTGTGTCAGTCTGTACCCCTGCAGCCCTCAAGTGCCCTAATTGTGCACAAGCTCTGCTAAAACCTTCTACGATGGAGTATAAGCCACATAATTTTTAGCAGACCCGGTGCACCATTGTGGCACTTGAGGGCACCATCATGGCACTTTATCTGTATTGCGACTTTATACTGGGATGTGGCTGCACCTAGAGACAAAGTACAGATCTGCATTTATTTGTAAGGTTCTGGGTGTTAAGGTGATTCCATGTACATTAGACAGGCAAGCCCATCCACCTCAAGCAAGAAAAAAGTTTTTTGATAAGAATAACAAGAATGCTGAAAAAGAATAATTTTATCTTGAAGCATACATTTTAAAACACCTATACAATTTTACAGATATACAAAGAAGAATTATTCTATCCTCCCAGTTATATTATATTTAATCACTTTGTCTTGCAGCATTAATAATGCATTCATTAAATGGAGGGAGGGCGCGTTTGATTTTTGTTCTTCTCACGTCAGGTGGAAAACAGCAGCATTTTAAAACTCTCCTTGCTTGTCACCCCTACCTTCTTTACCATTTCTCTCCATATGCTATTCTTACTTTCTTTCCTCATCCCAGTTTCTCCCTCCTTTTGCACATTTTCTATTCTCCTCACCCTACAGTGTGTCATCCTTTTCTTGTGTCATTCTCTGCCTGTGTCATTCTCCCTCATCTTTCCCAACTCTCCCCAGGTTGTCCGCCTTCACTTTTAATAATAACACTTTGCTATGGGATTAGGCAGTGTCAGCTGTTCTCTGCTAGTGCTCTGACCTCTCAAACAGTGCAGAACAGAAGATAAGACTTTGGCTCTGTGGCACTGTGGAGGAGGCACTCCTAGGGACCCAGAAAGGAAAAAATAGAATATACAGGGCAGAAAGAGGACCTGCAGTATATGAAGCAGCTAAACATTACAGGTGTGGATCGACAGACGTCCTGTGATTGTAATTGTCACTGGTTAAAGTGCATTTAAGGGTTTGTGTTTATATGGAAAGTTAGTTTGGCTAAAGTGTAGTGGTAAAGGTGTCATGTTTAAGCAGCCATTTTTGGGGTCTGTCAGTTTTCATAGCAAGAGATCACACAGATGTGGTTTCTCTCAAGTACTATGCGGAACAGAATAAATAGAAAACAGGAGTATATTAGTGCCCAAACTGGAAAATAATTGCGCTTGTCGTGCTCCTGAACCCCCTTCTCAAACCATTTCCCATTATGGCAAAACCCGCTAGTTTCACAAACTTTGCACCTTTGCAACCCACAACTTGCACTTTTATGCTCCCTGCCACCCCACATGGCTGCCACTTTTATGGTACACACTTAGCTCTCAAGGTTGTGCTTGCATGTTATCACTCCAAGATAATATGGTTGATTTATTAAATATAATTCTGAGGCAGATGGTCTTTTGTTGAATGTGGTTAAATGGCACCAATTTAATTAGCTTTATTTTGTGTTATAATTTTGTGCTACGGTTGTTAATAGTTTGTGTGTATTCATTTGGTACAGGTATGGGACCTGTTATCCATAACTTAAGTCTGCTAAAAATCATTTCAATATTGAATAAACCCAATAGGCTTGTTTTGCCTCCAGTAAGGATTTATTATATATCAGTTGGAATCCAGTTTTATAATTACAGAGAAAAAGGAAATCATTTTTAAAAATTTGAATTATTTACTTATAATGGATTCTATGAAAGATGGCCTTTCTATAATTCGGAACTTTCTGGATAATGGGTTTCCGAATAAGGGATCCCATACCTGTATATGTAATGTCAGTTTTATCATTGGAGACCCTGCTTTTTATACTGCTATAATTCTGTTACTTTCTGTCCCCATAATTTGTTCATTGTGTACATATTGCTGCATTCTTTGAACAATAGCTGCTTATGCTTTCGTCAAGGTTTTTTTTTTTTTTTCTCTTTTAATCTTGTGCAGCAGTCTGCATGCTAATAACTATCCATATGTATGTATGTATGTATGTATACAGATACTAAGGCATTGATAACCATACTAGTTCATAGTACATTACCTGAACAGGCTAATGCAAAGTTAGTTGTAGTAAGGTGTTATTTTCTTGGATGAGTGTACAGGCCTTCTTCAGGCTGTTGGAGCTTTTCCTAAAAATGAATCCGCTGTTTTAATAGCAGAAACACTGCTGCAAGAACATAACTAGAATGAGCTTTGGAGACTGGGTTAGGGTTAATCTGGAGGGACAAGGTTTTAAAGGAACAGTTCAGTGTAAAAATTAAATTGGGTAAAATAAATAGACTGCAAAATAAAAAATATTTCCAATATAGTTAGACATCCGCTCACTCAGCCTTTATACATTACATTTTTGTCTAACATAATAGCCCGAATATTACTTCCTGCTCTCTAACCTTTTAGTTAGCCAGTGACTTTAGGGAGGGCCACATGGGACACAACTGTTAAATTAGTTTGTGAGCATGCAGGTCAGATTCAAAAGCAAAGTAAAGTAACTATACAGTTACGTCCCATATTCCCCCCTCAAGCGACTGATAGGTATAGGTACCATAACCCACCACCATTACATGCTTTGTGATCCTATATTTTTTTTCTTTTTATTAAGAGATATTGAGGGATCCCTGATATTAATAATGCATTCCTATGTTTCGTACCCCATTTATACTAAAACCACATGCATGCACATGCAAAATAGATTATAGGTTTGTTGTTTGTATTGTGTTAGGTACTGGAATATGTGGCAACTAGCAGTGACATCACTTTTTGGTGCTATGGGCACTGGTTTCCTATCGGTTCCTGCTGCAGGGATGAGCGTGAGCAGCAGTGATATCTGGCTGATAGATAATTCTTAGATGCGACTTGGGGATCCTAGGCCCTATATCTTGTAAATTTTGAAAAAAAAAAACATTCTGTATACTGGAGATTATTTGTTTTAAGGGTTCTGTCGCATTTTGTCCAGCACTGCCCTTAGACCAGTGATCCCCAACCAGTGGCTCTTGACCACCATGTTGCCCGCCAACATAAAAGCAGGTGCTCATTTTTGAATTTCTGGTTAGGAGGCAAGCTTTGATTGCATAAAACCCAGTGTAATTGGCAAACAGAGCCTTCTGTAGGCTGCCACTCCACATAGTGGCTATCAAATAGCCAATTATAGCTCTTATTGGCAACTCCAGGAACTTTTTCCATTCTCGTGTTGCTCTCCAAAACTGTTTCCATTTGAATGTGGCTAGACCAAGTGCCCCTTTTGCGGTCACTGCTCCTTTATTCAGATACACCGTTTTCATTTGGTAGTACAGGTATAGGATCCATTATCCAGAAACCCTATATCCAGCAAATGATGGATCTTACAGTAGCATGTGCTTGATCACTCCAACAAGATAGTATGGTTACTATCCTTATCCTAAATCCTTATTGGTGGCAAAACAGTCCTGCTGGGTTTATTTAATGTTTAAATGCCTTTTTTTTTTTTTCTTTTTTTTTTTTTTTAAGCCTAAGCTATGGTGATCTAAATTAAAGGTCTCTTATCCAGAAACCCCCAGGTTCCAAGCATTCTGGATAACAGGCCCAATACCTGTATAACGAGCAATATGGACTTGTCTGCTGGACAAAATAAGCCATTTGTGGGATTCTAGTAGAATCCATAAAGTTTGTGGAAAGGCTTACTTTCCCTTTAAGGGAGTAAGTAGCCTGTTTTTAAATCCTAAGTGCTTAACATTGCATCCCGTACCACTAAACTTCCACAGTTCAGTAGGGTAACATTCCCCAGCAAGCATGACAAATGCTAGATAGTTTTAATTGATTTTAAAGGCATTTGTAGAGCATTGGCTGCAAGAGGATGCTGGGAGTTGTAGTCTAGTATGCGGAGAACCACTATTTACCCACCCCGATTTAGTGCTTTTGCTCAACTGCTGTTTATTGTGCAGTATTTAAAGCTATGCACAGCCTTTGCCTGGGGCTATAGCGAGATGCAGATATATTACACAATATATAATCTGTAATTTCAGACCATTTGTCTCACAGATAAATTAATCGGGTTTATTTTTCGGTTGCCTTTCGTATAGTGCACTAATTTCAATTTAAAAAATAAAATAATTGAATTATTCTGCATTTAAGATGTTGCTGTGATAGGGAAGTATCAGATCTTTGCTTCCAGTTTGCTGGATTAAAAGTTGTAGCTGAATGAAAGCTAAACATAAAGCCGATAAGTATTCAAGCCTAATGCATGATGACAGCCAATCAGAGTCCTTTTTCTATTTGTAGGGTTTTTTTTTTTTCAGTGTCATTTTCAGTTGCAAAATCTAGCCAATCATGTGCTTCCTGGTTAGTGACATCATTAACTAGCCAGTTCCCTCCAGCTGCAGAGAGCTGCCTGTTTCCTTTTTTTATAACTAAAATGGAGGCTGGATCTCTGCCTTAAGGAGTACGCTGCTTTTTTCTGCTGGATTTTTTATGCTGACATGTAATAGAACAGGCAGCAGGATGGTAGTAGATGCAGCTAATTCAAACGGGCCCTTCCAGCCAGTGGCCCTTCTCTATATTCGAGGTAAGTTTTTTTTGTTTTTTTTCTTCCTTCCAGAGAAACTGTAACCCTGTATGGTTCATTAATAAATGCCCATTGTAATCGCTGAAAAGGAGAAGCAGGAAGTGCTTTGTGAATTAACCCTGTTACACCCCAGTGACGGTGTAGTTTAGCAAGCTGCAGTTTTATTGATAGTATAAATATTTTAGCACGCTTGCATTCATAGATAAAAACTGGCTTTACTGCTTTCTTCGTTGCTGCCCATCCCCCTCCAGAGCCGTGCTTATGTCAAAGGATGTGAAATCACTATAGAAGGAAGGTACTGGGTGGGAGGCAGGGTCTGTTATTGCAGACTGGAGTTAACTGCTTAGGATTCTATAAGGCTTTCCTCCTTCCATTTATCTAGAGAAGATTTTGTGTGTTTCTATAACTTTGTAAATACATGATCTATTTTATATGCTTGAACTGAAATGATTCCTGCTTTAGGCTTTCTAGATTGTTTTTCTTTTAACCCCTTGTTTTTTTTGTTTTTGTTTTTTTAAGGGTAGATTTATTTGTTTAAATGTATAGAATAAAACCATATAAAAAAATAAGGCTTTAAAAAAAGCATTGGTAGAATTACTTAATGCAATTTAAATATAAAGATATCTGTAGCAAGGGAAATGTTCAGCAGCAGTGTTTTATTGTATAAATGCCTGCAGTAAGGTTTACTTGAAACAGTCTGGCATGGTATTTATAAACCCCATCATCCAGAAAGCATCAAATTATGGGAAGGCCTTCTCCTATAGACTTCATATTAATCAAATCATTTATATTTTAAACAAATTATTTCCCTTTTCTCTGTGATAATAAAACAGTACCCTGTACAACTAAGATTTGATTAATCCTTATTGATGTTAAATCAATCGTTTTGGGTTTAATTCATTTTAAAATGAGGTTTTAGTAGATTTAGGCTTTGAAGCAAAATTACAGAAAAGTCCCCTTATTTGGAAAGTTCCTTATGCATTCTGAATAACAGGTCCCATATATGTATAGGGTTTTTTTTAACTTAGAAGGGCAAATATAATGAACCTATATGGCTAATTTACTAATGCCTCAGACACAAGTGCTAAAGCTCTAAGTAGTGCAGAACTGCAATACCCTAGGCTGATGCCATACAAAGCTGATTTTCGGCCTGCTGACAAACACCAAGGTGCAGGCACATGTAGCAGGTATCAAAGGAGCGAAAGAGATCAGATTTCAGAGTTCATATCTACCAAGTATGCCTGCATCCAGGCAGACACAATACTTCCAGGTGCATACAAGGTAGGAGGCTGATGCCAGCATAGGGGCTCTCTGTGGCATCAGCTTAAGGACCCATACATGAAGCACTTGGACTCAGGCAGTGGTTAGTGTAGGCTGCACTCTGTACCTTGTGACAGATTTATCTGACACAGGTTGTAGAATGCAGTAGTATAACACAGGGACCCCCAACATTTTTTACCCGTGAGCCACATTCAAATGTAAAAAGACTTGGGGAGCAACACAAGCGTAAAACATGTTCCTGGTGGTTCCAAATAAGGACTGTTAGTGGCTATTTGGTAGCCTCTATATGGACTGGCAGCATACAGAAGGCTCTGTTTGGCAGTACACCAGTTTTTAATGCAACCAAAACTTGCCTCTAAGCCAAGAATTCAAAAATAAGCACCTATTTTGAGGCCACTTGGAGCAACATCCAACAGTTTGGAGAGCTGCAAACCACTGGTTGGAGATCACTGGTATAACCATGAAACCCAATAGCATTGTTTTGCCGTTAAGGTTTAATAATTTAGTTTGGATTAAGTACCAGGCACTGTTTTATTGCTACGGTGTAAACAAAATGTATTATTTGCTTATATTGGAATCTATGGGAGATGGCCTTCCCAAGAATCAGAGCTTCCTAGATAAGGAGTTTCCTGATAACTGATTATTAACAAACCATCTAAAACAGGAAGGCTAGTGCCACACGGCTGGTTCTCAGTGTGTGAAAAACCACAGCTCGAGAATCAGCCCCTGCGCTGGCACCAGCCTGCTACTTTGTCTGCACCCAGAAGCATTGTCTCTGCCTGGCAAACATCTGCAAAAAAAAGAGTAAATTCACATTAAACAGCCGATATCCACTGCGTCTGCATTTACCCAGAGGGAGACGATGCTTCCAGGTGCAGGCAAGGTAGCAAGCCGGTGCCACCATGGGGCTAATTCTAAGCCTCCGTTTTTTTGAAGGCTATGAATTGGCCCCATGTAGCACTAGCCTTCATGTTTTAGGCTGATAATGCAAGTAATACTATTAATGATGGTATCAATTGTTATTAAAGGACAAAGAAAGGTAAAATTGATAGGTACCCCTCCCCTGGATTCTAGTTACTCACCTATTAGCCCATGCTGGTGCTCCCCTTCAGTCAAATTGGGCAAGTGCATGCGCAGTACAGAATTTGTCCTGTTATTCAGAATCAGCCCCGTGTGGTACTACCCGAAAGGGCCTGCCCCAGACAAATGCCACAAAGCAGAAAGCACAAAATTGTCAGAAATGTCAGTGTGCATTATAGTCTGATGTAACTTAAGTCAGGGGCCTGTTTGTTTTTTTTTTTATTGATGTAATGTCAACATATTCCACAGTGCTTTACAGAGTTAATATGCAATTCTCTTAAAATGTAAGGCCCTGTCCTGTTCACATGTGTATTTGAAGTATACAAATGAAACTCTTGCTAGTACAGGGAGAACTTTGAAACTTTTTGCTACAATACTTTGGTTGGAATTAAAAGGATGTCAGCTCTGCAAGGGAGCAATGCTAACCACTGTGCTATCTTAAAAACCACTTCGGGGCATTTTTCCTCCTCCACCAATCTTTACAATCAGCATTAAGCATTCAGGCTTTTTTGTTACTACTTGTCTATTAAGCCTACCTTTTTAAGCTACTGGCCTGTCATTCTTATGATAATTGGGCTTACAGAGACAGTTTGTAACCCAGAAGTGAGTGTTAGAAATGCGGACATGCAAGTTTTTTTTCACTACGTGCTTCCATAATAGTCAGATCCTTTGTGTGGCCTACCACTTCACTACTGAATGGTTATTGCTACTCAACTTTTTCACTTCACTGTCCCACTTAAATTGGAAATCTATTGCAGATACTTATGCCAGTTTGAACAGTGTTTTGTGTGTTTCTAAGCATTACCCACCTACTAAAAGAATCTTTAATTACAAGCAAAGCATTTCCTATTCAAATAAATATGGTGCAATAGTCAACAGAGACAAGCATTTTGATTGCCATAATACACCCTGACAGGCTTACAGCAGTCCCAAAAGCACGTGTATCATAAGCTTAGCTGTAATGTAAATATTGGCATTGCCATGATGGTACCTAGAGAGCTCTTGGGTCAGAATAGAATGGGTGATAGCTTTTAGTTGGAAAAATGCCCTGTTTATGCTCAAGGACTTTGTTAGGTTGGCCAGTTTTTTCCCTTTTATAACTTTGCTTTACATTTAGGCATTTGCACCCACAGCACCAGTGACTTCCAAATGGCAGCCTGTCATCAGTTTCTTGGATGCAAGCAGCATCATTTTGGAGTGGTTCTTCTGCTCTCTACACTAAGGGGAATATTTATTATAGTGTGCAAGCCAGTATCACTCTTGATGTTGCCTATAGCGACCAATCAACAGTTACATTTGAACAAGTTAGAAAACAAAACTAAAAATATGATTGGTTGCTATGGGCAACATCACCGGTGATGTTGGATTACACACTATAATAAATATGCTCTCAAGAGTAATGCATCTGCCCTACAGCCTTGGTGTTTGTTTTTTTTTATGGCCTGTGACGCATACGGGAAATTGCTCCTTTCTGTCTCCCATGGCGCAGCCTATGGCAGACACATGAGATCACAGATGAACATCAAAACAAAGAGTTGAGCAAAATCAATATCCTTGTCTCCCTAATAAGCTAGTCATATATAATATATATATATATATATATATATATATATAACACAGTCCACACGACAGCACCACACTCCAAAATCTGCTGCTCTGCAGTTGCCCCTGTGCACGGGATATCATATAAATATCAAAATAAAACAGCCAGCACCAAGGGTCTTTGTGTTTCAAAAAATCTCTCGTGTATTATAATTGCATGTACAACCGACGTTTCGGTCCCTTTTGGGGACTTTATGCTTTATGTGGCATATTGTGCAGCAAAACTTTAAATGATTTTGCTTTGTACTTGGGGTTTTTCTGATAACAGGTCTTTATGTAGTTTTGATCTCCATACCTAATGTCTACTAGAAAATTATTTAACCATTAAATATATCCAATAGGATTGTTTTGTCTTCAATAAGGATTGAGTATATCTTAGTTGGGATCAAGTACAAGGTACTGTTTTATTATTACAGAGAAAAAGGAAACCATTTAAGAAAAAACATTTATTTTTTTATTAATAGTCTATGGGAGATGACCTTCCCATAATTTAGAACTTTTTGGAAAATGGATTCCGTACCTGTACTTACTTTTAATGTTTTTGGAAAAAGCTTACTCCAAAAACCATTTCATGCTGGGCTTAATGAAAGGTTGCTTCTCCATTTCTAGTAGTGGCCATACCCACACCGATGATATCATACAAAACGAGGTTTCTTATGATATTCAGTGCAAGTATGGTGGGTTGACGAGATGACCAATATTGCCAAGAGCCTTGGAAATTAGTTGTCTTGTCGATTGGGCAGGACTGAAAATTTTAATCGGCATGTTTGAAAGTGCCTGAAAATCGGCTGTATGTTATTGTTAAAAAAAAGTTTTCACCCAAGAATCACATCCTTAAATATCCCTTCCATTCTATTTAATGAAAATGTCTAAATAAAAATGTTTCAGTAATGTCTTTATAACTATCTTCAGGTTTATGTTTAGCTTAACAAGACGTATATGCAGCATGGGAACTTTTTAAAGGGCTAACATAACAACCCAACCAGTGTGGTAGATAGATGGGTTTCTTCCTGCAATTCAGCAATTGCAGATGATTCTTCTCTGCCCTTACCAGTACTTTTAGGGTGGACAGATTTCAGATAAGATGTTGAAGGCAAAAATATTAAATGAAGCAGCTGACAAATAGTGGATGTAGAGATTTTTATAAAATTACCTAGTGTATTATTGCATGGATTTGATTACATTTATATTTTTGGCACTAACAGAATAGCAAGACTATATGTTGAATAATAATACATACAAGAAAGCATACAAGACACTAATACATTTGTATTAGTGGTATATCTTTAATAGTGGCTTATTAGAATGTCATGTAAAACTCTAACCAGGTGGTACCAAGTACTAGTGAGATCAGCACAATTATACTTTCCACCCAAGCTGTTACAATACAAAATTATCTTTGCCCCATATTTGTTGGCAGTGACTGATTGCTAAAGTAAAGGACATATAAAATTAAGTCATCTTAATAAAATACCTTAGAAGTTCTTTTAAATTATGTTGAAGGTGAGCCCATTGCCACCTTATTGCGCCCCAAACCTAAAATATCATATTCAAGGTACACAATGTAAAAATAAGACCTGGATCTCTATAAGTTCTATAAACAGTGTAGTTTAAGGGCCGTGACAGATGGGGAGATTAGTCGCAGGCGACTAATCCCCCGAAATGGCATCCCACCGGCTAGAATGTGGGATGGCATACGCAGCGCTGAAATTACGAAGTATTGCCATTCCACTGGCGATTTACATTCTAGCCGGTGGGATGGCATTTCGGGGAGATTAGTCGCCCGCGACAAAGTAGATTTCTCCCCGTCTGTCACGACCCTAAGTGGTCCTTTAATTGTTTTGTAAACAAGAGGAGCTGACAACATGCAGTGTATTACTGCTCACAATGGCAGGAAGTGTATATGAAAGGGCATGATTTGTTTCTGTTGATATAATAAGTATGTTATAAATGTTTTGCATATATAACAATGGTTCAGCTATACAACAAACAATTGACTCTGGGTATAAATTGCCAGCTGCCCACACTACCAAAGTGCCATGGATAAATAAGCTGGGTATATGCAAATATCTTTAGTAACTGTAGATTTCTCAGTTTGAGTGATTGGTAGAAGAGCAATCTGAGAATTCATTTGTGTCTGAAAGGGGGGCTTGCCTAATACAATTTGCATGGGAATTATAGATATGGGTTCTGCTATCTAGAAAGCTTTTGATAAAGACTCTCCTTGATTGATGTGGCGACCAGTCAAACGTTGATTGCCACAGTCCTGCTCCCTGATGTTAGGGCTGTGACAGACGGGGAGATTAGTCGCCGCGCAACAAATCTTCCCGGAATGCCATACCACCGGCTAGAATGTAAATTGCGGCCAATCGTGGGATGGCATACGCAGCGCGGTGATTTGCCAAAATCGACTAAGTTGCCTTGAGAGGAAACTTCAGCGATTTCGGCACCACATATGCTAGAATGTAAATTGTTGGTGGGATGGCATTTTGGGGAGATTAGTCGCCCGCTACAAGGGAGATCCTGCCTGTCACAGCCCTTACACATTATCCCTCGTCACATTGCTACCAGCCCCCCTGCCTGGAGTTCCAGCAGCCCAAAGGAGGCAACCCTACAAGGGTCTTTTCGGCATTTTGATGCTGTCGTCATCTGTATCTCTGTAGGCCCCAGGCTGAATCTCAGGCAGATATCTGCTCATTTGAAGGGTTTATGACCAGCTTTAGAATCCGTTTTTTTTTGTTGTTTTTTTTTAAATATGAATTCAAGGATTATTTTTGATTACTATAGGTCTCTATGCATTTATAGGATGAAAACCACTTGTACAAAACAGGAAAACCTCTTGCAAATAAAGCCGAACTTTAGCTGCCATAAAATGGTTTATTTACAAGGGGAATAAACAGGTACAGCTTAAAAATGTGATTTTAAAAAATGTTCAATTTTAATATTACTTTCAGAATAAAGGCGTTTCTGCTCTGAGATAAATGCACACTTGGGGGCACGGTCATTATAGTACGATTGAATCCGAATACAAAAAAAATCTTATTTTTTTTTTACGTTTTCGTACTGTGCGTAGCTTTTGCGACTTTTTTGTATCTTGCGGCAAAATCGTATTTGTTGCGCCGAGTATGAAAGTTTGGGATTCATTAAAGCTTCATTATCTTGACTTTCCTTGAGCCAGGTTGGAGCTGCAGAGTGCCATTGAGTCCTATGGGGGGCTTCAAAAAACATGCACAGAAGGATCAAAGTCAGAAAGGTTTTCCCGCCGTTATGATCGTTCGGATATGAAAATTTCATGACTTTTGGATCGCCAATAAGATATTATATTGACTATTACGTTTTTTTGTAAGCATTTTCGTGACCTTTTCGATCATCAGAAATTATTGTATCTAATCCGAATTTTACCGATATTGGGATACAAACTTGTACTTTGAATCTGCCCCTTAGAAGCTGATTTACCAAATTCTTCACTGATATCTAATTAAAGCATTTCTTACTTTAATTAGATTTCTTTTTTCTATGTAATAATAAAACATAACCTCGTATTTGATGCTGAATTTTCTTTGTCCAGTTTTCCAAATGACAAAAATTAAAGACAGTTTTGCCCCAGACAGCCCTACTGAAAACTGGCTGTCTGGGTCAAAACCAGACAGGTGGCAACCCTAGGTCCTTGCCCGATGGGCTACTCAAACCTGCCAGATCATTTTTTTTTTTTTAATCTTTTGAGAAAAGTAAAGCTATTTTTAAAGGACATGTAAACCCTACGTTTTCCTAACATGTTTGAAAGTTGAGCACATCTCCCCCACCTAAACTGCAACATTTGTACTGCAAATATCTTTTTGCCAGCTGAAGCCTTACTATTAACCTTTTAACACCCAGAGTAGCAGGTATTTAAATATCTCAAAGAGGCTGTTTATTTTTTTTTGTGGGGGGCAGGTTATGTATTTTAAAGGAGAACTAAACCTTATAAATGAATATCGCTTGACATGCCATATGTTATATACTAAACTGACTGCACTAGCTGAAAGATTCAGCATCTCTATAGTAGTAATGATATAGGCCTTTACAGTTTTCAGAGGAGCTCATTATCTTGGATTCTGTTAGAACTGTCCAGGACAGTGCACATGCTCAGTGGGCTCTGGGCAGCAAATTATCAAGCAGAAAATGAGTCTGGCCTGTCGTATAAACGGATTCTACAGGTCTGATGATGTAACGTAAATCTGAACGTATTACTAATCGGCCTTATACTGTTACCCTCAGTGAAGTAAATTACTAACCGCACTGCCATCTTACTGCTCACCCAAACATCCCTGGAAAGAGCTTGCGCAGTAGAGCAAAACTGCTAGGGGTGTCTGGCAAAGGTAAGTAGAATGGCAGTGCAGTGTTCTTTTTTTTTTTCCCCCATACTTAAAGGAGAAGGAAAGGCTAAGTCACTTGGGGGTGCCAAAATGTTAGGCACCCCCAAGTGACTTTAATCGCTTACCTTTTACCCAGGGCTGGTACCCCTGTTAGGAGAAAACCACACCAGCCCGGGGTACCTGCAGCGAGCGCTCCCTTCTTCCTTCTGTCGGCAAAATCCCTGGGCCGGCGCATGCACAGTAGAGTAAAAAGCCAACTTTGTTGTTTAAGTTTGGCTTTTTATTTTACTGCGCAAGCACGCAAAGCAGGAAGAGGAGACGCTTTAGGCTACCCCAGGCACCTAACAGCTAAAAGGTAAGTGATCAAAATCACTTGGGGGTGCCAAGTGACTAAGCCTTTCCTTCTCCTTTAAAAGTAAAAGGTTCAAGTTAGCTAAAACTGAGTTTTTCTGCCCTACCTACTAGCAAGTTTATGATATAGTGATCACCGTTTTACTCTGAAGCGTTCTTTTTGGCCGAAGTGATGACTTAATGCAGTTTCATAACAGAATGCAGGCCTTCTGCACGGAATCTTTAATAAAAGTTATATGCCAATTTCAAAATGTCACTATTCAATGTTGCTGTAATTTAACTAGACAGACCCATTACAAAGTTGCCTTCCATATCTGTGCCTAAAGTTAAGCATTCTACCCCTCCACCCCAAGGCAATTACAGTGACCACCTCATCATTTCACTTTCCACCCCAGATAGTGACACATAGTTATATGGCTTCTAGCACATTTTAGGGCAATGTTTGTGCTGGTTTGTTGGGCTTTGGTGTAAGTGCCTGGGATTTTCATCATCATCCACTTTTGTGTAAATCTGGAGCTACCATTTCACTGGCCCCAACCTTTGCCACTATTATGCTACCACATTGATGGTTTTGCTGATCTCTCTCTATCAGTGCTTTTTACCTTGCTGCCCTCATAACATATCTTAAATTAGCTCTTCCCAAAATCCCTATACCTAGACAAATCTGTAAGAATTTATAGTAGTTCCCCAGTAAAACAAAATTGCTGTGATTGTCCCCTACATTTTTTCTTACTGTTACTATACTTTCCAGATAGCAGCCTGGTATGCTGCTGGTTTGTCACACTAAAAATGTATTGGTATGAGCACCAAGGTCCACTGTATTTGCTAGTACAACTTATAGCAGTGTATTTTGCATTTGCTTCTTGAAATGCAAGTAGGGTAATATTTTGTTTTTTTCAGGTTCAGACATGAATAGTAGCAAATCATGCTGTATATGATGAGCATTTTACTACATACCTTCAGTGATTGATGACTTGCTGCCTTTCTTATGGCATTCATTTACAGCTGGCAGCAGTGAGAAGTTGTTGATTCTGACCCTCTACATGTAAATGCTTGTTTAATACCTTTCCAGTTGTTCATCCAAACTGTATGCTTCTTCTGTATGTGTGGGTGCATTATAATGTTAAACTTGATTTTAGCAACCACATTTTAGGACCTGAAAAGATAAATATCTTTAAAATAGGTACACTACCCTCCTTTCTGTATATCTTTCTCTATACTAGAGATGCACAAAATTCAACATTTTGATTGAGATTCAGTAGAACCCTAGCACTTTTAGCAGAACTAGGATTTGGCTGAATCCTACATTTGTATCTGAACTAAATCTGAACTGTTAAAGTCAAGTAACTTTGCTCCTATGTGTGACTGAGCATGACAAGGATGTGATAATGGCCCCATGGAAAGCTTAAGTGCAGGCTCTCTGAACCCACTGTGCTCTTTAACTAAAAGTATAATCACTGGGGGGGTACCAAAATGTCAGGCACCCCTGGAGTGATTATAATTGTCTACTGATGGCTAATTTCAGGCCAGATGTCGGTCGGGGAGGCCCTTCGGTAGTGCCCATACACAGACAGATAAGCTGGCGTTTCAGTCTAAAGGACCAAGTATCTTTTGTACGATATCAGTGTGTATGGGCACCTTTAGTGTCTTTGACATAATCCCATGTATGTTTTTACACACATTTCTTGTGCATACCACTATTTGTGAGTGCTGGTTTAAAAATGTGTCATTTGTACTCGTGCATGGCTTAGTAGCTGCTTTAAATGTATGGCCCACATCTGTAAGTCAGCGGTAAGGTGTCACAAATGTGAAGATGAAGGATGTTTTGGGGATGGGGCGAGGCAGAGTTTATGTTCTTGCTTATTCATTCCAGCAGTGAGTGCAAGCTGCCCTTTATGGTTTATTATTAGTGCCGAATAGCTGTTTTGAGAGCTGCTGTCATTTAGCACCTTTCCACTTTAAGAACTCTTAGCCATCAATGGTTTCCTGGCAACAGTGACGAAAGCTGTAATTGAGTTTTATGCTGTTTACTTCAGTTCCTTTTCCCTTTGTGTAGTTCCATGGTAATTCTAACTGTGGTCCCGTGCTGTTTTGCCTTAAAATATAATAGAATTTTATTATTTTGGTTGCTGTAGTGCTAGAAGATAGAATTACATGCAATAGTTGATTTTGCCATGTTGTTGTGTCATTCACTAATAACTAATTCAGCAATTTTTTTGTTTTAATACTAATGTTAATAGTTTAAAATGATTTAAAGATATTAGAATTAAAAGAGTGTTAAACAACGGTAAATGCAAGTTCCATTGAATCCCCTCCAACACCTTTGTTTTTGTCAACAATATTGAATCCTAAATGACCCCTTGTTTCTCAGTTTGAACTGTAAATACCGATGTCACTGCTGAAGTTAGACAATACAGCAGCTGGCTTTACTAATGCAAACATATCAGTGAAATGCTTTTTTCTCATTGTAGTTGCCCAGAGCTTTCCACTTTTTGGCAATTTTAGGGCTGTGACACACAGGGAGATTAGTTGCCGCCGCATATGCCATCCCACCGGCGATTTACATTTTCGCCGGTGGGATGGCATTTCGGGGAGATTAGTCGCCCGTGAACAGGGAGATTTGTCGCGGGCGACTAATCTCCCCGTGTGCCAGAGCCCTAATAGATATCTGTCTGTTTCTTGGCCAGATATTTGTTGGGCTGACTTTCCTAAGGGCCCCATACATTGGCAGATAAACTGCCAGCTTGAGCTGGAGGGGCCAAATCAGCAGCTTTAATAGGTACGTGCATAGGCAGCTTAAGATTCAGTTTTAGGTTTTGCCCTGTTTAGTGCAACAAATAGCAATAAAGATAGATGCTTTTTACCTTTTTGCACCTGCCCTAGTCAATCAACTAATGTTGAAAAAGGAGGTAATATATATTGCCTTCTGTCAGTCCTTAAACTTTTATCAGGTGCTAAAAATGCAAACAAAATTCATACCATGCTAAACAACTTAGTGCTCCATGGTCCTTACGCTTCTCCCTCCTAATGCAGTTTGACCAATGAAGTGACCAATGGCATGAAATGTGTGGGGGGGAGGAGCTTAGGGACCATTGGGGCACTAAGATATCTTTGTTTAGCATTGTATGTTTGGGCCTTTTATGCACCAAATATGAGTTTGTGTGATAACTTTCAATTTTTTTATTTTGATAATGTTTGCATAGGGAGATACTGACACCAGAAATGAGGTGTTTTTTTTACATTACCTCTCAGATCCTCTAAGGGGGCTGCCATATTTGTTCGGCAGTAGTCTGCAGTAGAAGCATTAGAATCTGACAGATTGAGAAGGGGACAGTCAGGTTGGTAAAACGGTCAAGTTTAGGAACTTCAAGTAACAACTACAAAAGCAGGCCAAAGTTTGAGCTGTCAGATTTTATTAAGCTTTCAATTTTCAGCAGGTGAAAACTCCTAATGCTATTAAGTCCAGAGGGTGTAATTAGGACCAGGGACCTTGCAGAAAAAGTCTTTATCACTGGAGAAATAGAAGGGAGTTCAAACCTATGCACATCTGCCGTAATTACACTTTTGTTTGTTCTATGTTGTAACGTTGTGAAATAAAATGTAACTCTGCATTAACATTTGCAAATATATTGTTTTTTGACATGCTTATTCCTGCAGTAGTTGTTTACTTCTTAACAATTAACTAAATATGTAATTTGGCAAGGGTGCCTGAACCTTGGCATTAAGCTGAAAACAATAAATTATGTCATAGTGTTGGAAAAACACTATTTACAGCTTTTGTATGAGCCTGCTGTCAGTATAAATGTGTAGAAAAGCAGAAACCTCAGTGTAATTTAGAAGACATTACTGGCTGCCTCAAATGAATGCATGTCATGTACGACCTAGTTTTATGTCCAGTGGTGCGTGCACCCCTGGTGGCACCTTTGGCAGAAGAAAGAGTACTTTATTCAGTTAGTAAACAAACCTGTTTTGTGTATTTGTACACCCATAATTGTCAAATGTGTCATGTCGCATATGTGTCATACCACAAGATCACACACTTTTCATGTACCTACACAGACTTACTACCATGAGTGCAGAAAAGCTAGTCGTCAAGATTTTTAAGTTATCGTAGGGCCAAGCTTATCCTGAAAGGATTGTTTAAAAGTAGGATTTGTCCATCAACAAAAGCGACCATTTCAAGCGATATCATCTAGTTGAAGCTGGAAAAACTACCTGCTTGGTCCTGCAAACAATTGGACAAATTTTCAAACCTTGTGAATTGTGCAATCGTTCAGGGCCCACTAACTTTATAGAAATTGGACGGATATGTTGGATTCCACTGAAATTGGTCTTTAGGGAAAGAAAAATCTTAGTGGATGTCCACCTTAAGTCGCTTAGCCTGAAACTTGGCTTATGTGTTTGGTAGTAAGTGTAGTTCTGTTACTTCAATGGTACACAAAGAAATTTCAGGAGCTATGAAATTTTTGAGGTGATTCAATAGCAGTTAATGGAGGTCCTCTAGCCTGACTTGGAGATGTCTTGGATCCCCCAGTCAATAAAGGAGATCTAACATCTGTTCACATATTATTTGTCAGAGCAACTACTCTGTACATGGGCAGTTCCACCAGAAAAGGAAGGGCATTGGATTGACCTGCATGGCACTTTTGCTTGGATCAGTAGAGGGAGATACTGACACCAGAAATTAAATGTGTTTTTTGTTTAAACATGTATTGTCTTTGCACGCTATTTATAATGTTGCTATAAAAGTGTTTGCCCAAAGCTTTTACATTACCTATCTGATCCCCTATGTTCCTCTATGAGGGGGATTCTATATTTGTACAGCAATAGTCCATTAGCATTAAAAACACGTTGAGAAGGGAGGACGGTCAGGTTGGCAAAAAAGTTGAGGGTTGTGGGGAATTTTTCAATAAAATAAATAAGTTGGTAGCACGTTTTTTTTTTTTTTTTTTTTTTTTCCTTTTGTACTTTGAGGAGTATAATGCACTGGTACATTATTTTTTTGTGTAACTATCACCTTAGTAGCAGTTTAGTACTGTTAGCCATAGAACAAAAGCAACAACAACAAAAAAAAATCTAAAACAAAAAAATGTATAATATGTATTGGATCATTGTTACATTTTGTAAATATGTTTGCAGTTCTTGAACTTTTATTTTAATTTTTAATAAGTAATACAAAGTAAAATTGTGGCCTCAAAGAGCAAGTCTTATAATAAATGCCTATAACAAATAAACAGTGGTCTACACCTTTCCAGTAATAAGCACATCCTGTTACAATGTCGGCAACTTAAAATGCAATATTCGACAGGTATCCTTTAAAAAACCAGTGTACGTAGTGGGATAAAATGTGAATTTGTAACAAACTTTCACTTATTCTTGTTCCTTTTAGATGTACCCCCAGCAGAACAAGAAAAGCTGTTTGTTCAGAAATTGCGCCAGTGCTGCGTTCTTTTTGACTTTGTTTCGGATCCTCTAAGTGACCTGAAATGGAAGGAAGTAAAACGAGCTGCACTAAGTGAGATGGTGGAATACATCACACACAATCGCAATGTGATCACAGAACCTATTTATCCTGAGGTAGTTCACATGGTAAGTTGTACAGTTGTATCTTATATACAGTAATTACTTTTAGCTGGGTTAACTACTGTGCCAAAAAATGTCTGCCAGAGGTTTGTGTTGTCTGCTTTAAGTTTGTGTTTTTTATTTTGTTCTGTGGCTGCCTTTTTAATTAGAGAAGGGTTGAATTCCCATATACCTCAACTAAAGTGCTGTTTCATGCTAAAAATATAAAAACCACAATAGTCCTTTTAACAGGTTCATACCAAATATTAAAATACTCAGTTTTAGATGGATGCTAAATTTTGGATGCTTTTACGCTATTCACAAAGGTACATCTATATATGTAACTTGGTGTCTTTCAGCAAGCACTAATGCACCTGTTTAGTTTGCTCTAAATTTCATACTAGTGCAACATATGGCACCTAGTGAGTCCTGCCTGGAATTAACTGCAGCCTTGAGCTAGAGCAAGATTCTTGTCTGCATACGCATCATGCAATGGATATGGTGTACACTGCTATTCGGATATTCAAAGGGCACCAGCTTCAATTTTATGATGGCTCTTCACCATATGCCATTCAATGTTTTTTCATTTTCCGGTTTTATATGTCTACCCACCACAGGTGGTTTCATTGTATAACTTGCAGCTAACTAAGGACTTTTACACGGCTTTCCCCAGTGGTGGATGTTCCATGCATTCCGCCACAGGGGAAGTAACAGTCTGTTCTTTCTGATCACTCTACTCACTGAGGTGGAGGCAAGCACTGAACACAGGTGGAACACAACATAAAAATATTTGCCCAACTGCCCAAGGATTTGTTAAGCAGTCAGGTTGTTTCATGTCCCCTTAGGGATAAACAGGCAGCAACCTAACTGCCATCCATAATGTTCTTTATTGCTTTGACTGTGCTCTAGAAGATTGGTTATTGTAGTCCTGCAGATACAGAAATTTTGGGGGAAATTCTGGGAAAAAATACCAGCCTCAGGATATCTTCGGGGATGTTAAAACATTGAAATGTGTCATTATCCCTTTTGCTTGCTTCTAAAGTATTGGAACACACATGTGCTTGACTTAATATTCGCTTTATGTATAATTTACTTTATATTAACACTAGTTAATACTTTTTACAACTACAATTAGTAACACTTTACAACATTGTGAGTTAAATGCTAACAATTTTGTTTGTTTTTGTTTTTGTTTTAGTTTGCTGTGAATATGTTTCGAACATTACCACCATCCTCCAATCCAACAGGGGCAGAATTTGACCCAGAAGAAGATGAACCAACGTTAGAAGCAGCATGGCCTCATTTACAGGTACAGTATGATTATCAGTAATGCCTCATTTGCTTGGCATACAAATGTTTTTTGGATTGAAAATGCCTCTACAGAATGTTAGAAGTGAAGAGGAGCCTCCTGACTTGCGTTATGCCACTTTTCAGCTGAAATGCACTGAGATTTGCTGGGTGAAGACTGTTCTTATGCAAAATAATACTTCTGCAAAAATATTCTTCTCTCAGTTGCTGTATAGATATTATTCTCTAAATGTATATGTAAAAATTCTTTACTGCTTCTTTATATAGCTTTTTGTTATCTGCTATACAAAGTGGGCCCTGTATACACACAATCGCCCACCCATGTCAGCTGATTTCAGGAATGCACACAGCTGTCTGCTGATAACAGAATTGCATGGGAGGTTGACCAGTCAGTACATGATATGTCAGTTATACTCTCCAGACAATTACTCTTTACTCTCAAAAAATTCTTAGTGTGCTTACTGTGTGACAGTGGCTTATGGACAGGCTGACATTGTGAATGCACTTTTCAGCTTTTCAAATGTATCTTACCTGATTTTTTGGATTGTAGTTTTAAGCTGACTCTTCTGTTGCTGACCAGTATTATTTTTATAACTATTTGTATACACTTGCTGTACCACTGAAGGGGGCAAAAACATACTTGGCACTAGGATTCATGCTAAAGCTAATACAAATACCAATCCTTTCTTACCAGTTGTGAATAAAAAATGTTATATAAAATTAGGTAAAGAAACTAAGTGAAGCTTTCATTCATCCAAAGGTTGGGAAAGCATGAAAAAAATTTAAAAAGTAAAACTGTATACCAGGTAATAGCAGTTATAAGTCAGACTTAAAATTAATTTTCTCATACAGACCACTCTTTAGAGGAAAACTATACACCCAGAATGAATACTTAAACGACAGTTTATATTATGTTAAGTGACTTATTAAAGAATCTCACCAAACTGGAATATATATCAGTAAATATTGCCCTTTTACATCCTTTCCCTTGATCCACCATTTAGTGATGGTCTGTGTGGTCCCTCAGAGATCACATGACCGGAAATAATGAAGCTCTAATTGTAACAGGAAGTAGTGGGGAAGCAAAAGGCAGTACTCTGCCCATTAATTGGTTGATTTGGCCTAGCAAGTATGTGTGCCTTGGCTTGTTTGTGTGCACTGTGAATCCTATGATCCCAGGAGGCGGCCCTTAATTCTTAAAATGGTTTTCTATTAAGGATTACCCAATAGCACATTCTACTAAAAAAGTATATTTTTATGAAAATGGTTAATTAAGATGAAGCAGGGTTTTACATATGGGCTTGTTTATGCAATATATTTTTGAAGAGATCTACGCTGTTCGGGGGGGGGGTATAGATTTCCTTTAATAGAATTTTAAAACTTTAACCAACATCATATTCTGGCATTTAAGTGTACACTGCAATGTATATAAAATCACTTATATAGCTATGCCCCTTATTCACTCTTTAAAATATACTGAATCACCCAACCTCATAACTTATAATTTAGTGAACAGAAAACATTGGTTATCATTAAAAACAAAATCCCAGGCAGAACTTAATTGAGAGGTAGGAACAAGCAGCTCAAATAAATGGCAGAAGCACAAATACACAGGCCGCATCCCTGTTAAAAAAATAAACCAAAAAACTGCAGGCACGGGTACTCTGCCCCCCCCCCCCCCCCATGCGTTTTACACATGCACGCTTTCTCAAGGTAACAGGAAAATGAGGCTTGGGATGCATTGTGTCTTTTTAGACCATACGTCTTCACATGATTGGACAAAAATCAACTTGATACCTCAGCACCTATGACACATACCAGACTAGAAAAATAGCGTGAAAAGATAGCTTTTAATTTCTAAGTTCGGCTCTTCACTATGCTGTGCATGTGTGACAAAACTGGAAATTGAGAAAGAAGATGGTAATGATGGCTCCATAGTACCCTGAATTGGTACACTTTTCCAGAATCTCACATAAGACATTATAATCACGGGGATTGCCTCAGAACTTAAAACTTTGCAGATTTTCAATATGGGATTTTGCAGTGACGCACAGTACTTGTTCTAGAAAAATGTTTTATAACCACAAAAAGGCTTTGCTGATATGTATTTTACATATGGGCTACTTTGTGATTTTTGGAGAGACCTACTGTGTTTAGGGGTATAGTTTTATGTGATGATTTCAAAAGTGTTATTAACTGTTTGGTTTTGCTTTTCAGCTTGTGTATGAATTTTTCCTCCGGTTTTTGGAGTCTCCAGATTTCCAACCCAATGTAGCTAAGAAATACATTGATCAGAAATTTGTGCTACAGGTAAACAAGTCATATTTTGCCAGGAATAGCAAAAAGTTGCATTTGGAAATTTTTATATTCTCATGGTAATTTTTTCCCCCCCATAGCTGCTGGAGCTGTTTGACAGTGAAGATCCAAGAGAGAGAGATTTTCTGAAAACAACACTTCATAGAATCTATGGGAAATTTTTAGGCCTCAGAGCTTATATAAGGAAACAGATCAATAATATATTTTATAGGTATGTTTAGTAACTTTAATTGCAACCCTAATTCTTTTGTACCAAATTGGGCTTTGAGGCAGACATTAGCACTGTTTATATTTAAAATGGGAGACCCTCATAATATAGGTTGGTGCCAGAAATGTAGGTAAATAAACTAAAAACATTAAATATTTTTTAAACAACACACATATCATACTTACATCCCCAAAATGCCCTGAAAGATTTGTGATTAAGAGATATGAGAAGGAGAACAACAGAAGTATGTAAGGCATTGTGAATATTGGAACCTTGGCTTGAGAAGAGCTGTTTTTTTGTATATATAGTATTGCCCTGTTAAGTTACCTAAAATTATATTTTCTTTCATTATGCCAATTGTTTTTTTCATTATTTGGGTGGGCATCCTGTTTAAAATGCATGTATTTGTCACATCAGTTCTGTGCTTAAAACTATTATACCATCCCTTGACATAAATTAGCAAACTCTTGTAATGATTGTTTGGGTAAGCATTGCACTCTTGGATATAGAAGTATTGAAAGGTAAAGTATTCTTTTACTGTGGTACTTATGTTTTTCATAAATTTTTCCATGCTCATCCTTGGCTTTAGGTTTATTTATGAAACAGAACACCATAATGGCATAGCAGAGCTATTGGAAATCCTTGGAAGGTAAGGATTACATTTTCCTTTTTTTTGTATGTTTTTGTTTCCTTTCATATCTTAAAAGCTCACTAATAATATATTACAAGGTCTTCACAGCCCAGGGTGCCTCTTGGTTAGGTAACAGTGTCTTGAAAATGCATTTGAGGTGGTACATTTTAATGTGATTGTTTTTCTAAAAGTAGTGCCCCATAATGGAAAAATGTGATTGTGGTGAATCTCTGTGCACAGCCTGTTTTAGTTTATATATATATATATATATTATGTCTTTCAGTATAATCAATGGATTTGCATTACCGTTGAAAGAAGAGCACAAAATTTTTTTACTAAAGGTGTTATTACCTTTACACAAAGTGAAGTCACTCAGTGTCTACCACCCACAGGTAACGAGAAATTTACCTAAAATGCATATATTCTTTTTCTTCAGTAAATGTTGTTCCATGGTGTAAACAATTAGTAGTATTGTACCAGAATATTGCCTGAAACTGATCTATGCAATTTAAGGTATGATTGTTTAAACTTATTGTTAAGGGAAAGCAATTAAAATATGAATAAAATAGAGAAATGTGTTAACTTTTTAGAGCCTTAATCCAGGAATATATTTGCTTCCGCATGAAAATTGTTCAAAATTGATCATTGTTTCAAGTTTTGGTGATGGTACCAAGTATCCAACAAATGTTCCCTCTACGTTAGGCCCTAATACACAAGGCCCCAGTGAGTGTAACCTTCAAATGTATAGAGTTGGCGAGCAACACAAGTATACATAAATTTCCTGTGGGTGCTAAAGCTTGCCTTTAAGCCAGGAATTAAAAAATAAGCACTTGCTCTGAGGCCACTGTGAGCAACATCAAAGAGGTTGGTGGGCAACATGTTGCTCGTGAGCCACAGGTTGGGGATTTATGATGTATGTCAGTGCTGTCCAACTTCTGTTGTACCGAGGGCCGGAATTTTTCCGACCTACATGGTGGAGGGCCAATAATGGAAGCCAGTTTTGACCACTCCCCTTTTTGAAACCGCACCCACTTGAAACCACACCCGTGTTATCACATGACCATACCCATATTAATGGTTGTAGTACAGCAAAAACCTGCCATACTCTGCCTGCCCTACCCTGCCTGTGTGTGCCATACTCTGCCTTCACTACCCTGCCTGTGTGTGCCATACTCTGCCTGCCCTACCCTGTCTGTGTGTGCCATACTCTACCTTCCCTACCCTGCCTGTGTGTGCCATATTCTGCCTTCCCTACCCTGCCTGTGTGCCATGCTTTCACTGTGTGTGCCATTCTTGGCTGGTTTGTGCCATACTTGGCCTGTGTGTGCCATACTCTGCCTTCCCTACCCTGCTTGTGTGTGCCATACTCTGCTTGCCCTATGATGCCTGTGTGTATGGCACACACAGGCAGCCTACAGTGACACAATGCTGGCACTGCTCCTACAGTCTGCACAATAACTATATATTAAAAAACTTTTTAATCGAAGTACCACCTCAGTATATGTTCTTTTTGTAGTGTGCAGGGATTATTTGTGGGTTTCTACTGCTCCTGAGGTGTGAACAGGGGAACAATGGGGGTGATTACAGCCTGAGCCTGAGGTGTGAACACTACAGGGGGTGAACAATGCAGAGATTAAAAGGTGTGAACAACACAAGGGATTACATATTTAAACAATACAGCCTGATTACAGCCTGAATCTGAGGTGAGAACCATGCAGGGGGGCAGTTAATCACAGTACTGATACCATTTAGAGCTTACACAAGAGTAAGCCATCAAAGCAGCCAGACAGGTGGGGGGCCACACAGAGGGGGGTCGCGGGCCGCCAGTTGGACAGCACTGATGTATGTTATTGAGTTAGAAAGAGGTGGGGCATGTGATGTAGATGGTTTTGCTGCCCTGACTGAAACCGACCATGAAAGTGATTGTCTGTTTGGCTGGGTAAGCTCTAGCTATGAAAAGAAATATCTTCAACAAACATAATCTTTGTTAAATTGTCCATTTTGCTAAAATTCAATAAGGACAGCATTGTATAATTTTGTAACTCAATTACTAGTGAACCCTACAAATATTCTCTCTCATTTCTTTTTGGTTGTGTGCAGAAAAATTAATCTTTTGCTGCCTAAACTAGCACTTTGGATGATTTTGATATATAGGTTGCAACCTCTGCTATAGAACTTACTTATTTGAAGATACCTCAACGTGGTCATTATAAATGCTTCAATGATAATATGATGTGTAGTGAGGCTTTTACGCATGTGTTTATCTTTTTCGAATTGTTTGGAAAATGTACCTACCTGACAAACCCATGCTTGTTTGTCACAACGAGCCATTACCAGTGGTGAAGGTCAGACTGCTGCCCACTTTTCCTGAAACATGCAGTTAGCAGCCCAGCTTCCACTTCATCTAAACTGAGTGAAAGTTTTAGGTCAATTATGTGAAACCTGTATATAACTTAGATATTGGCTAGTGTGTATGTTATAGAATACCTCTAGCTTGAAAGGTAAAGTTCTATTTCAGATGAGTAATTTGATACTTCTAAGGGAAGTGTGAAGCAAGCGCTTTGACTATGCAAGTAATATTTCCTGTCATTAAACATAGTGGGACAACTGTTTTAGGGGGGAAATCAAAACGCAGATCGTCGCATGTACAGGTATAGGATCCTAGGAAGTAGTACAGTTTGCTCTGGACCAGCAATCCATAATACCCTTGTTTTATTTTAAGTGCATTAAAACAGCAAATTTTCTGCTGATTGTTTACGGGGTATTATGCACCAGGTTATACTGCTTATGTTAATGTTAAAGATACCAGCAGATGTAATTTGAAGCATAAGGTTTTATTATCTAAACTGATGATACATTTTTCTTTCAGCTGGCATATTGCGTAGTACAGTTTTTAGAAAAAGACAGCACTCTGACTGAACCAGTAAGTTGTTTTTTATTTTTAAATTTGGTTTTGTGTTGGACATAACTGTTGATCATCTTGTGATAGTTGATGAAACATCATAAACACCACAATTTCTCTTATTTATAGTTTTAAGTAATATGAGGCAACTTTTGGTGCTTTGTTGCAAATTTATTTTTTTTTTAAAAAATTAGAAAATTAGGACTAAAAACTCTCTAAAGCTCCCAAAGATGATGATCATTCCCAAAATAAACCCTGTGTGGTTAACACCAGTATCCCACAACTTAGGTCAGTTTTTGACCCCAAAGAGAGGCGTCATATAAATTTAAATATAATGGAAATGTATTAGACCAAGGGAAGTAACTACTTTCCATTGCTGCAATAATCTATTAAACAGAATGCTGTTTCACTTTTTTTAAGTTAGTTGTGCCATTAAGGCACAGTTTGCATACTCTGTGATTGAAACTGTTCCTAGTAGAATTTAGAATTTTGGACACTTACCTCAGTTGTTCTTTTGGCTATTAATCATACCTCCAAAAGCTATCCTTCTTAAGCTTTTTGAAAAATGGACACTGCTTACCTGCCCTAATACCCGATGTCTGAAATACTTTGGAAGCAAGCTATAACTCCTTAATAAGGGGCAGATTTATCAAAGAATATAGCCAAATGTTACTGCAAAATCATGTTTGTGAAAAAAAAAATTAAATCAAGCCAGCGCAAACCTGCAAGTCCTCAGCATTTTGGCATGTGAATAATCACCTTTTGTTCATGAAAATGCATCAATAAAAATGGGAAAACTGAGATTTCTGAAATAACCATGATTTTTTCATGAAATGTACTCAATTGTAATTAACCCATTGTTGATAACAAGTGTAAAATCATGGAAAAAGTCACAATGGAGTTATGATAGTTTAACCAAAATTTTGATAAACATGCTTCTAAATGTCAAAGATAAAGTGATCAGATAATAACTATGTCCATAGGATTTATATAATCCCATGCAAGTTACATTATCTTAACCCAACCATTACTGATCTGGGGCCCCAAATGCAAATAACCGTTCCTTCTTTATAGAATAATATTTTAGAGGCTACCCCCCACAAATTTTTAAAAATGTGGACCAGATGGGTAAACATACTGAGCAAATTACAGGCATACCTCCAAATTTTGAGACCTTCACTGCACATTGCATCCCACTCACATCACCCTTACATTTGCTTATTCCCATCTCCCTTCTCCTTCCCCTATTTATTTTACTATCAGCAATAATGCAAAAAACCCCATGATTACTATTCATTCTGAAGTTTTGTTTTATTAACTGGCAGTTGGTGTTGCGTGAGGTCTGTGTACTTCTCCTGTTATCTCCTGCTGTACTAATTATAGAAGCCTCTTGTGTCTTGTCTCCATGTACAATTTTTTTTGGCAAGTTTACAGTTTGGTGTTTGTTGAAGTTACAAACCCAAATGAAGTAACATTTACTAATGTAATAAACATGCAAAGCAATCAGAAGTGTTCTAACAATTAAAATAGGCACTCATTTCAGCTATTTAAAAGTTATTTGTAAATGAAATTGCAATTGATAGCAGTGTCTCTGTCCTTTAATATTGCCTTCTCAATTTGCAAATGATAGGTGTTTTTTTCTTTTTATAGAAATTAGCTTTCCTTCAGTCAAGATTTAAGTTTGTGCAGTCTCTTGCACACTTTTGTTATTCTTCTTCTCTGGAGGTCTGTTAAAGGGCACCTATAACATCAAAATTGCTTCCCCCACCAAAGGTGCAGGTTATTACAGCCCACATTCCAGTTGTTTCTTTAAGAAAACTCCCCATGTGAGTACTATGCTCCTTTACCCCACACTTCCAGTGGGGGAAACAATTTTGATGTCATGGGTGCCTTTAATCACAGAATATTCAAACTGTGGGAGCCATGGGACAGGACACACCCACCAGGTGCAAACTTGTGGCGTGGGGTTTCTGTGCTGTGGGAGGGGCTGTTTTATGTGGCCCGTGGTGACTGTGCCTGACTGCGCCGCTCCAGTCCCAGTGGTGCTGTGACTGACCATGCAATTGCCTGAGTGTCCGCTCCAAGCAGTCGCTTTCGTTCTTCCCTGCAGGGGGTGCGTATTATGTAGTTCCTCGATTGGTGCTGCACGGTCAGGCACAGTCACCACTGGCCACATAAAACAGCCAGGCGGGCTTTGTGTTTGGCATGTGCTTTAGAAGCTTAGCACTGTGTGGAGTAATGAGAGAGGTTATGTACACAGGAAAGGGAAGTTATGGAGAGGAGCAGAAAAAGCCAGCAATCTCACATCTCCATGTGGATTCTGCACAGGGTCATTACATGTACTGTAAGGTTGCATTGTATGAATATCCCAATTTAGCATGTTTTACCTAGAAGTAATTTTAAAGGGAGAACTTATGCTATAATACATTTCCTGCCAATTATGTAGACTCTTCATTCGCAAGGAAGTAAGAGTGCCAGTAAAGGATTTTCTACGTTTGCAGGACAATTTTAAATCTGTAGGATGAATGCACAGTTCTGAATGTTTCCAGTGGCTGGTGGGAAATGGAGTAAAATGAAAAGTATACAGGGTTGCACAACGAGGTTGGCAGATGCCGTCTTCTGCTTCTTTGTATAAAACAAAAGAAAAAAGGAATAAGATGCTTGTTCTGTAGCCCGTCATATCAGCCAAAATATATCCTTGGATAAATATTTTGGGTAGTGAAGTCTGTAATATACAAGGGTACTTACATAACCACTGGCACACTACTGCCAAAATGTGCTCGTCTAAATATTTATTTTTTTACAGGTTAATCACTTATCTAGTCAACTGAACTTATTTTTTGCATACTTTTATAGGTGGTAATGGCATTACTTAAATATTGGCCGAAAACCCACAGTCCAAAGGAAGTCATGTTTTTAAATGAGCTGGAAGAAATTTTAGATGTGATAGAGCCTTCAGAGTTTGTAAAAGTCATGGAGCCTCTTTTCCGGCAGCTGGCCAAGTGTGTTTCAAGTCCGCACTTTCAGGTATGATTTCTAAACTATGTTTGAAAAGTACCTGTACTTCAAACTATTTTAATGATGGACGGTGAGCTTTTATAGCATGAAAACACCTTCCTTTAGCCTCATATGTTTTATTTGCAGTGCATATTATGAACACATCTGTACAGTTAACAAAACCACACAACAGAGCAAAAAAAAAAAAACAAAACTATAGGTCTAAGTATTTTCTCATGATTCAAATGCTTTACAAGTAGTGATTCAGATTGACTTCAGTAGAAAGTTGTTTTCAAACATTTTGCCAGCTGAGCCCAAGGCAACTTAAAAAATAGCACCAATATGTCATGTATGCCATTCACAGTATGTTCTGGAGTATGGCATTATATGTAGTGACTATAGATTTCTAAAGTGCATTATGATTAAGTAAGTAGGCTTGCAATAGATGTAGTCTCCATGGATTTTGCCAAAGCGTATAATGGAGTGCCTTATACATGTTTGTTTTTTAAACCAAGGTCTGCTGGTCTTTGTAATCATTTTTTATACATGGATAGAAAACTGGCTTGTGTTGCGCTACATTCTGTACTTGGATTAGGGTTCACTTTTGTTTAATTTGTTCAGTAATTACTTTGGGTGGGCAGGTGTATCTGTTTTTGCCAATGACACACAACTGTGCAGGCCAATTAATCGATTAAACTCACATATCGAATGCTTGCTTATTTATTAATGTGGTAAACTTGTGCGAATGAAAAAACTTGTATACCTTGAATTTTTGAATTTACAAAATGGAATATCTCAAATTGAAAATATGGCTTTTAGAAAAAGTTTTACATTTGAGTTTTTTTTAAGGATACAAACATGGAGTAGTTTCAATTTCCCTGTTTAGGTTAATAAATAACAAAAAAAATATATTTTTGTAGTTATGCAAAGTGTGTTCAGTACAAGCCCTGTTCATTGAACTCATGCTGAACAAGGAGTATACTGACCCTTTAATGAAACTAAGGACTTAGGAGTACTTGTGAAAAATAAACGTAGCTGTAGCAAGCAATGCCAAAGAGTATCAGGAAGCGCCAACAGGGTATTGTCCTAGAAAGCGCATGGATTTAAGGGAGGAAATAATCATCCTTACCTTTTACAAAGCACCAGTTAGATTCCATATAGAAAATACAGTTTCAGTTTGGGTCTCCAGTGCTTATAAGGCATATTAGTCAAACTGAGAAATTCTTGAGAAGAATGACAAAGCTGATAAATATGAAAAGTCTCTGTTATGAGAAAACTTTGGACAAGTTAGTAATATTGTTTATACTGGAGAAGAAGTGATCTACTAACTATGTTTAAATATATAAGGGAACCATACAATTAATTGATTCTTTATTCATGTGCACATCTTCCCATGTGGGGTTGGCATGGTTGTATTTAATACAGGGAAATTTCCATTTTTAATTGATGATAATTATAATTGATTTAAAAAAATACAGTTAATTCTAAATTGGTTTGTTGGGTCCCATATCTGACTTCCCCACTGTTGCACTTCTAAAGGAGAGCTGCATGTTGAAGTCTAAGAAAATACAATTAATTTTGTGTTTTATTTTCAGGTTGCAGAAAGAGCATTGTATTATTGGAATAATGAGTATATCATGAGTTTAATCAGTGATAATGCAGCTAAGATTTTGCCCATTATGTTCCCATCCTTGTATCGGAATTCAAAGACACATTGGAACAAGTAAGAAAATTACCTGCCACCCTTCATATAGTAAAGCCTCTTATGAACTGTTTTAACTGGTGTATATAGATAATTTGTGTATGATTAGCAAAGGATTAGCTGCAATTTTAGATTTTTATAAATATAGTGACCCTTTAGGCCAAGATCAAAGGGGCATAGTCAAAATGAAAAAAAAAAATTAAAAACCCCATGTGCCCACTTACTGCCATTCAGATATCTTTTAGTATTTTTTTTATAGTATCAGCAAAATTGTTAATTCATATACAGGTATGGTATCTATTATACAGAAACCCAATAATTCATATTTTTTTAAAAAATGATTCTTTTTCTCTGTAATAAACAGTAAGTTGTACTTGATCCCAACTTAGGATATAATTAATCCTTACTGGGGGCAAAACAGTCCTATTGGGGTTTAAATTATATTCTAGTAGATTTTTAGATATACGGTTCCAAATTACGCAAAGACCCCTTTTCTGAAAACCCCAGGTCCTGAGCATTTTGAATAACAGGTCCCACACAATCATGTTTTGTCCAAACTCCACTCCATGACTCAATTTTGTCACTGTGCAGATAGTGTTGTGTGGCTAAGTGGATGATGCCACCCTTTTTATTGTGCCAACTTTATTACCTGTTCCAAACAGTCCTTGTAAAATGGGTGAACACTAGTCTCTACAGAAAAATTAGAGCATGTGCAAACTGTTGGGTTTACTGACGGAAAACTAAGATTACTTTCCAAACCCACACATGGCAAATTGTATCAGTCTGATACATGCAGCGGGACGGACATATGGCAAGCTAAGATTCCCCATTCTTTCCCTAGTGACCCCATACACAAAACAAATTGGGCGCAATCTTACAGGTGCCCCAGGGAAATACCGTTAATCTGCAAGTTTTCCTGGAAATATGCAAGTGTAAACCATTGGATTTATCCAAGTCAAATATAGCCTCCTAGCAGTGTGTCTTACACCAAATACAAAATAAGAACAGCTTATTTGACAGTTTTGTAAGCATTGCTGTATTTACAGAAGGTACCAGTCCCATAGAAGTACATAAAAAGGGCTTCGAACATCTCTGCTTAAAGGCTTTTTGTAGTTGCTGTGAATGCTGCTATTCTAGTTTGTATAGATGGTTTTTAATTAGTTCATCCTTTCTCTAGGACAATTCATGGTTTGATATACAATGCCCTGAAACTTTTTATGGAGATGAACCAAAAATTATTTGATGACTGCACTCAACAGTTCAAAGCAGAAAAGCAGAAGTAAGTTAACTTTTATCATTTGTGCTCTATACGTTGCCAGAACACTGGCATCTAGGTTTTTTATTACTTCATAGTTTTGCCTACTATAACCAGGGTTCCTTCCTTGAAAATCTGGGGTTAATGCACAAGCAACCTAACTTAACGTAAGCTGACTCGTGTTTTGCATTTTTTTAGATGCTTTAAATGTGCTTCTAGCTCCATAGTGGACCTTAATAAATATCCTACACAATCCAGTTGAGAACCCACGGAGCAGTTCAGTCGCCCACAGTAGATCCCTGCTATCACGGGCAACTAACCACCCCAAAATGGCTTTACACCGGCAACAAGAGAAGTCACCAGTTAAAAGCCCTTCTCATCGCTTTGGTAATTGGAATTCGCACAAAGTTTCCTCCTGCAGGTAACTTTGCACAACTTCAGAAAACAAAGCAACGTAAAGGGCTTTCCACCGGAGGCTCCTATTGTTGCCGTGTGCAAATCAAGCCTGTTTGAGGTGTGGTATGTATTCTTTTAATCTCTGATTTGGGGTCCCACTTGCTGATTATTAAATTGGGCCCTTTTTGAGTGCAATTTCTGTAATGGCATAATATAACATAGGTGCACAAATATAATGAGACATTGAAAGGTATAAGCAATGCATTGAAATGATTTGTCAGACATAATATCTTTTTTACTTTGTAAAAAGAAAGATACACTCACAGAAGCATAGATTCTGAAGGGTTACCCCTGCTGACATCATACAGGTTTCGATGCACTTATTGTATTTTGCTAAATTGTGTTTTTAGAAGATTCTATAAAATTGCTGAAATTTGACTTTCTGGTAATTTTCAGTTGTAATTTTGATGTTCTGATGCAGGGAAAAACTAAAACTGAAAGAACGAGAAGAAGCATGGATTAAAATTGAAAATCTAGCCAAATCTAATCCCCAGGTGTGTATAAGTACCAGTTCGTAATTAGCCCTAAATAAAGTTTGTCTGATGAAAAAAAAATCTGCTTCTGCCACTATTGTCTCTATAAGTGACAGTTAAGAAGCCATCAGTTTTATCACTAGTTCTCTGAACCAGAATGACAGACACATTACCTTATTACAAGGTGAAAACTTTTTAAAACAAGGTTAAAATGTTCTCGACTGAAGACTTGAGAGTTTAGCTCATCAGATATAATCCTCTGTGGCTTGTACTTGTGTATAGAAGTGAGGCTGTTTCACAAAGTTATATGTACCACAGAAAAAATGTTGGTGTATTAAGTTTTCGGAGGGAAAACTTTTAGGTTGGGTTGAATAGTGTTTGCATTCCCATCACTGACTTTAAAGGAATAGTGTCATGGGAAAACATGTTTTTTCAAACCACATCAGTTCTGGGCAATTCTGGCACTGCCTGTAGGACCCAAGGCCTAAGCACTTAGATATTTGCAACTAGTCCAGTTTTAATAATGACTGGAAATTAGTAGATGTGTAGAGGTGTACCTCTGTAACTCTGTTTTTGTGGCCCTTCATGTCATAATTGCAACTAAGTTTGGTATCTTGTTTAAATAGATCAGGGGTCGGGAACCTTTTTGGCTGAGAGAGCCATAAACACCACATATTTTAAAATGTAATTCTGTGAGAGCCATACAGTATGTTTGGCCACAGATGCTGCGGGGCAAGGGTGGGTCCCATGGATGCCGGATGCGATGCATAGGAGGGCGTGGCCTACGCTCGTACACGTCTTCGAACACGTCTTCTATCCGCCAATCGCAGGCCACGCCCCCGTTTTTTTTTTATTATTATTATTAAAGATTTGGCAGCGAGCCAGATGCAGCCATCAAAAGAGCCATATCTGGCTCCCGAGCCATAGGTTCCCTACCCCTGATATAGATTATGGGAAGAGACTAAAATACTGTGTACCAAAGAGGTAATTAAGATGTGTAAAAAAAAAAAAACTAAGTTTTTATTTCAAACTTAAATAATTATTTGGCACAATCCCTAAAAATCGGGTACCTATTCAATTTTAACTCACATCCACTACTGTCTTAAAGGGGCGGTTCACCTTTTAAGTTTTACAATGTTACAGAATAGCCAGTTCTTTGCAACTTTTTAATTGGAGGTCACTGACCCTAGCAGCCAAAAAAATTATTGCTCTTTGAGGGTATAATTTCATTCTTATCGTTTCTTTTTTTTATGTTATCTTTCAATTCAGATTCACTTCTCCTATTCATATTCCATTTTCTCACTTCATGGTTGCTAGGATAATTTGGACTCTAGGAACAGTATAGCAGCTAAAATTTCAAATTGGAGTATTGCTGAATATAAAGCTAAATAATTTTAAAACTACAAATAAAAAATGAAGATCGATTGTGCATTGTTTCAGAATAGCTTTGTCTTGAACATACTAAAAGCTAACTTAAACGCGAATAGCCTCTTTAAGTAAATGCTTAAATTATGAGCAGAATGACTGAAATGCATGTCTCAGTCTCAAACCTGCATGATTTAAGCAACTTTATACAGGTATAGAATCCCTTATCTGGAAACCTGTTACATAAGGCTATGAATTAAGGTATGCCCGTCTCCCATAGAACCAATTTTAAGCCATTTATCTAATTTTTTAAAATTATTTCCCTTTTCTCTAGGGATAATGATAAAGTGTAAGCAGTATTTGTCAGTCCCTTTCCTTTCCATACTGCTGGTTCTAACTCTTCAACAATGTAGCAGAAGCCAGAACTTGTTCAGCTTAGACTTGGTTGTCACAATGCTTTGCATGTTCGGTGATTTTCAGACCTGTAAGGGCTCTGGTACACGGGAAGATTAGTCGCCCGAGATTTGTCGTGGGCGACTAAACTCCCTCATATGCCAGAGCCCTAAAGAAGCATGCAAGACATTGTGGGGTTAAGAGTCTGGGCTGGATACCTTTTGTTTTATTGCTTCAGGACAGATCCAGCTTTTAATTGCAGTTACATTTACAAACAACTTTAATTGAAAGTTAGTGGTTTTAAATTAGATCAAAGAGTGCTTAAAATTACATTTGATTTTGCAAAATTACGATTTTTTTTTATTATTTGACAAAGGAAGTAACAGAAGATCTAAGTTTTTTTTTTTTTCTATTATGGATGACTATTTTAATACACTTTGCATTTTAGTACCCTATGTATACTGACACCTCTGCTCTGAACAGTCCTGTTGCAATGGAAACAGATGGGCCCTTACTTGAAGACGTACAGATGCTTAAAAAGACAGTAAAAGAAGAAGCTTCTCAGGTAATATTATTTATTTGCTTTCCATTTATGTAACGCTACGCCAGTGCGGTGATGTCATAATAAATTGTTTTATTGAAATCTCTTCCAAGGCTTTGTACTGTATGCAATTGCTTTGACCCATTTTAGTGCTTTCCAACAAAAGAGAGTGCACTGTTACAGCATCATAGCTCCATCACATTTGGGGCATTTTTTTTTTTATCTCACCAGACTATTCCTGATCTTCCCATAATACCACCACTTTCTTGTAAATACCACTTTTTTGTTTGTCCAAAAACATGTCTTCCAGAAGGCACCTTCAGTGACTGAAATCACACACCTTTGCCCTGGGCCGATGCCCTTCTTCAATAACTTAGCAGCCTTTGTACTTAGCAGTACTTTGTTGCAGAGCACAGAGGCAACATTTAAACTCTGCTCCCAGATGTCCCTTGTGGCGTCTTTGGGTGAGGTACAGTACTGCTTCCAGTGATTACTATACTGTGCATGCTTCCATTTCAAGCCAATGCAAACTACACCTGCGATCATATTTAAATTGCACTGCTACAAAGTTGCAAAAACTTTTGCCTTTATGCTCAAATTAGCAAATTGGCACCCTTTGTATGTATATATTTTTGTCCTTTAAGACTCAAGGCATATGATTGAGTGGTTTACCCGCTCAAACCAGCCTTTTGTACATTCCATTATTGTGGTTTTTTTTTGGCTTACATTATTATTGTTGTTCTTAGGCTCAAAAAGATCTAAAGAAGGAACGGCCTCTTGTGCGACGTAAATCAGAATTGCCTCAGGACATCTATACCATGAAAGCCTTGGAATCCCACTGCAGAGCTGATGAATTAATATCACATGATGGGCATTAGACTATGACAATTATATATTACTTTGTGGATTCTTCTTTTTTCCGGAAGCAGTTACACAGTAGAAAACTATTACTTTTTTGTGCCATACCAATCTGTTAAACACAGTGAAAGCTTTCTTCGACCCAGTTCTGTAGGCAATAACTAAACACAGTGTACAGCTCAAGATTAGATGTTCAAACAATGGTGATATACCTGATTCTGTATGCAGAACATTGGGTTGAATTATATTAAGTAGCCACACAGCTGGCTGGAAACAGGAGTACCAATTGGAGATGTACGTCAAGAAGTCTACCATTGCTCAAAGTAAAGCACTGATAGGATTTACAGCAAAATGACAGCCATGCAAATGTCAAATTGGTGCTTAAAAGAGATCTGCTTATTAGTTTAAGTACTAACCTTTCTTTGGTCTCTCTTAAATGAGTGTCTGGTATTCTTGCAGTTAGGGGAACAAAATAGGCTTTACTTGCATGTGCTATATAGAGTTCAATGGGTAATTTTCTGACAATCCCAAATAGGTTTTTCTCAGTTATGTATATTGTTTGCATTGAATGAGCTCATGAATTGTTGAAGTACTTTCTGTGTATTGAAAGCCATATTTTTGTCACTCATAGCAAAGTATTACCGTTCCATTATACTAGAAGTGCACTAAGATCGTGTATTGCCCTGGGGTAAGTCAAATAACTTAAACTTCAACAACAAACTTAAGTGTTGAAAATTTTGTTTTTCTTGAAATAAAATCCTGTTTCACTGCTGATGTTTCTGCTGACCATTTGGGGGTATTGGCCTGGTTTTGGCCTTTCTCAAACACATTAGTACTACATAGCAAGTAAACACAATTTCAAGGCAAATACATACATATCATTAAAAAAAATAAGAAGTGCATGTTTGGTGCTGACAGTATGCAAAAGGTGTACCCTTTTATTGCTAAGTGTCCAGTGGGCCATTGAAATTAAAGGCATCTCCAGCAACAGAAGGGTTAAGTTTAAGAACTGGCATGCATCCACATTCTCTGTTTCTATTTTAGAAGCACACGTACAGGCAGATTTTGCAGGTAATATGTAAATATTTCCATGTCATTTTCCATATGCAGTGCTGCTATATTTTCACCAAGGTTATATGCATGTTCTGCCCTTTTGTTATAGGTAACAAAAACAGCAGAGTAAATGTGAGCCCTGTCATCCTTCTCTCTATTTCTCAGGGTGGCCAGTATTAATGTTGCTATGGAAGGTAGTTTTTGAAGGGGGGCGGTGGGGGTCCCTTTTCAAATGAGATACAATACAAGTATATTTGTGGTCAAAATTCTTTAAAAAATATTTTTCCTATACAAAGTAAAACTCTTATCATTTTGCTCAAACATGTTTAAAATAAATTAGATTAGTTAATCTAATCTAACTTTTGCTACGTGCACAAAATATCTAGGCTTTTTTTCCTGAACTGTCATTTAGTGTTCATTAAGCATAGGAAGGCTCTGATATAAAAACCCTTAAGACGTTCCAAGATCCCCATGTTGTAAGAATTCCTGTTTAAACTTGAAAACTAACGCTTTAACAATAATACAAAGTGGAGGTGATACCATATCTTTAAGGGACACTGGGTGCTTGTATATTGTGTATATATATCTATATATTTGGTATACCATTGTTTGAACTTCCATCTTTTGCTGTATTTTTTTTTTCTCATGTTTATTTTTTCTGTTTAATTTTTTTTTTCTCATATATTGGCAGCAAGTTTCTAGAAAGACATATTTCTTTGTTTTTACCTGACATTTAACTTGTTTATCAGTGTTTGGTTGATTGTCTAATGCTCAGCATATAAGAACATTTACTGTCCAGACTTTTACTGTTGACCTTTATTTAAGATAAACATTCACCAATCGAATCTTCACGCTCCTTTTTGCATATCCCTGTAATGATCTGGGGTTGCAATATGTGGATCATTTTTAAGGACCGATTCTGCACTTTAAAAAAAAAAAACATTGGATTGGATTAAACTATTTCAAATGTATCTTATCAATAGAAACTTAAGCTAATTTGTGGAGAGGTTGTAATGCGTCCTCTTATTGAGATATATGAGATAAAGCAGCACCACTGTGCAGCCTTTTACCTGTAGTGGGTCATACAGGAGCTTTTACCTGTAGTGGGTCATACAGGAGCCAAATTATATAAAAACATTTTTCAACATTTTACAGAGCCCTTGAACAGCATGGGGGGCATAAAAAATCCCTTTGAGGGACATATCCGGCCAGTGGCCTCCAGCTGGACAGCCCTGTAATAAAATTTAATATAGCTTTGACGTAGCTTCTGCTCCTGCAATATCTTAGTGAAACCTCAAATTAAAAATAATTCCTACTAATGTCTTTTGGTGATTGCTTATCTTAAAGTGAAATAAACTCCCCATTTGTTGACTTCACATGCTTTTCCAAGAATTTTACATGTACATGAGGAATGTTAACAGTAATATGATGAGTGTCTTTTAGTGTGGCTTTAGTATGGCTTTATTTTAATATTGTACATACATTGTACTTTGTTTTATGGTAATAACGTAATAAAACTTTAGACTTCATATTTTGTACAAAATGGCCCTGTCTACCCGTTACAAATGCTAGAATGGAAATAGCTGGGAGAAAGCACCTTAGCATTGTCATTTCCTCTTACCAACCCACTCCTATCTTTCACAGACACACATGCCTACATATATCTAACCTGGACTAAAGTTAGTTTACCAGGTTATCCTTAAATATGTTAGTTTGATTGCAATTTTGTAACCCTTTTTTCTTTTGCTATTTATCAAAGCACTTGCCAATTAATGTGCTACTTCTTTCAAGCTAACATGGTGTATAATATGGACTCAATAAAGAACATGTGACTTTTTTTTTTGTTCAGTATAGGAACTGTCAGTCATGTATGATAAACCTAATCATGAAGCAGTATACTTTTGTTTAACTGGATTTGATTCTAAAATACAGTCTCGTTTTTATTGCCAAACACCTGTTGAAAAACTCTTCCTGGTGTCACTAAAACGCTTGCATACGTTTGGGAATTGTACGTAATTCTCCTAATCTTGTGGCATGATTTCTGAAGATGCATTTGCAGTAGTTTGGCATAGAAATGGAAGTTTTTGGTAGACCAATAATGTCTCATCACCCATATTGTACATTTTTTTTATTTATGGATAATGCATAGCAGCTGTACACACAAGTTAATTCTGACATTTAACTAACTGGTAAATTAAAAGACGTGACATTTACCTTTAAAAATAAAAATGTAAAAAATATGCTAGAATTAACATATTGTAAATGTATGTTGCGTTTGTTATAATGTCCATTTTCCATAACCAGATACTTCGTCTGTTTTTATTTTTACTCAGTGAGGTCACATGACTTTATTCTTTTTTTTTTTTTTTTTTTTTTTCCATATTCTAAACATTTTGTCTTTGCTCTTACTTTTGCAATTTACTACTGTGAGTGGCTTGCACACCCCACAGTTGCCAAAGGGACAGCTTCCTTTGTAGCATAGAAATCCCTCCTACCCAGTCGCTCTTCTTTACTTATACAGCGTCTGCAAAATGACAACAGAGCATTGTGGTCATCAGAATATTCTTCACACCTGAAGCAGCTTCTTCAAATTAATGAACCTTATGCATAACATGCAGGTGGAACATTGGTTACACAAGATGGCACAGTCCTAAAACTGGAAATTATTAAATAGCATGCTTATAGGGGATCTGACAACCTGACCTAAAATACTGTATAGCAAAAGTCCTGTTCAGATTAAACATGTCAATTATTTACCGAAATTCCTATACCTCTTCCATAATGCACCCACAGTGCCCCCCAAAACCACCTTCAAAGCACTAGATTCCGCTATAAGGGGTTTCATATGGTCAGGTAAAAGACCCAGAATGTCCCTCCAGACACTACAAGCTCCATTAACTGGGGGTGGGTTGGCCCTGCCTAACTTTGAAAGATACTTCCTCGCTAGTCAGTTAGTCCACGTGCACTGGTGGACAGGTTGGACAATCGTGCACTTGTACTAAAAGCCGCCATTGTGGGATCGCTAGAGTCCCTTGCAAAACTACCCTATAGGGGCACCTCCCTGTATTACAACACTACGCCTCCCATAAAAACAGTAGTGGAGTCCTTTCAAAGAGCATTAAAAATAGCTCAAAACAAACTTCCACTCAGTGCTTGGGGTTGTTAGGTGGGCATCTGCGGGAGTCAAAACATTAGGAGACATCACCACTGGTGGGAATGTAAACAATTCAATACACTCCAAGCCGGGTTCCAACTCCCAGCGAACATGATATTTCAATACCTGCAACTAAAACACGTGTACCAGGCTCAATTCCCCACAAGGCCTATAACCACCACTGAAACCATGCTGGAGAGATATCTCCGCCAACCTGACTTGGCAAAGGTACTAACGTACATGTACATTATACTGATGCAAACAAATACCACTCAACAGCTCAAGGTTAAACAACAATGGCGTGGAGACATACTAGACTTAGAGGATGAAATGTGGAAAGACCCCCTAAATCAGGTACCCCAAATTACCACCTCTAGTAGAGATAGATATGTACAGATTAAATTTCTTAATAGAGTGTATCTCACCCCACAAAGAGTGGCAAGAATATACCCTGGGGCCTCTGACCAGTGCCCTAAATGTCTTAACGAGGTGGGATCCTTTTACCATGTCTTCTGGGAATGCCCGGTAATAAAGGGATTCTGGCGGAAAGTGCTCAGCTATGCTGAGTCAGCCTTAGCACTCCCCAATATTTTGTCACCCAGTCTGTGCCTACTGGGCATAATGGAAACAATACAGCTGAGACCTCCAGCCAAACTATGCTACCTGCAACTGCTAAATTATGCCAAAAAGGCATTACTACTACATTGGAAAGCTACAGGACCACCCTCGCTGAACTTCTGGAAAAAGTTAATAAACAACTCTCTACCAAAGCAAAAACTGGTATACCAAGCTCGCGGATGCCCGGACAAGTTTGAAGCCATATGGGGATCATGGCTCACAGCAAACACCCCACCTTAACAGATTCTGAACAATCAGTGTAGAGGTATTGCGGTGTTGAGAGTAATATAAATGTAACCCCTTGACTTGCCTCCCCCCCCCCCAGCTCACTCTCTACTCTTCCTTCCCCCTCTTCTTCTCCTCTTTCTACTCCCCCCCCACTCTCTCCCTTGTTGGTCTGTAAAGGGACTGTTCCCTTTATGTTGTAAAATCTTTAAAAAAAGCAAAATAAAATCTTAAAAAAAAAAAAAAAAACATGTCAATTATATTTTGCTTTCTCCACTTCTAGGCAAAGAGGGGGAACAATTTAATTACTTTCATTTCCCATTCAACACTTCCTAAATGTCACTGCACTGCTCACATTCCCCCTTCCTCCTCCTCCTAACTGTCTATAATTTTGTCGCAATTGCATGGATGTGTATTGGGTCCCCCTTTCTGATCCATACATGTGATTTTTGGATGTTGCAAAGTTTGCCTTTGATAACAGCTTCCACAAAATGGCTGCTACCTGCTTGTTGTGGTTTCGAAAAGGAAACAAAATTTAAATATTTTATATAGTATAAGAAAAGTTTGTCTAAAAAACACAATAAAATAGGGTTTTGAAAAATTTCTTAGGGTGACAGTTCCCCTTTAAAGTTAAAAAACAAAAAACAGTAGTTCTCTACATTTCAACTTTTATATACCTCTTCCAGTTACTTGTGAATGGGAAAAAAACAATATCATAGAGATAAGGTGGGAATGGAACATTTCCAAAATTTTACATGTACAGCAATATATTTTATTGTATTATGTGTAGCCCCACAATACAGTTAGTTTGGTTTAAAATGAATCTACTAAAATTAACAGATGGTTTCTTATAGTGAGCATCCAAAAAATATGTATACAGTGGTGTGAAAAACTATTTGCCCCCTTCCTGATTTCTTATTCTTTTGCATGTTTGTCACACTTAAATGTTTCTGCTCATCAAAAACCGTTAACTATTAGTCAAAGATAACATAATTGAACACAAAATGCAGTTTTTAAATGAAGGTTTACGTTATTAAGGGAGAAAAAAAACTCCAAATCTACATGGCCGTGTGAAAAAGTGATTGCCCCCCTTGTTAAAAAATAACTTAACTGTGGTTTATCAATTTTCAATTTCAATATCAATTTCTGTAGTCACCCCCAGGCCTGATTACTGCCACACCTGTTTCAATCAAGAAATCACTTAAATAGGAGCTACCTGACACAGAGAAGTAGCCCAAAAGCACCTCAAAAGCTAGACATCATGCCAAGATCCAAAGAAATTCAGGAACAAATGAGAACAAAAGTAATTGAGATCTATCAGTCTGGTAAAGGTTATAAAGCCATTTCTAAAGCTTTGGGACTCCAGCGAACCACAGTGAGAGCCGTTATCCACAAATGGCAAAAAAATGGAACAGTGGTGAACCTTCCCAGGAGTGGCCGGCCGACCAAAATTACCCCAAGAGCGCAGAGACAACTCATCCGAGAGGCCACAAAAGATCCCAGGACAACATCTAAAGAACTGCAGGCCTCACTTGCCTCAATTAAGGTCAGTGTTCACGACTCCACCATAAGAAAGAGACTGGGCAAAAACGGCCTGCATGGCAGATTTCCAAGGCGCAAACCACTTTTAAGCAAAAAGAACATTATGGCTCGTCTCAATTTTGCTAAAAAACATCTCAATGATTGCCAAGACTTTTGAGAAAATACCTTGTGGACCGACGAGAGAAAAGTTGAACTTTTTGGAAGGTGCGTGTCCCGTTACATCTGGCGTAAAAGTAACACAGCATTTCAGAAAAAGAACATCATACCAACAGTAAAATATGGTGGTGGTAGTGTGATGGTCTGGGGTTGTTTTGCTGCTTCAGGACCTGGAAGGCTTGCTGTGATAGATGGAACCATGAATTCTACTGTCTACCAAAAAATCCTGAAGGAGAATGTCCGGCCATCTGTTCGTCAACTCAAGCTGAAGCGATCTTGGGTACTGCAGCAGGACAATGACCCAAAACACACCAGCAAATCCACCTCTGAATGGCTGAAGAAAAACAAAATGAAGACTTTGGAGTGGCCTAGTCAAAGTCCTGACCTGAATCCTATTGAGATGTTGTGGCATGACCTTAAAAAGGCGGTTCATGCTAGAAAACCCTCAAATAAAGCTGAATTACAACAATTCTGCAAAGATGAGTGGGCCAAAATTCCTCCAGAGCGCTGTAAAAGACTCGTTGCAAGTTATCGCAAACACTTGATTGCAGTTATTGCTGCTAAGGGTGGCCCAACCAGTTATTAGGTTCAGGGGGCAATTACTTTTTCACACAGGGCCATGTAGGTTTGGATTTTTTTTCTCCCTAAATAATAAAAACCCTCATTTAAAAACTGCATTTTGTGTTTACTTGTGTTATCTTTGACTAATAGTTAAATGTGTTTGATGATCAGAAACATTTTGTGTGACAAACATGCAAAAGAATAAGAAATCAGGAAGGGGGCAAATAGTTTTTCACACCACTGTATCTACAAGAGTCACATAGCCTTCAAATCATTGTGGGGTTAGTTCGATATACAGTTTAAGGTTTAAGTTTAATGTAATAAAGGTTGCCAAGACTACAAAGTCTGATAACCCATAAGATATTTCTTGGCAATAAATGCTACCTGCTTTTTGTTATTAGATCTGGTGCAAACTTTGCAACTCTATTACATTACCCCATTCTTATAATAAGGCCCCTATTCAAATCATTTCTTTTGGAATCTTTGCTTTTCAGTACAGGTATAGGATCGATTACCTAAAATGCTTGGGACCTGGGTTGTTTTTTTTTCAGGTAAAGGATTTTTTGGTTTGCATTTTTGTATGATTGAGACATTGATACTTTGATATTTTTGTGATTTTGAATTAAGCTTTTTGTTCAGCAGCTCTCCAGTTTAGAGTCCAGTTTACCCTAGCAACCAGGCAGAGTTTTTAATGAGAATCTGGAATATGAATAGTATGTGAACTGAAATTTTGTTTGGGTTTTTTTTTCACATTGAAACTGTAGACTGACTAGTCCAAGAAGGCAGCTTGTAAAATGTTGTTGACCTGCAACTGCAAACCAAAAACCATCTGTTTTACTATAGCAAGAGTTAGCATTTCACTACTTTGTGCATAAAAACAAGTCTAAGGCCAACCACAAAATCTAAAATACTGCTTTCTGTGACTGAAGAAGAAGTTTTCCAGCATAAACATTGTAAATTGTTTAAAAACAAAGCATCTGCCAGTGCTGGAGTTTGCCTCTCTTCTTTCTCATACATCACAAAAAAAAAAAAAAAAATGAATGTTTTGGGATCTGTTTCATTCTCAATGTGGTATGAAGAGACCCCAAAATGGCTTTTTGTACCTACACATTTTCATGGCTGATACTAGCTACTGCACAACACTTCCTGTGGATTATGGACAGTGAAAACCCCTAATAATAAACAATAATTGTCAAATATCAGTTGGGGTTAAAAAGTGGAGGGAAGCTTTATGCACCCCACCGTGTGTTTTAAAAAAAAAAAAAAAAAGCCCATAGTTATAAGCCACACCTACTTCTATTATAGGCCTCGCCTACCAGCACTTTCTGGTTACCCCTGTCTGAAGTGGTTACTGGTACTGCTTACTAGTTTAGCAGTATAAAACTATTAATACAAGTGCCGACTCACTTGTGTGTCTAGGGGTACGATGATTATCTTTAGGCTCGTAGTATTTATAGAAAAATAAGTATATTTATTCCTTGGTAAATGAACAATATACAACATAGGTACAGTTACATAAAATCAAAGCATAGGGAACCAGCATCAGATGTTACAAGGCTGTCCCTCAATCCTAAAGGCCCCCATACACGGGCCGATAGAAGCTGCCGATATCTGTCCCTTGGACCAACTCGGCAGCTTATCTGCCCGTGTAGGGACAGAAACGAGCGGGCTGGCCGACCGATATCTGGCTTGAAATTGGCCAGATGTCGATCGGCCAGGTTAAAAGATTCAGTCGGATTGGGGGGCGCATCGGCTCGATCTCGCCAAGCGAGCGGATCTTACCGTGTATGGGGACCTTAACTGTCTGACTAAGTCCAAACATTCAGGGTCTCTTATCCACCTTTTCCGTGGGAAAATCACTCCTCCACAAAAGGTGGCTTTGATGTTTTATACTGTTGTTAACACATAAACAAATGCATGCAACCCCTCTGACAATGTAAGTTGTAAGCTATTTGCAATACAATGACACAACTGTTTGCACAGTTGTGTAGTTTTCTCCTTTACACAATACCTACAGTAAATTATGAGATATAATATGACCCCCCCACACACTCCCTACATAAGCAGTACCAGTAACCACTTCCGACAACCCCCACTTTAAAACAAAGCTATTTTACTATTTCTAATTTATCTTCTGCCATATGCAAAGATTTACCTAAGTATTTGGCCTGTAGGGACCCTACAATGCAAATAGTGCATATTACTTTGCTTGGCTGGCGATTCAGCTTCTGCAAACAAACCCCGCTGCCTGCATAAGGTACAACCCCAGCATATACTAGACTATTACATTATTAGATGTCATAGAGCTCTTTTTAATATAGTGAACATGTACCCCCTATTGTAAAATATAAAGATATTATAACTTGATGAGTTCCATGACTATATAAAAGCATATACACTCTGTTTTATATATAAAAATTAACTGAATAACCTCTAGCTAACACTTTGTTTTTTCTTTTTTTTCTGGGTAAAGCCACTTGGGGATTGGATAGGCTGGAGGGAGGTTCAAAGTTCACACTCTAGCCTATCCAGTTCCTGTGTGGCTGTACCAGGGCTTACACTTCGAGAAAATATATGAGCCATTAAACTGTAGGAAGTTCAAAAATGCCAGTGTGCAGGTTATGTGTTTTAAAGCATGCAGAAGTGAAGATGAGCGGAAAATAGCACTGGTATTACAGAGTTCATTGATTCAAAACTGTTGCATCCCTCCTGGGGAATGCAATTTCACAGAAATAAAGAAGTGGAGGCATGGCATCTCTCCTTAATTCCAGCACTGGTAATTTCTTCTTAAAAGTAGGGTCAGCGACACCAGTTAGTATTTGCCTGTGTTTTTATAACAGCAGGGTTTTCCACAAAAAGGCATGTTTCAGTTTTACACAACATATGCAACAAGCAATTTCAATGTTATACTACTGAAACAAGACCAGTTATCCACGGACAGTCAGTGTGAACAGGAAACCTGCTCTCAGATAGTGCTGAAGGGGTACTTTCAACCAAAACAGCCTTGTAGCAGCTTTAAGCAAATGCAAGAAGTTTAAACTTAACTTCTAGTATTTTTAAGTTGGTTTCCAAAAAATGTTCTATTCCTCTTCATAATTGTAATGTTGATTGAACCTTTTCAAAGATGACGAGTAATATCATGCCGGGTTGTGTAATAAACCTTTTACCAGCATATGCAAAGAATCAACAGCATAACTGATAATACAATAAAAATCACTGAAACAAAATAATTATACGGTGAGCTTATTGTTTAGGGTTGTAACAATGGGTAGTAAAACATTCCTTAGGCCACAAAAGAACTTGGAGAAGAAAAACAAACATTATAGATTAATGTTTCTGGGGGCTTTGAACAGGCCCGGATTTGTGGAAAGGCCACAAAGGCCCGGGCCTAGGGCGGCACAAATTGGGGGGCGGCATGCCGCACCAAAATGTTAAAGATTTGTTGTCGTATACGGAGCAATGGGACCTCTCCCCCACTGCTCCGTATGCGATTGAAGTGAGTGTTGCCATGCGCGGGCGGTGGTGCGTGCGCCGGTCACGCATGCGCACGTGAGGGGGGCGGGGATGGCGACGGCCAGGGGGCGGCCTCAGGGCGCCCGGCTTATAAATCCGGCCCTGGCTTTGAAACACGTCTGCTAATGCCCTGGGTTCCTGATTGCTACTAAAGTGGCAGGCTTTCCCCCTCTGCTTGCTTAAGGTGGCCATACATGCACCGATAATATCGTACGAAACCTTGTTTCGTACGATATTTGGTGTGTGTATGGTATGTCGGCAAGTCGACCGATATCGCAGGAAGCTGCTAATATCGGCCGACTCGCCGATTGGACCAGTTTGAAATTTTTGATCGGGCGCCATAGAAGGCGCTTGACCAAAATCTCCCTTCAGCGCTGAATCGGCAGAAGGAGGTAGAAATCCTATTGTTTCTACCTCCTTACCTGCCGATTCAGCCCTGAATGGTGTGTGGCGGATCTGACGATGTTTTGTGCGAACATCGTCAGATCGCCACGTGTATGGCCAGCTTTAGAGGCATGTGGAATGGATCAGTGGGTTGCACCTGGAAGTGCTGCAGACTGTAAAATCTACAATCTATTGCACTTTAGTCCACATGTTACAAATTGTATCATGGGCTCCCCTGGCATTAGGCAAAAAGCCATTGCTGGTAACTTTAAGGCTGGTGGAACATGGGGAGATTAGTCAACTACTATAAATTGCCCCAAGTTTCCTCCAGAGACGCATACACCATCCCACAGGCAATTCACATTCTCGCCGGTGGGAAGGCACATTTTTCTGCCTCTTTTTCTCACTTCTTCTCTCACTGAAACTATTTTCTCTTCAGTTTGTTGGGGCTTACCAATGAAATCTTTTAAGCCCAGGATTTATAACAGCACAGGTAAATATCAGTTCACGGAAGCGTGCACATTTATAAGTTGAGATTACAGGGTTTACTAAAATAAGTAATATGTAAAAAGAGTTTTGTTTTAATATATTTTCACTGTGGTGGCTTTTCTCGTTCAAGAGTTCTTTCAAGTCTAAGAGACCCTTCTGATTTTATAATTGTTAGCCAAATGGAATTTCTGCTGCTTAATCATCTATAAGGTCTTCTAAGCACAGCAAGTAACATGTTAACAACAAGGCCCAATTGTTAACTCTAAGGGGCTGATTTACTAATCCACGAATCCGAATCCCGAATGGGAAAAAATCATATTGGAAACGAACATTTTGCGACTTTTCCGGGGTTTTTTTTTTATTTTTTCGTCGCCGTCACAACTTTTTCGTAAATTGTCGCGACTTTTTCGTAGCCATTACGACTTGCTCGTAAATTGTTGCGACTTTTTCGTAGCCATTAAGACTTGCTCGTAAATTGTTGCGACTTTTTCATAGCTGTTACGACTTGCTCGTATATTGTCGTGACTTTTTCGTATTGAGCGCTCGTAAACAGCGGGCAAACCTTTGTGACTTTGCATGATTTTGGAAGCCTCCCATAGGACTCAATGGCACTCTGCAGCTCCAACCTGGCCCAAGGAAAGTCACGATACTGAAGCTTGAATGAATCCGAAAATTTCATACTCGGCGCGACGGCTACAAAAAAGTCGCAACAATTTACGAGCAAGTCGTAATGGCTACGAAAAAGTTGCGACAATTTACGAGCAAGTCGTAATGGCTACGAAAAAGTTGCGTCAATTTACGAGCAAGTCGTAATGGCTACGAAAAAGTTGTGACAATTTACGGAAAAATCGCAAAATACCGATCATTACGAAAAAAACGCATTCGGACGCTTTTCGGACGTTCATGGATTAGTAAATGTGCCCCTAAGGGTCCATTGCACCTGTTCCTGTACCTGCACTTTATTCAGCAAAGCAGAAGCAACCAATATTTTAGCACAAGTATTGAGGAACATATACAGAAGCAAGTACCTTTGTGAATAACCCTTAGAAAATGCAATTGTGTGGAAGTTATGTGGAAAGTGCCTACGCTTTGCAAAAAATTGTAAAACAACATGATGAAGTTGATATTTTATTAGTGCATGTATTAACTGATCTGGTTAACACTACAGCCAGCTGCAAAATAACTAATCATCAACCACACATTAAAGAAGCTCAGAGGGGTACTTCATTAAGACTTGCCATACCAAGGATAAATTCGATGGCCATGGGCGTCCGCAGAAAATTTTCCAAGGGGGGGCAAGTAAGCTAGCATCATCCTGCAACAGATAAATATATATATTTTTTTTTTTTGCAGGATGATACTAGGGGAGGCTAAATATGGCCCATACACAGACTGACCTACAGCTAATGTGACACTTAGTGGATTCGCTGCTGACGTAAAAAGTTAACCTCCCAACTACCTCTTGCCGTTCCCACTGACTTCCAGGGATACTGTACAAAAGTGCGGGTGGGGGTGCTTTTTTTTTTTACCCTAAAATGTTTAGTATTAGTATGTAAAAGTATTCATACGCGCACTTCTGTTAGGGGATCTGCAAACATTTGTGTTTGTGATCAGTTAGCTTAAAGGGGTAGTTCGCATTCGAATTCACTTTTATTTTTAATGGTTTTTCAACTATTTAGCTTTTTGTTCAGCAGCTCTCCATTTGGTATTTCAGCAGCTATCTGGTTGCTAGGGTCTTATTTACCCTAGCAACCAGGTAGTGATTTAAACAAGAGATGGGAATATGAATAGTTAAGGGGCCTACTTGGAAAAATAAGTAATACAAAATTATAATAATAATAAAATTGTAGCCTCACAGAGCAAAATTTTTTGGCCCCCATTTGAAATCTGTATAGAGGCAGAAGAGAAAGGCAAATTATTCAAAAAAATTAATTAGGAAGACCAATTGCAAAGTTGCTAGGAATAGGCCATTTTATAACATACTAAAGGTTAACTTAAAAGTGAACCACCCCTTTAGATGTGTTTATGTTAGTTTTATAGCAAGAAAGGCAGTGGGTACTGACTCCCCATTATATACAGTGAGACGCAGTCTGTATTTACAAACCCAGCACATTATATACAGTGAGAAGCAGTGGGTACAGATGGCAGATATTCAGGCCCTGGCACTATAACACTGGCACTGATACACAACATTGGCCCCACTGTAACTTACTATAAATGAACAAAACAATGACAAAAAAAAAAAAAAATAGTAAGTGCAAAAAACAACAACACATATATAAACACACAATGAGCTTTTTCAGAGGGAAAGAGTTAACTTACCCTCCATGTGTTAGGGTAGGGGATAGATTATATATTATTATAGATGTCAGGTCAGGCAAAAAACAATTTAATGTCAGCTAGTGATTCTTTAGAACTGTATAGTACCTGGGTATAGTGCCTGGGTATAGTGCCTGGGTATAGTGCCTGGGTATAGTGCCTGTGTATAGTGCCTGGGTATAGTGCCTGTGTATAGTGCCTGGGTATAGTGCCTGGGTATAGTGCCTGGGTATAGTGCCTGGGTATAGTATCTGTGTATAGTGCCTGGGTATAGTGCCTGTGTATAGTACCTGGGTATAGTGCCTGGGTATAGTCCCTGGGTATAGTGCCTGGGTATAGTGCCTGGGTATAGTACCTGTGGAATGAAAACTGCAGCAAAAGTTGAGAGTTGGTTCTTAGGTAAAGTTACAGGGGCAGATTCTTCTTTTCAGTCTTTATTTCTGTTTCCAGTTTGCAAAATCTCCCGATCCCTGTGTGCATGTGTGCTCTGATTGGTCAATTTTACTGTCTGTCAAGGAAGCTGTGCTCTGATTGGAGAATCCACAAGAAGAAAGATCCAATCGGAGCACAGCAAAAACGGGCTTGAGGGGACTGCAGAAACGGAGTAAGGTTTTTGTTTTTTTTGCTACTTTTCCAGGGGGGGGGCAAGTGCCCCCTCTTGCCCCCTTCTGTGGACGCCCATGTCGATGGCCATCTTCAGTTCTGTTCAAATATAGCATCTTGGTTGTGTAAAAAAAATGCATGCAGGGGTTTTGGAACCCCTCTCAGCCTGCATAATAATTTACTCCACTTTCAACAAAAAAAGATAACAGTGGTATGTCTTTCATTTCCCAGGAACATCTAAGTACTGGGGTGTTTTCTGAACAAAGATTTTTAGTGAAGTAGTATTTAGTGCTCAAATTTGGTTGCCTTGTTATTTTGCTAATTTGAATGCATGTAACTGCTCAATACTGATTACTGGTAACACGAAATTGTAGTGCTGGGCGGTATACCGGTAAAAACCGAACACCGTTTTTTTAAAAAAAAACAATATAAATTTTTTACATACCCCCATACCGGTGTGCGCGCTTCCTGGCAATTTTTCCAAATACTTCCGGGTGCGCGCGTGACGTCAGCACGCACGCGACGTCAGCGCCATCGCTAGGACGCATCATTCAGAGTCGGATACCAATGTGAGCTGTCGGGGGTGCCTGCGGCTGCCTGGCCAGTAATTATATTTTATGTGAAGGGGATGGGGGGGTGTTTGGGGTGGGGTGGGGGGTTATATTTAAGTGAAGGGGATGGGGGGGTGCGTGCGGATGGGGGGGTGGCTGGGGGGTGTTTGGGGTGGTCACCTAATCATGCATGGGGAAAAAAAAATACCGTCAAATACCGTGATACCGATATAATTTTGAAAAATACCGTGATATAAATTTTTGGTCATACCGCCCAGCTCTACGAAATTGGTTGGATTAGCACGTTAAGCCTTGAACTTCATAGGCAGGTGTGTCCAATCATGAGAAAAGGTATTTAAAGTGGCCAATTGCAAGTTGTGTTTCTGTTTACTCTCCTCTGAAGAGTGACAGCATGGGATCCTCAAAGCAACTCTCAAAAGATCTGAAAACAAAGATTGTTCAGTATCATGGTTTAGGGGAAGGCTACAAAAAGCTATCTCAGAGGTTTAAACTGTCAGTTTAAACTGCAAGGAATGTAATCAGGTAATGGAAGACCACAGGCACAGTTGCTGTAAAACCCAGGTGTGGCAGGCAAAGAAAAATACAGGTGCGGCATATATGGAGGATTGTGAGAATGGTTACAGGCAACCCAAAGATCACCTCCAAAGACCTGCTAGAACATCTTGCTGCAGATGGTGTATCTGTACATCGTTCTACAATTCAGCGCAATTTGCACAAAGAACATCTGTATGGCATGAGAAAGAAGCCCTTTCTGCACTCACGCCACAACAGAGTTGCTTGTTGTATGCAAAAGCTCATTTAGACAAGCCAGAGACATTTTGGAACAAAGTGCTTTGGACAGATGAGACAAAAATGTAGTTATTTGGTGATAACAAAAAACACTTTGCATGGCAGAAGAAGAACACCACATTTCAAGAAAAACACCTGCTACCTGCTGTCAAATTTGATGGAGGTTCTATCATGCCGACTTGAATATCATCGAAAATCTATGGGGTGATTTAAAGCAGGTTGTCCATGCTTATCAGTCATCAAATTTAACTTAACTAGAGAGATTTTGTATGGACGAATGGTCAAAAATACCACCATCCAGCATACAGACACTCACCAAAAGCTATAGGAGGCATCTAGAGGCTGTTACATTTGCAAAAGGAGGCTCAACTAAGTATTGATATAATATCAATGTTATGATGTTATGCATATTGCATATCTTCTGTTAATCCAATAAACTTTATTTCACTTCTTAAATACTACTGTTTCCATAAGGCATGTTATATATTAAATGGAAGTTGCTCCTTTGAAAGTTCAGCCAATGATAAACCAAACTCCAAAGTTGACTGTACATGTTAATAAAGGTATTATCGATTACACTACAGCTTAACTTGTCCTAGATGCCATACTATTCCAGGGATATAGCCTTTTCCCTTCCCTTGCTGCCAGCAATGTCATGAGCATTTTTGCCAATGAGACAAGTTGAGGCATTTTACTAGTGGCAGCAAAAGTAGCCCCTAGTAAATTTAAGAGATGAATTTTCAGGTTTTTAAACCAGAAATGTTGCTCTTACAGTGCAGACATTTTAGTCTGCTTCCGGCGAACGTTCGGACATTGATTGTTTATTTGAATGCATCTAAAACTTACATTCAGACTGAAATTGGAGGATAAAGTCCTAAAAATAAATTGGAGAATGTTCTGTACATAGTTGGCAGATACCAATCGTACAAAAGTGAAGTCCAGAAATGCATTGTAGGTCACCCAAGAATATTGTCAGATACACAATAAATGCACAGATTTTACCGTTATCCCACAGACATTTTCTAACCTGTCTGATCAACTAAATGACTGATCTCCATGGTACAAAAATATCTATAATTTGGAGCCCACACAGTTTGAAAAACGTACAAGATGATTATATCAGTGCATTTATGGCCAGCTTTACTCCAAAACAAAAGTGGTAAGCTAGGTGGGTTGGGCAGTATCTGGGCTACCTCTTGCAGCAATTGCAGCCCTAGAAATGGTGAAGCTTGCAATGATTCTAATAGTGAGACCAGCCTTTGCCATGCACTCATTTTATTGTAATTTTTTTCTCCTCTTTATACTTCTTTTATATGCCATTGTCTCCATGTCACCAGGGAATAATCCTTTATAGCATTCTAAAAGACCATATACCATTATCTTTGGAGCTCTATACAAAACTGTAGCTACTGTTACATTCCAGTTATTCTGGTTATTAGTTTTATCAGACGAGGCACTGCTTGTAAACGCTCTAAATTACTAACATTGTCTCCTTAGAATCCTTAGGGCCATCTCTGATTGAGCATTCCCGTGTGGCACAGCAAGGGCTGGTTTTGCTAACTAAACAAAAGTCACAAAGTCCGCTGTTTAAACTCAATTTAACCCCTCCTATGCCGCTGCTTGCTGAACAGTCAAAACTGCAGGGTAAAGGTGATTTCGGATAATGGAGTTTATTCTGCGTTCCTTTAAATAGCTGCGTGTAACGAGAAAACTACAATACCCAACCTCCTTGTGGTGCATGTTCGCCCCCACCCCAGTCACATGATCTCGAATCCCCTCCCAGTTTTGCGGTGTGGAGAAGGTTGCAGTATTTTTCTGTCACTTGGCTCTGTGCTTTCCAGCTGGGCGCTACGTAGCGGAGAGACTCCGGTTTAGCCATGTCGGACACAGGCGGCGGAGACGATAGTTCCGCCAACCTGGAAGTGTCGGCTGCTGTGCAAAACGTGGCAGATACGTCTGTTCTGCAGAAGCACATTCGCAAGCTTGTGCCGCTGCTGTTGGAAGATGGCGGCGAGACACCAGCATCTTTGGAGTCCGCCCTGGAAGAGAAGAGCGCGTTGGAGCAAATGAGGAAATTCCTCTCCGACCCACAGATTCACACTATCCTAGTGGAGAGAAGCACCCTGAAGGGTGAGGCCTTACTCTGCTTTGTCTGCTTCTGTCATCCTTAGTCAGGCGGGTGTGGCAGCCGGGTGACATCATTTGTCTGCAGTCAGGGTGGCATCGCCCCCACTAGGGGCATAGTTTCAGTCATGTTAAAGGGGATGTTCGCCTAAAATTGTGAAGTTCCCGTATACTTACATTAAATGTTTCAATGGCTTAAAAGTTATTTATGAACGAAGTTGTTATAGTAAGCAGTAAGTCTCTGTATTCTATATCCTGCTCTTCTGGTATTGGAACTCTTAATGTTCAGAGTAACTCTGCCTAAGATATAGTCCACGTAGTTATAAATGCCGTAAGGAATACGTTTTCCTTTTATCAAATGCTTCCATTTAGCAATGTTTCCATTTTAGTCTGTGGCAACAGTATCTGTTTGGGGTTATGTTCTAAAGGAAAGCTTTCAAGAGAGAGGGTGATTTAGACAGCAGATAGTGGAAAAGGTGTTTTGATAATGCTTCAAAAACTAATGAGATTTATATATGTAATATTAGGAATGTACTTTCCTAGCACTTAAGCAATTTAATTTGTTTAAATGAGCCATTTAAAAAAAAATATATATACACCTTTTTTATTCTTGACAAGGACAGAAGTGCAGAAAATAAGAAAAGGGCAAAATTAGAATACACAGACCGAATCAAGAACAGACCTTCTGTTACGAGCCATTTTTTAAATTGAGAATAGGGGGCTTTAAAATCTTTCTCATTCTGCTGGAGCACAAGCTGCATGGAGAAGCAAAGGTTGCTCCAGGTCTGGGGTCTGGTTGTTTGTTTCTTATGAAGGAGGTTTTGAGTCTAAAGCCCTCTGACCTGGCCCTGGTGCTGGGCTGTGGAGGGGTGTAGCAGTGAAAGCTGCTTTATCCCTTTTGTTAGGGTAAGAACTCGCAGAGTGAGTTACTCGCCCATGAAAGATCTCTGTCGCTGGTGAGTAATTGCTCTGAAAAGGCTTTCCACTGGCAACAATAGAAGTCACTGGTGGAAAGCCCTTTGCATCGCTTCGTTTTCCGAAGTTGCCTGCAGGAGGAAAAGAAGAAGAAAGGAAAGAACGAATGTGTATCTGTGCTGCTTCTAAAGGAAGATCCTGTCTAAGAAATATATAGTGTACAAATGCACCAGTGTTTATCATTGGCTTTTGTTAACAATTCTTGCACATACAGTGTTGGACTGGGTGCCAGGGGCCCACCAGAAAACCCTAGACTGCGGTTCCAAACAATTTTTCCTTTTCTCTTCACTCGCATTATTTATTCTCTTAAAGGAGAAGAAAAGGCTAAGTCACTTGGGGGTGGCAAAATGTTAGGCACCCCCAAGTGACTTTAATCGCTTACCTTGTACCCCAGGCTGGTGCCCCTATGCCCGGGTTACCTGTAGCGAGTGCTTCCTCCTTCCGCGTTTCTTCTGTGGTGAAATCCTTGGGACGGCGCATGTGCATTAGAGTGAAAAGCTGACTTTGTTGTTTAAGTTTAGCTTTTCACTCTAATGCGCGCTAACGTGGAAGAAGGAAGCGCTTGCAGCTACCCAGGGCTGGTGCTGTTCTCTCTTAACAGGGGCACCAGCCCGGGGTACAAGGTAAGCGATTAAAGTCACTTGGGGGTGCCTAACATTTTGGCACCTCCAAGTGACTTAGGCTTTCCTTCTCCTTTAATCACTTCCCCATACATATTATTATTTATGCTTCCTTCTATTTTTTTTTTTATTTGTTCTCATATAGAAATGAGGAATGACCAAAGTAAAATGGCTGAGAGAGGAGTGCCCACTGACACCTGAGGCCACCGGGAGTTTTCCTGGTATCCTGGTGGGCCAGTCTGACACTGTTCACATATACACAACAGCACTGGGGTTATCCCAGAGTAAATATTTCTCTTTTACATATTTTACCTTAAAGCCACCATATTGTTATGTATGTGTGCTCGCTGCTGATTACCTAACAGGAAGTAATGCAGGTTCTGACTATAACAGGAAGAAGTAGGGGGGTAGTGGAACACAGTAATGATGTGCAAGTTGGCCTGAACCCCTCCTAACCCACAGGTTAGCCCACAGATTGGGCTGGTTTAGGCAAAAAATTGGTCCTGCACCTCTGGTTCAGGTTGGGTGCAGGTTATACTTTCCCTGCTGCAGCACACATAACCTTTTTTTATGTGCTGCGGCTGGGCTCCTTTATTGTTAGTGGGACAGTGGAACTTCTTGGAACAGCTCCCATGATATCGGCTAAGGGGTGGGTCCAGTTTGGGTTTGGGCTGTGAATTCTTTTCCCAGCCTTAAGCCAGGCCATGGTGAGAAGGGGTGAGTATGGTTTGAAATTTTTTTCAACCCTCGCATCGCTAGCACACAGGGCTGTTTAATCTTTTTTTTTTTTTTTTTCTACACAGACAGAGAAAAGCCAATGCACTCTCATTCTTTTTTTTTTTTTTTTTTTTGAGCACAAAAATGTGTGCTTTCACAGTTTCACACTAACCTAAAAATACACAGTTCTGTCCATTGGTTGTAACCTAGCATGTATGCATGCTTTTGGTTTGTGTGTGAGCACAAAGTATTTTAACTAATTTGTTTGGTAGATCAGTGAAGATACATGACAATCTTAAGCTACATCTTTTCAGTAATGTTTCAATAAAATAGATCTATATATCTGTAAAAGCTTTCCATACTATACATTATTATCAACCCATAAACTCCTCCCTGCTGTCTGTTATAAAAATTTGTGCCACTGTTATTTAGGCCTTTATTAGGGGGCAGGATGTTATCCACTGTCACATCTTTTGCAGTATTCAATTTTATTATCGTTTGCATTTGTGAAATAGTCAAACGTTTGCAGAATACAATTTTTCTTTTGGAGTCAGCTTAAGCTTTTAACTGCATGTTCGGTTTCTCAGTGTGTCTTCACTGAGGAATTACTGCATTGCAGGCTAGATTGCTTTGGGTTTATCTAGTAAAGAAGGCTAAGGTTGCAGTATTTACATCAAATACTTATTGATAAATGAGTTAAGTAGAACAATTGTTGCATTTATTAAAGGATTAACCTTGTTTTCTCTAAATTTAACAGAGGATGTTGGCGATGAAGGAGAGGAAGAGAAGGAATTCATTTCTTATAATGTCAGCATTGATATTCATTATGGGATGAAATCAAACAGGTAACTATCTAATATTGCCTATTGCATACATTCTATAAACTACTACATCCGAGCTATGTAACACCATGCTTTTAAAATAACTGCATGGATGTGGATATAATAACTATTTGGTACATTTAGATACACTTATTAGCTATTTAGCTGCTGAAAATCTAACCATCTACACTGTCACTCTCGTCTGTGATTATTCACAAAACCGATAATAAAAGCAGTATATCTTTCTGCAACCATGGATTTTTTTTTTAAGATTTTCTTTTCTTTCCTTCAGCTTGGCGTTTATTAAGCGGACACTGGTCATTGATGCAGACAAACCTATTTCATCTCAGCTTCGGGTTCTTACGCTTAGTGAAGATTCCCCTTATGAAACATTACACTCTTTTATCAGCAATGCAGTTGGCCCATTTTTCAAATCTTACATTCGAGAATCTGGGAAAGCAGACAGGTAGTTACGTTTATTTTTTCTGGTTCTTTGGTTCTAGTTCTTAAGCAGCACAAGATCAAGTTCTGCTGCTCAGGATTTTAAGTAACTTTACTTGAAAACTATTTTCTCTACTTTCAGAGACGGTGATAAAATGGCTCCATCTGTTGAGAAGAAGATAGCAGAGCTTGAAATGGGCCTCTTGCATTTACAGCAGAATATCGAAATACCAGAGATCAGTTTACTGATTCATCCAAATATTACTAATGTTGCAAAACAATGCTATGAGCGGGGAGAGAAGCCAAAAGTCACAGATTTTGGAGACAAAGTTGAAGATCCTACATTCCTCAACCAGTTACAATCAGGAGTTAACCGCTGGATTAGAGAGATACAAAAGGTATTATAGTCTTTATACTGTAATAGGCTGTGCATGTCATAATTGTATTATTGCATAATTTGTGACTATTTGAAGATTAGAGTAAGTGTAGGCTGTGGGTACTACACTAGTTTCCTATCTCGTGTTTCAATACACTCTTAAAATACTATCATTTATATCTGCAGGTGACTAAATTAGATCGAGATCCAGCATCAGGAACTGCTCTGCAAGAAATTAGTTTTTGGCTTAATTTGGAGAGAGCTTTATACCGCATTCAAGAAAAACGAGAGAGCCCAGAGGTTCTCCTTACCCTGGATATCTTAAAGCATGGAAAACGTTTCCATGCCACAGTGAGTTTTGACACAGATACAGGTATGCTGTAATTTTATAATTTGTATTAAATGCCCTATTGTTTCATTCTTATTCTGTTTATTAAATTCATGTTTTAAATGTTTTGTTTGATAGGCCTTAAACAAGCTTTGGAAACCGTAAATGATTACAATCCTCTAATGAAAGACTTTCCGCTGAATGACCTGTTGTCTGCCACAGAGCTTGACAAAATAAGACAAGCCCTTGTAGCAATATTCACTCACCTCAGGAAAATCAGGAACACAAAATATCCTATTCAGAGGGCATTGCGCCTTGTGGAAGCCATCTCACGGGATCTCAGCTCCCAACTTCTTAAAGTTTTGGGAACAAGAAAACTTATGCATGTTGCATATGAAGAGTTTGAAAAGGTATAGCTCGTAGTTCTTTTTGTTGTAACTCAGTTGCTTAGTAAAAATCCAGAGACGTTAACTACATAACATGGAAGTGGAAAAACAGATTTCTGTTTGCAAGACACTGTAGAATCACCCTGTCTTGGTGCCTAGCTAAAGACCTTACTAGTTTTGGCTCCTTCCAAAGTCATTTTTAACTGCTTAAAGGAGAAGGAAAAGCTAATAAAGAGTTAATCTCAAGCTGCAGGCATACCTTCAGTTGTCTCAATAGAGCCCTTATGTCTCCCCATATTTCTTCCGTTCAGATGATCAGAAGCCAGACAGGAAGAAAAAACTGAGCTGTGTAAAGAAAGTTCCCATAATGCCTCACTCCTGCACCGAGACCAAGTGTACATGCTCAGTTAGTTAGACTATGAGTCAGCTTCCTGCTGATTGGCTCAGATCCACATTCCTAAGGGGGGGAGTGAGTTCTTAGCATTCTTGAGGGAGGGGGGAGCAGGAGAGGGGTGAGAGCTGCATGTCTCTGGCACATGAATTACAGACACAAGAAATCATTTGACAGAGAAGTCGGTGCAGCATTTCTGTGAGTGCTTAAGGCTGCATTTACATAGACCTTTCTGATGAAGCTTATTTCTTACCTTTAAAAGGAGAAAGTAAGAAATAAGTAAGCTTTATCAGAAAGGTCTATGTAAATGCAGCCTTAAGCTATCACAGAAAAGCTGCACTGAGTCCTCTTTCAAAAGAAACACAGGATTTCTTGTCTCCTTTTCTGTAAATATGATCGGTATCTGACTTCCTCTCTCAGAAAAATCCTTTATTCCCTGGGCCAGAGGCTGCGCAGCTCTCTCCTCTCCTGCTCCCCCCTCCCATAAGAATGCTAAAAACTCCCTCCCCCCTTTCTTAGGAATATGTGATCTGAGCTATAACGGCTAGACTGCAAGCAGGAAGCTCCTTAAAATGGCAGCTGCTGTCTTAAGCATACTGAGGAAGCTTCTAGAGCTGTTTACTCAGGTTTGGTAATGGTTTCTGCAGAATAAATATAGTGTTCTAGGTGGCACTAATGTGGCAAATCTATTGGCAATAAAATTCCAAAATGACTTTCCTTCTTCTTTAAAGGGGTTGTTCACCTTGAAATTTAGTATAATGCAGACATTGATATTCTGAGTATTTGCAGTTGTTTTTTATTTGTAGTTTTTTGTTAGTTGGCTATTTGTTTGGCAGCTCTCCATTTTGGAATTTTACCAGCTATCTGGTTGCTGGGATCTTGCTTACCTTAGCAACCTGGAAGTGGTTCTATGATTCTCTGTTGTTTTGTTTTAATTATTTGTTATATTGTCCTTTATTTTAACTATTTATAGCCATTTTTATTGATTTTAACATTTTGAAATTTACAGCATTTTAGAAAACATGTCTTTTGTGTTTGCAAGCCCTGATTTATTTGCACTGTTACAGGTCATGGTTGCCTGTTTTGAAGTTTTCCAAACCTGGGATGATGAATATGAGAAGCTTCAGGTTCTTTTGAGAGACATTGTCAAGCGAAAGCGTGAAGAAAATTTAAAAATGGTCTGGAGAATTAATCCCGCTCACCGGAAACTACAAGCTCGTTTGGACCAGATGAGAAAATTTAGACGACAGCATGAGCAGCTTAGGGCTGTGATTGTTCGGGTTCTCAGACCACAGGTATAACATATATTGCTGTTCAAAATCAGAGTTTTAAAAGATTTATAACTGCAGTTACAGAGATACGTGCACCATTATGGGCTTAGTCTGCATGAGAACTACATTTTTAACAACAGATTCATTCTCCTTAATTACCTTTTTATAGGTCACGGCTGTTGCTCAGCAGAACCAGGGAGAGGTCCCTGAACCCCAAGACATGAAAGTAGCTGAAGTACTTTTTGATGCTGCTGACGCTAATGCAATTGAAGAGGTAAATCTTGCATATGAGAACGTTAAAGAAGTAGATGGATTAGATGTTTCCAAAGAAGGCACGGAAGCTTGGGAAGCAGCCCTCAAGCGATATGATGAAAGAATCGACAGAGTAGAAACCAGGATCACTGCTCGCCTGCGAGATCAGCTGGGCACAGCAAAAAATGCTAATGAAATGTTCAGAATATTCTCAAGGTTTAATGCTCTCTTTGTCCGACCACATATCCGAGGAGCAATTCGTGAGTATCAAACACAGCTTATCCAGCGTGTAAAAGATGACATTGAATCCCTTCATGATAAGTTTAAGGTGCAGTACCCTCAAAGTCAAGCTTGCAAGATGAGTCATGTTCGGGACTTGCCACCAGTGTCTGGTTCTATTATTTGGGCTAAGCAAATTGATAGACAGTTGACTGCCTATATGAAGCGTGTGGAAGATGTTCTTGGAAAAGGATGGGAAAATCATGTAGAAGGACAGAAGTTAAAGCAAGATGGGGACAGCTTCCGTATGAAGCTCAACACTCAAGAAATTTTTGATGATTGGGCTAGAAAAGTTCAGCAGAGAAACCTTGGGGTTTCTGGACGTATTTTTACAATAGAAAGCACACGTGCCCGTGGGCGAACTGGGAATGTTCTCAAATTAAAGGTCAACTTTCTGCCTGAAATTATAACACTCTCAAAAGAAGTTCGAAACTTGAAGTGGCTTGGGTTCCGAGTTCCATTGGCAATTGTTAATAAGGCTCACCAGGCAAATCAGCTGTATCCCTTTGCAATATCTCTGATTGAAAGTGTTCGTACTTATGAACGTACTTGTGAAAAAGTGGAGGAGCGCAACAGTATCAGCTTACTGGTTGCTGGCTTGAAGAAAGAAGTACAAGCTCTGATTGCAGAAGGTATTGCATTGGTGTGGGAGTCCTACAAGCTTGACCCTTATGTTCAGCGATTGGCAGAGACTGTTTTTAACTTTCAAGAAAAGGTTTGTTCTACTTCTCATATTCATCAGATGTTTTGTATATGTTTCACCCTTCTTACGAACAGTCGTGTGTTTATCTGTCTTTATAGGTCGATGACCTTCTTATTATTGAAGAAAAAATTGACTTGGAAGTTCGGTCATTGGAAACTTGTATGTACGATCATAAAACCTTTTCTGAAATCTTAAATAGAGTTCAAAAAGCCGTTGATGATTTGAACCTTCACTCTTATTCCAATCTTCCTATCTGGGTCAATAAACTTGATATGGAGGTAATTACACATCTAATATGCTTTTCTTAAAATAAGGTTTGTTTGTGTGTGTGTCTCTTTATCTTTATATATGTTAACTACCTATTAAATATCTATATCTATCTAAAACTTACACTGCTTTTGTCTAGATTGAGAGAATCCTGGGAGGTCGTCTTCAGGCTGGTTTAAAAACCTGGACTCTGGTCCTAATGGGGCAATCTGATGACAAAGCAGATGTTGACATGGACACAGATGCTCCTCAAGTTAGTCATAAACCAGGAGGAGAGCCAAAAATCAAAGTATGTAGCGTTATAATACTTAATTTACCCCATCAGTTAATTTATAATTTATAGATACCTGATGCTGACCACTGTAATGTATGTTGCAGAATGTTGTACATGAACTTCGAATTACCAACCAAGTTATTTACCTGAATCCACCAATTGAAGATTGTAGGTATAAACTTTACCAGGAAATGTTCTCATGGAAAATGGTGATTCTGTCACTGCCAAGAATTCAGAGCCAAAGATATCAGGTAAAACAACTTGAATAGGTTTGTTTGTTTCTCTTATTATTAAATGCAAGATGGCCTAAGTATCTTACAGCTTATAAACAATTTGTATATGGTTATTTGTTACAGTTTACATTTTTCATTTCTAATTCTACACTAACAGAAGAGTACATTTTAAGCCCATCATTCACATCATTAACTTAATTTGTTAAAGACTTATGGCATCTGGTGTGATTCCAGTTGTTTTATAGATTATTCCTTAATAGCTCTGCAGGCGGGACAACAGAATGCTTCAAATTGTTCTTATCAGTGGCAATCATCTGGCCCAGTTGGCATCTGCCAAGTTTTTAGTCTCCCTGGTGCCTAGAATGATGGTGTGTTCCATTGCCCAAAAAAAATAAAACTGTTGCAGGGAATATTTCAGTAATTTCAGTCTTTTTTGGTAATCTTATGAGGCAGTTTAAACTTGTGAGTTGTTTGATTTGTAGCTCTATGCAATAAGCAAATGTACATGAAAATTTTCATTACAGCCTTTTGTTGACTTTTAATTATATTTAACTTGTATTTTGGCTCTCGATAGCTCAAAAATAGAATACTGCTTTACTAATTTCTCTAAGGCAGTGGTTTTCAGACTTCTTGTGCTCAATCCCAGTGACGCATTGGTCATGGCCACCCTCAGCCATTCATAAAATTGTCAAACCTTTCACATCATTCTCAATAAAATGTAACAACTAATGCAAGTATTATTTGACACACATCTCACTTCAGGGCTTTCCTGGAATATCTAAAAGGGCAAATAGACAAGTTCTACAAATCTTACCCTAACTAGCCATTGGGCCACCCTACCTAAGCTCATATTCCTTTTATTACTTTACAGTAGTGCTCTTAAACCAGCTTCTGAATATACACAATAATATTCAGATTGAATCAAAGGTGGAAAAAGTGCAAGATGTCTGACTGGCAAAGAACCATAGCTTGATTCCAGGATTAGCTGCTTAGTCTATTTTCTTGCGGTTGTTAATATATTGAATATCATATATCACTAAATATACATACCACTAATATCATATTTGAATGAAGGTTGGTGGAATGCAAGTAAAGCAATACATTCAAAATTATGGTTAATGGCTTGAATTATAATTTGTGAAAAAAATTTGTCATGAATTATGAATGCATATTTTGCAACCTTCTGATAGGTTGGGGTCCATTATGAACTGTCGGAAGAAGAAAAGTATTACAGGAATGCACTGACCCGAATGCCAGATGGTCCGGCAAGTCTTGAAGAAGCTTACTCTGCTGTTATGGGTATAGTAACTGAAGTGGAACAGTATGTTAAGGTGAGGCCTGGTAATGCTTCCAAATGCATTTTTTAATTCAGAATAACCAGTTTAGTTGTAATTGTGCAAAAAAAAAAAAAAAAAAAAATTGTTTAAGGAAAACAGAAAAAAAGTCATTAAAGAAATCCAAGTGTCATGAAAATCTTTTAGGAGTATCTTCTCTCTCTTTGATTTTGTAGTTGTTGTACCTGTCCCCTCTACCCAAAGGCTTCACTGGTTCTGTTTAAACCTGTTTATTGTGGTACAGAAGGATGGGCATTTTGACCCATCTTGGATCTCAAGCACTTGGATTGTGTAACACAGGGTTCATGATTGAGTCTGTTTACTTAATTATTATAACATGACATCAGTGGATATTCAGTATGTCACGTTCTTTGGTTTTCCTTTGGTGTTCCTTTGGTTTGTCCATTTGAGCATTAGACCCAATATAACTGTGTGCCTGCTCACTTGGAAACTGTGGGGCTCATTTATCAACACTGGATACATTTGTCTGTGGGCAGTAACCAATAAAAATTAAATTGTCGCATTTGTTGTTCTAACAGCAGCTGACTGGGAAATAAAGCAGCTCTGGCTGCTATGAGTTACTGCTCTGTTCTGAGCAATTTTTTTGCATTTTTGCATTGTAAACTAGTGCCTAAAACAAGACCTGTACGTATAGGGCAGCCAGGTTGCAGATTTGAATCAAAACGCTCTACTAATTAATTAGAAACAAAAGGGGCAACACCTTCACCTTTTCAGGTTAGTGGTACAAAAGCAAGTTGGCTTACCGCAGTCTTAGTTGGTTAACCACATTGATGAAAAGGTTCTTTACATCCAGGAGCTGCTATTAAATTTAAGTGATTTTTTGAGTGTAAATTACAGCAAGAATGCCTTAAATTTATAAAAAAAGGAAAAACTAGTTTAGTAGGCCCAAAAAAATAGAATGTTAATGTTAACCAGACTGTGTTTATAATTTGATTTCCTCCCTTAATTTTAGGTATGGTTGCAATACCAATGCCTATGGGATATGCAAGCTGAAAACATCTATAATCGCCTTGGAGAAGATCTAAATAAATGGCAAGCACTACTGGTTCAGATCAGAAAGGCCAGAGGAACATTTGACAATGCAGAAACTAGAAAGGAATTTGGACCTGTAATCATTGACTATGGAAAGGTCTGTTATGTGTTACTCCTATTCTTTGTAATCTCCTGTTTTTATTTAGAAAACTGACCTATTTTTACATTATTCAATCTAGTTTGTGTTAACAGCCTTTTTGGTTCTTTATTTGTACAGGTTCAGTCTAAAGTGAACTTGAAGTATGATTCCTGGCACAAAGAGGTCCTAAGTAAATTTGGTCAAATGCTTGGACAAAACATGACAGAATTTCATTCTCAGATTTCAAAGGTATAGTCAACGTGATTAAGCAAACATCTTGTGTTTTATTTAGTGGCATCACAGTTAATAATTTTTTTTTATTTTATTTTTATTGTAATTTTAGTCTCGTCAAGAATTGGAGCAACATTCGGTTGACACTGCCAGTACTTCCGATGCTGTGACTTTCATTACATATGTTCAGTCCCTGAAAAGGAAGATAAAGCAGTTTGAAAAGCAAGTAGATGTAAGTCTATGTAATTATTTTTTTCTGAAATGGCTTTGTTCTAGTTGTTGTTCTATCTTGTGTCTTGTTCTGTTGGATATTGTAGCTAATAAATCACATTTTTCTATTAGCAAATTATATATTTGTTTTGTCAGGTTCTAGTAGCTTAAAATGTGAGCACTGCAAAATGTACTAAAAGCAATGTTTTTTTATCTCTTATAGCTGTACCGTAATGGACAGCGTTTGCTTGAGAAACAAAGATTTCAGTTTCCATCTTCCTGGCTCTATATTGACAACATTGAAGGAGAGTGGGGGGCATTTAATGACATAATGCGTCGTAAGGATTCTGCTATCCAACAGCAAGTTGCAAATCTTCAGATGAAAATAGTTCAAGAAGACAGAGCAGTGGAAAGTCGGACAATTGATTTGCTGACTGACTGGGAGAAGACTAAGCCTGTAGCTGTAAGATTTATTATTATTTTTGTGAAATCTTGAAATCTCCTCTCACCCCCTCTGTAAATGCACTGCCACCTAGCTTTAACAGTGCTTGCAGATATGAGGGTAGTTACACTCAAATGAAATTAGCTGTACCTCAAGGATGATCTTTATAATACAAATGTTAAATGTGGTATGCTAGGACAAACCACATTCTATACCCAATATTTTCTTTGCTATTAAAGGAGAAAGAAAGGCAAAGTCACTTGGGGGTGCCAAAATGTTAGGCACCACCAAGTGACTTAAATCGCCTACCTTTTACCCCGGGCTGGTGCCCCTTTTCGGAGAGAACAGCACCAGCCCGGGGTACCTGCAGAGCTTCCTGCTTCACTGCGCGCGCATGCACAGTAGAGTGAAAAAGCCGAACTTTAACAGAGAAGTCGGCTTTTCACTCTACTGCGCATGTGCCTGTCGTTTAGTCCTTGCAAAACGAAGCCGGAAGGAGGAAGCGCTCTGCTACAGGTACCCCAGGCTGGTGCTGTTTTCTCTTAACAGGGGCACCAGCCCAGGGTACAAGGTAAGAGATTAAAGTCACTTGGGGGTGCCTAACATTTTGGCACCCCCAAGTGACTTACCCTTTCCTTCTCCTTTAAGAATGAAAGTTATATACATAAATGAGGGTACAGTTAATTTTAACTCTGATTCTGAAGAGTATTTCTGGTTCATACATTCTAGAGCTTAATTATGAAATACAGATATATATGTATCTCCCTGATTTATGTTGCTTTTTTCAACGTTTTAGGGAAATCTGCGTCCTGAAGAAGCACTTCAAGCACTGACAATTTACGAAGGAAAATTTGGCAGACTGAAAGATGACCGTGAAAAATGTGCCAAAGCCAAAGAAGCACTTGAATTAACTGATACTGGGCTATTGAGTGGCAGTGAAGAACGAGTTCAGGTAGAATGAATGCTAATGTATACATCTTTATTTTATTTCAAACTTAATAGTGTTTTTGTAACCTATGAGCCCTTGTATTGTTATACAGGTAGCTCTAGAGGAACTGCAAGATCTGAAAGGTGTTTGGTCTGAACTTTCTAAAGTGTGGGAGCAGATTGATCAAATGAAGGAGCAGCCCTGGGTTTCTGTACAGCCTCGTAAGGTACATCTGTTTTTCTCTGCCGTGACGTTTCTAGATCTGACTAAACCACAAACAGTGTTCGAAGTCTCCTAACTCTAGGATTTCTTATATCGTATCATTTAAACCTTTACTTGATTACAGTCTACCGTTAACTCTAACTGTGTACGTATGTATAACTTCATATAGTGCCACTACATTGTAGAAAAGCACAGGCACAAGTGGCATACGGTAAGAGACAAAGTAGGAAGGTGGTTCCACCCTGTAGAGCTGACAATTTAAGGGGGTATATAACAAACAGGCACAATTAGGAGGTCATTGATAGTCCGCACAAATAGGAAGTGCAAAAAGTTTTTGGCATTGGCCCCTTAGTGCTAAGTCTGGAGCAGGTAATGTTCTAGCACTCCAAAAGGTAGGACCAGAGTTTCTTTTTGAAGGGTGCTGTCAACTGGGGAATTAAAGTGGGTTGCTGTACTTTAAATAATTTGTTTTTGTGGTTTTTCAGTTATTTAGCTTTTTGTTCAGCAGCTCTTCAGTTTGGACTTTACCTTAGCAACCAAGCAGTGGTTTGAATGAGAGGCAGGAATATGAGTAGGAGAGGGATTGAATAGAAAGATAAGGAGTAAAAAGAAACAATAATAATGACATTATAGCTTCACAAAGCAATAGTTTTTTGACTGCAGGTGGTAGTGACCCCCATTTAAAAGCTGGAAAGATCTATAAGAGAAAGGCAAATAATAATAATAACAAATTAAGTCCAATTGTAAAGTTGATAGGAATAGAACATTCTATGGGTTACTTAAGGTTACCTTAAAGGTGAACCACCCCTCTAAGGGATAGAATTCCAGATGTAAGGAGCAGTAACATCAAGAGTATTGCAACAGTAGAGTTTACATGATTGCAGGAGAGAGAAAGGTAGGAGCTTGTAGTAATCCCAGAGGCATAGTATAAGGGATAGGACTTTGTAATATTGCCAAGCTATGCCCCTTTTTCAAAGAAAAAGTGATTTGGCAGTGGCATTAATATGATTTAAGAAGGGTAGAGACTGTTCAACAATAACCCCCGGCAGATTATCAAATTAACAGGGTCACCTGGTCATGCCATCAGTAGTAATGGTAAAAGGAACAGGGCAAGGTCAAGCTCTGTTTTAGTTCAGTTTTGATTCATCCCCCAGAAAAATAGGCAGTTAGTTAAGGAGCTTTTATGTAGAACATAAACCCGTACTTAAACAAGCATAATTTAGTAGAGTGAACTGGCTTGATACTATGCAGTTTGGCCATACAAGCATGGGCAAATTGTACTGATCTATCAAATTCTAAAAGGAGTGAGATTATAAATTGTGTATGATTGATTACATGCTGGCTGTATCAGTCAATGTACCTGGATATGTACCAAATCATGCAGTCACTCAGTTTGGCACTCGGCTTTGTTGTGGTCATTTTGGGGACCACACATGCATATGATTTATACCAAGCAGACCATAGGTTGAGTCCTATCACATACTGAGTGTATCAAAAAATGCACTTTCACATGTGCTGTGTTTTAGCCAATCTGCTCTGTTGTGATAATTTGGGGGAACTGTGCATTCATATTTGTACACTTTAATTTTCACCTGTACCATACAGGCATTTAGGTGGCCAACTTTAGCCTTTATTACCTACAACTCAGAGCGACTTTAAATTTTATTTTTTGTGTATTTTACTTATTTTGTTTTTATTTTATAACAGTTGCGGCAAAATTTGGATGGGTTGTTGAACCAGCTAAAAAATTTTCCTGCCCGTTTGCGACAGTATGCTTCCTATGAATATGTTCAAAGACTCCTAAAGGGTTATATGAAGGTAATGCCGCAGAATGAATTTAGGTGTGAATGTTATTTGTCCATTGTATTCTATACTTACAGATATTTGGATCTGTTGTTCCTTTAACCAGGTTAATATGCTTGTCATTGAACTGAAATCGGAAGCCCTGAAAGACCGCCACTGGAAGCAGCTCATGAAGAGACTTCATGTGAACTGGGTTGTGTCTGAGCTTACACTAGGACAAATCTGGGATGTAGATCTGCAAAGAAATGAAGCAATTGTTAAGGATGTACTGCTTGTTGCACAAGGAGAAATGGCACTGGAAGAATTCTTAAAACAGGTAATTTGCTAATTGGTGTGAATTATACTTGACTTCTCTTGTTCAGTTCTGTGTCTTTTTTTTCTTTTAAATATGAAAAACAAATATATTACCAAGATGTACAACAGCCTTTTATTTATTTGAAGCTCCTGTCATGTTAGATTCACTTGTGAAGAGGCAATTATTGAGAATGCTGTTCTCACAAATGCTTTGTAATTTTTATTCCAGATTCGGGAAGTGTGGAATGCATATGAATTGGATCTAGTCAATTATCAGAACAAATGCCGCCTTATTCGTGGCTGGGATGATTTGTTCAACAAAGTTAAGGAGCACATCAACAGCGTCTCTGCTATGAAGCTTTCTCCATACTACAAAGTAATGATACCTTTTTTAAAAAAAAATTCAATGTTTGCCAACTTAATGTGACATTAATATTTTTTAGTTCTATTCTTCCAAAGAAATACATAGTTTGTATTTTTTTTTTTTCTGGGAAAAAAACAGGTTTTTGAAGAGGATGCTTTGAGCTGGGAGGACAAATTGAATCGAATTATGGCTCTTTTCGATGTGTGGATTGATGTTCAGAGGCGATGGGTATATCTTGAAGGAATCTTTACTGGAAGTGCAGATATCAAGCACCTTCTTCCTGTTGAAACACAACGGTTTCAGAGGTATTCACCATACTGTTTATTTATTTTTTTGTTAAATAACATTTCTATGAAATGCTTAAATGTTTAATAAAATAAAATTGCCATTTTAATTATTTTCCCCTACCCTTTTTAGCATCAGTACAGAATTTCTGGCACTTATGAAGAAAGTCACCAAGTCTCCTCTTGTCATGGATGTCCTGAACATACAAGGCGTGCAGCGATCTCTTGAGAGACTGGCTGACTTGCTAGGCAAGATCCAGAAAGCTTTGGGAGAATATCTGGAAAGAGAGCGTTCATCATTCCCCCGGTACATAATAAGATGACTGCTTGGATGTGTAAATGAGGATACTATTATGTTTTATAGTATACATACTATACTATACATAGTACTAAACAAATAAATTATATACATATTTTAAGTAGCAAAAACTGTGGACACCAATTATTGACACAAATGTTTCAGTTGCTCAAATTCCAAATAGCTTCAGTTATGCTACCCTGTAATAAAGAAGCATTCCAGATTAAAAATGTTTCTTCCTTAGTGGCAAAATCATCTTGCTAGGTAGTATTTGGCCTGCTCTTGAACTTAAGTTCATTATTACCTGCAGATTTTCAGGTGCCCTAAAACTAGGGTACACAGTCATTGGATTAGAGGAAGTCATTTTAGTTTCCAGTCACAAATAAGTATTCCCAGAAACAAGATTTTGTATACCAATACATTTCAATTCCATAAAATCTTTTTAATAACCACGCAGAAACAAGGTGTCTTTTAAGAAGATGAGGTCATTATTTTCCTAATAGGATGTTTCTTTCTTTGCTTTATTCTTTTATTACTGGCATTTGTAAAAGTATTGTACTTTTATAGATATGTACACTGCATCATAGGGTGTACATTTCCTTTAGCCCCAGGACTGCTAGTAATTTATCTGTTTTTTTCTGATTTTTTTTTTATTACTCCTAAAACTTTAGATTCTACTTTGTTGGAGATGAAGACTTGTTAGAGATCATAGGCAACAGCAAGAATGTGGCCAAGCTACAAAAACACTTTAAGAAAATGTTTGCAGGTGTGTCTAGCATCATCTTGAATGAAGACAGCTCTGTAGTCCTGGGAATATCTTCACGAGAAGGCGAAGAGGTAATTAAAAAAAAAAAAAAAAAAAATAGAATAAACTTGAAAAAAAAACCTTGTTTATCTGACATAATTAAAATCCACCAACTACAGGAGGTTTTTATTTTATGGACCGTGTCTTTTGTTGTAGGTGATCTTTAAGACACCAGTATCCATCACTGAACATCCAAAGATCAATGAATGGCTCACTTTAGTGGAAAAAGAAATGAGGGTGACCCTGGCAAAATTGCTTGCAGAATCAGTCACAGAAGTAGAGATATTTGGCAAATCCACCTCAATTGATCCTGCTACTTATATCACATGGATTGACAAATACCAGGTATGGTGGTTTACCCATCATTGCTTGTTTTTATAGTACAAATTTAAGTGTAGTTTAAAAAAGTAAACTGACACTTATTTTTTCATTTTTTTTTTTTGCTTCAACTTCTAGGCCCAGCTTGTAGTTCTCTCTGCTCAGATTGCCTGGTCAGAGAATGTGGAATCTGCTCTCAGCAGCGCAGCAGTGGGTGGTGGGGATTCAAGCCCCTTGCAGTCTGTTCAGACTAATGTTGAGGCAACTCTTAATGTGTTGGCTGATTCTGTGCTGATGGAACAACCTCCACTGCGCAGAAGAAAACTGGAACATTTGGTAAGCAATCCAGTAAATGTTTTTTTTTCTTGTTCCTTCATTACTTGTATCCGTATTTCTATAGATTCTTGGAAAGGTTCTGGATTTTATTTATAATTGTAACTTTGTGGCATGTTTAATTTATGTTCATAATTTCAAACGGTTATGGGTAACATTTTTTTAATGTTTGTATTTATTCTTTTTATGATAAAACTATTTTGATTTCTTATTAATGTGATTAACTGTAATATAAAAAACTGGTAGACAGCAAGGTTTGTATTACAAAGATTGTATTCACAGTCCATAATTAGATAAGTTACAAAACTTTAAAGGAATACGGTCATGGAAAAACATGTTTTTTTTTCAAAACACATCAGTTAATAGAGCTTCTCAAACAGAATCTTGCATTAAAATCCATTTTTTTAAAAGTGCAACCAGATTTTTTTTTCTTATTTAATTTTTGAAGTTGCACATGGGGTTAGCCATATCTTCATTTCCCAGGGTGCCACAGTCATGTGACTTGTGCTCTGATAAACTTCATTCACTCTTTACCTGCTGAGCTGCAACTTGGAGTGATATCACCCCTCTCCCAGGAGCCGATCAGCAGAACAGTGGGAAGGTAGCAAGATAGCAGCTCCCAGTAGTTATCAGAATAGCACTTAATAGTAAGAAATCCAAGTCCAACTTGGGACTCCTCCAGTTACATGGGAGTAGGAAAAACAATAGGTTATCTGAAAGCAGTTCTAATGTGTAGCGCTGGCTCCTTCTGAAAGGTCAGACTCGGGTACAATGCACTGAGATGGCTGCCTACACACTAATTTTACAAGTAAAAAAAATACATTTGTTGGTTTAAGAAAATTTTTTTAAATGGTAGAGTGCATTATTTGCTATGTAAACAGTGTAATTTAGAAATAAAAAGTACGCCTTAAAAATCATGACCGAATCCCTTTAATAGCATTATTATGATAAGAACGTTCATGGTGCATCTACAGTCGTGGCCAAAAGTTTTGAGAATTACATAAATATTGGAAATTGGAAAAGTTGCTGCTTAAGAAACGCTTGCAGCCATGATTGCGTTGCATAAAAATGGCTTTACAGGCAAGGATATTGTGGCTACTAAGATTGCACCTAAATCAACAATTTATAGGATCATCAAGAACTTCAAGGAAAGAGGTTCAATTCTTGTTAAGAAGGCTTCAGGGCATCCAAGAAAGTCCAGCAAGTGCCAGGATCGTCTCCTAAAGAGGATTCAGCTGCGGAATCGGAGTGCCACCATTGCAGAGCTTGCTCAGAAGTGGCAGCAGGCAGGTGTGAGCGCATCTGCATGCACAGTGAGGCGAAGACTTTTGGAAGATGGCCTGGTGTCAAGAAGGGCAGCAAAGAAGCCACTTCTCTCCAAAACATCAGAGACAGATTGATCCTCTGCAGAAAGTATGGTGAATGAACTGTTGAGGACTGGGGCAAAGTCATATTCTCAGATGAAGCCTCTTTCCAATTGTTTGGGGCATCTGGAAAAAGGCTTGTCCGGAGAAGAAAAGGTGAGCGCTACCATCAGTCCTGTGTCATGCCAACAGTAAAGCATCCTGAGACCATTCATGTGTGGGGTTGCTTCTCATCCAAGGGAGTGGGCTCACTCACAGTTTTGCCCAAAAACACAGCCATGAATAAAGAATGGTACCAAAACACCCTCCAACAGCAACTTCTTCCAACAATCCAACAACCGTTTGGTGAAGAACAATGCATTTTCCAGCATGATGGAGTACCGTGCCATAAGGCAAAAGTGATAACTAAGTGGCTCGGGGACCAAAACGTTGAGAACTTGTGGTCAATCCTCAAGAGGCGGGTGGACAAACAAAAACCCACTAATTCTAAAAACTCCAAGAAGTGATTATGAAAGAATGGGTTGCTATCAGTCAGGATTTGGCCCATAAGTTGATTGAGAGCATGCCCAGTCGAATTTCAGAGGTCCTGAAAAAGAAGGGCCAACACTGCAAATACTGACTCTTTGCATAAATGTTATGTTATTGTTGATAAAAGCCTTTGAAACGTATAAAGTGCACAGAAACAACTGAAACAAAGATCTAAAAGCAGTTTAGCAGCAAACTTTGTGAAAGCTAATACTTGTGTCATTCTCAAAAGTTTTGCCCATGACTGTAGTCTGATAACTAGGTCTCAATCCACACCATTCAGTCAGTCATATTATTTGGGGCATCCCCATGGGGCATAAAAGAGTAGTATTAAGGGGAATAGGGATCTGATGAGTTTCAACCATATGGATACTGTAGGTCGTGTTTGAGCCATCAAACTAATAAAGTTGTTATTAGGAATATATTATAAAGCTGATAAATTCTTTATTTTTTTTAATTCTGTATACTTTTTTACATACAGTTTATTATGAAATTATATCACGATTAAATATTTATTTTTGCAGATAACAGAATTGGTTCACCAGCGTGATGTTACACGAACCCTGATGAAAATCAAGATTGACTCCAAATCTTTTGAATGGCTAAGCCAAATGAGATTCTATTTTGATCCTAAACAGACAGATGTTTTGCAGCAGCTTTCCATCCAGATGGCCAACGCAAAGTTCAATTATGGCTTTGAATATCTAGGTGTGCAAGATAAACTTGTGCAAACACCACTTACAGACCGCTGCTACCTGACAATGACACAGGCTCTAGAGGCAAGACTTGGCGGGTCTCCATTTGGTAAGATAAAAAATATTTAAACTCCTCCTGAAAGTCTTGGGTGTTCATTCCTAGACCTTCCTTGTTCAGTTGTTCCTAAACTGTGAGTGCCCAGGGTGGTGGGGGGCATAACTGAAAGCCAGTTTGGATGAGATTTGAAAAGATTGCCAATTTGGGTTCTTAGATAGCCCTGGGAGCCCATTACTTAGATCAGTTGGAGCGAGAGAATATTTTCAGTTTATATTTTTTCATATAAATGCAACCTTGTTATGGGTTTGGGGCACTGTGAATCAACTTATGTAACTACTGTAAATGTATACTTTTCATTATCAGGTCCCGCTGGTACTGGGAAAACAGAGTCTGTTAAAGCCCTTGGACATCAGCTTGGGCGCTTTGTGCTGGTGTTTAACTGTGACGAGACTTTTGACTTCCAGGTATATGTAACACTTATCAAACATTTAAAAATCTTAAACAATTCATTCATGTTTTTTCATTTATACTTAAAGTTTGACCTTTGTTTTTTTTTAGGCTATGGGCCGCATATTTGTTGGGCTTTGTCAAGTTGGTGCCTGGGGATGCTTTGATGAGTTCAACAGACTTGAAGAGCGCATGTTGTCTGCAGTTTCTCAGCAAGTTCAATGCATCCAGGAAGCCTTGCGAGAACATTCCAATCCAAACAGGGACAAAAGTATGTACTTAACCTTGTTTTTAAATGATTTTTCATGTTTTCTACTTTCATATCATATATAATTTGATATAAATCTGTAACCAAAAATGAACTTAAGTGTTTGTAAATGTAAATGCATTTGTTTTGTTAATTCAGCACATACTATCACATGTGAACTGCTCAACAAGCAAGTCAAAGTCAGCCCCGACATGGCCATCTTTATAACCATGAATCCTGGGTATGCTGGAAGATCTAACTTGCCTGACAACTTGAAAAAGCTTTTCAGAAGCTTGGCCATGACTAAACCAGATCGCCAGTTGATTGCACAGGTCATGTTGTATTCCCAAGGCTTCCGTACTGCAGAGGTGCTTGCAAACAAGATTGTGCCATTCTTCAAGTGAGTTCCCCATATGTCTGTCTCTCTTAGATTGACATAGGAGTATTAGCCCACAATGGTGGGCAAGTGTAACAAAGAGTGTATTGGTCTGAATTATCAACTTAGGGCTATTTCACATAGTAAAGCAATAGATAGAACGAATGCAGGCATAGAGTACTTTAGTGGCCTTCAATCTTTCACAGCATAAGAGTTTATAATGGCAACAAAGGGTTTATTGTGCCTAAAGACTTTCACATTTTTTATCTTTTTGTTTGTATATAGGTTGTGTGATGAGCAGTTATCCTCCCAAAGCCATTATGATTTTGGACTGCGAGCTTTAAAAAGTGTGTTGGTAAGTGCTGGAAATGTCAAGAGGGAGAGAATTCAAAAGATCAAAAAGGAAAAACAGGAACGTGGAGAAGTTGTTGATGAAGGCGAAGTTGCTGAGAACTTACCGGAACAGGAGGTACAAACTTTTTTTTTTTAATGGAAAAAAAATAAGTTGTTTTAGAAAAAAAAATGCAAGTTATTTAACCTACCTTGTTATATATTTCTATTACAGATTTTGATCCAAAGTGTCTGTGAAACAATGGTGCCCAAACTTGTTGCAGAAGATATTCCACTATTGTTTAGTCTTTTGTCTGATGTTTTCCCTGGAGTTCAGTACCATCGTGGAGAAATGACTGCACTGAGAGAGGAACTGAAGAAAGTTTGCCAGGAAATGTATCTAACATATGGAGATGGAGAGGAAGTTGGAGGCATGTGGGTAGAAAAGGTAATATTTATTTTTTGGATTCCCCACACACACCCCTGCCTACCTGTTTTTTTTTGCCATTGGCAAATAATTAAGTGCAATATATGTTTGGTTTAATTTTTTTAGGTTCTTCAGCTTTATCAAATAACACAAATTAATCATGGCTTAATGATGGTGGGTCCCTCTGGAAGTGGTAAAAGCATGGCATGGAGAGTGTTACTGAAGGCTTTGGAGAGGTTGGAAGGGGTTGAAGGTGTGGCCCATATAATTGACCCAAAAGCAATTAGCAAAGACCATTTATATGGCACTCTTGATCCAAACACAAGAGAGTGGACGGATGGATTGTTTACTCATGTCCTGAGAAAGTAAGTGTTAGATTAATATCCACTATATTTCTTATAAAGCCTTTGCGTCCATTAAGTATTACTTTAGCTGCAGTAATCACAACCTGCACACCGTTTTATCTTGCTTTTAGGTTCTTTTTAAGCCATGAAGGCATCCACCACATTTACACCCTAATTTGTACTGTATCCGTATAAACATTTTTTCAACTTGGATTTTATTTTCTGTTCTTTGCATAGAACCCTTGTTTCCTCCAAGGTTTAGAGTTACATATCCGCCAGCAAAAGTCTTATTCTCTGATGAAAAGCTGTTGAATACCTGCAATTTTCTTTTTACATTTTGAGCTGGCGTAGCTGGTTTTTTTTAATTGCCTTCAATGCAAATCCCATTAGCAGTCTAAACAGCATTCTGACAATTGTACAGAACACATTAACCTGCAACAGAATAAGTAGAGCGGAGGCAGAAGGACAGGGCATACTAGCAGTACCTCTGGCTTTCCTGGGCACAGTGCTCCCGGCAATAATAACTAATAAACAAGACTCCTATAATACGGTATCTAGTAGAATTAAGTCTAAAACAACTGGACTTTTCTGATTTTTTTCTTGAAAACATTTCACTACTCATCAGAGTGGCTTCTTCAATTCAAATGACTGGTAGGGAATTCCCCAGCATTTAAACCCTTGAGGGTAGTACAGTCACAGACATCCTATCACAATGGTTCCATTGAACTATTCAGCTAGGTGTTGGCTGAAACTGACAGGTGTAAGAAGGTACCATAATTCTCATTGATGCAGGTTGCTAATCCTTCAAAGTACATGTATGTATGTATGTATGTATATCTTTATTTATAAAGCGCTACTTATGTACGCAGCGCTGTACAGTAGAATTCATTAATACAGACAGGGGGGTTAAAGATAATGGATAAATACAAAGTACAACAATAAATACAAATAAATACAAGGTACAGTTGCAATAAGAGTCAGAAACACAAGATGAAGGAGGTCCCTGCCCCGTAGAGCTTACAATCTATATGGGAGGGTAACTAACAGACACAAATAGGCAAATATAAGTGCTATAGGTCACAGTGGGTGACATTACAGTATAAGTGCCAGTTTCCAGATCAGGTGCTGGGCAAGTGCTCCATAAGGTAGTCTTTAAGTTTAGTTTTAAAAAGACTGAGGGAGGATTCTCTCCGGAGGACATCAGGGAGGGAATTCCAAATGTAAGGGGCAGCCAGGCAGAAGGATTTAAGGCGGGAAACAGCAGTAGTAGTGGGGGGCGCAACCAAACGGTTGCTCTGCGAGGAACGAAGGAGACGGCCAGGAACGTGCGGAGACACCAGGGAAGAGATGTAGTGAGGAGCAGAGGAATGGAGGGCTTTGAAGGTTAAGAGAAGTACATGACTGGAAGTGTGAACTGTTGTGAAACTGCCGGGGTAAGGATGTCAAAGCGGTGTTGTATTATTCCCTACCAGTCATTTGAACTTAAGAAGCCACCACTGAGTGGTGAAATGTTTTCAAGAAAAACTCGGAAAAGTCCAGTTGTTTTAGACTTAATTCTACTAGATACTGTATATCATGTCCTGGATGAATGAGAATCTTCATAGACATATTCCTATAATACTGATTTAGTAAATAGTTAAATTATAGTATATCTTACCAGATAGTTAAGGCAGCTAGGATCTTAATGTGTATGACTAGATTTAGTATGGACGTGTGTAGCTTTACTTTATATACAAATGTGTGTGTGTGTGTGTGTGTTTTTATTTGTTCATATTTCAATTTAACATAATAATTATAAAAAAAAAACCAACAAAAAACAGAGTGGAAAGTAGAGAGAAAGAGTAAGGAAAAGGGAAGAGAGGCAGACTGTAGAGCTGGACAGCTCCAGAACACATGCATATATGAGCCAGTATCTCGGTCACATTTTATACAGGTATCTGGGGTGTGAGGGAACATCTTGGAAAGCCTGTGTGGTGTAAGGTGTACCAAAGTAAGGAACTTCATATCTTCATATCTATTGATATTGTCAGGTCTGGAATTTGCTTTAAAGCATCAACCCACATTTCTTCAGTTAAGCTAGGGATGTCACGCATCCATTTCTTACGTACTTTGGCCAAGGGGGTCTGTGTTAGCCTGCCATATGATGGCGTAGTTCCAGGATAGGGGCTTAGTGAGGTTTTCCCTGTGTATGTTTATATACAATATTTTACATACACATGGGACTCCTTGCTGATGCTTTCAGCTGGGTAAGCTCTTGCTGCTTTTGGTGGGTGAGACCTACCTATTAAAATGACCTCAGCAAGGTTGAATTCCAAATTGTACCATGGTCATCAAGCAATAGATGTCTGCTGCTCTGCATTCCTCTGCCTCTTTTCAACAACTGTGCAGACTCCAAGCTGTTGTGTAAGGGACACAAATGCTATCCACAAAATTTCCTGAACAAATTATTTTAACACAGTTTTTGCTCATGCTGCTCTTTTATGTGACTTCTTAACTAATCCACAGTGTACCTTTTATATTCAAATGACATTAATCAAACTGGTACCAGTCTGGTAGCTGCAAATAGGTCACTCTGATAAGCTAGTTTATGCATTTACTGATATTGTTTTTGTCATTTTTTTCTGTTGAAGGATAACAATAGTGCTTGCCAAATTACCCTTGAAACCACTGGTTTACAGTAATTGTTTAACGTATGAAATGTGTTTTTTTTTTTTTTCAGGATCATTGACAACGTGCGAGGAGAACTACAGAAACGTCAGTGGATTATATTTGATGGTGATGTAGATCCTGAATGGGTTGAAAACCTGAACTCTGTCTTGGATGATAACAAACTTCTGACCCTTCCCAATGGAGAACGTCTCAGCCTTCCACCTAATGTACTTAAATAAAGTTGATTATTACTGACTCTTACTTAACCCTTTATAGTGTGTATGTTAAGGAAGCAGTAGACAAGTACTAGCAAGCCTTTTCACCCCGGGTGTTGCTAATCTTATATTACTTAACTTTGTTTAGGTGCGAATCATGTTTGAAGTACAGGATCTAAAGTATGCTACTCTGGCAACTGTGTCAAGGTGTGGAATGGTTTGGTTCAGTGAGGATGTTTTGAGTACAGACATGATCTTCAATAACTTCCTTGCCCGCATGCGTAGCATACCTTTGGATGAGGGTGAAGATGAAGCACAAAGGAGGAGGAAGGGTATAGAAGATGAGGGAGAAGAATCTTCTTCCCCAATGTTACAGGTAAATTTTGTATTTATTTATGCCTTAACACCCCAAAATAAAGGTGCATTTGCATTAAAATATAATCTACAATTACCCTAGTATATCACTAATCTAAAGTGTGTTTGCAGCTGTGTAGCCATGGCAGCAGCCATTCAAGTTGAATTGGGCTATAAGGCACAGCTGGGAAGAGATAAACTCTGTATAATTCAGTGGTTTTAGCTCTTCTATAGTAAGGTGAACAAGGAGTTAAGTACCATTCATACAGGCCTATAGAATGAAAACTTTTTTCATATAAAATAAAACATTTGTTAAGAAGAAATAGGTTATTTGTAAGTGCTAGATGAACTGATACAAAATTTAAATGTTAAAAAAAACATTTTCTCTCTGTAATGTTACTGGTCCTTTAAACCACTTGCCACTTCTTGGTAGGGTTTGGTCCTGTGATTATGTGATTTATTATTTGTTACTATTTGTTATTATTATTTGTTTGATGTTAAACTTTGCATTTATACAGATCCAACGTGATGCAGCAACTGTTTTACAACCATATTTCACATCCAATGGTCTAGTGATCAAAGCTCTTGAACATGCTTTTAAATTGGAGCACATCATGGATCTCACCCGCCTTCGTTGTCTGGGTTCTTTGTTCTCCATGTTGCACCAAGCTTGTCGGAATATTGCTCAGTACAATGCCAACCATCCAGATTTTCCAATGCAAATTGATCAGCTGGAAAGATACATTCAGGTAGATTTTTTTTTTCTTTTTTTGCAGTAAAACCAGTGGTTTAACTGACAAAAATGGAGGATTTATTCTAAATGAAATGCTTTTTACTTGCAGCGCTACCTTATTTATGCCATTTTGTGGTCTTTCTCTGGAGATGGACGTCTAAAAATGAGAGCAGAACTTGGCGAATACATAAGGAGAATAACAACTGTACCCCTCCCATCTGCACCCAATATACCTATAATTGATTATGAGGTATAGATTTCTCTTTCACAATAAAGGTTGCATTGACGCTTGTTAAAATATTATGTTAAATTTTAGCGAAACTACCATTCCAACAAGACTAATGTAATGTGTATTTGTGTGATAAATTATATTTTGATTAGTCTTAATTTCTTATTTTAAGGTATCAATCACTGGTGAGTGGCAACCTTGGCAGTGTAAAGTTCCTCAGATTGAAGTTGAAACTCACAAAGTTGCTGCCCCTGATGTGGTTGTACCCACTCTGGATACTGTTCGACATGAAGCTCTGCTCTACACATGGCTCGCAGAACATAAGCCACTTGTCCTTTGTGGTCCTCCTGGCTCTGGCAAAACAATGACACTCTTCAGTGCCTTGCGAGCACTCCCTGATATGGAGGTATAAATGCCTTTTTTATCATACATAATTTATGGTTTTCATACCCTGGGCTCATTTTCCTATACTAAAAGTGTTATTTTAACCAACAGTAGGTCTAGCCATTAAACACTGTTTAGAGGCCCTTCCGAAAAAAGTCTGTTGATACAAGCTGTTATTATTTAACAGATTTGCTTTTCTTTCCCATAATATTTAGTCAATACATTGTACTTGATATCTAAGCGAAGATATATACATATTGAGGGCAAAACCATTCTGTTTTCTCATCCTTTTTGCCTTACTGTATAATTCATTACTGCTTGCACATTTGCAAATATCTTATGTTTCTGTGCAGGTTGTAGGATTGAACTTTTCTAGTGCTACTACCCCAGAACTGCTTCTGAAAACATTTGACCACTATTGTGAATACAGACGTACACCAAATGGTGTTGTTCTGGCACCTGTGCAGCTTGGGAAGTGGTTGGTGCTGTTCTGTGATGAGATAAATTTGCCAGACATGGACAAATATGGAACACAGAGAGTTATATCTTTCATCCGACAGGTATTGAAAAAAAAACAAAAAAAACTATTCAATGTGTTTGCATTTTATGGTTGACTTGCATGGTTGTGTGTTTTTCTTGACCTATGGAAGTTTCTGTCTAGATGACTAACAGTGTTGTGCTTCACCTAGATGGTCGAACATGGAGGATTCTATAGGACCTCTGATCAAACATGGGTAAAGTTAGAAAGAATTCAGTTTGTAGGAGCCTGCAACCCACCTACGGACCCTGGAAGAAAGCCCTTGTCTCATAGGTAATGATGTTTAACGCATTAATAAAACATTCAATATGGAATATAAAGCAGCCTGGATGGAAATATATTCCCTTGGTTTTTGTTGTTGGCAACAGCTGTAGGTTGTCACAACATAGTAATGGGCCTTAAAGGGAAACTTTTTTTTTTAGGTAGGGTCTACCTGTACCTATTTTTCTCTAAATATTGGAGATCTGTAATCTCCAGGCATGAGCCTGTGCAGCTTGCTCCTCTCTCCCTTTCCACCTTCCTCCCCCGTGCACCCCCCCCCCCCCCCCCCGCTGTAATCTGAGCTAGGAGCAGCAACATGCAAGCAGGGGAGTGATGTTGGCCAAGCTAAAATTGCAGGTGCTTTCTTAAACTTAGAGCATCTAGGGCTGTTTACTCAGGTATGGTAAAGCATTCTGCAGAACAAATATAGCATTCTAGCTTGCACTATTGTAGCTAATCTATTGGCAATAAACTGCCTCAGTAGCTTTACTTATCCTTTAAAATAATTTTGTGCTTAGCATTATAAGAGAGCTATGTTCAGTTCTCACAAAAACAAATATTGATATATTTTTCCTTTTAAAGTGCTAAATGTGCCAAGTACTGCTGTAAGGTATACTTATTCAATTAAATATATAATGTAAAGCAGCTATAATAATAATTTTACATTTTGAAAAAGGTTCCTGCGCCATGTGCCGGTGGTGTATGTGGATTATCCTGGTCCTGCATCATTGACGCAGATATATGGAACGTTTAACCGTGCAATGCTGAGACTTATTCCTTCTTTGCGAACTTATGCAGAGCCTCTTACAGCTGCAATGGTGGAGTTTTACACCATGTCACAGGTATTTCTAAAACCAAGCATATAAAAATGGTTCTATTTTTTTTTTTTTTTATCATTATTTATTATTAGTTATTACCTAATTTCCATTGTTTGTTTTCCACTGTAGGAGAGATTTACACAAGACATTCAACCACACTATATATATTCACCTCGTGAAATGACCCGTTGGGTGAGAGGAATTTTTGAGGCATTAAGACCACTAGAAACATTGCCAGTTGAAGGACTGATAAGAATTTGGGCACATGAAGCTCTTCGTCTTTTCCAGGACAGGTTGTTGGCATCTTCTTGTTTTTCTGTTTTTTTTCCCCCTTAGTTTTTGTTGTTTTAGTTTATATGAAGTCTGTATTAACATAAGCATAATTTTTACAGACTTGTTGAAGATGAAGAAAGGCGCTGGACTGATGAGAATATTGATACAGTAGCCTTGAAACACTTCCCCAACGTTGAGAAAGACAAAGCTTTGAACAGACCAATTCTCTACAGCAACTGGCTTTCAAAGGTATATTGCAATTTTCTATAACATTTCCTGATAGTAAATAAGAGATGCATATATGTCTTGCAGCTTCTCAATCTGGACTGTTTTGTAGCTATAAGAGGTGATATTTAGGTCACTGGGCAAACATTTCTGTTCATACTATCATTTATTTTCAGTGTAAAAAAAGAGTCTTTACAAATTATGTATATTGTATCTGATTCTGGACGTTTTTTTGGATTAACAACTAAACATTTGGCTTAATGCCCCCTTATCTCATAAAGTGTTACATTTGTAAGCAGACACTGTATCAACCATTCAGTCCTAGTTCCAAGAAATATCACTGCCTTCAAGCCGGGCTTTCAGGAACACCCAAGTAAGGAAATAGGCATTCTTTCCAAGTCTCTAACTTGCCTTAAATCTAGTATCCGCCCAGGCTCTGTGACCTTTGGGGGTTCAGCCCCACATGTTTAGAACCATTGCATTATACAAAAGATTGTCCTATGAGGAAGACTAGTCAAGTGTTAAAATGTTTTATAAATAGGTTTAACTGTACTTTGCTAGCTGGTACTGTTTCCTAAATTATTAGGCTGCTCTATAGACTACTTAAAAAAAATAAAGCTAACTATAGCTAGTGGTAGGCTTTAAAATCAGTTGTCACCTACCCCTATCCTATTGGCTTTTGTTTTCCTTTAAACTATTTTGGTATAGCCAGCTTAGTTAAAATGATCTGATTTATATTGCATATCTGTTCCAGTTGTATGTGTAGAGTTCTCTAACAATTTAGAACTGCAGGAAAAAGAGCTGTCGCTCCTCTTCTGATGATCACTGGCTGATGTTGTACATTGAAAGATTATACTTTCAAACCGACAAATATCCATAGATATTGGTTGACGTCAGAGGGCCAGCATACATGCACAGAAAATGACTTTTTTTTTTTTTTTTTTTGTATCACTAATTGTTCCCTGTGGTTTTATCAAGATCAATGATAATCTGGCAATTTTCAACTATGGTGCACCCTTATAATTATTTTATCCCTCAAACATCATATATTTTACATATTGTTATGTGATGAAACCTTAGTTGTTATATTTAACCTACAGGATTATATACCAGTTGATCAGGAGGAGCTGAGAGATTATGTTAAAGCACGTTTAAAAGTTTTCTATGAAGAAGAACTGGATGTGCCACTTGTATTGTTCAATGAAGTACTAGATCATGTCCTCAGAATTGACAGGTAAAGTTTCTTTAAAGTATTCTACTGGACCTAGCCATTTAATGTTTACGTATGATTTCCCCCCCCCCCCATCACATGAATATATACATGATCATTACTTTTAGATTTGAATTAGTTCTGCATTTGTCACCGGCTGATACCTGTACACTTTTAACATAATTTATCAAAGCTTTTAGAAATGCTATGACTAACCTTGATTTGTAATGCTGTGATAGCCGCTAGACATCTTAAACTTTCAGTGTATAAAATATGCTATAGTCAGATAAATCCCTTAGTGTATATTTACCATTTCTTTTATTTCTGCAATCTTCCAAAAACATTATTCTTTTGTCTAGTGTTAAAACCATGGTTTATAACCTGTTTAATGAACTTCTTGTTAAAAAAAAGCACTAGGAAGTTGCTAAAAATACCTATAATGTGGTGATTTGTGGTAGTTAAATGTATTTATATATTTTTGTGTAGAATTTTCCGCCAACCCCAAGGTCATTTACTGCTTATTGGGGTGAGTGGAGCTGGCAAGACTACGCTTTCACGTTTTGTTGCTTGGATGAACGGCTTAAGTGTTTACCAGATTAAGGTACGCTACATTTCAGATTTTTGTTTTTATTTATTTATTTGTTCCTCTTCAAGCACAATTCTTGTAATTGACTTGGATGTTTCAGGTTCACAGAAAATATACTGGAGAAGATTTTGATGAAGACCTCAGAACTGTACTGAGGCGTTCTGGCTGTAAAAATGAGAAGATAGCTTTTATAATGGATGAATCGAATGTGTTGGATTCTGGCTTCTTGGAGCGCATGAACACATTGCTGGCCAATGGAGAGGTAATGTCAGGTTGTAAAATTGAAATGTCTGAGAAAGGGGAATTCTGATATCTTTATAGAATAAAGACATATATATATATACTTCCCCCCATTTAGGTTCCTGGATTATTTGAGGGTGATGAATATGCTACCTTAATGACACAATGTAAAGAAGGTGCACAAAAGGAAGGCTTGATGCTGGATTCGCATGAAGAACTGTACAAATGGTTTACCAGCCAGGTCATCCGCAACCTCCATGTAGTCTTTACTATGAATCCATCCTCGGAAGGACTGAAAGACAGAGCTGCTACATCTCCAGCCCTCTTCAACAGGTTAGTTTTATTTGATACTTTATATTTCATATTTGTGTTTATTATACTTAAGATTAATACCAGTTTATCACTATTGTGTTGACCGTAATCCATAGTAGCAGTAGGCAGAAGTAGTACCGTAGTGAGTCCATCAACAGATTAGTTGTCATCGGACTCATGAGACACATTTTAGGTTCTTATTAATTTTTTGTGTCACTTGCTAGATACCGTGTAAAGTGGCCTGAGACAATCTTAAGCCTTCTGCTACAGGACCTCTTTGTGGAGGGGGGTTCACTTTTGTCTGGCTGCATCCTCATTGGTATTAAAGTGGCCAAACATAGGAAGATTTTAAGGAAATTAGGCCGTTCAGACCAATTTGGCATCTTATCTGCCCATATATGGGGCCCTCCAATGGGCCTACATAACCGGTATCTGACCAGATGTTGATCAGACTATATTGATTTTCTAGTCAGATTAAGGACCACATTGGCTCACTGATGCGATCCTCACGTCAACTCCTCATTGTTGTAATCTGACTGTTTGGCCCTTGGGCCAGAGATTTGGATTGGCCCGTTATTGCCCACTGCTCATTTGGTGACCTTGCCAAAGGAGCAGATCTTATAGTGTATGGCCAACTTTAGATCGTGCAGACTGCTATCTTCTCAGAGGATTATCGCCTTACACGAGGGTGTTGGATTAAACAATGAATGCTATTGCAAAAGGCAAAGACCGTAAAATATTTTGTGTGAGACCGAATACACAAGTAGAGACCACCAAACCTTCAAAGAAGCAATAAGGGATATAAAGGAAGACTTAGAGCTTTGGTTTGCTGCTTGCATTACATTTTAAACAATATTCACCAGGATTCATTTACTGTATTTTTAAGATTATTCAGTTTACAAAATGTTCTATTTCTTTTTAAGGTGTGTGTTGAATTGGTTTGGCGATTGGTCAACAGAAGCCTTATACCAAGTTGGAAAGGAATTTACAAGCAAGATGGATCTTGAAAAGCCCAATTATATTGTGCCAGACTACATGCCAGTGGTATATGACAAGCTACCACAACCACCTTCTCACAGGGAAGCTATTGTCAATGGCTGTGTATTTGTGCATCAAACCCTTCATCAGGTATTACTCTTACCTTTTAATCTTTGTAGAATGAATTAGCCTGTTTATGTAAATGAACATGAGCATTTATACTTCCAAATTTTAATAATAGATAAACATAATGAATTGTTTACACACTAACAATAAATTGTTCTGAATGGACTGTTGAGGTGTTTCCTTTAGATGCACAGAGTTGGTTCAGTAATTTTATGAAATTTTCCCTATTGTATAGGCGAATGCTCGACTTGCAAAGAGAGGAGGCAGAACTATGGCAATCACGCCACGCCATTATCTTGATTTTATCAACCACTATGCAGATTTGTTTAATGAAAAACGCAGTGAACTGGAAGAGCAGCAGATGCATTTGAATGTAGGTCTACGGAAGATCAAAGAAACTGTTGATCAGGTATGTAATAACTGGACTGAAACTGAAAAAAGCACAGTAAACTGAAATTGAAATTTGTACAGGTATAGGATCCGTTATCTGGAAACCCATTATCCAGAAAGCCCGTCTCCCATAGACTCCATATTAATGAAATAATTCAGAATTTTAAAATTGATTTTCTTTTTCTCTGTAATAATAAAACAGTACCTTGTAGTTGATCCCGATTTAGATATAATTAATACTTATTGGACGCAAAACATTCCTATAGGGTTTAATGTTTTATTGATTTTTTTAGTAGATCCAAATTATGGAAAGACCCCTTATCCGGAATACCCTTGGTCCCGAGCATTCTGGATAACTGGTCCCATACCTGTACTCCATTTCACTTTTTTTATTCTCTCTATTTAAGGTTGAAGAGTTGCGTCGTGATTTGAGAATAAAAAGCCAGGAGCTTGAAGTAAAAAATGCTGCAGCCAATGACAAACTAAAGAAAATGGTGAAAGATCAACAAGAAGCTGAAAAGAAAAAGGTGAGACTTTCTTCTTAAATATGTCATTTTCAGCAATTGGTGGTTTCTACTTTGCTTAAAGAATAAGTAAACAATTTTTTTTAAAATATGAAATTACTCTGTAGAGCCCCCAGAATAACATACCTTTCTCCCTGCATCCAGATTTATTTTGTTTTTCTATTACAACTAGTTCAACTGCAGCTCTTTCACTGACTTCCTTGTCTAGTGTGAAACGTTGTCCTCTTTTACTTTTTGGGCACTCCTTCTCTCTCCAACTCTGATGACCTCACTACTGTGCATGCCGGATTCATTTTAATTGGAGCAGAAGCAGTGACCATGCCCACTAGGTACCTGTTGGTCTTCAAAGTCAAAAGAGAAGGAGTGTTTAGAAAGCAATATGGGGCTTTCTAAACAGTTCAAAGAACCATTGCAATGTAAATTACAGATAACCATCAATAAACAAAGTATAATTTATAGCTTCACTTAAAGAAACTTCTCAATGTGGGAATACAGTATAACATTAAATGACAGTACGAATAATTTTATTTTAAAATCCCCAAAAGCTACTCTAAATAGCCCCCAGAACAACAATATCTTTCTCCCTGCATCCAGGTTTATTTAGTTTCTCTATAACAGTCAGTTTAGCTACTGCTCTTTTACCGACTTCCTTGTCTTCATGCTAGACAAGGAAGTCGGTAAAAGAGCAGTAGCTAAACTGACTGTAATAGAGAAACTAAATAAATCTGGATGCAGGGAGAAAGATATTGTTGTTCTGGGGGCTATTTAGAGTAGCTTTTGGGGATTTTAAAATAAAATTATTTGTATGGTCATTTAATGTTATACTGTATTCCCACATTGAGAAGTTTCTTTAAGTGAAGCTATAATTATACTTTGTTTATTGATGGTTATCTGTAATTTACATTGCAATAGTTCTCAGTGCAGAGATCAGTCTTGGCATAGTGGCAAAACCTCATTTTACAAGTTTATCCGATACATTAGTTACAGCTTGAGAATGCAAAGCTGGTCCTGCAATCACAAGAGAACTAAAGAAAACAAAGACTCACAAGATGCTAAAGGATAAAGCTTTTATTTCTTAGGGGCATAGACAGACAAATAGGCATGTGGTGATACAATGCATAATAACAAAGCTTTCCTTTGTAAAAACCCATTTAACAATTAAATTGATAATATGATTGGTAACATATTAGTCGAGCTAAACTGGTTTGTACATGTAGAGTAGTTATAGTATGACTATATAACTAGGTACGTGTGTTAAATGTACCTAGTGGAGGGAACAAATTTAACCTGTCCCTAATGTATCTCTATATTGTATTATGTTACAGGTGATGAGCCAAGAAATCCAGGAACAGTTGCACAAACAACAGGCAATTATTGCAGATAAACAAATGAGTGTAAAGGAGGATTTAGATCAAGTAGAGCCTGCTGTTATTGAAGCTCAAAATGGTATGTTTCCCAAAAGCCTTAGAATATTAGTAATGGTCATTAACCTTGTAACAGAAGAACATCTGCCCCGTAGTATAATTCAGGACATGAAGACAAGTGCCCTGTAGCATTATATAAATACATGTTTTAAAACTTTACCCCATTACCTTATGTATTCTTAGTTTTGACCTGTTAAAACTGAATGGGCAATTTAGTGAGTTAATGATGTTCACGTTGTCTGTGATTTTAAAAGTAACAAAAATTGATTCTCTAATCAAGATCTTCCTACTTTTTTTTTTTTTTCTTTTATCTGTCTTTCCTCTCCCTTGTCTGTATTTGATCTTGCTTGATCGCATTGAATAGCTGTAAAATCAATAAAGAAGCAGCACCTGGTAGAGGTCCGTTCCATGGCTAATCCACCAGCAGCAGTGAAGCTAGCCCTAGAATCCATTTGTCTGCTGCTTGGTGAGAGTACCACGGACTGGAAGCAGATACGTTCCATCATAATGAGGGAAAACTTCATTCCAACTATTGTAAACTTTTCCGCAGAAGAGATCAGGTGATCATTTTAAATGTGCAACTGCTGCTGAGGATAGAAAGCAATTGTTCAAAACGGTTTCTGTTTCATCTTGAGTGTATGTTTAAGTAGCCACATCTTTTCTTTTTTTTTTGCCCATGAAATCTATACACACCCTTCAGGCTTTAAAAAAAATAAATAAAAAAAATGGTAATTTACCAGTGAACTAAAATTTCTTTCAAAATCCTCAGCGGCAGTTCCATGCTTTGTCTAATACTTGCCTGTTAATGCTGTTTTCACCCTCCTAATAGCGGTGAGCTCTATAAAACGACATCACCTTGTTGAAGTAAAAGCAATGGCTAATCCTCCTGCTGCTGTAAAACTGGCACTAGAATCTATCTGTCTCCTTTTGGGTGAGGAGATGACTGATTGGAAAAAAATCAGGACAGTTTTTCTCAGGGATAATTTCATCAGCAACATTATCAACTTTAATACTGAAGATCTAAGGTATTGCTTAGTCAAATCTCAGTGGCATCCTGAATGTTCTCTTCTGCTGTGACGGGGTAAAAATTATTCTCTTCAGACTCTTCTTTTTGTCTTTGAATTTCAAAGATGAAGATCATCCTGTCCTTGAAACCTAGAATCATCAGTTCTGTCTTTTGTTTCTCCTGCACTTTTCTAGCCTATTTTTACATGTAAGCATTCATCATTGAAGAGTGGATGTTAAAATTGGTATATCTGTTTGATAACCTAAAGTATCAAGATGGTTTGTTGATCACATCTCATTTTAGTTAAAAGGCGGCCTGCCTAATACGTTATTAAACAATAGTATAATGTATACACTTGGACACTCTTGGCTCCCAATGTTCCATGTTTTTAGAATTAATGCAACTCTCTGCGTTTTCCCAGTTAATTTTATCCAAGTTTTTTAACCAGTTCATTTTGATTTTTTTTGTCCTTTTGGTGTTTTGAAGGGCCTTAAAAAATGATATTACCTTGTGGTATCAATAAAATGGGCAGTATACCCTCTTGTTCAACATGAGTTCAGTGAATAGGGCTTGTATAGAAAATACTTTTTTTTACCTTGACAAAAAATGTTATTTCATGAGCAAAACATGGAAATCATGGAAATAGCTTCAGTATCCCTATTTGCCCTGTTCAGCTCAAGAAATTACAAACAAAAAGTATGCAGAGCACAAGCCCTATTCATTGAACTCATGTTGAATAACAAGATATATTGCCCATTTCAGAAATGTTGTCATTGTTCTCTAAAAAATACCACCCTAATCCTAAAATCCAGCCATGTGGTATTCATCCATTTTACTAATCACATAAAGAAAGCTCATTAACCTTTTCTAATAATGCATTTCTTTTGTACTAGTGATGCTATTCGTGAAAAGATGAAGAAGAACTACCTATCAAACCCAAGCTTCAATTATGAACTTGTGAACAGAGCTTCCTTGGCTTGTGGCCCCATGGTAAAATGGGCAATAGCTCAGGTAATCCTGTTAAAATTCTTGTCTTCTAGAAGCTTTCATCCATTCTTGATATATCTATCTATTCAGGCCGACAATCACTTAAAATTATCCCAACAATCACTTTTAATTGTCCCTGTTTGCAATAGCTAAACTATGCTGACATGTTGAAGCGCGTGGAGCCTCTGCGAAATGAGTTACAGAAGCTTGAAGATGATGCTAAAGACAACCAACAAAAAGCCAATGAAGTTGAACAGATGATTCGTGATCTTGAAGCAAGCATTGCACGTTACAAGGAGGAATATGCTGTGCTCATTTCTGAGGCTCAGGCTATCAAAGCAGATTTAGCAGCTGTAGAAGCCAAGGTAAAACCTGAAACACAAAAAAGAAAAGTTACTTGTTTAAAATGACATGCAGTTATGGGTTGCCCAGAAAGCACGAAATCTATGTAGTATTAAGATCTAATAACAATGTTCTATATGTGCAACAGCTGTTTAATTTTATTTAAAATTTATTCATCTTCCCATTTTGTAGTTAAGGTTGAACACTTTGGCAATGTTAATAAAAAAAAAAAGTAAAAGGGACAAGAACACAAAGAGAAACTGTGCAATAACTGTAAGACCATTGCCGAAATATATCTGCTTTTAGTGGAATGTTGACCAGGGCCTGTGCTTCCTTAGCTCTTAAGTCAGCTTGTGTCCTTTTCATACAACCCTGCAATATCTAGTCAAAACAGAGACAAAATGTAACATAGTAACTGCTAGGTTTTTGCCCATGTGTTTTAAATGGAGTGATTGGTCGAAAGCATAAAATAGAGAGCCTGTTAACATAGTGTCTCCCTTCAAAACATTGGAATAGACTTATGCAATTATGGTGCAATGTCAGTAATAGCTCATTTTAAAATTAATTTGTCTTTGTTGATGGAGTAGATAGTGATTCAGTTTACTGTTTTATATAAATTACTGTTTTTTTTCTGGCAAGATGGTAGCAAACTAGAGGGGGTATATTTGAGGGAAGGGGAAAATCATCGTGTTTCCTAGACCCCGAGTTCATACCATTGCAAAATTTGTAATGTTCATGCTTTTAGTGTTAGAAAAATGTTACTGCTATAAAATCTTTGCTAGTTTTTTGTTCAGGAGGCTTTGTTTAAAAACAATGATTTGGGGTTTATCTGAATAATTATATTAAAAAAAAAAAGTATTTATCACTTAAATTATATATCGTTTCAGCATGTTCATAACAAAACCAAATAAAAAAAACTCTCCTCACAGGTAAACCGCAGCACGGCTCTCTTGAAAAGTCTGTCTGCTGAACGTGATAGATGGGAAAAAACAAGTGAAACCTTCAAAAATCAGATGTCCACTATTGCAGGCGATTGCTTGCTGTCCGCAGCTTTTATTGCCTATGCTGGCTACTTTGACCAACAGATGCGACAAAACTTGTTCACAACCTGGTCACATCACCTGCAGCAAGCCAATGTCCAGGTAATATTTTTTAGTTGATAACATATTTTTGTTTAGGAAAATGAATCCCAAAATTGATAGCTTTTTGACAGGTAGAATTCTCGGCATTCTCCTGCTTACTTGTTTTCAACCTGTTCGTTGTAGTATGTTCTATATATAAACTTTAATGACTGCACTGCTAGAAAAATTTAATTCCTCCACTTTTTATTGCTTAGTTCCGCACAGACATTGCAAGAACTGAATATCTGTCCAATGCAGATGAGAGACTACGCTGGCAAGCAAACTCTCTACCTGCAGATGATTTGTGCACAGAAAATGCCATTATGTTGAAAAGATTTAACAGGTTTGTAAACACATTTCAGTGCATTTTATTCTTAAATTATATTTTTGAAATGGACTGCCACATAGTTACATAGGGTTGAAAAAAGACCATTGTCCATCAAGTTCAACCCATCCGAGTAAACCCAGCACACAACCTATACTAACCAATCTATACACTCACATACATAAACTATATATATACAACCAGTAATACTAACTGTAGATATTAGTATCACAATAGCCTTGGATATTCTGCTTGTTCAAAAACTCATCCAGGCCCCTCTTAAAGGCATTAACAGAGTCTGCCTCACTCACTGCCCTCACCGTGAAAAACCACCTACGCTGCTTCAAATGGAAGCTCTGTTCCTCTAATCTATAGGGGTGACCTCTGGTGCGCTGATTGTTTTTATGGGAAAAAAGAACATCCCCCAACTGCCTATAATCCCCTCTAATGTACTTGTACAGAGTAATCATGTCCCCTCGCAAGCGCCTCTTTTCCAGAGAAAACAACCCCAACCTCGACAGTCTAACCTCATAGCTTAAATCTTCCATCCCCTTTACCAGTTTAGTTGCACGTCTCTGCACTCTCTCCAGCTCATTAATATCCTTCTTAAGGACTGGAGCCCAAAACTGCACTGCATACTCAAGGTGAGGCCTTACCAGGGACCTATAAAGACGCAAAAATATGTTCTCATCCCTTGAGTCAATGCCCTTTTTTATACAAGACAGCACTTTATTTGCTGTAGTAGCCACAGAATGACACTGCCTGGAATTGGACAACTTGTGATCTACAAAAACCCTTAGATCCTTCTCCATTAAGGATGCCCCCAACACACTACCATTCAGTAGATAGTTTGCGTTTATATTATTTCTACCAAAGTGCATAACTTTGCACTTGTCAACATTGAACCTCATTTTCCAGTTTGCTGCCCAGTTTTCCAATTTTGTCAAATCGCTCTGCAAAGCGGCAGCATCCTGCATGGAACTTATAGTTTTGCACAATTTAGCGTCATCAGCAAAAATAGAAACAATACTCTCTATGCCCTCCTCCAGGTCATTAATAAACAAGTTAAAAAGCAAAGGACCAAGGACTGACCCCTGCGGTACTCCACTAACCACACTGGCCCAATTAGAAAATGTTCCATTTACCACCACTCTTTGTACTCTATCCTTCAGCCAGTTCTCTATCCAATTACAAATATTATGTTCTAGGCCAATATTCCTCAATTTGATCATTAACCTTCTGTGAGGTACTGTATCAAACGCTTTAGCAAAATCTAAGTAGATGATATCAACTGCCATTCCAGCATCAAGGTTCCTGCTCACCTCCCTCATAAAAGGCAACTAAATTAGTCTGGCAAGATCTGTTACGCATAAAACCATGCTGGCACAAACTAATAGTATTGTGAACTGCAATGTATTCAAGTACCCTATCCCTTATTACCCCTTCCAGAAGCTTTCCTACTACTGATGTCAGACTAACAGGCCTATAGTTTTCAGGCTGAGAACGAGATCCCTTTTTAAATAATGGCACCACATTAGCAATCCGCCAGTCTCTCGGCACCATGCCAAACCTCAACGAATCCTGAAAAATTATGTGAAGAGGCTTGGCAATCACAGCGCTCAGCTCATTTAATACCCTGGGATGAATCCCATCCGGTCCTGGACCTTTGTTTACCTTTACATGTTCAAGTCTCTTTTGAATTTCCTCCTGAGTGACCCACGCGTCAGTAGCTAAATTACTAGCACTGGGTATATTAAAAGGGAAGCCTTCATTATCTGGCTCCTCAGATGTATAGACAGATGAAAAATAAGAGTTCAAAATTTCTGCTTTTTCCCCGTTCTCATCAACCAACGTACCCCCCCGTGATAATAAAGTTCCCACCCCTTCTTGCTTCATTTTTTTACTATTCACATAATTAAAAAATAATTTTGGATTCTTTTTACTCCTAGCTGCAATATCCCTTTCCATCTCTATTTTAGCTTGCTTGATAGCTTTTTTGCATGCTTTATTTGCTTCCCTGTACCTGATGAAAGTTTCCGCTGTCCCAGCTAACTTGAATGCTTTAAAAGCACGTTTTTTATTACCAACCTCGACCCTAACTCTTTTATTCAGCCATAAAGGTTTTGCTTTGCGATGCCTCTCCTTGCTTACAAGGGGAATATACTGTTGTGTATACTTGCAAAGCAATGTTTTAAAGATGTTCCATTTTCCTTCTGTATCTAACCCTATAAAAAGCCTTTCCCAGTTGACACATTGCAGAGATGCCCTTAAACTGGCAAAGTCTGCACGTCTAAAATTGAGCGTTTTAGTTACTCCCTTATAGAGCTGTCTCTGCAGCATTATCTCAAAGGAGACCATGTTGTGATCATTGTTCCCCAAATGCTCACCCACACAAATGTTAGAGATAAGTTCAGTATTATTAGATATTACCAGGTCCAAAATAGAATAATTCCGAGTAGGTTCTTGAACCCCCTGAAATAAAAAGTTGTCATTTAGCATATTTACAAACCTACTAGCTTTTCTGACTTAGCCACCCCAATACTCCAGTCAATGTCCGGATAATTAAAGTCCCCCATAATAACAACTTGACCCAATTTTGAAGCCTCCTCCATTTGCAAAAGTAACTGGGTTTCATCCCCCTCATCTATACGGGGTGGTTTATAGCATACACCAATGATCATTTTCTTTGTGACCTTCAGCCCTACTGAAATTTCTACCCAAAGAGATTCAACGTTTTCATTGGTAATGTCTTTATTACATGGCTTTAAATCTGACTTTACATAAAGACAAACCCCTCCACCCTTTTTAATCCCTCTGTCCCTCCTAAAAAGCGTATACCCATTTAAATTCACAGCCCAGTCGCATTTTTCATCCCACCAGGTCTCAGTGATACCAATTAAATCATAATTTTCAATACATGCAATAGCTTGCAGCTCCCCTAATTTACCCGACAAGCTACGCGCATTAGCCAGCATGCAGCGGAGATTACTACTTCTTCCTCTGATGCTTACATTAACTAAAGGACAGTTAGAGCTAAGGTGAAACATGTTCTAGCTTTACAATTCTGCTTTGCAGCCTAGTACTCTGGCTTTCAAGTATCAGTAATATGTGTGGCTAAAGACTGTCTAAGCACTATATTCATTATGTATTTATGAAGGCTTTTGAGAGGAGAATAATAGTAAACTAACTCTTAAAAACCCCTGTACAAAGCAACAGATTTAAAATTGTGTTTGCAAATTGTTCCTCTCACTTTTGGCAGGTATCCTCTGATCATAGATCCATCAGGTCAAGCAACAGAATTTATCATGAATGAGTACAAGGATCGCAAAATAACGCGCACAAGCTTTTTGGATGATGCTTTCAGAAAGAACTTGGAAAGTGCGCTGAGATTTGGTAACCCACTCCTTGTTCAGGTTAGTTGTAATCTTTTTTTTTTTTTTCTTCTTTTTATCAAAAGCAGTTGAAAAAAGCAAGTGACAATCTTTTGCCTGTTAATTTAGGATGTTGAGAGCTATGATCCAATTCTGAATCCTGTACTGAATCGGGAAGTCCGGAGAACTGGAGGCAGAGTGTTGATTACTCTGGGAGACCAAGACATTGATTTGTCTCCATCCTTTGTTATCTTTCTTTCAACCAGAGATCCAACAGTAAGTAGTACTTAATATATTATTATTATATTATTTAACAGTGTTTTTACCCCAAGATCATTAATGGTACTTTTGTATTCTTTTAGGTTGAGTTTCCACCAGACCTCTGCTCTCGTGTGACATTCGTTAACTTCACAGTGACACGCAGCAGCTTACAGAGCCAGTGTCTGAATGAAGTCCTTAAAGCTGAAAGGCCTGATGTAGATGAGAAACGTTCAGATCTCCTTAAACTGCAAGGTACATGCTAAATGTATTTATTTGTGGTAATTTCTGTTCTTATTGAACACAGTTTCAAATTCCATTGTTTTCAAATACCATCCTTCTAGCAGCCTATAGAAAAGAACTTGTAATTTGCTTGTAGAAAGATGAACAGGATGCCTGATCAGTTGCCTGAAAAAATTATAATATGGATGAAATACAACATAGAGGGAGTAAACCAAAGTGGCAAAGTAAGCTTAGCAGTAAACCAGCCCTAAAGAGGAACCATTTATAGTCTCTATGTTGAATGGCAAATAATATGAAAGCTGCCTTAATATATTACCTGTACTGATTTGTTAGTGGGCAATAATAAGAGGCAGTTTATATTTGAAACAGACATACTGTAAAGGCAAAAATTATCTTGATGCTTATTCCCAAGCGTGAGACAGTGAAGCTTGATATTGCCCTCCAGCTTGTTTGGGAATGAGGTCTTATCACTCCTACTCTTGAACCATTATAAACAGTTTTATATAAATTCTCCAAGCCAACAAACACACATACTTGATGTATGTACAGTTGGCTAAACTCAGAATGATACATTGTGTTTTGAATTGCTCAGGTGAATTCCAGCTTCGTTTGCGCCAACTGGAGAAGTCGCTGCTACAGGCTCTTAATGAGGTGAAGGGCCGTATTTTGGATGATGACACCATTATTACCACACTGGAGAACCTAAAGAAAGAGGCAGCAGAAGTCACACGTAAAGTTGAAGAAACGGATATTGTTATGCAGGAGGTTGAGTCTGTCTCTCACCAGTATTTGCCTCTCTCCACTGCATGTAGCAGCATTTACTTTACTATGGAGTCACTCAAGCAAGTAAGGGCTACGTTTTTTTGTTTTTTTTTAATCTTTAGCACAAGGTGGTTATTCCTAGCACACCCTTCTGTAGCACTTTGCAGTTACCTGAAAAGTCTAATAAAATTTCACACGTAAAACCTTTCCTGTGCAAGCAGAATATATGGTGGCAGAATAGATACAGACAGAACCATATCTTAAAAGTGACATTAAAAGCATATAGTATTGCATAGTTACTTCAACGCAATAAAGCAAGCAAGACCCCTGTAGTTCTTAAAGCAACTCAACTAAGGTGTTTGGGTTATGTGACCAACGATGACAATGAAAATGGTGGGTCAGCAGCAGAGTGGTAGATTTTGTTAAATCAAGAGGGCTAACCTAAGGTTACTATTTGACAAATAAATGTAAGGCCCCTGCTGTGGCTAATCTAGATGTTAATGATCCAGGGGCTTGTGAATTCATTTAGATGGCCCACTATTATTATCCTTTATTAGGGTAAATTTTTGTTAACCAGTTCAGACCAAAATTATTTGAGGAGGTACAGTATTTGAAGAATTATATTTTATAGCAGAAAGTGCTTGGTTCGCTTGGTATCAATTTAATTTTAAAGCACTGTCAGGGGTATATTACTGGTATAAGTTGTAGAATATGTTGAAAAGCTGTTCAGCACATAGTACAGTGATTTTCTTTTTTTCTTACTAGATCCATTTCCTGTACCAGTATTCTCTTCAGTTTTTCTTGGATATTTACCATACAGTACTGTATGAGAACGCTAATCTGAAGGGAACCATAGATCATACTCAGCGCCTCTCTGTCATCACCAAGGACCTTTTCCAGGTATGATAAGGTTTCCTGTGAGGAGATAATCTGTGCACATCTAACCTCGAGAAATATCTTCCCTGGCTCTGCTGTTTGCTTTGATGCATATATAAAAACTTGAGGGCATCTATTCACATAAGTTAAAGGGGCACATTATAAACCACAATTTTTTAATAATTTCGGTGAATAGAACATATGCTGAACATAATTTGCACCTGAAAAATCTGTTCATTTGCACTTAGCAAGAGAAACAAAGATGCCTTTTCAACATTCTGCTTCTTGCAAGCACTTTTAGTAGGAAAAGATTTAGATTATGGATTCTTCTAAAATGTAAATACATTTTCAGCTCTTCTCTGTATTTTGCTTTTGCTGGAGGAGGTGTATATAGGTGTATACTTTCCATCTGACTAAGCAAGCAACACAATGGGGCCGATTCACTAAGGTATGAATCCGAATCACGAAATCTGATCATTTCTGATGATCGCAAATGTCGCAAAAATTTTGTAGTTACAATCCGAAAGTTCCGTACTTTTCATATTGAAACAATCGTTTGTGAAAGGCGATCTGATAGTCACGAAATTTTCATCCAAACGATCGTAACGATGGGAAAACCTTTCTGAATTGAACCTTCAGTGCATGATTTTGGAAGCTTCCCATAGGACTCAATGGCACTCTGCAGCTCCTCCCTGGCCCAAGGAAAGTCACGATACCAGACTTGAATGAATCGTAAACTTTGATACTCACAACAAATACGATTTTGTCGCACAAATTGTCCTAAAGTATGAAAAATATCTGCAAATTAACCAAAAAAATCACAGAAAATATGCACAGTTCTAAAACTTAAAAAAAGGAAGATTTATGTACTTACCGTTAAATCCTTTTCTCTTTAGTCGTCAGGGGGACACAGGAACAGTGGGGTAAAGGGTCCCTCCTACAAGGAGGCAGGACACTGCAGTGATGTCAGAACTGTTGCTCCTCCCTCTCTCCTTTTACCCCCCTGCTTAGCCAACAGAGCTCAGTTATTTCCAAAGATTCTCAAACAGGAACATATAACTTGTCTCAAACTTAACTCATATAACTTACACGCATGGTTGAATGCAACTCAGACAAAGTTCCGGGAGGGAAGTCCTGTGTCCCCCTGACGACTAAAGAGAAAAGGATTTAACGGTAAGTACATAAATCTTCCTTTCTCTTACGTCTAAGGGGGACACAGGAACAGTGGGACATACCAAAGATGCCCAGCGAATTAAGGGAGGGAGGAACTTGGGTAGATACTGCCGCTTGGAGGATCTTTCGGCCAAGGGCCGCCTCCGCGGACAGGTAAGTGTTGAATTGGTAAAATTTCGTAAAGGTGTGTAAGGAGGCCCAAGTAGCCGCCTTGCAAACCTGATCGGCAGATGCCATGTGTCTGTGAGCCCAGGAGGCTCCTAATTCGCGGGTAGAGTGGGCCCGCAACCGCAAGGGAGGCGTCCTCCGTCTTGCCAGGTAAGATCGTCTGATTGCTTCCTTAATCCAGCGGGCTAGCGTGGTCTTGGTAGCGGGAAGACCCTTTCTGGGGCCCGAAGGGAGCACGAACAGGGTATCTGACCTTCTGAAGGACTTGGTGCGCGAGACGTAGGTCTTTAGTGCTCTGACTACGTCTAGGCGATGCAATTTGGCCTCCTTCTCGTTGCTTGGTTTATTGCAAAATGAGGGGAGGCTAATCTCCGTGTTAATGTGGAAGGGGGAGACTACCTTGGGGAGAAACCCCGGGGCGGTACGCAGTACCGCGCGGTCCTCCTGAAATATGAGGAATGGTGGAGAGCACGACAGGGCGCTCAGCTCCGAGACGCGTCGTATGGAGGATATGGCTATGAGAAAGACTGTCTTCCAGGTTAAGACACAGAGATCCGCAGAGTCGAGAGGTTCGAATGGAGGCTCGGTGAGGGCATTGAGAACAAGGTTCAGGTCCCACGGGGGAACCGGGTGTCGGAAGGGGGGCTTGATCCTGGACACCCCCTGTAAAAAGGTGCGTATATCGTTATGGTGGGCTATGCGCTCCTGGAACAGGATGGAGAGGGCGGAGATTTGAGATTTTAGGGAGCCAAGGCGGAGCCCCTTGTGAAGACCTGACTGGAGAAAGTCCAGCACTGTCGGAATGTTGCACTCTCGGAAGTTAAGATCGCGCTGGTCACACCAAGCCCAGTAGCAGTTCCATGTTCTATGGTAAATCCTGGAGGTTGAAGGTTTTCGAGCCCTGAGCATCGTCTGAATGACGGTTTCCGAAAGTCCTTTGTCCCTTAGGATAGAGGCCTCAAGAGCCAACCCATTAAGGTGAAGAGTTGTGGGTTGTGGTGCCGGATCGGGCCCTGGCTGAGAAGGTCGTCTCGCGGTGGTAATGGAACTGGAGGTTCCAGGGAGAGCGCTAGCAGATCTGAGTACCAAGATCTCCTGGGCCAGCACGGGGCGACTAGAATGACTGTGGCTGTTTCTCTGCTTATCTTCTTTAGTACCCGTGGGAGCATGGGGAGGGGAGGGAAGATGTAGGCTAGCCGGAAGTGCCACGGAATGGTCATTGCATCTATGCCGGCCGCAAGGGGGTCCTGGTACCTTGCGAGGAAGGTGGGGACCTTTCTGTTGTGCCTTGTGGCCATTAGGTCGATCTGTGGCATGCCCCACTGGTCCACTAGGAGACGGAATACGTCTGGGTGGAGTTCCCACTCCCCGGGGTCTACTCGGTGTCTGCTTAGGAAGTCTGCTTCCAGGTTTGACACTCCTGGGATGTGTATGGCGGACAGGTGAGGTATGTTGTGTTCTGCCCAGGTCAGAATGGGAGTTACTTCCCTGTTGGCCGCTGTGCTTCGCGTGCCCCCCTGCCGATTGATGTAGGCGGTGGCGTTGTCCGTCTGGATGCGCACTGGTTTGAGCCTGAGAAGGTCCTGCCACGACTGGAGTGCCAGGCGTATGGCCCTGATCTCCAGAAGGTTGATCGGCAGTTGGGATTCCTCCGGGGACCAGAGACCCTGAGCTGATCTCCCCTGAAAGGTCGCTCCCCATCCCTGGAGGCTGGCATCTGTCGTGACTACTTGCCAAGTCGGTTCTGTGAATGTCCGCCCCTGAGATAGCTGGTGGGGGAGGAGCCACCAAGAAAGAGATCTCCTTGTGTTTGGCGGTAAGGAGATCCGTTGGTGAAGGGATAGTCTGTGCCACTTCCTGAGAATTAGTGACTGGAGTGGGCGAAGGTGAAACTGGGCAAATGGGACTGCCTCGATGGCCGACACCATGAGTCCCAGGACTCTCATGCAAGAGTGTACTGTCGGCCTTGTCGTTGTCCTGAGGCGGCGGATAGAAGCTTGTAGCTTGAGCTGTTTCTCCTCTGGTAAGTAGACCCGTTGTTGTAGAGTGTCGAAGTGGAGACCCAGGAAGGTCATCCGTTGGCTGGGTGATAGGGAGGACTTCTGAAAGTTTATGGTCCACCCGAATTCTTGAAGGGTCTGGATGGTGAGCCGAACGTGGTGTTCGGCTAGTTCCTTGGAACGACCCTTGATAAGGAGGTCGTCCAAGTACGGAATGATAGATACACCGCGGACACGGAGGAGAGCCGCTATCACAGACATGACCTTCGTGAAAACCCTCGGGGTGGTGAGGATGAATAGGAACATGCAGGTAGGCATCCCTGATATCCAGGGATGCCAAGAATTCTGCCGGTTCCATGGCGCGAATGACTGAGCGAAGTGATTCCATTTTGAACCTGTGGTATGAAATCCACCTGTTCAGTTTCTTGAGGTCTAAGATTGGCCGGAAGGATCCGTCCTTCTTGGGTACAATAAAGAGGTTCGAATAGAACCCTTGAAAACGCTGTGTAGGAGGCACGGGGACTATCACGCCCGAATCGGCCAGGGAGTGAATAATTGACAGGAAGGCGTCCCTCTTGGGAGGTTGTACGGGAAGCCTTGACATAAAGAAGTGTCTTGGGGGAGGACTCTTGAACTCGAGTCGATACCCGGACGCAATGATGTCGAGGATCCAAGGGTCGGTGGAGTGAGCGGCCCAGGTATCCGCGAAAAAACGAAGCCTGCCCCCTAGGTTTACTGACCCCTGTGTAATTGTAACATAGTCAGGAAGAGGCGGCCTTGTCCCCCGTAGGCTTGGCTTGGGGTTTTCGGGGCTGCCAGGTAGATCTGCCCTTGTTGGGAAACCGCTGTTTAAAGGCGGTAGATGAGCGTGATGGGGGACTCCCCTTGTAGTTGCGGGAGCTCTGGGAGCGAAAGGAGTTACCCTTTCGGGGGTTGAAGGCTGACTTGGGTCTGTTTTGTGGGAGAAGCGTGCTCTTACCCCCTGTGGCCTGGGATATGATCTTTTCTAACTCTTCCCCGAAGAGTCTGGATCCCTTAAAGGGAATGGAAATTAAGGACTTTTTGGAGCTGAGGTCGGCTGACCACATCTTTAGCCAGAGGGCTCTGCGAGCCGCGACCGAAAGAGCTGAGGAACTTGCCATGAGTCTGGCCGCGTCCAGTGCCGCTTCGCTGACAAAGGCATTAGCCTCTAAAATGTAGGAAATTAACTGCGAAGCCTGTGGATTGGAGGCGTCTTGTGTACATTCTAGTAGGGAACTAGCCCACGCCTCAATAGCCCGACTAACCCAGGCGGATGCGAGGATAGGCAGAAGGGCTGAGCCTGAGGCTGAAAAGGCGGCCTTCAGGAAGCCCTCAAGTTTTTTGTCAGTAGGGTCCTTGAATGCCGAAGCATCAGGGACTGGAAGGGTAGTGGCCTTGGATAGCCTGGACACTGGGGCGTCGACTACGGGTGGTACGCTCCATTTGTCAATGAATTCCTTAGGGAAGGGGTACTGTCTGGTAAAGCGTCTAGTGACATGAAACCTCTTTTCAGGCGACTGCCACTCCTCCTGAATCAATGCTTGTAGCTGATCATGGGCTGGAAAGAAGGCCGAGGCCTTGTGGTGCTTTTTGAAGAGACTCTTAGTCTTACCTGGGGCAGAGTCTGCATCTTCAATTTGTAATACTTCCAGAACCGCCCGAATTAGGTGGTCGACATTAGAGGAAGTATCAGGGGTGCTCTCTGCCCCATCGGAGTCAGAGTGTGCTGAAGAGAACACCTCTCCCTCGCTAGCCTCATCCTCAGATAGAGGTGGGCTAGAAGTAAAGACCCTCAGGGTCGGGTCTGGTCTACCAGTATCACGCTTGCGCTTAGCTAAGGGTGCTGGAATGTCGGACAATTTTTCCAACATTTTGTCAATTGTGGAAGCCAATTGAGGTATACACTGTAGACCTGCTAGGGAATTGGATAATGAGACGGCCCATGCTGGCACATCAGAGGAGGCCTGTGCGATTGGGGCTCCTGCAGAGGAAGGGCCTGCTATGGGCTGCTCAATGGGGCCCTGTGAGACACTCTCATGGGAGGCTGAAGCCTGATTGAGGTGCGAGCTGCAGTCAGGGCAAAGTGGGCTAGATTGGCCCTCCTTAAACTTATTAAGGCACTTAGTGCAGGCAAAAAATGACACCATAGGTGAATTTTTCCTGCCTCCCTTAGAAAATAGGTCCCCCCTGCCTTCAGCCATGTGTGTAGGTATAGAAGTATACTTGCCACCTGGTATCTTAATGCACACAGTGGAGGAGAGAAGGAGAATCAGCAGTGCTGTATCAGAGCAGAACTCGCCTCTGGTTATGTGGAGCGCGCCAAGGAGAGTGACCGCAACCCCAGTGACACGCGATAGTAATGGCGCGAAGAGCAGTTACTCCCCCTCCGACGCGAGTGCGCACCAGTTAGGCGCGTGCTCGTGACGTCATCATTATGCGCGCGCGCGATACTCGCGTCGCGCGTAGTGGCTGAAGGCAGGGAGCTAGGGAGAAGCCTGTTACCTGGTAGAGGAGAGCTAGGCAAGGCGCTTGTCTCCAGCTGTCCGGGGGGCCCAGCTCTGTTCCAGGGAAGCGCCTGAATCAGCGTTCAGTCAAACACTTAGGTTAGTGTTGTGCAGAGTGGGAAGTCCCGCGGGGGGGGCTGACACTTAGAGCGCAGAAGTGTTACTGACTCTGGTCTCACCCCTGTTGTCAGCGCTAATCGCTGACCGATGTTGTCCTTGTGCAGGGCCTGTCTATAGGCCAGTCCTAACCTCCTGTGGCGAGGACACTTGAAAAACTGAGCTCTGTTGGCTAAGCAGGGGGGTAAAAGGAGAGAGGGAGGAGCAACAGTTCTGACATCACTGCAGTGTCCTGCCTCCTTGTAGGAGGGACCCTTTACCCCACTGTTCCTGTGTCCCCCTTAGACGTAAGAGAAAAAATCCCTCTTTTTTGTGTTCGGACTCAATCGTACATTTATGAATGTGCCCCAATGTGTCAGTTAATGCTTTACTTTGTGTGGGGTTTGCTTCCTATTTCTAGTCCATTTCTGTGACTTCATATTGAACTGATCTGTCTGCTTAGATGGGCAAACATTTTTCAGAGCTACAGATGAAATGTGGTTTAACATTAGTCTGAATTATAAAAGTCTGAATATGAAAGGATGATTCATTTTATTTTTAGGTTGCTTTCAATAGAGTTGCCCGGGGTATGCTTCACCAGGACCACATAACCTTTGCCATGCTTCTTGCAAGAATAAAACTAAAAGGAACTATTGGGTAAGATGATTTTTAGTTCTGTTTAATTCTGCTATGTAACCGGGAGGTCACCACATTGGTGAAAAGCTGTATCTCTCTTCTCTCATTGGGGGTCACAGCACCTTGAAGTATAGCACCTACCTGGAGATGACAGGGCACATAAGAGTAAGCTGGATTTAGATCAGTGTTTCACAGGTTTAAGTACAAAAAGAATCCCTTGGAGCCATGCCCATGTGGTCATGAGTGTAGAAAGATGGATTAGTTCTACAAAGTTCTGTGTTTGGGCAGTGTTCAATTTGTGAATACATCTCCCTGAGCCTAATATTCATATATTTTGAAAGTGAAGTAGATCCGCTCATTTGTTACCAGTCGCCATTCAAGATTCCCAGTATGTTCTGGTGTTCTGCAGATTTTATAAGAGAGACAACTAAAATCTGTCCTGTTTCCCAGCCAACAATGAATACTCCATTTTCCATACAGCATCATATTGTCACTATGATCATTGCCATTCTAATCTAGGGAGCCTGCATATGACCTTGAATTTCAACATTTCCTAAGAGGAAAGCAGATTGTGCTTGGTTCAACTTTTGTACCCAAAATCAGTGGATTAACTGAAGAGCAAGTAGAAGCCATGATGCGACTTAGCAACTTGTCTGCATTTAAGGATGTGATCTCAAAGGTTGAGGCTGATGAAGTAAGTCTGCAGTAGCATTTATGAGATTTAACTTAAAAAAATGTTTTTCTGTATTAAGTACAACCATAATTAATCTAACCCTTCTTTATAAATAGCAATTCTGCATATGGTTAGACAGCAGCTCTCCTGAACAAACCGTGCCATACATTTGGAGTGAAGATAAACCTGCAAGTAAGTGAGATTCATTTTAGTTAATTTTATTTCATCCTGGCAGCAATTATTCAACAGGGCAATATCCCATAATAAACCTGTAGCAGTAATTAAAGCACTGGACTTCACTCTCCATCTCCAGCAAGTCTTAAATAGAGCAACTTGTGTTTCTTAATAATTTTACCAGTGGCATAACAATAGAGGAAGCAGACCGTACAGTTGTTGGCGAGACAGGGGGCTGTGGATTCTGCTTCCTCTATTGTTGCTTGTTAACCTCCACTCTCCATCGGCTCTTAGATAGGAGAGGGAGATTTATAAGCGATAGGATGCAAAGCAAGGGGACACAGGACAGGGTGCACGACAGAGCAGTCGGGGAAAGGGGAGCTTGGGCTGTTAGAGTTTGGTATTCTGCACCAGGCCCTTTCAAAGATTTTTTTGCACGGTGCCTGGAGCAGAGTAGTTACACCTATAGGTGCAACATTTTACTTGAAACTTTAAAATTTATATTTAAAACTTTTTTTAAAGCATGATTATGCAGTAGCTGTCTCTCCAAAATATTAGGATACAGTGATTACTTTAGCAGTGCATTCTTACCTATTAGTTGTGCATTAAAATGTTGTTAAATGACTGTACAGACTGTTGCAGACCCTGATGACATGTATGATTTTGTTTTCAAATATTTTGTATTCCATTATTTGCTCGGAAGTATCTACAAGCAATGTTTGTTTGGGATTTATTTGTTGAATGATATCTTATATAAATACTGTGAGATCCTAGAAAAATAGTTTTGTATATATTGCACTGGAAATGTAAAATCTCAATTTTAACTTAATAATGCAACCATATATGGAAGGGAATACAATAGATGTACTTAACCATCCTGCTCTGAACCTTCTAACACTAAGCAAAGTAGAGTAGCCCTGTTGATCATTATGGCTAAATCTGCTGAAATTAATTTGCAGAAACCATTTAAGATTGGATTGGCTTTTACAATGGGAACTACCCAAAAAAAATGTTTTTGCATTATGAAAATGTAATTCTAATAAATGTTACAATAATTATTTTCAATGATTTTAAAGGAGCAATGGTTAGCACTGCTGCTATGTTTTTCCTGTTTCTGCGTGGGTTTCCTCTGGGTAACCCACGCAGACACCTGCTGTTGGGGCAGGGACTGGTGTTAACGATGAACAATCTCTATAAAGCAATGTGGAATATGTAAATGTATAAAGAAGAAAGTTAATTTGTGAATGTAATGGCAATATAAAGCAGGATTTGTTGTTCCTTTTCTTACTCCTACAACAGTGTAGGTGTGTTAGTTGAGCTGGCTTGTACAAAACTGTTTTCAGGAGCACTGAAAGCAGACATGCAGAAATTAGAGAGCCCAACAGATACTTCTTTCAATAGCAATTATTGTGTATAATATGAATATGTTGGTGGTATGAGTTTGAATTATTTTTAGTCCTGGAATTCACAATCACAACAAGCAGGCAGCAGCCATTTTGTGAAAAATGTTTTGCATCACCCCAAAATCTTGTTTATGTGCCAGAATGGGTATCATAAGCATACCCATGCACAGGCAATATGATTATAGACCGTGGGCAGGGTGAGGGAATGGGAGAAGGGCTGTGACTGGAAAAGTAAAAAGTAATTGCTTTCCTGCCTCTCTGCCTTGGGGCAGGCAGTATATGATTGATAGCTGAGATTTTTTAAAACAGATATGGATTTGTAATTAACAAAAAGGATTTGGGTATCATGTTTAACCTGAATAGAACTTTTTTTATACAGCTTATTATGTCTGTCTGACAGGTTCCTCTATAACTACGGATATCTTATTACACTTTGTTAGGCCAAACTTTCATATAACATACCTATTTGTTCTTTCCTGTAGCACCAATTGGACAAGCTGTTCATCGCTTGCTGCTCATACAAGCTTTCCGCCCAGATCGACTCCTGGCCATGGCACATATTTTTGTTTCTACAGTTCTTGGAGATTCTTTCATGTCAATTATAGACCAGCCTATAGACTTGGCACATATTGTAGACACAGAGGTGAGATGGTTATCACAACAACCACCATTCCAGGGGTGAAACTATAGTGGAAGCAGTTAGTGTGACTTCTAGGGGGACCAAGGTTGCACTGACCTACAGAAAACAAAGACCATTAGCACATGATTGTAAAACATCATTATATACAGTACAGTAATGTTAATGTAAGAGAACTTTCCATTTAAATCTTTTTTTTTTTTGTTTTTTTTTTTTTTTTAAAGAAAATAAGAAACCTATTTAGTACTTAAATATATGTTACCCCAGAACTGAGAGAGCTTTCTTTTTTTTTAATCTAGGTTAAACCTAACACCCCAGTCCTCATGTGTTCAGTACCAGGATATGATGCCAGTGGACGAGTCGAAGACTTGGCAGCTGAGCAGAACACTCAGATTACATCAATTGCTATTGGTATGTGAGCTGTCCTAATAAGCAATTAAGCTTTAAAAAGCAATGCTACTCTTTGGGGGTTATTAAAATATTTATCTTGTGTCTCTTGTTTTGTATATTAAAGGTTCCGCCGAAGGCTTTAATCAAGCAGAAAAAGCTATAAATACAGCTGTAAAATCGGGAAGGTGGGTGCAATTGTATTATTATTATTATGATTTATATATAGTGCCAGTTATCCATAACAGCCCCTGCTGATATCTTTTCCACACAGCATGTAGACAGTGTTGTGTAAACAGCCCACAATGATTTGATCCAAAGTTGTATTGTAGTTTAATGTTGGTATGTAAAACAGTGTTTTGAGACACTGTTTTTCCACCTGGATAATGCATAACATGAATTTCCTACTACTAATACATCATTGTTAACCCTGTGTATATTTTATAAACTGAAAGGGGTTGTTCACCTTTAAAGGACAACTATACCCCCAAACAATTTAGGTCTCTAAACATATATTGTATAAACAAGCTCATATGTAAAGCCCTGCTTCATCTAAATAAACCATTTTCATAAAAATATACTTTTCTTAGTAGTATGTGCTATTGGGAAATCCTAAATAAAAAAATTGCCATTTTAAGAATTAAGGGTTGCCCCATGGGATCATAGGATTCACAGAGCACACATACATGCTAGGCCCCATCAGCCAATAAATAGACAGAGGTTAGCCTTTTGCTCCCACACTACTTCCTGATACAGTTAGAGCTGCATTATTTCCTGCCAGGTGATCTCTGAGGGAACACACAACCCATCACTAAATGGTGGCTCAAGGGAAAGGATGTAAAAGGGCAATATTTACTGATATATATATTCCAGTTTGGCAAGATTCTTTAATAGGTCTTCATAAGTATTCATTCTGGGGGCATAGTTTCCCTTTAAATTACTTTTAGTATGATGGAGAGAGTGCTATTGTGAGACAGTTTGCAGCTGGTCTTCATTTTTTATTTGTGGTTTTTGAATTCTTTACCTTTTAGTTAAGCAGCTCTCTAGCTTGGAATTGCAGCAGCCATCTAGTTGCTAGGGTCCAGATTACCTTAGCAACCAGGCAGTGCTTTGAATGTGAGAGGGACTGAACAGCAAGATAAGTAATAAGTAACAATAAAATTGTAGCTTAACAGAGCAATAGTTTTTGGAGGCTGGGGTCAATGACCCCCCATTTGAAAGTTAGAAAGAGTCAAACAGGGAAAGCAAATAATAAGTAAAAAAAAAAAAAAAAAACTATACAAAAGTTGCTAAGAACTGATCATTCTATAACATACTAAAGATTAACTTATAATAACTACCTCCTTACATTTTTTTGTTGCCAAAATTACTAATTCAAGAAGATCTTGTGCAGATGTTTTTATTTCCCTGTTTTGCTAGTTTTATCATTTCTAACTCTAACCGTGCTTTTCATGGGATAGGTGGGTAATGCTGAAGAATGTTCACTTGGCACCTGGGTGGTTGATGCAACTTGAAAAGAAACTGCATTCTCTGCAGCCGCATGCTTGCTTCAGGCTCTTCTTGACCATGGAGATTAATCCCAAGGTAGAAACATTTTTAATTGCATTGAAAGATGCCCATTGCCATTTCAAATGTAGAGATGCAAGAGAGACCTACAAAGCAGTACAATGAATGTAGAAACTTGTGCATGTATATTTAAAGTTGTCTACCCAAATACATGTCTTACCATAAATGTTGTACTTTCTAAGGTGCCTGTAAATCTGCTGCGAGCTGGACGCATCTTTGTCTTTGAACCACCACCTGGTGTAAAGGCCAACATGCTGAGAACATTCAGTAGTATCCCTGTTTCGAGGATTTGTAAAGTGAGTGCATTTGCCTTAAAATATATATTCAAATATAAAGTAAACTATAAAAATGCCTACTAACCGTACAGCTCAGTATGTGGAAACTGGGCCCCAGTACAAACCAGCCAGTTCATTGGGATTAGGCTACATGTTGCAGTACCTCCTTTTTATGATTTATTAGATGTTTTCTGAATATCCGGATACAATTTTCTTTGTTTTGTACTTCAGTGGTTTACCATTTCTTTCTAAAAGTAAAGTATAAAGTGCAAATATTGGCTACGTTGTGCATATAAATAAATCAAAATAATAATACATAAGTAACTTTGGTCTAGAGCGTGACAAAATCTTGAAGCAGATCTTCAAAGAAACAGTGATGTTATTGCATCATTTATGTATGTGATGCTGATAGTGGTTTCAATTCATAAGACTCCTCTATAACGGTAAATGTAGGGAGCCAATCCTATTAGTGAATTTACACAAATATACATCCTTAACTGGTATTTGTATTTTCTCATGTAGTCTCCCAATGAGCGTGCTCGATTATACTTCCTCCTGGCCTGGTTTCATGCTATTATCCAAGAACGTCTGCGCTATGCTCCTTTGGGCTGGTCTAAGAAGTATGAATTTGGTGAATCGGATCTCAGATCTGCTTGTGACACTGTGGACACATGGCTTGATGACACTGCGAAGGTAAGCAGTCAGGATAGGATCAGGGCAATCCAAGAATCATTTAGACTGATAGCTTCTCAACCTTAACCATCCCGTCATTTTCCATTCAAGCCAAAGGGAGGCTGCAGTGCACAATTTTGAGTTTTTCAGCCAGATTAAAGCATTCAGTGTACCATCAGCCTTTTTAAATTCATCATTGTATGTATGACTTTTCAAATGATCAGCTGATGTTTTTAGAAAGCATCTGACTTGAAAATATAAATGGACTGTTTTTATCCTTTCTTTTAGGGCCGTCAGAACATTTCACCAGATAAAATTCCATGGTCAGCCCTAAAAACTTTGATGGCACAGTCTATTTATGGAGGGCGGATTGATAATGAATTTGACCAAAGGCTACTAAACACATTCCTTGAACGACTCTTTACAACTTCAAGTTTTGACAGCGAGTTTAAATTAGCTTGTAAGGTTGATGGGCACAAGGATATCCAAATGCCAGATGGCATCAGGTAACTCTAGGCTGCTCAAGCTGTCATCTGAGATATACAAATATTAGATATTGTCTTCATTGCTTACAATTAACATATTTTTTATTTTGAAGGCGTGATGAATTTGTTCAGTGGGTGGAGACTCTCCCAGATACCCAGACACCCTCCTGGCTTGGACTGCCTAACAATGCAGAAAGAGTTCTTCTCACAACACAGGGTAAAATATTGCTTCTGCTTTCAAAGTCTTTTTAGTCCTGAGGTAGAACACAGGGCTAGTAATTAAGTAGTGTGGCATAAAAAGAGTTTGTAATGTGAATCATTTTATGACTCCTTTGGAGAAACATGTCCTATTTGTATATGGCATTTTGCTTTATTTGCTCTTAACTATGAAGTTAAGGCTAATATTGACTGTACACACACGTCTTTGCTGATATTAATTCCATACTAACTTGAGAGCTGTGTTCCTTTTCCTCTTCAGACTCTTAAACTTGCATCTTCCTCTTCATCTGCTGGACAAATGTATGATTGCAATTGTGGCGGTTTGTACGCTTCATTTCAACCATACATTTTCTGCTTAACCCTGTCATTTTTGGTCTGGTCTCATCCTTCAACAGTCTTGTACTTTCATTGCATTTCTAATTCCATCATAAATGCCTCCTCCCCTCTCCCCTGCTAAAATGTGTATGAGTTGGTGTTTATATTTATGGTTAGAGAGTGTCTTTTGTTTATTTCTGTTCACTACTACTACACCATAGTGATGCAATTTTCATTTCTGAGGTAGAAGGTCTTTACAAGCTTGAAAGTTTGCATATATTTTCAATAAACCATCAGGTTTATTTTTTAAAATTTTTGTTTGCGCTAACCCTAAATTACAATTAAATCGCGCACATCATTTTGTTTTTCGTCTGCTTTTTTTTTCTTTACTTTACGCTTCCCCGAAATTTGTTTTTCTACCCTGTGGTTCAGGCATTGACATGATCGGTAAAATGCTGAAAATGCAAATGCTGGAGGATGAGGATGACTTAGCTTATGCAGAAACTGAGAAGAAACAAAGAACAGACTCCACATCTGACGGCCGCCCAGCCTGGATGAGAACTTTACACATAACTGCCTGCAACTGGCTTCAAGTCATCCCACAAGCACTCAATCATCTAAAACGTACAGTGGAAAACATAAAGGTTAGCCCAATAGAGATTATATATATATATATATATATATATATATATATATATAAAATAATATTACACAAAACAACAAAACAGTTGTTTCCTTTAGCCACAGCAATGTAAGCATTTTTATGCCAAGATTAAGAGTTGCCTTGTACCTTGCATTTAAGGATCCCCTGTTTAGATTCTTTGAAAGAGAAGTAAAGATGGGTGCAAAGTTGCTCCACGATGTGCGACAGGATCTTACTGATGTTGTTCAAGTGTGTGAGGGAAAGAAGAAGCAAACTAATTATTTGCGTACTCTGATCAACGAGCTTGTAAAAGGTACAATATACACTGCACATGTTTTGTTGCATTTCTTTATATATTCTCTGATTTCAGATCCATTTCCTCCACAAAGTTTACACTGCCATATTATCATATTTTGTTGTTGAAGGGGGTAGGTAGTTCACCTTTCACTTTTAGCATGATTTAGACAATGATATTCAACAAAGATAAAAGGTTACTAATAGGACATTCTAAAACGTACTAAAGTTAGCTAGAAGGTGAACTCCCCTTTTTATTCCCACTAGGTGCAATACATTGTAAGTATTTGTAAACACTTGTTTGTATCTGCATACTGGAATTTGGGTTGTAAAAATGAAAGATTTATAAATGCAATGCCTTCTTGTGCTAGGACATACAGCTTTAGCTTCCTGTGTGCTCCAAAGACAGATAAATATAACAAATGGATATTTTATGTGGGAATGTAGGAATAACCTCTAGTTTTATTGTTTCTTAAAAGGAATACTGCCTCACAGCTGGTCCCGTTTTACTGTTCCTGCTGGGCTGACTGTCATACAATGGGTAGCAGATTTTAGCGAGCGAGTTAAGCAACTGCAGAATATTTCTCAAGCCGCAGCGAACGGCGGAGCAAAGGAACTGAAGGCAAGCTATACTGGCTCTACTGCTCAACATCTGCCTGTATTATTCCCTGTAATATATATTATGTGTATATTATTGTGTACTGCCTTAGAATTAACTATATAAAAGCAAGCTGTTTGAGGGATTTGTTTTCCTACACAAATATTATCACTGACACTGTTATATATCATTTCTTATATAGAGTAGGAAATTCCGTTCATACTAGCTATGTCCTCATGCAGGTGCATATTAGAGAATTTAATTTCTATAATATGACATTTGCATTTAGAATACAGTACTAGAGATGTACATAGAAAGACTATTAGTTACTAGAAGTGATGTTTAGAATTTTTTTTATTTGCATTTCTCAAAATTGTTTTGATAGTTCAGTCTTTTCTTTTGACAGAACCTTCATGTGTGGATTGGTGGTTTGTTTGTGCCTGAAGCTTACATCACAGCAACAAGGCAGTATGTAGCACAGGCAAACAGCTGGTCTCTTGAAGAGCTGTGTCTGGAAGTTAGTGTTACAACTGTCCAAAATACTGTATTGGATGCTTATAGCTTTGGAGTGACAGGTATGTATAGTAGAGAAAAAGCCATAACTAAAACGTTCAACTAATTTTATGTGAAATTGTAGTCTGCTCTCTGTAATATAAAATGTCCTACCCAGGGGACCATAAAGGACAGGCAAATGCAAATTCTGGGTGTGTTAATTTCTTAGACACCCCTGTGAATAACACTTATTTTTTTACCAACAGTTAATGTCCCTTTTCCATTAAAAAAACACTCTGGGGGTACATTCCATCTGAGCACTGTGCCACAATTCTTTTTTTCAATGATCCTTAGCACCATTGGTGTAGAGGGTGGTGCTTGTACAGAACAGAAGCATGGACCCTGGGTAAAGAAGCGGCTTCATTCACTGGAAAAATTGACCCCCATGCACCATTTCTTTTAAAGCACTATAAGCTCCCAAATTATTTGGTCGCCATGCCTTGTACAGGAAAAAGAAGGTTTTGTGCTCTCTACAGAAACTGCAGACTTTATCCAACCCTAGTCTACTCCCCTAATCTAATTTTTTAATTAATCATGCAAGCACTAGTTTTACAGAAAACAATGTTTTAAATTAGTATGGCTGCAAGCTAATTTAGAAGCAGGAAGAAAAAATATTGAAACATAATAATTCAGTTTGCCCTTTATGTTCCCATCAGATGAAAGAGGGCAGGGGAGAGAAAGCAGTTGGAGGTTGAGTAAAAAACCCAATGTAAACAGATTATGTTGTTCATCACTGCATACATAAGTAGTGACATAAATATACATACATCTATCCAACACTTACAGATCTGTCACCGATTGCACAACTTCAGCTTTTAGCCCAGCAGCCTTGAGATGTTTTCTAAGTAATGGGTTCTTGGTTTTTCAGCAGTGTCCATTAAATGCCTTGGTGTATCTTTTCTGCAGTTCCATTTAAAAGAGCTGACTTTCGGGTTTTTCAATGTCTGTTAAATGTTCACCTCCTGCACAGGCCTGAAACTTCAAGGAGCAACTTGTACTAATAACAAACTGAGCCTCTCCAATGCCATCTCTACGGTGTTGCCCATTACACAGCTGCGCTGGACCAAGCAGACACATACTGAGAAAAAGGCCAATGTGGTCAGTGTGAAAAAATAATCCAATAATTTGATTTTATGGGTCCAAAAGATATTTGTTTAACAAATTAATTGCCATCTAGTTATTATAGATATATAATATCTATTATCTCTTCCAGGTGACACTACCAGTTTATCTGAATTTCACCCGCGCTGACTTGATTTTTACCGTTGATTTCGAAATAGCCACCAAGGAAGATCCCCACAGTTTCTATGAACGGGGAGTGGCTATCCTAAGCACAGAGTAAAGATGAAGAAAGTCTTTGTGTGGGCAATTTTAGTTGCTTTCTGTTAGTAGCCAGTAATTAATGTAGATGACTTTGAGAGACGGTTAAAGTACTGAAGGTGTTGTGCAATGTACCCAGAAGGTAAAGATGTGTGAAACATTATTTTGAGGGCCTTGGAAAGTGGATAAGAGAAGTTTTTATAACATTTGCAGTAAGATAGTTCTAGGTAAGTGAAAGAAGAAAATGGGTAGGTTTATATTAAGAAGGAAAAAGTGTGTTCAGATATTAACCTTTTACATTGTCAATCTATGCATGTTTTAAGCTAATAAATGTCTAAAGCAATTCATTGTACCTATTTCTTCTCATTAAAGTGGCAAAGTATCCCTAAAATTTCTTTCCCTTTATGGTCTCCATTAAGATTTGCAGAACAGCCATTTATTTATATTGTATGCACGATTAACGCACCATCTATTACATTTTTGCTGCTTGTGGTCATGTGATTTAGGAGAGATTTCCTTTCTCTGCTGTGAAAGTACCTCACACAGTTGCACCCACTGATACTAGAAAGCCCACATTGTATCCATACAGAAAAGATTTTTGCATCTAGTGCCTGTAAGAGCAGGCATTGCTCCTTTTGTTAAAATGGATTTGGTGAGAAGTGCAGTTATGACCCGGACGCAAGTATTTATTGAATGTTCACTAAAGGGTATAATTTTCCACCCACCTCTTAGTGGTCTTGCACTTGTGTCTGGGGAATCGGTAAATAAGAGCCCTAAAGGTCCAATAGCATGCTAGTTATAATCCGATCGTTTGGCCCCAGGGCCAAGCGATCGAATTATCCTGTGTGACATCGCCAAGCGAGCGGATCTGCCCGTGTATGGGACCTTAAGCCTTAAAGCCTAGCATGCTTAAGCCATGTTCTACACCAGGGGTCTCCAAGCTTTTATTTTTTTTTTCATACCAGTGAGCCACATTCAAATGTAAAAAGAGTTGGGGAGTAACACAAACATTCCTGGGGTGAAATAAAATCTGTTATTGGCTATGTGTTGTAGCCCTTATGTGGACTGGCAGCCTACATGAGACTCTGTTTGGCAGTGCAAGAGTGCAGTGTATAACATGGCAAAGTGGTGAGTATGGATCTGAGATCCCATGGTGTAGACCGCTGATCCCTACCCAGTGGCTTGTGAGCAGCATTTTGCTCATCAACCCCTTGGGTGTTGCTCCCAGTGGCCTCAAAGTCAAGCTTTAGTTGCATAAAAACAATGTTTAATTCTTATTGGGGCCAAAACAATCCTATTGGGTTTAATTACAGTTTAAATAATTTTTTAGCAGACTTAAGGTAGGAGATCTATACCTGTAATGGTATCTATATGAACTGATAAGTTACCCAAGGGAGGAAATATATAAAAAAAAAAAAAGGGGGCTTAGGACAGACGCTCGGAGACCCCTATCAGAGAGAGAGGAAAGGGAGAAGATGATACTTCATTAGATGTCCATTGATTAGTCATGTAATAAGTTTCTGTGGAATGTTGGGGCTAAAAAACAAGTAGTCAAGCAAACCATGATCTGACTGACAGAAAGGCCATCATTTGTTTTCTAAGCAATTAGGGACACACAGAGGGTATCCGTTTTCAAAAGGGGTTTTATATAGCAGCAGTCATGGCTATAAAGTAATGCGATGTTGTTATGGATTACTGCCACTAGGTAAAGGGCATTGTGTTGCCTGCTGTCCCTCATATGGTGATTTCCTTGTTCTGATATGTTTGGGTCTCTGTTAGCTCGGCGAAGGAAGCCGGGGTGACTGGTCGGCGACAGCTGGAAGGGGGTATGATGGCTGGGCCCCATAATACACATGTATATACGCATGGTTGGTACACATTTATTTAGTTTATTAGTCTTAGTTCACTTTTACTATATACACTGTATTTGTTTATGTGCAGTTACCTAGCAACATGGCTTTTGGCACCAATAACACGCATTTAAACGCTGGTATGTATGCTGTCTTGTGTTCCCTGATGAAGGTTCCAGTAAGAACTGAAACATATAATCAATAAATCTTGCCATTTGCAACACACACGGTGGAAAAGTCTACACACCCCTGGTAAAATGTCAGGTTCCTGTGCTGTACAAAAATGAGACAAAGAAATTTTAGAACTTTTTCCACCTTTTAATGTGACCTATAAACTGTACCACTCAATTGAAAAACAAGCTGAAATCTTTTAGGCGGAGGGAAGAAAAACAAAAAACTAAAATAATGTGGTTGTTTAAGTGTGCACACCCTCTTCTAACTGGGGATGTAGCTGTGTTCAGAATTAAGCAATCACATTCAAAATCATGTTTAATAGGAGTTAGCATACACCTGCCATCATTTAAAGTGCCTCTGATTACCCCCAAATAAAGTTCAGCTGCTCTAGTTGGTCTTTCCTGACATTTTTTTTAGCTGCATCCTACAGCAAAAGCCATGGTCCCCAGAGAGCTTCCAAAGCATCAGAGGGATCTCATTGTTAAAAGATATCAGTCAGGAGAAGGTACAAAAGAATTTCCAAGGCATTAGATATACCATGGAACACAGTGAAGACAGTCATCATCAAGTGGAGAAAATATGGCACAACAGTGACATTACCAAGAACTGGACGTCCCTCCAAAATTGATGAAAAGACGAGAAGAAAACTGGTCAGGGAGGCTACCAAGATGCCTACAGCAACATTAAAGGAGCTGCAGGAATATCTGGCAAGTACTGGCTGTGTGGTACATGTGACAACAATCTCCCGTATTCTTCATATGTCTGGGCTATGGGGTAGAGTGGCAAGGGGAAAGCCTTTTCTTACGAAGAAAAACATCCAAGCCAGGCTACATTTTGCAAAAACTGAAGTCTCCCAAAAGCATGTGGGAAAAGGTGTTATGGTCTGATGAAACAAAGGTTGAACTTTTTGGCCATAATTCCAAAAAATATGTTTGGCGCAAAAACAATACTGCACATCACCAAAAGAACACCATACCCACAGTGATGCATGGTGGTGGCAGCATCATGCTTTGGGGCTGTTTTTCTTCAGCTGGAACTGGGGCCTTAGTTAAGATAGAGGGAATTATGAACAGTTCCAAATACCAGTCAATATTGGCACAAAACCCTCAGGCTTCTGCTAGAAAGCTGAACATGAGGAGGAACTTCATCTTTCAGCATGACAACGACCCAAAGCATACATCCAAATCAACAAAGGAATGGCTTCATTGGAAGAAGATTAAAGTTTGGGAATGGCCCAGCCAGAGCCCAGACCTGAATCCGATTGAAAATCTGTGGGGTGATCTGAAGAGGGCTGTGCACAGGAGATGCCCTCGCAATCTGACAGATTTGGAGTGTTTCTGCGAAGAAGAGTGGGCAAATCTTGCAAAGTCAAAATGTGCCAGCATGGTTTTGCCAGATGAAAGCCATCTAACTTGGACACAGTTGCCCCCCAAAAAAAATCACTTTGGGCATATTTATGCAAGCTCATTCTAAAGCAGTTAAAGTATTGCAAATGCATGAATTAGTAAAAGGGTACAAAACAGTAAGTGGTTTGATGCCCCAATTGGCACTGTTGGTTGCATGGAGAGGAAGTGGAATCCACAACAAACCATACTGCTGCCTAAAGTAGCTTGTCCCTCAAACTTGTGTGTTCATAAAAAAAAAAAAACTTGAGAACCAAGAGGCCAACAATCATTAGCTAGTAAGAGCTAGTAGGGCTCATTTGCTAAACTTGCTCACAAAAATATTGCTTTTAGCCACGTGGTCTCACCTAGCATTCCAGTGTAATTGTGTATGCTATAAGTTGCCTTAGCTTTAATGTGTGTGTTCCTGTGTGTTTACGGCAAGTATCAGACATGATTTGGTACTGTCTGTTGCCTCTACATTTAAAATGAAGCCCTGGAATAAGCAACTGCTTAAGTAACATCAAAGGGGTACTGGGCCTGTTACATTAAGAAGGCTGGATCCAAGGCCCAAGTACCATTGTAGCCTATTAAGAACATAGTGGTGAGTGTCCTACATTTACCCAAAGCTCTGGTCTCAATGTAGCTAAGATCTGTCACACTGTTTAAAAACTAAGCGATATAAGTTTCCTCTGACTAACCTGAACAAGATGGGGCAAATCTTCCAGCAAAAATGCCAATGATCACTCCCTATGCTAATTTGGCTCATACAAAAGATTTAAAGCTGTGAATGCTGTACAGGGTGTGTACAAAAACATTCATCTGCACCTAAACATCATATTCAGCTGTTATGATTTTTTTCTAGAATGAAATAACGCTGTGTAAAATTAGGCAACGGGTCAAGGGTCTGATACCTTTTGCATGGCATTGTCTATTAATTCAAACCAAAGAAAAAGCAAGTTTACACTGCATAATGCATATGCCCTTGTATTTCCAAGGTAACCTACTGTCATTTCAAAAGCCCTTCATGATCCAAATAAACAGTAATATCATACAAATAGCCAGCCATTGGTACTGTAATATTCAAAACACACAAACTATTCACAAACTATTAGTTTGTGCCAGCATGGTTTTATGCGTAACAGATCTTGCCAGACTAATTTAGTTGCCTTTTATGAGGAGGTGAGTAGGAACCTTGATGCTGGAATGGCAGTTGATGTCATCTACTTAGATTTTGCTAAAGCGTTTGATACAGTACCTCACAGAAGGTTAATGATCAAATTGAGGAATATTGGCCTAGAACATAATATTTGTAATTGGATAGAGAACTGGCTGAAGGATAGAGTACAAAGAGTGGTTGTAAATGGAACATTTTCTAATTGGGCCAGTGTGGTTAGTGGAGTACCGCAGGGGTCAGTCCTTGGGCCTTTGCTTTTTAACTTGTTTATTAATGACCTGGAGGTGGGCATAGACAGTACTGTTTCTATTTTTGCTGATGATCACAAGTTGTCCAATTCCAGGCAGTGTCATTCTGTGGCTACTACAGCAAATAAAGTGCCGTCTTGTATAAAAAAGGGCATTGACTCAAGGGATGAAAACATATTTTTGCCGCTTTATAGGTCCCTGGTAAGGCCTCACCTTGAGTATGCAGTGCAGTTTTGGGCTCCAGTCCTTAAGAAGGATATTAATGAGCTGGAGAGAGTGCAGAGACGTGAAACTAAACTGGTAAAGGGGATGGAAGATTTAAGCTATGATGTTAGACTGTCGAGGTTGGGGTTGTTTTCTCTGGAAAAGAGGCGCTTGCGAGGGGACATGATTACTCTGTACAAGTACATTAGAGGGGATTATAGGCAGTTGGGGGATGTTCTTTTTTCCCATAAAAACAATCAACGCACCAGAGGTCACCCCTATAGATTAGAGGAACAGAGCTTCCATTTGAAGCAGCGTAGGGGGTTTTTCACGGTGAGGGCAGTGAGGTTGTGGAATGCCCTTCCTAGTGATGTGGTAATGGCAGATTCTGTTAATGCCTTTAAGAGGGGCCTGGATGAGTTTTTGAACAACAGAATATCCAAGGCTATTGTGATACTAATATCTACAGTTAGTATTAGTGGTTGTATATATATATATATATATATAGTTTATGTATGTGAGTGTATAGATTGGTAGGTGTGGGTTGTGTGTGCTGGGTTTACTCGGATGGGTTGAACTTGATGGACAATGGTCTTTTTTCAACCCTATGTAACTATGTAACACAAAATATACTGTAAATGTTATTAAAGGGAGCAACAAGGGTACTTATTTTTATTATAATAACTTTTCTTTTGACATTTAAACAATGCTTTTCTTTATTTGAGAATTTTCCCATTTCTGCTCATGATCATATGTGATTCACTTTATTCCTGTGTGGGAGGAAAAAGAATAAAGAAAAATTGTAACCTAGAGCAATGAATCAACTGCCGTAAAAGTATCGAATTCCAGACTACAATATACACCCATCTTGTGAATTCCCCCCCCTTGTCACAGCAATTTCCCTGCCAGTCCTTATCTACAAATTTCCATCAATTAATTCTGTATCTAAAGCAGTGGTTATTGGAGTTTTTTTTATTCAAGTCCAACATCAGCTAACAACAAAGTTGCAGCTATATAATACTGCTTAATCAGTCACTCAGCAATAATTCCAAGAATATCTGGGGCACCAGGTAAGTATCCACCCCATATATTATTCTAGTTTACCATGAAGCCAGGCTTTCTAAAAACATCTTGTAGACCAGTCATCCCCAACCAGTGGCTCGGGGGCAACATGTTGCTCACCAACCCCTTGGATGTTGCTCTCAGTGCCCCCAAACCAGGTAGTTATTTTTTGAATTCCTGACTTGGGGGCAAGTTTTGGTTGAATAAAAACAAGATTTACTACCAAATAAAGTCTCCTGTAAGCTGATAGTGTGCATAGAGGCTGCCGAATAGCCAATCTTAGCCCTTATTTGGCACCTCCATGAGCTTTTATGATGCTTGTGTTGTTCTCCGAGTCTTTTTACATGTGACTGTGGCTCACGAGCAAGAAAGGTTGGGGGTGCCTGTTGTAGAGTAAACAGGCACTATTCCCAAATATCACCCCACAGCCTTCACACTGCATACCCTGGCCATAGCCACTGCCCCAGAACCTTACAGTTTGATAACTTTAATAAAGCAAAACTCACCATGGTTTCTGCAATACGAGCTCTCTTTCTCCTTAGTTTCTCATGGCTGTTATCCATTTTAATTCCCAGTTTACGCTTTGCCAGAGAGATCTCATATATAGTGAAATCGCTATTCTCCTCTGACGTCACACTGGTTGGAAAGGAAACTGAGTAATGTTGAACTGTTGTTGGTTCTTCACCTTTTGGTAGAAAAGGACAAGTATGCAAGGCTGATACTTCAGTCACCACTCCCGAGTCCATGGACAAATCTGAAAAGCCTGTCATTCTGCTTGGACTGCATAAGAATCTTAATGGAGTATGAGGAGAAGTCTCTAGATCTGCCCCAGACTTCATCCAAACATCACTAGTTCTAAGCACTGGGATATCTGAATTATCCCAGCGAGTACCATGGGGACTGTGCAAAAATGCTGAACCCTGTGGGGCACATTCTATGCTCTTTTTGTTTTCTTGGGGGGTGGAGTGCTGAACCACTTGATCACTTTCACTTGGAAAATGGCTCTGTATACTACAATCTGAATGCTCTGAAGTCTCTTCAGAATCTGCTTCATATGGATCTAGTAACTGCAATTAAAGAGATTAGAACATTATTTTCATAGAATAAAGTTTTATTTAATACAGTGGAGGAAATAATTATTTGACCCCTCACTGATTTTGTAAGTTTGTCCAATGACAAAGAAATGAAAAGTCTCAGAACAGTATCATTTCAATGGTAGGTTTATTTTAACAGTGGCAGATAGCACATCAAAAGGAAAATCGAAAAAATAACTTTAAATAAAAGATAGCAACTGATTTGCATTTCATTGAGTGAAATAAGTTTTTGAACCCTCTAACAAAAAAAGACTTAATACTTAGTGGAAAAACCCTTGTTTGCAAGCACAGAGGTCAAACCTTTCTTGTAATTGATGAGCAAGTTTGCGCACATTTTAGGAGGAATGTTGGTCCACTCCTCTTTGCAGATCATCTCTAAATCCCTAAGGTTTCGAGGCTGTCTCTGTGCAACTCTGAGCTTGAGCTCCCTCCATAGGTTTTCTATTGGATTAAGGTCCGGAGACTGACTAGGCCACTCCATGACCTTAATGTGCTTCTTCTTGAGCCACTCCTTTGTTGCCTTTGCTGTATGTTTTGGGTCATTGTCGTGCTGGAACACCCATCCACGAGCCATTTTCAGTTTCCTGGCAGAGGGAAGGAGGTTGTCGTTCAGGATTTCACGATACATGGCTCCGTCCATTTTCCCGTTAATGCAAATAAGTTGTCCTGTGCCCTTAGCAGAAAAACACCCCCAAAGCAAAATGTTTCCACCCCCATGCTTGACGGTGGGGACGGTGTTTTGGGGGTCATAGGCAGCATTTTTCTTCCTCCAAACACAGCGAGTTGAGTTAATGCCAAAGAGCTCTATTTTGGTCTCATCAGACCACAGCACCTTCTCCCAGTCACTCACAGAATCATTCAGGTGTTCATTGGCAAACTTCAGACGGGCCTGCACATGTGCCTTCTTGAGCAGGGGGACCTTGCGAGCCCTGCAGGATTTTAATCCATTGCGGTGTAATGTGTTTCCAATGGTTTTCTTGGTGACTGTGGTCCCTGCTAATTTGAGGTCATTAACTAACTCCTCCCGTGTAGTTCTAGGATGCTTTTTCACCTTTCTCAGAATCATTTACACCCCACGAGGTGAGATCTTGCCTGGAGCCCCAGAGCGAGGTCGATTGATGGTCATTTTGTGCTCCTTCCATTTTCGAACAATCGCACCAACAGTTGTCACCTTCTCTCCCAGCTTCTTGCTAATGGTTTTGTAGCCCATTCCAGCCTTGTGCAGGTCTACAATTTTGTCTCTGACATCCTTGGACAGCTCTTTGGTCTTTCCCATGTTGGAGAGTTTGGAGTCTGCTTGATTGATTGATTCTGTGGACAGGTGTCTTTTATACAGGTGACTAGTTAAGACAGGTGTCCTTAATGAGGTTGACTAATTGAGTAGAAGTGTCTAACCACTCTGTGGGAGCCAGAACTCTTAATGGTTGGTAGGGGTTCAAAAACTTATTACGCTCAATGAAATGCAAATCAGTTGCTATCTTTTATTTAAAGTTATTTTTTCGATTTTCCTTTTGATGTGCTATCTGCCACTGTTAAAATAAACCTACCATTGAAATGATACTGTTCTGAGACTTTTCATTTCTTTGTCATTGGACAAACTTACAAAATCAGTGAGGGGTCAAATAATTATTTCCTCCACTGTATATGGGAACTTTGTTGTGTAGGTGGCTGAATTATGAAGACAACACACCTGCAATGTCAGGGGGCCAGTTTTTCTTGAGCTTCCATGGGTGATGGTTGCTGAAAACCCCTCTCCAAATATCTGATTAGGAAAAAGCAACAAATGTAAAAGTGTCATAAACATGGAAGCATTGGCAAACTTAAAGGAAAATTATACCCCCAGAGTGATTAAACAACAGATAGTTTATATCATAATCATTAAGTGGCCTAATAAAGAATCTTGCCAAACTGGAACATATAAAGAGCTGCACTATTTCCTGTCAGGTGACCTCTAAAAAGTCCATCAAAATATGATGTGGTATCAATCTGCATCAGAAAAACAAACAACCAACCAACTAATAAGCTTTCACCGCACATGCAACAAGAAAGAGCACAAGAGAGATCTGGTTAAATAAATGTATTTTAAAAGCAGCAACCTTAAAATATTGTACTTTTATAATGTGTCAACTGTGTCAGTGAACTGAACACAAAACAACAACAATGAGTAGAAAGAGGCAGGAAAATTAGAAAAATATAATACAAGTTCTTACCATTAGAAAGTTTTCCTTCATGCTTTCCTGAAAACTAAACTTGTGGCAACTAGTCTGTGACAGTGTGGCACGTATGAATATCCTCACTGGGTAAAGAATCATTAGACAAAGTGGTGCTAATTCTGTGCAGCAGGTTAACAAACGTTAAACTAGCATTAGACAACTGGTGCGTGCCATGCCTGTCTGTGCAGTGCAGGGAGAAGCGAAGCAGCAGTCCAAGCAAGGGAGAACAAGAATATTTGACAGGTGGTGCGTATATGCCTAATGCCCCGACCGTGCAGTTAAAAACCAAGTAATATAAAAGTGGTGCAAATGTCCAACATCAATACTAACTGTAGATATTAGTATCACAATGGATTTGGATATTCTGCTTGTTCAAGAACTCATCCAGGCCCCTCTTATAGGCATTAACAGAATCTGCCATTACCGCATCTCTAGGAAGGGCATTCCACAGCCTCACTGCCCTCACCGTGAAAAACCACCTACGCTGCTTCAAATGGAAGCTCCATTCCTCTAATCTAAAGGGGTGGCCTCTGGTGCGCTGATCTTTTTTCCCATAAAAACAAACATCCCCTATCTGCCTATAATCCCCTCTAATGTACTTGTACAGAGTAATCAAGTCCCCTCACAAGTGCCTTTTTTCCCCAGAGAAAACAACCCCAACCTTGACTGTCTAACCTTCTTAAGCTGCACTGCATAAGGCTTTACCAGAGACCTATACAGAGGCAAAATTATGCCCTTATGCAAAACAGCACTGTATTTGCTTTAGTAGCCACAGAATGACACTGCCTGGAATTAGACAACTTGCTGTCTACAAAAAAGTCCCCAGATCCTTCTCAATTAAGGGTCCCCCCAACACACTACCATTTAGTCTATAACTCGCTTTATATTATTTCTATCAAAGTGCATAATATTGAACCTGATTTTCTATTTTGCTGCCCAGATTTCCAGTTTTGTCAAATCGCTCTGCAAAGTGGCAGCATCCTGCATGGAACTTATAGTTTTGCACAATTTAGTGTCATCAGCAAAAATAGAAACAGTACTCTCTATGCCCACCTCCAGGTCATTCATAAACAAGTTAAAAAGCAAAGGACCAAGGACTGACCCCTGCAGTACTCCATTTACAACACTGACCCAATTAGAAAATGTTCCATTTACCACCACTCTTTGTAATCTATCCTTCAGCCAGTTCTGGACTTTTGTTTACCTTTATATTTTTAAAATTTTTTAAAATGATTTCCTTTTTCTCTGTAATAATAAAACAGTACCTAGTACTTAATCCCAACTAAGATATTATTAATCCTTATTGGAGGCCTTATTTGGAGATCCAAAATTGTGGAAAGATCCCTTATCCAGAGAACCCCAGGTCCCGAACATTCTGGATAATGGGTCCCATACCTGTATTTACATATTTAACTATATCTACTTACATATTTAAAAAATAATTTTGGATTCCTTTTACTCCTAGCTGTAATGCCTCTTTTCATCCTGAATGCTTAAAAAACATGTTTTTTTCTTACCAACCTCGACACTTGAAAATACTTTTATTCAGCCATGAAGGTTTTGCTTTGCGATGCCTCTCCTTGCTTACAAGGGGAATATACTGTTGTGTATACTTGCAAAGCAATGTTTTAAAGATGTTCCATTTTCCTTCTGTGTCTAACCCCATGAAAAGCCTTTCCCAGTTGACACATTGCAGAGATGCCCTTATACTGGCAAAGTCTGCATGTCTAAAATTGAGCGTTTTAGTTACTCCCTTATAGAGCTGTCTCTGCAGCATTATCTCAAAGGGGACCATGTTGTGATCACTAGTACACAGCTCTCCAGTTAAAGTACACAAATTATATGTCCACTCCATGAACCATGGCAACCAAAAAGTCCTTTCCTCTAAAACCAATTACCCATTCAAAAACTTAAGTAACCAGTCTATGGCCAACAAGTGACTTAAGTGCAAATGTTGAAGTCGGAGTTCCCATGCAATATGTGCCTTATCTACCATGCAAGGACATCAAGCGCTGCACAATATGTTGGCGCTTTATAAATAAATGTTAATAATAATTAAGGTTAACAGAATTGGCTTCAATGTCCTCCTTTTTATCAATAACAGGTGCACATACTATGAATGGCCACAATCCATTCCAGTAATCAGAAGAGACCATCCAAGGTCTTGCCATGTGTATCAATTAAAGGCATTTTATCAGAATAAGGGGCTGTACATTGATCTCTTATGCAAAAATTAATGTTTTGCATCTCAAAGAAGAAATAAAAACTGACAAGGACACCAACAATTCTATAAGCTTGCTTCTAACTAAACATCAAATGCATAAGAGCTATATTAAAAGCAAACACTCAGTACCTCAAAATTGTTGTCAGATTCGGACTCCGTGCTGGATTCTACTTTACATTTTTGCTAAAAAAGAGAAAATGTTATTGTCTTTTGAAACCTGATTATGAGTTTGATACATAACATTCAATTGTTATAATCATGGCACAGAAACAGGGGTGTAACCATAGTGGGACCCAGAGGGGACTCCAGAGACCCAGATAATTAGCAGCAATTTAAAAAAATAAAATAAAAAACCAATAGAGAGGTCGGCAGATGTGGGTGATAACTAAAAAGATGTTGGCTGTTTGGTACATGAGCATTTGGCAGTGACAAAGACAGGCATACACTGCAGGTTGCTCTGGACCTCTATCAATTAATGTACCATAAAACCTAATTGAGCAGAAGTGTGTCCAAAAAGATACATGGTAATGGCAACTCTGCTAAATCGGAAGGTGAGTGTGGTCTTACAGCAACCAGGAAATAAAATAAGTTATATTTAAAACGAAATGAAAAACATTTTCTTGAAACTTTCCAATATATACCGTATATACTCGAGTATAAGCCGAGTTTTTCAGCACCAAAAATGTGCTGAAAAATTCACCCTCGGCTTATACTCGAGTCGGATTAAAAGCAGATTTTCAGAGAGGTCTCACTTGCCTGCAATCGCGATTAATATTCCAGGGGGGCACAGTTGCCCCAGGCCCGAAAGATCGTGGATTTAAAGGAGGCCCCTTTAAAGAGTTAGACCCCATTGGCTCATTGGTGGTCAGCGGGTAATTTTATTGGTTGCGCCCCGTGCGTACCTGTGACATCAGCACGCACGGGGCGCAACCTAAAAAAAGAACTGAGCTGCAAAATTAGAAAGACTAGGGAAACAGCGGCCGGACTCAGGCGGACGCAGCACGCAGGCGGAAGCAGCAGCCGGACGCAACAGGCAAGCAGGGAGGCAGACAGGCAGGCGAGCGGGAGAGGTGGGGGAGGATGTTGCGGGGAGCTGGGGGATGTTGGGGGGAGCTGGGGGATGTTGGGGGGAACGCTGGGGGGAGCTGGAGGATGTTGGGGGAGAACGCTGGGGGAGCTGGAGGATGTTGGGGAGAATGCTGGGGGATGTTGGGGAGAGCTGGAGACTGTTGGAGAGAACACCGGGGGATGTTGGGGAGGATGCTGGGGGGAGCTGGATGATGTTGGGGAGGATGCTGGGGGGAACTGGAGTATGGTGGGGAGGACGCTGGGGGGAGCTGGAGTATGGTGGGGAGGACGCTGAGGGGAGCTGTCATTTTATTTGTATTTACTTTGATTATTGAAACTTAGCAGTTGCTGCTGTATTTCCCACCCTAGGCTTATACACGAGTCAATACGTTTTTCCGGTTTTCTTAGGTAAAATTAGGTACCTCGGCTTATATTCGGGTCGGCTTATACTCGAGTATATACGGTAAATTAAAAATGTTTCTTGGACTTTATTATGTATCTTTTTCATGGTTAAGGCATAAAAAGGAAAATTTGTAGTTATACTGCTACAACCAAACGCCGATAATTCACAGGTGACAAGCAGACAGGAAACAACCTAATGCAGGATTGTATGATTATTTACCTGTCTACTTACGGCCTAACATTAAAGTCATTGTTTAGACTATTGTTAATACGCTAACCAGACTGTACAGAATGCTTTCTCAATATGCCTGCTTCTTTTTTCTTTTTCTTTTCTGTAAAAAATAAATAAATAAAATCTTTTCAAATGAAAAAAAAAATGTTTCTTGGTTTTAAATATATTTTGTTTACAAATTCAGTTGAAAGCTGCATTTGTTTATCTGAATCGGACTCAGATTCAGAAGTCAGTTCTCCTACAGGTATTTTAAAACCACTGAAATCTTTAAATTCATGTATATGGTAATGAATGGATTCCAGAGTTTCCAAGTTGCTCAGAATTACATTTCTTTCATAATGCAATTCATCAATCAAATATTAGAATGACTGTACCATATACTTCCAAGTCAACTGCTCAACACTGTCAGTGTTCCTCGTAGAGTCCATTCCAACAGCTCCTACAACTAAGCACAGGAAAGCAGCATCCTCACATTATAGGTCATTTTTATAGGGTTGCACAGTACCAGACTTTACCTTCAGCCAAGGCAATCTGTATGCACTATTCATGTTTAGGGGGTTCTACAGAAGAGCATGGATACTATATTTTTCAAGAAATTGTGCTTTGTTGGCAGCAATTAAATTATGTTGTACGACACCTTCCCAGCTGTCCCTTGGGGAGCCAATCAGGTTCCCTGGCTAGCAGAGAATGCCCACATTCACTTCTGTCAGTTTGGGCAGGGTGATTGGGAGTAAGTAGAGGTACAATAATTAATATTTATTAATAATAGAGACAAACATCACCAGTGATTTTGCCCATAGCAATTAGATTTGAACAGTCACCTGTGAGTTAGAAAACAAAAGCAAAGATCTGATTGATTGCTATGGGCAACATCACCGTGATACCTGTCTCCAATGTTAATAAATACACCCAGATATGTATAATGGGATACGTGCCTTCCTAAAGGTCACTTATGGGCAGACAAAAGCTGCAGCTGTTGGCCTGTGTTTAGGGCCCACTGACAGTACATTAATGCAGTCCTCATCCAACGGGTCTCCTTATACCTCAATGGATGATCCAACTGTTGACCCTAGGCAGCTAAATGTTTTATGCCAATGAGTGCTGCCTGCTATTTCCACTAAAGGGGACTATTACCAGCAGTCAAAGGCAGTATTTGTCCTGAAAAAAATGTAAATGTGCATTTTCAGGACAAACCACCATTCATATTAATGATAGGAAACACATACAGGTATCATTTGTGTCTCAAATCCTAATAGCCAACAGATCCTGCTTCCCTGCTCTGATCTCATCCTTGCTATTCAGGCACAAATGACGCCTTCACTGTTGTAGCATGTAAAGGTCCCCATACACGGGCCAATAGAAGCTGCCAATATCAGTCCCTTGGACCGACTCGGCAGCTTATCTGCCCGTGTAGGGGCAGAAACGAGCGGGCTGGCCGACATCTGAAATTAGCCTGAAATTAGCCAGATATCGATCGGCCAGGTTAGAAAATCCAGTCGGATCGGGGACCTCATCGGCTCGTTGATGCGGTCCCCGAACCGACTGCCCCATTTTTTTAACTTCAAGCTCCCTGATATCGCCCACCCGTAGGTGGGGATATCGGGGGAAGATCCTCTCGCTTGGCGATCTCGCCAAGCGAGCGGATTTTACCGTGTATGGGGACCTTTAAATGGCTGCTCACCACCGGAAACTTTATATGTTTAAAGGAGAAGGAAAGGCAAAGTCACTCGGAGGTACCAAAATGTTAGGCACCCCCAAGTGACTTAAATCGCCTACCTTTACCCCGGGCTGGTGCCCCTGTTATGAGAGAACAGCACCAGCCCGGGGTAGAGAAGTCGGCTTTTCACTCTACTGCGCATGTGCCTGTCGTGGCATCCAGGCAAAACGAAGCCGGAAGGAGGAAGCGCTCCACTACAGCTACCCCGGGCTGGTGCTGTTTTCTCCTAACAGGGGCACCAGCCCGGGGTACAAGGTAAGCGATTAAAGTCACTTGGGGGTGCCTAACATTTTGACACCCCCAAGTGACTTAGACTTTCCTTCTCCTTTAAGACTTACAGGCTCATATTCCCTGCCTAAACCTAGCCCCCTCCATTTGACATTAAAGTTAACTACGTCATCTTGTAACCAGTTTCCCAAAGCAGGAGTGTAGGTACTTTAGACCCCCCTCCCATATTGGATACACAGGGCAGGGCTGTTATCAGAAACTTTGGGGCCTCATTCAAGCTGTTGGTCTGGGGTCCCACATGAACACAGACATAGTACCATTTTTTTGCCATGACCCATGACACAAACTATCAGCTAGGTAGGTTTCGCTAGGAAAAAAGGTTGAACTTGACGGATGAGTTTTTTTTAACCACAGGTACTATGATACAAATTCACAAATCATTTTACTGAAAAGCAGGGGTTACCTGTAAACAACATAAACAAAAATCTTCAGCACACCACTAACATACATGTTCTCAAAGGGTGCTTAACTTCCACAGCCGCTCCCAAGCCTTTTTTCCATGTATCTTTGCAAAGGGGAAGAAGCACTCCAGTCTGTTGGCAATGCCTTTAAATCATTTATTTGCAGAAATGGCCAAACAGCACAAGCTTTCGGGGGTGACCCCTTCTTCAGGTGCAATGTCTCTGCAAATAAATGATTTAAAGGCATTGCCGACACACTGGTGTGCTTTTTCCCCTTTGCAAAGGTACCTTTAAACAGACACTGCAACTGCTGGGGGGCTCAGGAACTATAGGGGGGGCATTGGGACTGATAAGTAGCTGCAATATATGGTCAAGAAAATGTCTTGTTCCCAAAGTTTAGGGGCCCAGTGATACTGCTGTGGGCCCAATAACCAGTCATTCCCCTGCTGGAAAAATGAAAGTGTTTTAAAGTAATTGAAATATAATGTACTGTTGCCCTGCACTGTTAAAACTGGGGTGTTTGCTTCAGGAACACTATTATAGTTTATATAAATAAGCTGCTGTGTAGCTATGGGGGCAGCCATTCAAGCTGGAAAAAAGGAGAAAAGGCACAGGTTACATAGCAGATAACAGATAAGACACCATTTTATTCTACAGGGTTTATCTGTTAGCCGCTATATAACCTGTGCCTTTTCTTCTTTAGAATGGCTGCCCCCATGGCTACATAGCAGGGTTTATATCAACTCTAGTAATGTTTCTGAAGCAAACACAAAACTTTTACCAGTGCAGCGCAGCAGTACATTATAGTTTAATTTCTTTGAAATATATACATTTTTTGGTTTTACTGTTCCTTTAAAAGGCCCAGTGATTTTGCTGTGGGGCCCAATAACTAGTCAGTAGTAGTTGATATAAATAGGTAAAATAATGAATGTGTTATTGAGTCAAGTTCACTGGGGGTCAGTGGGGTTAGTGATAGGTTTAAACCCTACCCACCTGCCTGCACCTTTCACACTGATCTGTGCTGTCTTTGCAGCATGTACGCTTATATGCAGTTACATACGTTTCTAGGCAAGTCATGGAAGTTTTTAAGAAAAGTAAGTTTACATGTAAGTTACACAAATTACATAACTGCAATACACAGCTGGGCCCCCTAAGATTGAATTGTGCCTGTGAGACCAGTCCCCCTCACTGCTTCATGCTCCACAGGTATCTCCCTACTGTACATGCATTTAGCCTTCTCTCTCTATACACCTATAGCGCTAATACGTTTTTTTCATTTGAAACATACCATCTTTGGTAGCTGCTTTCCTCCGCCGTTTGAGTCTCTCCGACATCTTAATTAACACACCTGTTGAAAAAAAAAACCCCGCTATGTTCTATTAATCCCCGCCCCCACACGCTGTAGCCACGCCTATAAATGGGAGTCCCGCTTGCAGGGGGGGGAGCAAGAGAGGTAGGGTGCGATAGGCAATTTACCTGATGACCAGTGGTGGTGGGCGCAGTACCCACACAGAAGCATGGGGTCACTTACCGCCTGTAAGGAGCCCTAGTGGCGCTTAATGGAATTGTGGCGAGGTGGGTACAGAGGCGGAAGAGCTGGGGCAGAACACCCAATAATAAGGGGCTAAGGAAGGAAGGTTCGTTTGTGCGTTGGAATAAGGGTTCCCGGGCTGAAGTGCTCCCCTGACACCTGGAAAGCATATTGGCAAACACTGTTCCATATACAGTGAGTTCGTGTAACAAATGTTGCACATTTTGGACGAGGTTTGGTAACGCATAGCAACCATTAAGCATATGGATGTGGCAGGCTCTTTAAAGCACAATGGATAGGAAACCAGGCATACCAAGGCAATCTGTACGCACTATTCATGCTTTGGGGGTTCTACAGAAGAGCATGGATACTATATTTTTCAAGAAATGGTGCTTTGTTGGCAGCAATTAAATTATGTTGTACAATACCTTCCCAGCTGTCCCTTGGGGAGCCAATCAGGTTCCCTGGCTAGCAGGGAATGCCTACATTCACATCTGTCAGTTTGGGCAGGGTGATTGGGAGTAAGTAGAGGTACAATAATTAATATTTATTAATAATAGAGACAAACATCACCAGTGATTTTGCCCATAGCAATTAGATTTGAACAGTCACCTGTGAGTTAGAAAACAAAAGCAAAGATCTGATTGATTGCTATGGGCAACATCACCGTGATACCTGTCTCCAATGTTAATAAATACACCCAGATATATATAATAGGATGCGTGCCTTCCTAAAGGTCACTTATGGGCAGACAAAAGCTGCTGACTCGGTCCTTCAAGACCAAGTTGGCCTGTGTTTAGGGCCCACTGATTTGAAACCAGGCGTATAACTGCGTGTATTGGGTATTTTATGGAACACTCTTAAAGGAACAGTAACATCAAAAAATTAAAGTGTTTAAAGTAATTAAAATATAATGTGCTGTTGCTCTGCAAAAAACTGGTGTTTTTGCTACGGAAAAGCTACTATATAAATAAGCTGCTGTGTAGCCATGGGGGCAGCCATTCAAGCTGGAAAAAAAGGAGAAAAGGCACAAGTTACATAGCAGATAACTAGTAGATAAGCCCCATATAATGGGGGTTTATCTGTTATCTGCTAAGTAACCTGCAGGGAGGCCCACCGGGAGTTTTCCTGGTATCCTGGTGGGCCAGTCCAACACTGTATGGGGAATAGCGAGGCTGTCTGGTATTAAAATAGATGGCCAATAGCAGGTAGCACAGAAAGGTGAGTTTAAAAGAGACTGTATTCTCCCAAAAATGGTCACAATAAACAGGACTTGGTAAAATTATTCTAAATTTAGAGCTTTCCTTTACCATTAGCCAGAATGTTAATCAAAGAACTGTCTGCTGTGTATGCATTCTGTGTCCTGCTCTGCGTAGATCACTCAGATGGCTGTATCAACTTGGTAAACTAAAAGGGACGGAGCCTTCTTGCTAGCAATGGAAGTAGAAAATCTCTGACTGTAGGAAAATAACTTAGAGATACTGACACCAGAAATTACATTTTTTTTTTTATAGTATTTGCCATAACATTGTTTTTCCATGCTGTTTATAATGCTTTTACATTCCCTACCTCATCCCCCATGAGGGGGCTGCCATATTTGTGCAGCAGGAGTCTGTTAGTATTAGAAGCTGTAACTGACCGGCTGAGAAGGGACAGTCAGGTTGGCAAAACTGTCAGGTTTAGGAACTTCAAGTAACAATTACTCACAAAAGCAGTTTTTTAGTGTCAGTATTACTTTACGTACTCTAAATAGTCCCCCAGAATGACATACCTAAGTGATTTTAAGAAGTTTACTTATGGTGACAGGGTCTAAAAAATCATTTGGATAGACATAATGAAAGGAACATGAACGCTGGTTTTAAAAAATATATAAAATACACACAAAATAGTATACTGAGTTAATGAAGTCTAGGCCTGTAATTCAGCTTTTAAGTTGGGTATATGAGCATTAAAATAATAATATTTATAATGCTTTTCCAAGATACAACTGATGGTATTTTTTTGAGTAGTGGAAACATCTCAATTTGTGACAAACCTGAGATTAAAAGGTTAAATAAGGCAAAATATAAGGTACCCTACTCTTCAGCCACATTTTAGACTTGAATGCCAACCTTTGAGTCCTATAATGAAATGTTTATTTCTGTAGGGGAGAGAAGAAAGTTCTGCTAATAAAGTCAAGCTTAACGTTAAATCCCACTAATATTATACTGTAGTTTGTACTTTGTCCACATTTTAACCTGCAATATGCCTTGTTTAATCTTTTTAGCAGCCCAAAAATGAAGACATATTAAATAAGGATGGTTCTGCCTACACACCAGAGCTATCCTACTGAGGTCCAAATAATGGCAACAACATTTGGGGCGTAACGGTGGCTATTCTGCCAAGCAGCACTGAAGTGTTAAATATGCTTTTAGCCTAGGCATGTGTGGGTTTTTCTCCAAGTACTTTGGTTTCTTTCCACAATTAAATAGGCTACAGACAGGTTAACAGACTCCTAAAACTGACCCTACTGTGTAAATACAGTTTCTGAAATAGTCAAGTTACTACTCGATATCCCCCACTCAGCATGCCTCTTCTCATTGAATTATGTAGGAGTAAAAGTCAGATATTGATGTAGCAGTTTAATACATGTGTAGGGCGAGTTCTTTGCCTAGAATATGTATTTGAGCTTACTCTGTAACCATATAATGTAACACTGAAATAGCAATAAGCCTTTAACAGCAAATTCTAAATTGTACTTGTGAGTCAGGTAACGGACAGCAGTTAAGTGCATATGATCCAAATCATCAGAAAAGATGGAGGCACAGATTTTCACTGCTAGAGGGCTGCGGTGGATGTTATGTGGTGTTTGTTTTGTTATTTTTTAAATGGGCCGTAACACAGGCACAAAATAGTTAACAGACACACTAAGGAAATAATCTCTTACGAAAATATAAATCCAAATGCTAGCAAAACATGATTTTTGTACGTTGAAATAGGCAAAAAACTGATAGTATTCCCACTTCATACTGTATGAAGACCATATTATTTGAAAAGATGCCCTGCTTCCCTTTAAGCATTCAAACTAAGAAAGGCGTAATAGTCATGTCAGCATTTCTTTACTGAAAAAAAGAACAGTGCAATTTAACAAACATTCAAAAAAAATAAAAATAAATATTTATACGGAATGCAGAGAACAGCTAATCTGCAGAAAAGTACAAAATCTATTCTTAAAGATTAGCCTGGATCATATTTATGTGGCCCATTCATGAAACCACAAGTTTTTTCTAATTTTTAGAACTTTTCGTATTGAGCACAATAATTTCGTTAATATTTTAACTTTCACAAAAAAGTAGTATTTTTCGCAAAGACTATGACCGTTTCGGAATTCATTCAACCTTTGGTATTGTGGCTATCTTTTGGCCAGGTTGGAGAGCCAGTGGGAGGCTTCCAAAATCATGCACTGACGTTTGAAATCCAGAAAGGTTTTTATGCCATTTACGATAGTTTGGATACGAAAATTTCAACCACAATATTTTCGTACAACCAAGAAAAGAATTTTCGCGCAATTTTCGTACATCAGAAATTATTGTGGCTACTCAAAATTTTTTCCAATTGTGCTTTTAATTGGCCAAAATTTGTGGTTTCATGAATGGTCCCCTAAGTGTCAGGTAACTGACAACCGCATTTAGCTTAATCAACTTCTTCCATTCTTGAAGAGTCTTCGTCTCCTTCTAGCGGAGGCATCTCTTCAGTTGCTGGTGCTGATAAGTCTTCAGTAGCAGTATCATCTTCATCAATTCCTGATTTAAAAACCAAAAACACATTATTAATTTACTTAAACTACTCAAATTTTGAATAGTACTAGCTTTTCTTATAGTTGCATAACCACTGGCAAAAATAAATAAATTAATAGTATATATAAGCAGATTTTCTACACATTCCAGTAGTTGAATTAGGGTGAAAACACACAGAGCCTACTAGTAGCAGCTACTTGTCACAGCTACAGAAATAGACAGTGCTGATCATTTACTGATAACGGTCTCTATGTGTGTTTCAGCACAGGCAATTTTCAGTATTGTCTATGGCAGTGCTGTCCAACTTCTGTGGTACCGAGGGCGGGATTTTTTCTGGCCTCCGTGGTGGAGGGCTGATAATGGAAGCTAGTTTTGACCACCCCCCTTTTTAAAACCACACCCACTTGAAACCACACCCATGTTATCGCATGACCATAGCCATATTAATGGTGGTAGTACAGCAAAAACCTGCCATACTCTGCTTTCCTACCCTGCCTATGTGTGCCATACTCTGCCTTCCCTACCCTGCCTGTGTGTGCCATACTCTGCCTGTCCTATGCTGCCTGTGTGTATGGCACCACAGTATATGTTCTTTTTATAGTTTGCAGGGTTTATTTGTGGGTTTCTACTGCTCCTACAGTCTGTCTGAGGTGTGAACAATGGGGGTGATTACAGCCTGAGCCTGAGGTGTGAACAGGAGAACAATGTGGGTGATTACAGCCTGAGCCTGAGGTGTGAACACTGCAGGGGGTAACAATGCAGGGATTAAAAGGTGTGAACAACACCGGGGATTACATTTTTAAACAATACAGGGGGAGTACAGCCTGAATCTGAGGTGTAAGCCATACAGGGGGCCAGTACTGATACCATTTAAAGCTTACACAAAGGTAAGCCATCAAAGCAGCCAGACAGGTGGGGGGCCACACAGAGGGGGGCCCGCAAGCCGCCAGTGGGACAGCGCTGGTCTATGGCATATTTCTTGCGTTTAGTAGCCATGACAAGTAGCTGCTACTAAGTAGCTCCACGTGTTTTCACACTTAAAGCCATTAAAACATACCAAGACCAAGTTTGATCATTCTGTAGATGCGATTTGCATGTGTCTGAGGATCTTCTAGACTGAAGCCTGATGAAAGTAGGGCGGTTTCAAACAGAAGAATAACTAGATCCTTTACAGACTTGTCATTTTTATCAGAATCAGCCTTTTGTCTTAGTGTTTCAATTATGGAATGATCAGGGTTAATTTCCAGATGTTTCTTTGCAGCCATATAACCCATTGTAGAGTTGTCTCTCAGTGCTTGAGCCTTCATTATTCTTTCCATGTTCGCTGTCCAGCCATATGTGCTTGTTACAATACAGCAAGGTGAAGTAACAAGTCTGTTGGACACCACAACCTACAAAAAAATTATTTTTTTTTAAGATATTTGCATTGAATAGAACAGCCCCCAAGTGGAAAAAGGCAGGAAGTTAATAATTGATATATACAAGTACCTTCTCTACTTTCTTTTCCAAAATATCCTTCATTATCTTGCATAAGTTCTCAAATTTGGATTTTTTCTCCTCCTGCTTCTTTTTCTCTTCCTCATCCTCTGGAAGTTCTAACCCTTCCTTAGTAACAGACACCAAAGTTTTCCCTTCAAATTCTTTAAGTTGTTGTACACAGTACTCATCAATTGGCTCTATCATGTATATTACTTCCAACCCATGCTTTCGAAGCCTTTCCACAAATGCAGAATGAGCCACCTGTTCTTTTGTTTCACCTTAAGGAGAGAAAAAAACAATATATTTAAGATTGACCAAGTGTCCATTTACTTTGCCAAATATTTTATATCATGAAAAGTGACAAGCTCTGCATAGCATGCTCCTGCCTTGCCTGCTGACCACATCAACGAACAGATAAACAGATGTCCTTGCACCTAGCATTTGCTATATTTTTAGCAGAAGGCACCTGTGTACTTGTTGCAACTTCTGGAAACAACTCAATAGAAATGATCAAATAGCTAATGCGTGGGAAATGTGTGGTAAATATGGTAGAAAATGTTTAAAAAAAAGTGAAAGAAAACAAACCTTTCTGAAAACTGTGCCTTTTTATAAAAATGAACTAATTAAAGGAATACGATCACGAAAAAACATGTTTTTTTCAAGCACTAGTTAATTTTACTACGGAGCTGCAAGTTGGAGCGATATCACACCTCCCAGCAGCCGATCAGCAGAACAATGGGAAGGAAGCAAGATAGCAGCTTCCAGTAGATATCAGAATAGCACATAATAGTAAGAAATCCAAGTCCAACTTGTGACTCCTCCAGTAACATGGAAGCAGAAGAAACAATGGGTTATTTAAAAGCAGTTCTAATGTGTAGCGCTGGCTCCTTCTGAAAGCTTAGACTCGGCATAATGCACGGAGATGGCTGCCTAAAAACCAATATTACAATTAAAACAAAAAATGCATTTGTTGGTTCAAGAATAAGATTTTAAATAGTAAAGTGAATTATTTGCTATGTAAACAATGTAATTTAGAAATACACATACACCATAAAAATCATGATAGAATCCCGTTTCCCCATTCTTCACATTTAATTTTATTTTTAATTTGACTTTCCCTTTAGTACATTGCTTAAAAGGTCTTTGGATTTTCAACATGCTGAACAGATAATGCAACATCTACCTTGTTTAAAACTACAATTAATCTAGCCCACAGTGGCTATTAACTGATTAATACATTTATTGTACATTGCATGGTTGAAGGCTTTCATGATTAAAAGAAGGCAGAACACTGTTTTTCATGTTGGAAGTGCATAAAACTTATTCTGGTCCACTGCTTCTAAAGAAAAGGTGTGACACTGGATGATTTTCCAGCAACAGGTGAGGGAAGGGGGCTGTTGACAGCTTAAAAAAGGCAAATATTAACTAAACCCAACAGTTCACTTTTTTAAAAGAAATTAGGCGTAAACCTTTTCCTTAAGGCATACAATGATGTAATTCATTTATTCTATAAAAAAACTACTGACAACATAGTAAGGGTGCTGGTAAGAGAATTGTCAAGACCTAAGCAAATGGTCTTATGTGAACATTTACAACATACTAAAAATAATTAAAACCTGAACTTCCCACTTTGCGCTCACCTGTAATGTAATAGATGTGTTTCTGGCTTTCCTTCATCCTTGTACAATAATCTTTCAGTGATACCATTTCGTCACCAGAGGCTGATGTGTAGTATCGCAGCAATTCTGAGAGCTTGTTACGGTTTTGAGAGTCTTCATGGATACCAAGCTGAAGAAGAAATGTGACTATTAAACCTCAACTCAGACAGAACTATAGCCTAAAATCAACCATTTGTCATTAACATATTGAAAAACACTGGGACAGGGCAAGATAACCTCTGTAGCTTCTATAGACACAATTACACAGATATGATTTTATTGACAAAATAATCTGAAGACCCTTTTAAATGGTATGCTTTCTGCTCAATGATTTATTGCCATGTTCCAGATGATCTCTGGAAGCAACACCAGCAAAAAAGATTTTCTAGACTAATGAACTGTGCTTCACCACATGGATGAGTCTTTATTTGGCAAAGGCAAAGAGCATGACACATAAAATGTGTAATGCTTACATTTTTAAAAAGAAAGAATCAGTCTGATTTTTTTTTTCTTTATAATTAGTTTGCCATTAGAAGAGCCTGTCTAGCTTGCAAACTCAACACCTATAGGACACTAATGCTATTTTGCCTGAATCTGAACGCCAACATCAATATTCCAACAAACGGAAAGCCAAAGGGACTAAATAAATATGCATACCATTAGTTTCAGCAGTTGTCAGGACAGGCAGGTGTGGATTTTTTAATATGCAGTACAGCTGACTCAAGTATAAACTTCCCATTCTGCTATCACTATGCACCAACCTTAATATTCTTTGAGAACTGCTCATAAAACTTTTTGTAGTTTTCCTTGTCTTCAGATAGTTCAGTAAAAAGCTCCAAACATTTCTTAACCAAATTCTTTCTTATGACTTTTAGAATTTTGCTTTGCTGCAGCATTTCTCTTGAAATGTTCAGTGGGAGATCTTCTGAGTCAACCACTCCCCTTATGAAGTCTGAAATAAAATTTAAAATTTGAAGAAAAAAAAAAAAAAAAAATTCCTCCAGACAAGTTCTTATAAAATCTAAGTTTTAATACTACTGAGCACATGCCTATTTCCAAAGTCTTACAATCTTGATTAGCAAAATTTCTGCTTTACTATAATGTACATGTAATACTTAAATAACAAATATCAAATTTATTTAAAAAAAGAAAGAAAAGAAAGCTAGTTTAGTTTATGCACAGGGCCCACCCTACTTACTCAGATATTCAGGAATAAGCTCCTCACAGTTGTCCATAATGAAGACTCTGCGTACATATAGTTTAATATTATTTTTCTTCTTTCTGTTCTCAAACAAGTCAAATGGAGCCCTTCTTGGTACAAAGAGCAGAGCCCTGAATTCAAGTTGGCCTTCAACAGAAAAGTGCTGCAAAAGAAGTAAAAGGTTAGGACAATCTAGGATGCAGAGGCTCCCTTAGAGATCAAGAAGTGGCCTGCAAACATATGCATTACTGTGCAGCGCTACTTACTTTAACTGCCAAATGGTCTTCCCAGTCATTTGTTAGACTTTTGTAAAATTCTCCATATTCTTCATTGGTGATATCATCAGGGTTTCTAGTCCAGATGGGTTTAGTTTTGTTAAGTTCTTCTTGATCAATGTACTTCTCTTTAATTTTCTTCTTCTTCTTCTTGTCCCCTTCCTTTTTATCGTCCTCTTCATCAGAGCCTACATCTTCAATCTCTGGTTTCTCCTCATCTTTAGCTTCCTCTTTCTTTTCTTCTTTTTCTTCCTCTGCTTCATCATCACTGATTTCTTTATCACGTTCTTTTTCAACCTAAACAAAAATATTCAGATAAAAATAAGGGCAGGGAATAAAAAAGTATAATGTCACAGTGTGTTTCCCCACCTGCTTATAAACACAGGCATAGAAAAAAACGATATGCTTTGAGTGCACTGACAAGTACACTATTTGCTCTTGCGCGAGTACACACACACACAGTATATTTCCGCGTGGAAACATTTAAGTATGCATTTATAAAGACAGAGAAGTAGCCTGGTGTAGTATTAGCCATAAAGTAGGCAGAATGGCTAAGAGATTTAACACCCAATACACTGAACTAGCTGAATTATCTCAATGCTCTATTTTATGAGTTCTGGAGATTTTACAGCTGCATAAAATGCAAACTGTCTAAATATACAATTTGGTCATTAATCTATGTCTAATGCTTTATAAACTGAACCAGTGTTACTGTTTCATAATGTACTACTTCTAACAAGTGCCGAACAAGTGTTACTAAACGTAAAGGGATATTGTCATGGTTTTTATGGTGTACTTTTTATTTATGAATTACATAGACACACACAATTTGTTTTTGTAATATTGGTGTGTAGGCAGCCATCTCAGTGCATTGTGCCTGATTCTGAGCTTTCAGGAGGAGCCAGCGCTACACATTAGAACTGCTTTCAGGTAACCTATTATTTCTCCTACTCCCATGTAACTGGAGGAGTCCCAAGTAAGACTTGGACTTCTTACTATTGAGTGCTATTCTGATATCTACTGGGAGCTGCAATCTTGCTACCTTCCCATTGTTCTGCTGATGGGCTGCTGGTAATGTAAATGTAAAAATTAAATATAAAAAAAAAAAATCTGTTTTTGAAAAATAGATTTCAATCCAGGATTCTGCTGGAGAAGCTCTATTAACTGATGTGTTTTTAAAAAAAGAGACATGACAGTATTCCTTTAACATGTGCTGTTAATGTTGTTGTTTAACAAGTTTACAAGTTTTATTACGGAAAAACCACACACACTTGCATCAACTTACAAAGAGTGTAATAGGATAGCCAATGAACTGGGAATGTTTCTTCACAGTCTCCTTAATCCTTTTTTCCTCAAAGTATTCTGATTGGTCCTCCTTGAGATACAGAATAACCTTTGTGCCACGGCCAAGTGGTTCACCTATTCAGGAAAGAAACTTAGGTTACTAAAGAAGGTTTATTTAAGGTAATGCATCTTTAAGAGTTAATTTGATCCATTATACTTTGCAGTCACATCTACACCTACAAAAACTTAACTAGAGTTACATGCGCAAAATATTTCTTAAACTCCTATTTACAAACAATTTCATGATTTGGCTCTAGGAATAAACTGCTAGTATTTCAGGATAAACTAACATCAGAATAGTGTGATATGAACAGAATGCACAGAACTTACCGTTATCCACTTTGACAGTGAAAGATCCTCCAGCAGAAGACTCCCAGGCATACTGCTCATCATCATTGTGTTTTGTGATCACTGTGACTTTTTCTGCTACTAGGTAGGCAGAATAGAAACCAACACCAAACTGGCCAATCATGGAGATATCAGCTCCAGCCTGCAGAGCCTCCATAAAGGCCTTTGTACCAGACTTGGCTATGGTACCCAAGTTGTTGATAAGATCAGCTTTGGTCATCCCAATGCCAGTATCAATAATGGTGAGGGTTCGGTCTTGCTTATTAGGAATCAGATAAATTTTCAGTTCTTTCCCAGAATCCAGTTTACTTGGGTCAGTAAGACTCTCATATCTGATCTTGTCCAAAGCCTAAACAAAACAAGTTAAAATATTTGAGCTACAAGCACACTAAAACTAAGTTTGTACAGAAATAATGAAATTGCAATTTTGTTGGACAGTGTGGGCAATTAATTAAAATTAATTGTCAGCCATTAGTTTAACAGCCTACTGTAAGTTTGAAAATGAAAGTCACTGTCTGATTGTTTGCAACTGGCAACTACAATTGTGCATTTTAGCACCTCTTTGTCAACCTATCCCACTTTAGAAAAAAAAAAAAAAAAGTTATGATGTGTAACAGAAAGTCCAGCACAGGCTGACATCTAAATAGATCAAAGGCAAAGCACATTATAAGCACACAAATCCTTAACTCCATTGGCATTTCTTTTCAGTAATTTAGTGGAGCAAATTATGATTAGCCCTCTGGTTATTTAATTTTAGCTTTCCAGAAGTCATCAATATGACAAGCAAATTCTTTTTATAAAACATTCTTGTGTCAGGGCTGTAAAATCGACGCAACACGAGTAAGGTTATTAGGGAATCCCGGATTCAGTTCGGCCCGAATCCTTGCACTGTGCTGAACCAAATCCTAATTAGCATAAATTAGCATTCTGAAGGGTTAGGCTGATGCCACACGTGGCATTTTCCCGCTGCGTTTTTTCTCAGCCTAAAAACACTGTACAAGCCACACAGCCCGAGACTATGGAGTTTTTCAGCCTAGTACTGGTGACGTAAGCAAATCCCGTTCCCATGGTGCTAATAGTGCGAAATAGTAAAAAACGCCACGTATTTCCGCTAGGTCTGGCAGCTGCCTTTGCGTATACATAGGAATAGCTTGCTTTGCAAATACTGGCATATTTGGCCTACGCTTGAAAATCTGTGCTAAGGCATTTTCTAGCGTATTTCTGCATTGTGTGGTTTGCTTCAAGTCTTTTCAAGCTATTTCTATGGATGATGATATCGGGCGTTTTTCAGCCGCCGAGTAAATTAGAAAATATGCAGTGGAAAAACGCCACGTGTGGCATCAGCCTTAAATGTTAGAGGGAAAAAAGAATTTTCGCTACGTGCTGTGAGTGTGCTGAATTTTAACCCTTCCCGATCCTAATTAGAATATGCTAATGAGGATTCGGTTCGGTATTCGGTCAAATCCGTCGGGGTGGGTTCAGTGCATCCCTAAAGGTTATTAAGTTGTTGGTGTAGCTGGCAATTTAAAAAGGTGCATTTTACATTTCAATTGTATTTTAAGACGTACATCGGATGAGTTTGAGATCAGTTCCCTCAAGAAAATCTCTTTATTGGAATAGAATGTGTTGATGATCAGAGACATCAACTGAGCAATTTCAGCCTGGAATGCAAAAGTCTCCACATCCTCCTCCATCTGTTGGTCCTGGGTTGTGGTCTGCACTTCTTCTGGCATCTGTTAACACAAGATAAAACATTAACTGATTAACAAGGATGGCAAATATTGTATAAGGACAAAAATAAATCAACTGCTCTGAACTTCAGGTTAGATTTTATGCTATATTAACTATTCTGGGGCAGAGGATTGCAAAAGAAAATACATAAAAATGTTTTATTACACTACTATTCATCATTTATAGTGCATTTTCTTATATATTTGAATTCACAAGCCAAATAAGACCTATGAAATAGTTAGGCCGGTTTCACTGCAAATTTTTTTTTTTAGTCCCACACAGCCCTGCACCTCATTTACTGCCTCTTTCTCAATAATGAAATTATGCCAAGCTTTTGAGTGACAAGCCTAAAAGAGCCAGCAACAAAAAAAATGCACACCTTTAATATCTGCTGTTATAATTTGCTGGTAAACAAATATATGCTTCCTATTTATCCATGGGTCTGTTATTCAAAGTTAAATAGGACTCTGGGTTCCACATTGTAGTAAATTAGACAACTTGTACAGAGTTTTGGTGCTGTAACAGCTGCTAAATAGAAATCAGATTCATGATTATGAAGGCAAGTTTTCTACAGACATAGCTTGAAACCCATTCTACAACATACTGTATGGTCTTTATCCCGTTGGTTAATATTAATGTTCTGTCTGTGGGCTAATAGAGGAAACAGACCTCCTTCCACAAGATTTTTTTTTTTTTTTTTAAATCTAGGATAAGCATCTCTCGGTTTAGATATACTTAGCAATACGGACACTAAAAAAACTACTCTTCAAAGTATGAATGTACATAAAAAATTACCTATAGGTCATGTTAATGGTTTTTGGCAGAAAAGGCTGATTTTGTAATTGTTACTTGAAGCTTGTTCCTTGTTCCTAAACCTGACTGTTTTGCCAACCTGACTGTCCCTTCTGAACAGGTCAGTTATAGCTTCTAATACTAACAGACTCCTGCTGCACAAATATGGCAGCCCCCTGATAGAGAAACATGGGGGAACACATAGGTGTAAAAGCATTGGGCAAATACTTTTATGGCACAAGTGAAATAGCATGCAAATACAATGTTATGATAGAAGTAAAACTCATTTTTGGTGTCAGTATCTCTTTAAGAATTGAATATGCAGCATTAATAAACTAAGATTTTATACGACATGACAGAAGCAGTATACAAATGGATATGTATATATATTGTTAGGTACACTTATACATGTCTTTCCAGCAGCTGCTAATGAAAGCAAATTTTTTAGGCTGATGCCACATGTGGCGTTTTTACGCTGCGTTTTTTCTCAGCCTAATAACACCGCACAAGCCACACAGCCCCTGACTATGGCGTTTTTCAGCCTAGTACTGGTGACGTAGCAAATCCCGTTAACATGGTGCTAATAGTGCAAAATAGTAAAAAACGCTGCGTATTTCAGCTAGGTCTGGCAGCTGCCTTTGAGTATACATATAGCTTGCTGTGCAAATACTGGCGTATTTCAGCCAACGCTTGAAAAATCCGTGCTAAGGCGTTTTCTAGCGTATTTCTGCATTGTGTGGTTTGCTTCGAGTCTTTTCAAGTTATTTCTATGGATGATGATATCGGGCGTTTTTCAGCCACTGAGAGAATTAGAAAATACGCAGCGTAAAAACGCCACGTGTGGCATCAGCCTTAAGGCACGAGTACTTAAGAGAAAGTCTTGCAATCAAATTTAATATAACACACACACATATATATATATATATATATATATATATATATATATGGGCTGTATACAGGGCTGTTCATGCATTTTTTAATATACAACTAATTTTTTTTGCAATAAATCCGGTGTTTATATATATATATATATATATATATATATATACACATAATATGTATTTTTGCAGACAAGGGCCACTCACAACTGCATAACAGATTCTAATCAGTCTCTACAACTATCATTGCTAAAAATGTTTATTAAAAATCTGGCTGAACTGCCATGCCAGGGCACCTATCTGGGTAGGTAAATGAAATCATTCTATTGTTAATCAAGTACAGTGCCATGACTGTGCTGCTAGTGCCTCCTACAGACAAGATGCAGGATTTCAACTTTCTAGAAGTTACCATAAGAAATCTCCACCCCACCCCCTTCTAGTCCATTTGGATTGCAATCTTAGACACCAATGGATGAGCAAGGAGAACACCATTATCTTACTAACCTGCTGGAGTGGAGAATGAACTTTTCCCAAGCTAGGAATGAGAACTGCCTCTGCTAAAACACCCACAGAGAAAAATTTCAGTAAATGATCAGCATTGTCTATTTTTGTAGCTGTGACAAGTAGCTGCTACAGAAATCAGACTGATATTATAGGATGAAGCCCTAAAAATAACAAATTGGAGGATGTTCTGCATGAAATAGTTGTTAGACACCAATTATTCGAAATGGACTTCCTGGAAATGCATTGTAGGTCCCCCAAGGATAGGGTCAGATACACAATACATGTGTAGATGTCATCGTTATCTACGAAAATTATCGGGGCAATAATTCAGAGCCCACACATGGTCCAAAAATTGTACAAAATGTTGTAGGTGCTTGTATGGTCAACTTAACCAGCACACAAGGAAAATGATAGCTAAGTAAACAGGTAGCAGGTTACTGCCCCATGTCCCAGAGCCTGCCTGTCATATGCCATGCTGGGGGGGGGGGCGTCCAAGTTATTGACCTTTATGTGTACAAACAATAATGTGCAACCCCTTTACCAGCAGGCTCACATCTGCTCTTCCACAACTACATGAGGGAGCCAATAGCAGCAGCAAATGCACCTCATGCCCACTAGGGTACCCATATCCCATGCAGACTAGGGTACCCATATCCCATGCAGACTAGGGTACCCATATCCCATGCCCACTAGGGTGCCCATATCCCATGCCCACTAGGGTGCCCATATCCCATGCCCACTAGGGTGCTCATATCCCATGCCCACTTGGGTACCCACATCCTATGCAGACTAGGGTGCTCATATCCCATGCAGACTAGGGTGCCCATATCCCATGCCCACAAGGGTGCCCATATCCCATGCCCACTAGGGACCCATATCCCATGCCCACAAGGGTGCCCATATCCCATGCCCACAAGGGTGCCCATATCCCATGCCCACTAGGGTGCTCATATCCCATGCCCACTAGGGTGCCCATATCCCATGCAGACTAGGGTGCCCATATCCCATGCAGACTAGGGTGCCCATATCCCATGCAGACTAGGGTGCCCATATCCCATGCCCACTAGGGTGCCCATATCCCATGCAGACTAGGGTGCCCATATCCCATGCAGACTAGGGTGCCCATATCCCATGCAGACTAGGGTGCCCATATCCCATGCAGACTAGGGTACCCATATCCCATGCAGACTAGGGTGCCCATATCCCATGCAGACTAGGGTGCCCATATCCCATGCAGACTAGGGTGCCCATATCCCATGCAGACTAGGGTGCCCATATCCCATGCAGACTAGGGTGCCCATATCCCATGCCCACTAGGGTGCCCATATCCCATGCAGACTAGGGTGCCCATATCCCATGCAGACTAGGGTGCCCATATCCCATGCAGACTAGGGTGCCCATATCCCATGCAGACTAGGGTGCCCATATCCCATGCAGACTAGGGTACCCAAACCCCATGCCCACTAGGGTGCCCATATCCCATGCAGACTAGGGTGCCCATATCCCATGCAGACTAGGGTACCCATATCCCATGCCCACTAGGGTGCCCATATCCCATGCAGACTAGGGTGCCCATATCCCATGCAGACTAGGGTGCCCATATCCCATGCAGACTAGGGTGCCCATATCCCATGCCCACTAGGGTGCCCATATCCCATGCAGACTAGGGTGCCCATATCCCATGCAGACTAGGGTGCCCATATCCCATGCAGACTAGGGTGCCCATATCCCATGCCCACTAGGGTGCCCATATCCCATGCAGACTAGGGTGCCCATATCCCATGCAGACTAGGGTGCCCATATCCCATGCAGACTAGGGTGCCCATATCCCATGCAGACTAGGGTACCCATATCCCATGCCCACTAGGGTGCCCATATCCCATGCAGACTAGGGTGCCCATATCCCACTGCGTCACTGCCCAGCCTGCCATACCATAGTCCTCTCGGAACGTTTGTAACGCGTTGCCAGAGTTATACAAATATGCCTAACAAATATGCACCACACAAATCTATGAGAACCTGTTAAAAATCAACTATCACCGCCCAGTTGCAACAGATCAAGCAGCATTATACTGCAACTCGCAGCGCTTCTGACAGGTGTCATTAAAAAACCCATCAAAGACTCATACACGCTTACGCTGCACTAGCTTCAGTCAAACATGCAAGGGTAACGTCATTTTGTATTTCTGTACTAAATGAAACCAATTCTTTAGGACACACACGGGTCAAAGCACCATGTAAGTCAGCCTTACCTTAAATACGTTGACTAATGTTTTTCTCTCTAATTATGACACAATAACCTCCTTCAGAAGACTACCTGCAGTAATGTGACTTCGATTGGTGCTTCCCTTCTTTATATAACCCTCCCACTACCTCGCTGCAACCGCCCAAATCTTCCAGAAGCGTCTGGAATTTTCTCCGACTTTTCCCTTTCTGACCAATGGCAAGGCTTTTCTGGCGCCTGCGCGGAACTCTCCCGAAGATTTTAGGATTATATTGACGCGGTTGCCCAGGCCACGCCTGTATGATGTCACTCGTTCGGTCGAAAACACTAGAAGCGTGGAGAGGGATTCATTGTGTGCTGTGTTGCCAGTGGCAACCGAGGGGTGTCCTGCGAAACTTTATGTTTGGGAAGGATTTATAAGACACTGATACGAATTTCTAGTTTTCCCTGACATTTATAATTGGTCCTGTGTATGAAACCATTGGGTCTAATGAGTAACAAGACGTAGAAAATGAACATACTATGCGCCTTTAGTTGTATTGGCATTTTTAGCTGCACAAACAGAATAAATGGCACAGGGCGTTTTATCACCCGCAGGTGAAGGCGCCAAAACCCCAGAAAATACTTCTCTACAGGCTATACTGTTAATTATAATATACTGATAATTATTCTGTTGGTGCAATGTTGAGTGATTACCACAACAACATTTTAAGTAGTTATTGCTTGACATGGTATGCTCCGTCATGCCCAGAATGTATGAATTCTGGTGAATGGCTGAAAAGGGATTGCTGTAAAATGCAGTAGGCAGTAACTATTTAAGGTGGCCATACATGTACCAATAATGATCTTTCCTGCCACCATTGGTAGCAGGAAAGATCATTCATTCCCTCCATTGATGTTCAGGGCTGAATCATCAGATATGGGGGTAAAAACAGGGATTCTACCTCCACCTGACAATTCAGGTGCTTTTGCGATATCGGTCATCTCGTCGATCAGACATACACGCACCAAATGTAGAACAAAACTAGGTTTCGGACAATACTATCGGTGCGTGTATGGCCAGTGAGTTGGTGGGGGGTTGTTTGTATTTGAAATGACAGGGCCTATTTTAAATCCCAGTCCAGGCCTGTGGACCATTCAGCAGGGTCAGAGCAATTCCCTTGTTAAGACTATGCAGTGGTATTTTCTGGCATTTGGTTCCCATGGTTATGTCTAATTCTCTGGTATCAAAGTGAACTGATTTAACAATATTGTAATGTTCTAGAACTAATAAGAAAAATCGGCTTTTTAAAAGGCTTATATCTAATGCATTATTACTATTTTTATAAAGGCACACATCTCATGCATGTTTTTATTCCTATTTGGAGCATGGGGCAATTGTTTCTTAACGTTTTTCTATGAGATCTAAATTAGGTCCTTCTGCCTTGCAACCCAAAAATACCTGTAAATTAAGTTATGGGCCTCATTTTAATTACTATTTTCTATAACAAACGTTACATACTTTACCTAGTTTCATTCCCAACCAATAGGTTGGGAAACCCCGTGGTGTATAGGTGTGGGTCTGTGCATAGAGGTTGGATATTGCAGGAGCTGAAATATATGAACTGTTAGATACTTGAAAAACCTGAAAATATAGAATTACAAAGTGTAGCAGTTTAAAGAGTATGTGAGATGTAAAATATACACAATTAGTTTAAGGAATGCCACTGAAAATGATGATAAATAAACTATAAAATCATATTTATCGTTGCACTTTGCAGCTATTCTAAACTGTGCCTAAAACAAAAGGGCTCCGATCTTAAGGTATATAGAGCTTCAGGCTTGTGTCCCAAAATGCTAAGAGAAATAAACAGTTGTTTATAATATACAGGTGACTTTTGTCTTCTATACCAGCATTGAAAGCCCACCTCTAGAGTTTAAAATTACAAGGTTCCAAGACACCAGATACATTTCTGGAAATTTGTGCTAAGTTCTACTGAGTCCTGTAAGATAGGTTTACATAACCATTGATTGCTTATGTAACTTTTCCTTTTTTTTGCCTTCTGTTTTCTTGTGCCCTTCTCAACGTCTGTGCTTTAACAAATTCACATTTATCCTTGATCTGTTTTGCTCAAAATCATTTAATCTCATTGCACAACAGAAACCTGGCTTCCACAGAATGATGCCGCAATTGAGGCTGCACTTTTTTATGGTGGTTTCTCTTTCTCTGACACCCCCAGACCATTGGATATGGGTTGGAGTCAAAATTCTCCTCTCGCTGTCGGTTCATACCTATTCTAATTCCTCAAGCCTTTTCATTCAACTCTTTTAACGTGCAAGCCCTTCAAATCTTTCATCCTCTCTCTGTATGGATGGCTGGCATTTACAGACCTCCGCCAGCCTTCTCCTCTGCTACCTTCCTTTCTGACTCTAAAACCTGGCTCTTTTTTTTCCCTCTGTACTGCCACCCCTGCAATCATCCTTGGAGATTTCAACTCTCATACTGATGATCCGTCACTACCCTGGCCCTCTTGTTTCCTCTGCCTAACCTCCTCCTTTGAACGTCAGCAGTGGATAAATACCCCAACTCATAAGGATGGCTGCTTTCTGGATTTAGTTTTTCTAAAAAACTGTCCCTTATCAGTGATCCCTTCCCCCTTTCTGATCATCATTTGATTACATTTTCTGTCTCACACTCACTGTCCTAATTTGGAATAGAAGTGACATAGAGCTCACAGGCTTAGTTAACTCTTTCAGGCCCAGTCTCTTCTCCTTTAGGGAGATGTCTGATCCTGATGCCCTTTTTAGTGAGTGTAACCACATACTTTCATCCACCATTGTCTCATTTAAAAACCCGTAGTTGCCCAGTTTGGAGTATATTGCAATATACATCATCAATTCTATTCTGGCTTTTAGAATGTTTCCTCTCTGTCCAAACAGGCCTGTATAAATTTTATTCTTAAAAAGGCCAATCTGGACCCGTACTGTCTCTCTAATTACTGTCCTGTCTCATTTCTACTGTTTACTTTTAAAATCCTACAATGTATTGTGTTCTTCCATATTACTTTCCTAACAAGCATAATCTGTTGGACCCACTGCAATCTGGTTTCCATCCTGCACACTCTACTGAGACTGTATTGCAGAGTTTCAAATATTTTTCAGGTTGCCAAAGGTCACTTCTCTGCCCTAATCCTCCTTGACCTATCAGCTGCCTTTGATATGGTCAGCCACTCCCTCCTGATGCAAATTCTGCATTCACTTGGTATCTGTAATCATGCTGTATCCTGGCTCTCTTCTTATCTTTATGATCAATCCTTCACTTTCTCTTATGCTAGCAAAACCTATCGCCAGTTCTACTTAAAGGAACAGTAACAGCAAAAAATGCTGATGATATCAAAATATACTTCTCGACCCCTTCATTAACAGTTGAAACTGAGACTTGAATCTTCTGCATTTAACATCATCTCAAGCTGAACCCAACAAAAGCTGAACTGAGTGTCTTTCTAACTAAGCCTGATCCATTTTACTACCTCTATCGATGGCATGCTCTTTAACCCTGTCAACTCAGCACATTGTCTTGGGGTGATCTTTGACGCCTCTCTCTCTTTCTCTTACCAAATTAACACTGCTGTCAAAATATGTCCCTTTTTTTTTATACAATGTTGGTAAAATCCATCCCTTTCTTTTACCTGCAACAGATTAGATGCTTATGCATGCTCTCATACTATCCCGAGTAGACTACTGTAACCTGGTACTGGTCTCCCTAAAGGTGGCCATACACGCACCGATAATATCGTACGCAACCTCGTTTTGTACGATATTCGGTGCGTGTATGGTATGTCGGCGAGTCGACCGATATCGCAGGAAGCTGCTGATATCGGCCGACTCGCCGATCGGACCAGTTGGAAAATTTTGATCGGGCGCCATAGAAGGCGCCCGATCAAAATCTCCCTTCAGCGCTGAATCGGCAGAAGGTGGTAGAAATCCTATTGTTTCTACCTCCTTACCTGCCGATTCAGCCCTGAATGGTGTGTGGCACATCTGACGATGTTTCGTGCGACCGTCAGATTGCCACGTGTATGGCCAGCATAACTCCCATACCTCCCTCCTACAGTCTGTATTAAATTCTGCTGCCGGAATTCTCCTCTTCTCATCCGAGAGAGTGCCTGAAGTCCTTATCATGGCTTCCTATTAAACAAATAAGTTACAAACTCCTTCTTACAACCTTCAAAGCCCTTCATTCTTCTGCACATCACTACATGTCTTCTCTTTTGTCTCCATATGCTCCTAACCAACTCCTCCACTCCTCTTGGAACAACTACTTGGTTGCACCCCTCACTACTACTGCTTTTTCCTTACTCAAACAGTTCCCCCTTGCTGCTCCTTATATTTGGAATGCCATCTCTGAATCCCTCCAGAAAGAATCCTTCCTCAGTCTCTTTAGAACTAAACTTAAAGACTATCTCTTGGGGTACATAGCTGGGAACTGGTACTTATATTGCAGTGTTAACCACTGTGACCTCCTATTTGTGTCTGTAAATTACCCTCCCACTTAGATTGTAAGCTCTATGGGACCTCCATTCTCTTGTCTCTTTGACAAACAGCTCTTTGGAATCTTTATTGCAATTGTACTTTTATTTGTATTCATTATTGTACATTGTACTTTGCATTTATTTATCTATTGACTCCCTTCATTTGGAACTTATTATTTGTTATTTGGTTTGTTAGCCATTAAGATCACTGCATATAATAATGAGCATAATAACCCCGGGCAGTTCCATGACCTGTGCTCTCTCTGCAGCCTTGTTTTTGAACAGGGATTGCCAGAGCGAGGAGAAGTGGCGGTCAAGAATCTAGTGATTCTTCTAGATGAATCTAGATGAATGTTTAGATGAAGAGCATCCCTCTCTGGAATTAGAAAAGGTCTGTAGACATGCTGGCAGGAAGGGTCCTGGATTGGCTGCTTTGCTTCTACTTTTTCTCCACTCTTAACTTAGCCAATGGATGTTGCCAGCAAAAAAGGAAGACTCCCTTTGTCACAACTATGGTTAAAGGAGAAGGAAAGGTAAAAACTAAGTAAACTTTATCAGAAATGTCTATGTAAATACAGCCATAACACTCACAGAAATGCTGCACTGACTTCTCTGAAAAAAGATTTCTTGTGTCTGTAATTCCTGAGCCAGAGAGCTTTCTGCTCTCTCCCCTCTCCTGCTCCCCCCTCCCTCAAGAATGCTAAGAACTCACTGCCCCCCTTAGGAATGTGGATCTGAGCCAATCAGCAGGAAGCTGACTCATAGGGGGAGATTTATCAATCCACGAACGGTCTGATCGTTTGTTCGATCGGACCGTTCGTGTTTCCTGCCACTTTTTCGTACCTTGCGTATTTTCGCTGTTTTTTTTTCGTTATTTAACGCGACTTTTTCGTACTTTGCGTAAAAAAAAATGTGACAACATCGTATTGTCGCAATGAGTACGAAAGTTTCGGATTCATTCAAGCTTTGGTATCGTGACTTTCATTGGGCCATATTGGAGCTGCAGAGTGCCATTGAGTCCTATGGGAGGCACAGAAGGATCGTGCACAGAAGGATCAAAGCCGGAAAGGTTTTCCTGCATTTTACGATCGTTCTGTACGAAAACTTTGTGACTTTCTGATCGCCAATACGATATTATCGTGACTAATACAATTTTTTCATAAGCATATTCGTGATATTTGCGATCCTAAGAAATTATCGTATCCAATCCGAATTTTTCATATTCGGGAATTGAATTTGTGTCTTAATAAATCTGCCCCATAGTCTTACTAACTGAGCATGTTCACTTGGTCTGGGTGTCTGTGCAGGAGTGAGGAATTATGGGAACTTTACACAGCTCAGCGTTTTTTCTTCCTGTTTGGCTTCTGATCTTCTGAACAGGTGAAATATAGGGAGACTTAAGGGCACTATTGAGACAACTAGAGGTATGCCTGCAGCTTGAGATTAACTCTTTACTAGCCTTTCCTTCTCCTTTAAACATTAATCAGGCTCACCAGTACTCTGAGAACACTTCATAATTTTTATCTAAGATTTTCAAATAAACATTCATTACAACAAGAGAAAGAAAAAGGAAAGAGGAAAAGAAGAGCCTGGGGAGAAAGGCAGACATGCACGAAGCATAGTTAAATACAGTTTTATACCATTTGTAATTCTGTTCCTGTTGTTGCAGCCAGGGTTCTCAGATTTTGTCAAATTTTCATGGTCATTCCATAGCAAGGCATACCAGATTTTGTTTAGAGAGAGTTTAATTGATCAGTTTCTTCCAGAATGCCAAAGAGGGAGGGTTATTCGACTTCCAGGTTAAGAGAATAGCTGTCTTAGCATAGTAAAATAGCTGCAAATAGCACAGTTTCTCATGATTTCTCATATTGAGGTCACCCATTATACCCAGTAGGCACAAGCTTGGTGACAGTATGTTGGGAAATGTGAGTGTAGGTTCAATATATGTCAGTATTTTCTGCTAGAAGGTACGTATAACTGGACACTCCCAAACAGGGGCGGGCCAAGCCGACCGAGCGCCCTAGGCAACCTGGTCGGCCACCTCCCCCCTGCACCACCACCCCCACACGTGTGTGCTTTGGCGTACAATACCCCCCCCAACAGTGCATGCGCACCGAAGCACACGCGAGGGGATGCGGTGCGATCCGATCGGTCATTGCCTGCACCGCTAATGACATGAGGTGGGGGCAATGTCACTCCACTTTTGCTTGGTCTTGAGAGTATTTGGTTGTAGATTTATCAAAATGGCATATAAGTACATCAATGTCTAGTTAGATCTTGTCTATGGAGATATAGTATAGAGTTGTATCAATTAAGGAAACTGGGCCTTGGGGAAACCCTAAAAGCATGTTAATTAAGATAATTAATAGTAGCGAAAAAGCATCTGTGGGGGTAATTGAAACTCTTGCCTAAGGGTGTTAAATTGCTTGCACTCCCCATTCAGAGTGATGTCAGCCAGCGTTTTGACCCCCGCAGTTGCCCAGGTGCTAATCCCGGCAACCATTGCAAAGTGAAGCAAAAATGTATTACCCCATAGCAAGGTCCATTTTGACCCTTCATAAATTAAATGGAGTGGTGTTTAGGGGCCTGACTTATGATACACTACACTTTTATCTGTATGACAATGGTTTTCTCTTGGTTGTAGATGGGGCTCTTGCTCATGTGAACACAGCAATACTGAATAGACTAGAACAGTATGGACCAAAAATGACCTAAAAGTTCTGCTTTGTCTGGAGCAGTTGATATAACTGAAATTTCAGTTTCATTAAAAAGGGGTAGCAATGTACTCAATACAGATGTAAGATGTGCAACAGTGCCCTGTACCTCAAGATGTGGCCTGGGAATTTGGTCTGGCCCCTGGACCTAGGACTTTTGAGCCGTTAGTATTTTTTAGTATTTTAATAAACTAATATTGTTATTAAGGTCATAGTAGATTGGTAAATCCTTTACTTTCTGTTGGAAACTCTGGTGTTCTTTGCAGACATGACATATGTTTTGTTGCAACATAATAAAGTACAGTTCAGAAAACTAAAATTTCTAAAAAGTCCAGTTAGGTTATAGAGATTGTAAGAAATCCAATGCATTTTCCATCAACTCATATGAAAAGAAAAATTATACATGACGGACTGAACAAGCAGCAGTAAGATTTGTTGTTTACCTTTTGTTTCTGTTACATATACATAAAATATAGAGAAAAAATACTACTACCATGTCAAGGAAACAATTCACAATACCCCCAGAATATAACAGATACAGGAGAATAGATGGAGCAGGATTAACAAATGAGTGTATGTATTATGGGAGACAATGGGAACAAGAGAAATGTGGGTATTCATTTTGGAATTGGTTGGAAAACAGAAATTGCTCCAATAATAATCTAATGACTTTTTCCCAGTCTACTAAGAGGTGCTGTTTCAGTGGATGGGCTCCAATCTCTCTGCCAATTATCATTGTAGTAAGAGCACACATTGGAGCTTTTTACTTTCTCATGTATAAAAATAATTTGAAAGAAACACATTTTCAAAAACTAAATGAAGTACAAAAACATTTTTCCCAAAATATTTATTTTCTGATCTTTAAAATATTAAATACTGCACATCAAACACAAAACACACATAATATACATATCTGAAAAGCAAATGTGTGAAAAAAACAAAATCCTCCAATTGAGAAATTAAAAAAGCCAGCCAATATTCCATGTATTCATATGTCTTATATATAAAAATAATCAAAATGTAAATCTCATCATTAAAACACATTGAGCTAAGTTCTTTATGCAGTCTCAGGAAAAGGGGACTGCAAAAAGAATGTCAGGAGATGGCGAAAGCTGTAGTTTATCAACAACTGTAGAGCCAAAGGTTGGGGATTCCTTCATTATGGCACATATTTTAAGGACAACAGAAAAAATGTCATTTAAAATGCAGAAATATAATATTGGCAATCAATCAACTTCTTCCATTCTGGATGCATCCTCATCTCCTTCTAAGGGTGGCATGTCTTGTATTGCTGGACTTTCTTCTTCTTCTGCAAAACTATCTTCATCAATACCTGCAAAAATTAAAGAATGTCCGTAAATAACAACAGTCTGTGTATACTGAAACCTAACTGGTGGGAACAAATACAGATAGCTTTTATCCCATAACATCAGTGGAATAGCATGTTATCAGCATACCAGCTTAAATAGTAAATAGCAGTTAAATCAACCACCTACAAGCTATATACATGGATCTACCTAAAACTGCACATGTATGCTATTCCTAGAATTGTGGCTACCATGATAATTGTGCAAATTATTATATAATTTGGCCATTCTTAAAGGTATATAGGATTTCACTGCTTAACAAAGTAACCCTTACCTAAGCCAAGTTTGATCATTCTATAGATGCGATTAGAGTGTGTTTGCGGATCATCAAGGCTGAAGCCTGATGACAGAAGGGCAGTTTCAAACAGAAGATTGACCAGATCTTTCACTGACTTGTCATTCTTATCAGCCTCTGCTTTCTGTCTTAATGTTTCAATGATTGGATGATCACAGTTGATTTCAAGGTGTTTCTTTGCAGCCATGTAACCCATAGTGGAGTTATCTCTGAGTGCTTGAGCTTTCATAATCCTTTCCATGTTGGCTGACCATCCGTAGGTACTAGTCACTATGCAGCATGGAGATTCCACTAACCTGTTGGACAACAACACCTAAAATGCAACAAAAAATTATGACTTTTAAAATAAAATATATTTTGTACTTGAATTACATTTCTTTTGATGTGTAAGCCATTATCCTATCGTACCCTGATTTAGAGTAGGTTACCACTTATAAATATGTGTTAATAATACAGTAGTATTGTGTTAATATTAAGCACCTAATAATTAATTTAAAACAACATATGCAATTCAACCTACCTTCTCTACTTTCTTATCCAAAATTTCTTTTATAACTTTGCAGAGATTCTCAAACTTTGTTTTTTTCTCCTCCTGCTTCTTCTTCTCTTCCTCATCCTCTGGAAGTTCCAATCCTTCTTTTGTTACAGAAACCAGTGTTTTTCCATCAAACTCCTTCAGCTGCTGCACGCAGTATTCATCAATAGGTTCAGTCATGTATATGACTTCTAGTCCGTGTTTTCGAAGTCCTTCCACAAAGGCAGAATGAGACACCTGGTCCTTTGTTTCCCCTACATTAACAAAGAGATAAAATATCATACAGGAGATATTATGCAAAGCAATGAAACATTATTATGGCCTGACAAAACAACAGTTAAGGAAAGAGACAGATGGACTGGCAAGTGCCTCTCACCTGTGATATAGTAGATATGTTTCTGATTTTCCTTCATTCGAGAAACATATTCTGACAGTGAGATCATCTCATCTCCTGAAGCTGAGGAATAGTACCGAAGCAACTCTGAAAGCTTCTTACGATTCTGTGAATCTTCATGGATTCCAAGCTATAAAAAGGAAAGTTACAATATTTACAGGTCTGAACACAGCAGTGCAACTAAAGGCCAGTTTTAACATTTATAGTACTGTTTTCTCCATTTGGTGAGTTCTTTTACATGACACTGCATGCAGTGGTATGTAAATAAAAGTATGCATAACATGAAAGAACTTTAATATTTTTATTGTCTTTTTTTAGTTTTGAATATTTTTATTGTCTAGGTGCATGCCTTATGCTCGTGGTCTGAGGTATGTCTAACATGCATAATTGGTCAGAACACCCTACCCCTACCCTAAGGGGCACATTTACTAATCCACGAATCTGAATCACGAATGGGAAAAAATCGTATTGGAAACGAAAATTTCGTAAGATCCCAAATATCACGAAAATGCTTACGAAAAAATCGTATTAGTCACGATAATATCGCATTGGCGATCCGAAAGTCACGAAATTTTCATACCGAACAATTGTAAACAGCGGTAAAACCTTTCCGATTTTTTCGTGCAAACGTCCGAAAAAGTCGTGCAGCATACGAAAAAGTCGTGCGGACGCCCGAAAAAAATCGGCGAAAATGCACTCGGAGCGTTCGCACGAACGCTCGTGCGTTCGTGCTTTTGTAAATGTGCCCCTAAGTCTTCTGCCTACCCATAGTTTCGGTTCTGCACACTATAATGTACATTACTGAACAAAATGATTTGTACTTTGGAAAACCAACAATTTGTTCACATGAAATCTTGTCATAACTCCCAACAACCCAGCGTACATTATTAATTATATCAATTATATCATAACCTGTGGACAGCACACTCATTTGTCACCATAACTGGTAACCTTGGGGTACTAAATAGCTTAAAATATTTAGGGGTAATTTAGTGCAGGGTAGGGTGCTAAGTGCAAAAAAAGTGTTATAACAACAATGTTTTTGTTCATGTTGGCACCCTGACCTGCCCTTTGCACAACCTCATGAATACAGAGCTCCAACATTAGGCAACACTGTATACAAAGGTGGGCTGGGGAAGCAAAAAGATTCCTATCCCATCCCTAACTTGCCATTCATTCAAGCAAACAAATTAGGGAGCACCAGGGTGCTAAGGAACCATGTTCTTGACTCTTGAGTCAGTACATAAAGGGATGCCTAGCACCTGCCAGTGCTGTGCTTTGTGTTCTAGCATTGTGTCTGGAGACTTGGTAAATGACCCCCCCTTGCCTTTGTATTCTAATTTGTGGTGTACTACTACATTTACTGAAAATACACTATGAATCTCTAATTTCTAACAAAGCAACACTCAGAGGATAAACACTTTGCTTATAGATGTCCAATTTAACCTACATACCTTTATATTCTTGGAAAACTGCTCATACAATTTTTTGTAGTTTTCTTTGTCTTCTGACAGCTCTGTGAACAGTTCCAAACATTTCTTCACCAGATTCTTCCTGATCACTTTCAAAATTTTGCTCTGTTGCAACATCTCACGAGAGATATTGAGAGGCAGATCCTCAGAATCAACCACTCCTTTAATAATGTCTGCACAAAAGGGACAAAGTAACTGTTTGAACAAGGAACAAGGAAGCCTGCACCTGAATTTATCTAACCTGAAAATTTAAAAATATTTGTATCTGTAGTGTTGAGAAATGTAAAAAATTAATAGAACTGGTTACACGGATTTCATTGTATTTTTGAAAAATAAACTGAGGCAAATTACTTGGCCCTTAATAAATTATAAGTAAGACCAACTCAACACAATTAAAATATAATTTAGTAGGCAGAAAGGCTAGAGCGTGAAGGCCATATGGCTTCTAGTGCACTTACTCAGATATTCAGGAATGAGCTCCTCACAGTTGTCCATGATAAAAACTCTACGAACATACAACTTAATGTTATTTTTCTTCTTTTTGCTTTCAAAAAGATCAAACGGCGCTCTCCGGGGGACAAACAGGAGCGCTCTGAATTCCAACTGGCCCTCTATAGAAAAATGCTGAAAAGTAGTACAAAAGATCAATTTAAAATAAAATACACTGAGATTTTTCCATTTCCAACTAATGTAAAAAAAAGATTTAATAAATGATTTTTTAACGTTTATTTTAACATTTCATAACACCTGGAAAGAGCTTTGTTTTTTTCTGCATTTTGCATTCTAGTCTATACATAACATAAATATATGAAATGTAGATAGGTTTCTTCAACATTTATTATTGCATCCCACTTACTTTAACAGCCAGATGATCTTCCCAGTCATTTGTTAGGCTTTTGTAAAATTCTCCATATTCCTCATTAGTGATATCATCGGGGTTCCTGGTCCAGATAGGCTTAGTCTTGTTCAGCTCTTCTTGGTCAATGTATTTTTCTTTAATCTTCTTTGTCTTCTTTTTTTTGTCTCCTTTCTTTGCATCCTCTTCCTCATCAGAGCCAACATCTTCAATCTCAGTTTTGTCTTTCTTTTCATCTTTCTTTTCATCTATCTGTTCTTCAGATTCATCATCACTTATTTCCTTATCTCGTTCCTTTTCCATCTGCACATTGAACAAGTTACCTTTTTAGTTTAGCATATGCTAGGCAGCAGGGTGCATGTTTAACAATCCCATATGTCCTTACTTTTCAAACTAAGGCTGGGCATTACAACAATATCCACTTGTTTAGTGAAGGCACCAAACAAGCAGATATTAATACTGATCTGTTGGGAGGGGCCGCTGAAGTTGCCAGCTTTATCTTGTAGCCAGCTTAAGAATACAAAATATAGAGACATTTTGCATGCTATTATTACAGCCTGAAGACAACCACATTTGGTTATCTATGTAAACAGTTAGCAGATATGCAGTTTTAGAGTGGGCAATTAAAGATTACAATTACAATTTATGGTAACTTTAAGCCATTATAGTAAGCTGTGCTATTCGAGCTGAGCCTACCACAGCTAGAAAATAAACTGGTACTCAGAACAGCCAACACAAGGATACTTTTGACTGAAGAAATCTCCATCCTAAAGCATTTCTGGTCATCCAGAGGACATATACTGCTCACTTAAGTTTTATGGAGAGCAGAACTCTTATATTAAATGTATTACTATACTGTTAATATACTTACATACAAAGTGATTGGATAGCCAATGAACTGTGAGTGTCTCTTCACAATTTCTTTAATTCTTCTCTCCTCCAGATACTCTGTCTGATCTTCCTTTAGGTGTAGTATAACTTTTGTTCCACGACCAAGTGGTTCAGCTATTGTGAAAAGTGGAGTATAAGAACAAAACAGTGTTTTAGAGTGTGTATCCATACAAAAAGGCAGTGTGCAAGAGGCAGGTCACCTTACAATTAACTCTAGCAATGCTATAGATGTAATGATTTTCAAATGTTTTTCTATTTTTTGATTTTGTATTTAGTATTTATTATTTTTCTCGAAAGCACAAAACTGCTATGGTGGTCACAAGGGATTTACTAAACTGTGCAGCACTAGTTTGTAAAATAGACTGGAAGGTGAATACCTGAGCAGAAATTGCAGTTCAGGGCAAAAAATTAAACTGAAGTATACTTACTTTCTTCCTCCTGTTCTCATAAACAGAATAAAAACAAATAAATTTTTTGAAATATTTTTTTTTCCATACAGAACTTACTATTATCTGCTCTGACAGTGAAAGATCCACCAGCAGAAGACTCCCAGGCATACTGCTCATCATCACTGTGTTTTGTTATCACTGTGACTTTCTCTGCAACTAGGTAGGCAGAATAGAAACCAACACCAAACTGGCCAATCATGGAGATATCGGCCCCGGCCTGCAGAGCCTCCATAAAGGCCTTTGTACCAGACTTGGCTATGGTACCCAAGTTGTTAATGAGATCAGCTTTGGTCATCCCAATGCCAGTATCAATAATGGTGAGGGTTCGGTCCCGTCTGTTAGGAATTAGGTCAATTTTCAGCTCTTTCCCAGAATCCAGTTTGCTTGGGTCAGTCAGACTCTCATACCTAATTTTGTCTAAAGCCTGAAACAGAAAGTTGTTGATGCATGTTACTAAGGAAGGTTAGGACAGCACATTGATATATGTAATTCTGCAATAATGGCTGTTTCTGTATATGCATTTTTATACATTAAAGGACATGTAAATTCTATTTCACTGGGGGGTGCCAAAATGAATATACTGTCTGAGTGCTTCACCGGCATCTCCTTACCTTACTTTCTTATTGCTTGGCCTTCTGTGCATGTGTAGTAGAGTAAATATCAAAGGGTATACTCTACTGTGCATGTATGAACAGGAATTTGCAAGGGGATGCTTGGGCCACTAGTAGAAATGTTAGTGAAATGGTGGTGCACAGCACCGCCTCAGGGGCCCTGGCCACCTGAGATGGCCTAGTTGATGCAGGCCTAATATTTTGGCACCCCCCAGTGAAATAGACATTACATGTCCTTTATATGACTGGATATATGCTACTTCCCACAGAAGCATTGGCAATAAGTAACTTATAATTTGTGTGTAAATTCAGAATGTTAGACTGGATAATTAAGCATACACTATTGTAGCTAGGTTAGAGTCAAGATGGTATAATATCAGTGTGAGTGTGAAATACTGGCACCAAGGGTTGTATTGCTATCTTAAATATGGCTGGATCACTCGCAATACATTCTTATGTAACTTACATCAGATGAATTGGAAATAATTTCCCTTAAGAAAATCTCCTTATTTGAATAAAATGTATTGATGATTAAAGACATAAGCTGAGCTATTTCAGCCTGAAAAGCGAATGTTTCCACTTCATCCTCCATGGCCTGAACCTGGATTTTGGGATCTCTTCAGGAATCTAAAGTAGAAAACCAGGAAAATGAAATGTAAAAGCAGCAGTAAAACCATTAGCTTTACATGTGTGCAAAAGTGTTATTTAAATAACCCTATAGCAACTAATAGCAAGTATCTGACTGCTTGCTGTAAGTAACTACTATTTTTGGGATAATGTAATAAAATGGCAAAGTTTGCTTTGGTCTAGTAACCCATAACAACCAGCTGACCAATAAATCTATCTTATGATTGGTTACTATGGGTTACTAGCAGTAGCAGAAATAGATTCTGGACCAGACAACAAAATCATTTTAGAGCCCCTGGAAGTTGGAAATAAGGAATTTCTCTTGAAACTGCATTGAATCAGTCAGTGCCCCAGTTGTAGACTCTACTTCCTCTGTAGTTACACTCTTAGTTATTAGATCTGTAGCAACCTTTTACAACATTTCCTCAGATAGCTTTTAACTGGTTTACTGATCTCTTCTGGTCATATGTTGTATATTTTGTTTAACATGGGTCATGTGAGTTATGCCCTGCATTATGATATTAGTGTGACTGGCCAGATGATTATTTCTCAATCTGAATGGTGTGATAACCATACTGATAAATTCTGGGACAGTTGCAGTACAATGATCTGATGCCAGATCACATTGCAGCAACTTCCATCTGTCTGTTTCTACTGCAAATAAATAACAGTGTAAATCTTACCAGTCATGTAATGCTAATAACTTTAGTCTGTACAATACATCATATTATAATGTACTGATATCTGATAATGAACAGAGCGTTACATGTTTAATTAGCTGAGAATTCACTTTTCCTCTTTATTGCCACCCCTGGGTATAATGGAGACATAGTACAAACCCAGTACCAGCAATGAGACTGTAGAATCTAAATTGTATACAAACGGCAACGTTTTTGAAACATTCAAATGCAATGAAATTGGAAAAATAAATCTTTGAGGGCAAAATATACGTTTCCTGCCAAATACCTGTTTCGTGTGATAAAGGAAGAATAAACTATATGTAAACAGAAAGTCATGGGACTAATCATCCACTTTCTTGAACAAGTAGCACCGTTGCCATGTATGCACCCCCCATGCAGCAATCAGTCACCCCTCTTTATTTCCTTATCCTACAATAATGCATTTTCATATATAATTGCATGCCCCTGTATATAATATTCCGTACGCCCCTTACCTTGTACGGAACCCTGCAGCGTTATATTCCTATAGAATCGCTTATATGGGCCTTGCGCACCGCAATCTGCGACACTTCTCTCAAGCCATTCGCCGCAGCACCGCTCCTCTTATAAGGGACGCGCCGCCTTCTGGAAGGATTATTTTAACTCGCTTCTAGAAGCAGCCAGAAAGCGAATCTTCTGGATTGGTTCTTAGGTCTGTAGTTTCCCGGCTTGTTTCTCAAGTAGCAGGGCTGATAATGGGAGGGTGTCACCTTTCTAAATTTGTCTCCCCTGTCGCCCATATTATTCCCGAAGCAACCAGGACGCGGCAGTCCACAGCAACCAGATAATAAACATGGGTCTTAATTGGAATAAATATGGATATAGCTTATATATATAAACACGATATTTTATTTAATTTTATTCATTTATACTTACTTTTATAATGTTTTTAAATGGGATTATTGTGTTTGAATTATAAAATGTCTGCATATTCCTATGAATAATTCAGGAAAGCCAAAAAAGGAATAATTGGAATAGGAATAAGTATAAGCAAATACAATATATTAGTAATACACACCATTATGTTAAAGTTCCTGGCCTGGGCAGTTAAAATTATACTTGAGGCCAATATTACCAATAGAAGTAAAGAAGGCTGCTTTATTACCCTATTATTACTGGAGCGTCATCTCTAGGACCATTCTCACTTCCAAATGACATGCATGGTGGAAACCCTGGATCCTCATTTAACTATTGAATTCATGTCCATGACCACCTTCTCCTACCCCATATTCAGTCATGTAAGAGGTCATTCAAAAGTATTGCAGGGGTCTTCAGGCACCACATTACTCCCATTATATGCAAGAAAAGAGGGAATGTTCAACAGAGAGGGTAAAAAAATCCCAGGTGGGAACAGGATTTAGGAGCCAGGACAAGATAGCATTCTACTGATTCTGGCAATTGCCAGAGGGTCTGCTTGGTACTCATTTATTTGGCCTGTAAGAAGCTTTTTTTTGCAGTCTTTATAATGTGTATGGGGTGGGGTCCTGCTCCTATTCCTGCCCAAGGGCACCCAACCCCAGCCTTCTTGATGCAGATGCTTAAAGTAATAAAAAGTTGAAAACAACCAGCAGTAGCCTCTAGTCTCCTAACTGTTTGAAAGGAGGGTTTGCATTATGAAACAGTTGTTACATGTGCTAATTGTGTTATAGAAAGGGCTAAACAAATACACCTGCATGGCTTAAGGGAAGTAGTGTGTTCCTTTCCAAGGGCCATGTCACAGGGACTATTAATAATGCATTATGTTTTATTTTCAGGCAACTACCCAGGATTGTCCCTTGCAACATGTATTACATGCAGAGATTCCAAGTAATGTAAACGGGCAGGTATTGTCCAGTGCTTTATTAGCTGTGACAGGGCCCCAAAAGAGGAGCAGCACACAAAATATGTCATTAACATGCATTGTTTACGGGGTTACCATCATACCACTGAGTTAAAATTGGAATCGTAATCATGGGCCCCATACTAAAACTTCAATGGCACCCGATCAAAATCTTTTAACCTGGCCAATCGACAAGATGACTGATATCCGCAGCCTTTTGCAATATCGGTCGCCTCCTGGAGCCGCCATACACAAACGAGGTCTTGTACAATAATAAGGGTGTGTGTATGGCTGGCTTAAGGCTGGTTAGTAATTAATACAGATAATTACTACATGGCAGCCAATCAGCAGAACAATGGAAAGGGAGCAAGATAGCAGCTCCCAGTAGATATCAGAATATTCAAGTCTGGCTTGTGACTCTTCCAGTTACATGGAAGTAGGAGAAACAATAGGTTACCTGAAAGCAGGTCTAATGTGTAGCGCTGGCTCCTTCTGAAAGCTCAGACTCAGGCACAATGCACTGAGATGGCTGCCTAAACACCAATATTACAGCTTAAAAACTACATTTGTTGGTTTAAGAATACAATTTTAAATGGTAGAGTGAATTATTTGCTATGTAAACAGTGTAATTCAGAAATAAAAAGTACACCATAAAAATCATTACAGAATCACTTAAATATACTTGAAATACAGGGTCTATTTTGAATATCAGCCTAATTTTTCACATTTTGCACTCACTTCCAACCAACAGGCAGTACTTTAAAGTAAGAATGTTGTAAAGGTAATACACTGCTAAGGAGCAGGATCAGCAGCATGGAGAGGGTATGAGGTTCATTCAAATGAATGTGATGAATGAAGGTGTGGTTGACGTTGCAGTCAAGGTATAACTGTGCCCACTCAGCAACATGCAGGAAAGGCTTACCAGAATGTTGTTGAGTATTAGTCATTTTTGTCTCAGCTAGCCATCCAAACCTGGCCCTACCTTTTACAATATATACTGATGGCCTGCTTATTAATCCTGTGGATTCAGCACACTGCCTTGGTTAATATTACTAGCACATACTAACATCACTGATAAAACCTGTTGCTTTGTCCTTCATAATATTGGAGAGATCTATCCCTGTCTCTCTCAAGCGATTCCCCTAGACTATAACAACATATTACTAACCAGCCTCCCAGACTAATCTCTGCTGCTAGCTCTTGCCTATGAGAACCAACTCCTTCTCTGTTCAGAGGTTGCCTAGTACTGGTCACAGGTCGCTGGAAAATCTATTCAAGAGCAAATAACATGGGCACTATTAGTGATACTAATCCTTATGAACACCTCACATAAATGGAAAAACAGTTAGCTCAACGACTGGCGGCAGCAGCCCTAAAGACAATATTACATAAATGGCTATGCCCTGAAGCTCCTTCTATCACAGTAGTTAAACAGAAACTACACCAAATATTTCATATGGGTTGGATAGGAACAACTAAGAAAGAACAAAACACCACAAAATTCTCCGACACCTGGACTGTCTATATAAGCTCTTTTCCACATACTCTTAAATAATTAATGATTCACATTTTCTAGTATATAACATGGTATGACATAGAATCTCTAAAATGCAAACCACTCATTGTGGAAATGAAACAATGCACGTACCATAAGGCTATAACCCCAGGACTAACTACCCTAACTGAAGTACATTAACTATTATGTAAAGTAAACATGTTATGTTTTGTATATTAAAAGTGTTTTATTTCCATTATTGTTTATGAACGTAACAAACTTGTCTGTATGCATTTTACAAAACACATGAAAAGCTCAAATATAAACACCTTCTGCTAAACTTCACAAAGCCCTGCACCTTGCAATATTTCTTCATTTGTGTCTCCATATAATACTGGTTGTTTCCTTGTTTCTTCTCAGAGCACAATCTTACCACACCAGCCACATCAACTGCCATCTCAGCTGCACTATACCCCCTGGTATATGTGAGTTCAATAAATAGACCTTGTGTTGAAGATCTTTTTGTCTGTTTTTTTTAATTACAAAATATCCATGGTATGTGTTATTGTGCTAAAAAGAGCAAAGAATAAAAATGAAAATAATGCACATTTTACTTCCAGTTCTTACAAGCACAATCAGGCCAAACTCCATTAAAAGGCCCTCTGTAAAAAAACAAACTCCTTTAAAAGGCCCTCTGTATAAACAAAGCCCCCCTCCTCCCAGCTGCAGCCTTTGTTAAAGGAGAAGGAAAGGCTAATAAAGAGTTAATCCCAAGCTGCAGGCATACCTTAAGTTGTCTCAATAGTGCCCTTAAGTCTCCCCATATTTCTTCTGTTCAGAAGATCAGAAGCCAAACAGGAAGAAAAAATGCTGAGCTGTGTAAAGAAAGTTCCCATAATGCCTCGCTCCTGCACTGACACCGGGACCAAGTGAACATGCTCAGCTTCCTGCTGATTGGTTCAGATACACATTCCTAAGGGGGGGGGAGTGAGCTCTTAGCATTCTTGAGGGAGAGGGGAGCAGGAGAGAGCAGGAAGCTGAAAGCTGCATGTCTGTGGCAGAGGAAAACAGACACAACAAATCTTTTTACAGAGAAGTCAGTGCAGCTTTTCTGTGAGTGCTTATGGCTGTATTTACATAGACCTTTCTGATAAAGCTTACTTAGTTTTTACCTTTCCTTCTCCTTTAAGCCCTGAGATAAGGAACAGCTCATTATTGAGAGGGCTTCTCAGTGTATTGCTGATTTGCTTTTCTGGACTAAATAATAAATGTTTCCTGAGCAAAGCTGACATGGTGGCATACATAGAAGTTATGCTGCACCCATTGCAAAACCTGTCTGGGCTCTCTGCCAAAAGCCCACTTATTTAATTAAGTCTGAAAATAATGTATCTAAGTGCAGGTGAAGCTTGTTAAGATTTCTGGGCTCTCTGCCAAAAGCTTTTAGCAACTTCTATATGAGCTTAATTTTTATTTCTGTTTTTTTATAACTTTTTATTTTTTTGTTAAATGTTCTTTTTTTTTTAACAATACAGCTCAATACAATGTTAATACAGTATTGAATACCAAACATTTCTGACTCTTTCCAACTGAAGGACACTTCAGCATCAGTGAGGCTATTTTATTGCTATTGTTATTTTTTATTGCTTATGTTTCTATTTGGTCCCTTCTCTGTTCATATTCCTTGCACTTATTCTGACCTAAGAAGACCATTTTAAAAATGTGCACACAAGTTCAAACTGTGCACACAAAGGATTTTTTTTGCACACATAGTTCAGAAAAAATTAGAGGGAACAGGGAAAAGGGAGTTGCTTTTAAACCTTCTAACACTGAACAGTGGTTAACAGTATTCAAACATCTGTTTGTTAAGATGGTTTGTTCTATCTTTTTTTCAGTCTTCATTATCTTGCTGATAGCACAAATATATTTTGCATTGATGCTGTTTTCTGTTGCCGTGGCAACCTGTTTTCTTAATGATTGTCTATGGTAACAGCTATTTAACCTTCCACAGAGGCATGTTTTCAGTAGCTGACACCTACAGAATTTAGAATTGCTGGGTTGCTAAAGTAGCACATATTTGCTAGACACGTGAATTTCTTAAAATAAAAAAGGATACTATCAAATCAACAAGACAAATCAATGTTGGTTTATAAAGCAGAATATACATTTTTCAGTCTACATAGATGACGCAGAAATATACTCATCAGTTACATAGCTAAATGGTTAGATTACCTGAAGCATATTCTTAACATAGTAACACAATGTTAGCTAATGGAAGAAGCCATGCTGCATCTGCGTGCTTCTGTGCTAGCCATGCTGCATCTGCGTGCTTCTGTGCTAGCCATGCTTCATCTGCGTGCTTCTGTGCTAGTCATGCTGCATCTGCGTGCTTCTGTGCTAGCCATGCTGCATCTGCGTGCTTCTGTGCTAGCCATGCTTCATCTGCGTGCTTCTGTGCTAGCCATGCTGCATCTGCGTGCTTCTGTGCTAGCCATGCTGCATCTGCGTGCTTCTGTGCTAGCAGTGGAGAATATGCCCTATATCCCAATTTTTTTGTACATTCTAGAAGCATTTATAGATTAATAGATTTTATTTTCCTTCCCTGACCCCGTAAATGACACATTATTTTCTTTATCAATTGCCCTACCAATGATTTACAAAGAAAATACATCTATTTCATCATTAAAGAAATACTGATACCAGAAATGAAACCTTTTTGTTTACAGCTATCATAACATTGTCCTTGAATGCTATTTATAAGTTTAACCTAAAAGTATTTACCTGATGCTTTTATATTACCTGTCTGATCCCCTGTGAGAGGGCTGCTATATTTGTGCAGCTGTAGTCTGTTGCATTAGGGCTCTGGCACATGGCGACAAATTTCCCTTGTCACGGGCCACTAATCTCCCAGAACTACCATTCCACCGGCGAACATGTAAGTCGCCGGTGGGATGGTACACGCTGCGCAGACGATTTCGGCAAATCGCTGGGCCCGCTTACTTCAAATGACCAGTTTCCTTTTCCTGATGGCCGCCGCCGCAATCCTTGTCACCTTGCTGGGCCCCCTACCACCCTTAATGCTGTCGCTTTGTTGGGTCCCATACTGCCTTCGGAGCCGGCACTATGCTGGGCTTTCCACCATCTGCCTAGTACAGGAAAGATGGCCGTGCGTTTCACAGAAGAACTCACGGCCATCTTTCCCATACAAGGCAAGCGGTGGAAGGCCCAGCAGAGCGATGTCTCCAAAGGTAGTATGGGACCCAACAAAGCGACAGCATTAAGGATGGTAGGGGGACCAGCAAGGTGACTGTAATTTTTCTTATTTCTTCTGGTCCCCCGCTGCCTGCACAACCATTCTGCTTGGCCCCTGCCGACATCCCTTTCATTTTGCTTGACACCCCCACCGTTCTCCTTATCACCCTGCTGGACCCAGCTGCTCTTTCTATCACCCTGCAGACCTTCTACTTGTGTAGTGGTTTTGGTAATGTTTTTAATATATTATTTTTCTTGCTCCTACTGGCATGTGGGGTTAATTTGTTTATTTCCATATTATGAAGTGATATGGCTTGTGTGGGGTTAATATGGTCATTACTAACAGGGCTAAGATTAAGTTTCTCATTGTTCATTTCTTACTGGCTTGTCTGGGGTTAATATGTTTAATGGCCATTTCTTCATGGTATGTCTGGGGTTAATTTGCTCATTGTCCATTTCTTACTGGCATTTCTGCAGTTAATGCTTATTATCCATTTCTGCATTAATTTTATTTGCATGTGTGGGTCATTATGCCTTCAGGGTGTAGCAAAGAGCCTAAAAATGTTGGCAACTTGTTAAGCACAGTGCATGATTTGAGGTCCCAAGCTTTATTTTCACTTTAGGCCCCATATTATGATGCAGCAGTCACAGCGGCTGCACTTATAGGTTTGGTGGGCCCCTGGGGTGAGATTTTCTGGTGGGCCCCTGGGGTGAGATTTTCTGGTGGGCCCCAGGTACCCCAGTCCGACACTGAATACTGACACACTACCATGATAGGAACCTTGTTAATATCCACATAAATACATAAACACCCCAGGCCAGAATTACCTGCAAGCTTCATTAACTCCATCAAGTCCAACCCCTTTAAAGGAGAACTACACCCCCCCAGCTATAAATACCCCCTTAACCGGCCTGCCTCGACCCCCCTCACCTCTCCCTTATCGCATAGGGATAAGGGAGTGGTGAGGGGGGTCGAGGAAGGCCAGTTAAGGGGGCATTTATAGCTGGGAGGGGGGAGTAGTACTCCTTTAAATGACCCTCAGTGTATATATATATATATATATATATATATATATATATACATATATCAATACAGACCTATCATTACACATATATAAAAATGTTATAAGCATATTTATACTAAGCTAACTATAGATCTAACTGTAGCCTTGGATATTATGCTTGTACAAGAAGTAATCCAAGCCAAAGGTATAAATTGTATCTGCAAATACAACATCATCCAGCATAATATATTGCAGTTAAAACAATATACCAGGCTACAGAAAGATTTTTCTGTTGCCCGTTGAGCATGACCTAAAGATTAAAATCTCCCAGGAAGCATGTTAGAGAGTCAGGTTTAGCAGGTAAATACAGTTGAGGGATAGACAACTGGTATATTGATATGGTTCCTAGTGAGAAGGCATAACAACATATCCTTAAATGTGAAAAGTTTAGACACATAATTGTATTACGCCCCTGATATTAACATATTAACTGGACATCCATAAGACACATTTTTTTTAGAGTACTCAAACATAGTTTATGTAATGCTTCTGCGTTTAGGGGATGCATCACTGTCCACAGCAGCCTTTGATGGTTTCTCTCTCTTCTCCCACAATAGACTGTCATACTCAGACAATGTTTTTATAGGTGCAGCCTGTATTATTTGTATTTGTTATATAAAAGTGTGAAAGTAAAAAGGTTTCTAATATGCTTTACAGAGATACAGGGTCAGACTGGGGTGTGTAAAGGTCCCCATACACCATAAGATTTCCTTTGCGGAAATCTCGCAAAAAAAAATCTTGGTGATGTTGCCAAGCGAGCAGATCTTCTCCCGATATCCCCCACCTATGGGTAGGTGATATCGGAAGAAACCAGGATAATTCGATCGTTTGGCCCTGGGGCCAAGCGATCGAATTATAACGGCAGGTATAGGAAAAGTTGGTCTGGGGACCGCATCAACGAGCCGATGCGGTCCCCGATCCGACTAGATTTTCTAACCTGCTCGATCGAGATCTGCCCCATTTGAGGCCAGATATCGGTCAGGCAGGGCACTCGGGAGTGCCCATACACGGGCCGATTAGCTGCCGAATCGGGGGACCGATATCGGCAGCTACTATCGGCCCGTGTATGGGGACCTTAAGGTCCACTGGGGCTGCCATGGGGTCTCTATTGTCTTCATTTATAAAGTTACCTGCCCCTTTTCTCAAGTTCTACTATGAATGAATGACACATTCATACTAAAGACAATGCTAAGCACTGTCTGTAGTAATCATTCTACCAAAAACCTTATATTATTGTATAACCTTTTTATCGCACATTGAATTGGCCTATCAGAGTACAAGAGAATCTCCCTGTGGGCCCCAGCCTAGGATAATTTCTATTAGCTACTCCTTTTTGTTGACTGTGGGATACCATAAAAACCTATGCAATTTGGCACAATCTATATTTAATTGCTATGTGAGTGGGGCCTGGGCATCAGGTTCTCCAGGGTGCCCTAGGAGACCCGGTCCAATGCTGTTTCTTAGCATGATTTGCCTCACAGGTAAGCTCCTAAACTTGCTGTATAAACTGCCTTAAAATTACAGAGTTTTAAAAGGGATGCTCACTCTAAAATTAAGATTTAGTATCATAGTCTTAAGGTGGCCACACACATGGCGATTTTCGATCTTTTGTGTGACCATTGGTCTCACAAAAGATCATTTCAACCCTCGTCACAAAACTTCACACATTGGCAGTGCACTCCAGGTCAGCATAAAAAAGCAACAGGTGATATTAAAATCGATCAACCTTTATTTGCACATCTAAAAAACACAGCTTGAGGTCTCTAGACCTGGAGTGCACTGCCAATGTGTGAAGTTTTGTGACAAGATTTGTCCCCTGGCTACGGACTCGGGGCAGGAGCACCCGGTTCAACAGGACTGTCTGGTAAGCATAATGCTTTCTTATTTGGAAGTGAGTTATCCCTGGCCGTGAGTTTTTTCACCTGAGCGCAGGGTCCAGGGCAGGTTGCACCTGGACCAAAGGATTTGTGTGGGGGAACCTGTATTGCTTTTTCCAGACAGGCACCTGTATTTTTAAACTAATTTCTATGTTTAAATTAGCCCTCAAATTGTGTGCTGTGGATATATATTTTCTTTCGTGTGATCATTCCAACCCTCCACTGACGTTCAGGGCTGAATCGTCAGATACGGAGGTAGAAACAATAGGATTTCTACCTCCTTCTGCCGATTCAGCGCTGAACATAGATTTTGCTTGGGCGCCTTCAATGGCGCCCGATCAAAATCTTCTAACCCGCCCGATTGGCGAGACGACCGATATCAGCAGCCTCCTGCAATATCAGTCGCCTCACCGACTTGCCATACACGCACAGAATATAGTACGAAAGGTGCGTGTATGGCCAGCTTTATACAAATTATAGCAGCAGAGTGTTTAGAACAAAACCAGAAAATACAGAGTAGGTAGTACATTTTATTGGCTAATCACTAATCATTTCTCACTCAATAGAAGTCGGTGAATGTGACCTCTGAGGATTTTTGCAAGATTCTGGGTGAGTTATCATTCTGACTGGACTAATAATGAAAATAGAGAAGTGGACTATGCCTTTGAAATTCAAGTGTTATACTATATGGCACTTCCCCTGGCTACCAGGCAGCGGCTTGAATTACATATTGGTAAAGAAATACAAATTGGTCTGCACAAAAAGATATGTAATGAAAATATTAACAATGAAAGGAATAAATAAGAATAAATATCTAGCCTATTACTCAGCTTTCTGGATGTTATGGTATCTGATTCTCAGCAAGATCTCGGTATTTTACATTTTATTTCTTTATTTAACCCTACTAATTCCCTTTTTGTATAGATGAATGGTTGTTCACTTCTTTTAAAAATGTATGACATCTGTTTTTTCTATGGTCAATGTCTAAAGTTCAAAAGTTAAAAAATAAATGAAAGGGATAAAAATTAGAATTAACAGGCTTCCTGCAGAGAGATGCACAGCATTGTGTATACCAGGAAAGGTGTATGAGTAAGCACAGACTCCTAGCAGCTTAGCCTCTGTACAACTAAACACCTCTTACTGAAGGAAAACTGGCCCATAGCACATAAATATAAAAACAAATAGTAGTTAATATATTTACAAATAACTCATAAAAGAATGAAAACGTTTAACGTATATTATAAAGGTTCTTTTATTCCGCAAAAGGAAAAATGTTAGGTGGCGATCCCCTGTGAAGCATAATAATACCTGCGTCTTCAAAACCCGTGATCCATTTTTTTTAAAAGCAAGCACTACTTCCAACAATCATAGGAGGGCGCTAAGGACCCCGCTACGCCTTGCCAAGCCTCCGGTCCGGCCGCACAAGCTGGGATCTATGTGACGCCATAAGGGCACGCCCACTAGGAGAGAGATTGGGCTCACTCGTAAACTAAGCAGCGCTTCAGGGCTCGGTAGCTGAGTTGGCGCATGCGCAGCGCAAGAGATCCGGGTATTTGGCAGGATGAGAGCTGCTTTCCAAGATGGCGGCGGAGGGAGGAGGGAAGGAAATGAACGAAATTAAAACCCAATTTACCACCCGGGAAGGCCTTTACAAGCTCCTCTCTCACTCCGAATACAGCCGCCCCAACCGGGTGCCGTTTAACTCGCAGGGTTCTAATCCGGTCAAGGTCTCCTTCGTCAACGTCAACGATCAGTCCGGGAACGGGGACAGGATCTGTTTCAATGTGGGCCGGGAGCTGTATTTCTACATTTACAAAGGCGTCAGAAAGGTAACGTTAGGGAAAAGGTGCATGCTTTTGCCTGCCCTTTGGTGCTGTGCCGGGCACCGTGAGGTGCAACAGAGAAGGGTTACAGGACAGGGCAGAGGGTGTGGGGCGGTCCCGTGTCACCTGCTGCCATAGGTTGACACCTCCTTCCTGCTGGGAGAAGTGACATGGCCCCATGTGGAGCGCTCCCACTGGGTGACACAGTGCCTGCTATTAGCAATACCAGCTTGTGCTGCTCCGTATTTCAGTCGGGGTACGACATATTTCAAGCTCAGTTGCTAAAATAATTGCAAACGTGCTCTAGTGCCGTAACCCCTAGCAATCTGTTAGGGATTGGCCGTACTAGCGTGATGAAAGCTAATGCATGATTGGCCTGCCATGGGTTACACTACTCCTGCATCTCTCATTGTATAATATACCCCTTGTGCTCTAGTGTAAACATGGCTGAAACTACCGACAGCATAAAGGCAGGGCAGAGATAGTGGGACATGTAGGCCAACCACTTTGCTGTGATTCTGAGTATTGCAGTTTAACAACTTGTGTGTAGCAGGTTGGATGTCATAAGGTGGTAGAAATACCCTTTAACATCACTTCCCAGCATACTCTGCTAGCAAAAAAAAAGTGTTGGACTGAATTTGAGAAGAACATATTGAGCACATAACTCTACAGTAGCTACTGTTTTGGTTTTGCAGTCCAATAATGTTAGTGATGTCTTCTAAGGCAAAAGCACATTTCTTCTACTGGATTAACTAGTGACATCACATATTCAAGTGGAAAAGATCTTTGTTAGTACTGATACAGGGGAGATTAACCTTTGTACCTCTAGCAATTGTCACACTCCCAAATGTAGCTCATAGGGGAATTTTGAGAGTTGTAGTTACGCTTTGATTGATGTGTAAGGGACGCCTGTTTTTGCATGATTGTTTACTAAAAATCTTGAGCCTATTATGCAGAACGTCACAATTTTCTTGTAGTGTCAGATTATGTGTTAATGATTCAGAGTTGATTCTGGCTTTAGCTTTCACACTGTAGATCAGAGATTAACATAACCTGTCAAATGCTGTTAAGAGGCTAAGTTTATCCCATGCCCGTTGTAAGGAGTTAAGGTATTTCTGCCAGAGCTCAATTGAGTTGATAACAGTAAGTTTGTGTGCACAGTTAACCCTTGTTTACCTCCAAAGTCAAGTTTGCATTCCGAACATGGGCACTGTAGAGTTGCGTGCCCCTACACTGCAATCAGCAAAATGTAACCTCTTCTTTGTTTTTTTTTTTTTTATTGGATGAACACTGAACGTCTTTGTCTTCTTTTTTTATATAGGGTACATAGCTTGTTTAGTGGCATATCCTGACTTAAATTAAATTATTTAAAATAGGCACTGACATTTCAAGTAAACAGAGGCCCAGACAGCACTCAATCAGCCCAGTAAAAAGTGGCTTTCTGTGGCATTGTACAGCAGCCTCCTTATAATTTGCCAGAATTTACAGATTGCCAGTCTGGGTCTGATTAGTGGTATGTAATGTGATATCTTGATGCTGATTTATTTAGATATTAGATATTACTTACTGTTATTAAAGTGTCAAGTGTTTCATTGTTGGAAATAGCATCTTGAGATCTAAATTTTGCAAATGCTTACAAAAATATGTAGCAACATGTTATGCATTTTTATATGCAGTAGTCTGTTTCATTGTTCTATATTAAGCTTTTTCCATTAAATGTTCTTTCTATGAATCCATGGAATATATTCATGCCACATTACAATTATTTAGGCCGATTTTAATTTATTTGATATTTTATTCTCTTTTAGACAGGGTCCTCTTTACCTCTTGCATTGGTTGTTTTCTTTGTGTAATATATATGCTGTGTATATACCTATTTGTTGTATAGTGCTATGGAATGTGCTGGTGCTTTATAAATACCTGTTTAAAATCATGTTACCACTCCCAGCTGATTACCCATACCCAGAGAGGGTATGCACATTCCTAGGTTGTCCATTTGCCTTCAGAATTGTGCAGATTAAAAAATGACGGATAGCAGTGCTCTTCTCCGATAAAAAGTCACTCTTAATAATGACCAAGTAAAGTAAACAGACCCTGTTTATTAGTAATCATTTTTTTCTCCCTTTATCTTCTATGTGCTCTTTTTTGCACAATTCCAGCACTGCTTACAATCGAAAAGGTTGTTATGAGAATAAATGTTAATTTAAGCAAATCTTCAGCATGTATAGTTTTTTAAATGCTGATTAGAGCAAGAGGCCTCTTTCTCCAGTATATAGAGAGCTATATTAAATATGTTGTTGCTTTAATTCTTTAAGATTTATTCATAATACCTGAAAATGAATATGGATGTGTTGTAGTTTATATACTGAACTTACTGTTACAGGCCAGATGTTCAGGAGCCCTGTAACACTAATGATACAAGCTTTCAAAGTTGTCTACAGAAGCTTACTATCTTGGATCTTGTTAGGCCATATTTTGATTGTCAATTACGCTACACATGCTCGGTAAGCTCTGTGCTGCTTTGTTGAGAAGCATCGCTTAGAGGTCGTCAGAAATCTGGAGCAAAAAAGTAGGTTCTTCTGTCGTAGAAGCTTATGCTACAAGCCTGATTATTACATTCTGATGCAGAATGCAGTGTTTTCTATGCTGCTGTAAATTTAATTCCTTACACAGTGCAAAATCACACTCATGTCACATGGTTTCTGATGAAATTTACCTTCATGCATCTTTGCCGGCTTCAATGTGGCAAGAATGTTTTTGAGTGCTTAAATATTTTTTGTAACATAGTTCTTATGATGTTGGAATATTTAAGTAAAAGTATGGTAGCATTCCTTGATTTTGCTGGGTAAATGTGAACAATAGAAAGACCCCTTTTAGCTGATATTACAGAGTAACCCCCATATGTAATAAAAGGTACTAAGTTTGCCAAGGGGCAGTAACATACCAACCAAGATGTTTGCTTTGAAACAGGTGGCCAGTAAATGCTTCCAGCGGATTGGTTGTTATGGGTTACTGCTCCTAGCAAAACTTACTGTCCTTTATTACAGAACCCACTAAATTTACCCAGTAGCAGTAACCAATAGCAACCAGTTAGCAGGTGGCATTTACTGGTTACCTGATTAAAAGCAAGCATCTTATTGGTCGCTATAGGTTACTGCTACTGGGCAAACTTAGTGCCTTTTATTATATAACCCCATAAGTGTTTAAAGGGATCATCATAGAATTTGCTTTTTATGCAATGCAGACCTTTATTCTGTAGCTGTTTGCAGCTTCTCTCCTATTTTTGTATCCTATTTCCTTTCTATATGTATAACCCCCTCTTTATAAACTGAACTTCAAAATATCAAATGAGTGCTAGGGATAATCGCACCTGGTAACTGAATTCATTTTGACACATTTTTTCTTTTATTACTTTGTTGCTCATGACTTCCCTGTTCACCTTATAGTTAGTCTTAAACCTACTAATCAGTGGGGTCAGTGGAACCCTGCAAACTAAATCAGTGCAGCAGTTCTGCAGCCTTCCAAGAACAACATATCAGATGAATATTACATTTTCCCTGAATATCAAAAATATTTTTTTTTTAGTTTTACTCACAACATCTACAATTAAATTTGTAAGCAAGTAGGCCTATTTTATGTGAGATGTTTTCAATCAGTAGTTCTACCGAGAGTTATGATTGGCATTTTACCCCCCTATTTTTTAGTGAGAACTAAGGGTGTTATGTAATAAGTGCTCTTAAGTGATGTCTAGTAACTCATAGCAACCAAACATCTAGTTGGTATGAGTTACTAACGTGTGGGGCAAGGCTTTAAAGCTCAATGGTGGAATGTAATAATGTTCTAACAATGACCCAATGACTGTTATAACTAGTGCCAATTAGTTGAATATTATACGGTTTGTGTGCATGGCTAAATTTGCTGTTATCCAGCTGAATGGAAATCTGTTAAAGGACAAGGAAACCTCAAAAATAGCTGTAATTATTGCCTGTAAAATGTACATCGACTTAAGTATTTCTTCTATAATGTATTCAGTAATTCAGACTGATCCGTAGTTTAAAAAATAAATGAGCTGCTGTGTAAAGTTTCTCAAGCTTCTCCTCTTTTTTAAATCCACTGAATCCGGGCACACGCATGTGCATTTATTGTAAAGGAGCCCTGGGCATGCGCAGAATAGACTCCTAGTAGCGGGGAACAGTTAAAGAATTTTAAATGCAGTGTTTCAGGAGGTGGGTTATGACTTGAGTACTGTATAATTTTTGATACTCGTTCTCCTTTAAATTGCTTTGGGTTGAAGTTGCTTAATTGAGTTCTGAATTTTTCAAAAAATGTAAATTTCATTGATGATATTAGTTACTTTCTACCTCTTGACCTGCAAAATTGCTTTTCATAGATGTACATTTCTGGTATACATAGCCTAGTCATCGTACAAGTAATTTGTGTATAATTGGACTTTTTGTAACAGCTGTTTTTCTGTTTGAGCAGTTTAACATTTGTCTCACATGGTGCAATATGACTGGACAATTCTGCCTTTTTTTTTCGATGAGAGCCTTCTGATCAGCATTCAGTCTAAATGGATTAGGCAGCATAGAATAAAAATCCTATCGTTCAGTGATCTTCGTCATGGCTGAATTCCTCCATAATGCACAAGCATCCCTAGGCCAAACAACTGGATCTGTGCAGTATTGCCATCCTTTGGTGTTAACAAATTGCATATTATGTGATCTGCCTTAATTGCTGAAAAATGCTGAGAAATATATTTTTCAGTGATAATTCTAGAGCGCCACATAAGGTGTTTTTTTTACATGCGGTGATTCAAATGTAAGTACAGGGAAAGACATTTTCGGCAGATTTCCCATAGGCGACAAAAATCTCTGGGGCATATTTGTTATAATGTGTAAGCCAACCTCACCAGTGATGTTACCCATAGCAACCTATCAGATATTTGCTTTTGTTTTCTAACTTGTAGGAGGCTGTTCAATTCTAAGTACTGATTGGTTTCTACAGGCAACATTATTGGTGATGTTGGCTTACACACTAATAAATATGCCCTCTGTGTGCTGTTGTCCTTACAGGTAAATGCTTAGAACAACTTAAAAGAAGCATGCACATGGCTGCAAACACATGTAAGGCATGTGGCTGTGTTAAGTGAAATCAAACACAAGGTTTCCAGAAAGCTGTGTTGTAGGGTTATTGTACTTATGGTCAAATGCAGCAGTAAATTGACTGAGGTTAAGGCTGTGTAGCTGTCTTTTGCAGGGGTTGTTAACCCTTAAATAAACTTGGTATGGTGTAGACATTTATATTCTGAGACAGTGTGCCCTTGGTCTTGATTTTTTTCAGTTTTTCATTTATTTGGCTTTCTGTTTAGCAGTTCTCAAGTTTGTTTTTGTGTTTTTTCAGCACCTGTCTGGTTGCTAGTGTCTTATTTACCATAGCAACCAGACAGTGGTTTGAATGAGAGGCTGGAATATAAATAGGTGTGTTATTGAATAGGGAGTTAAGTAACAAAAAGTAAGTATAACCGTAAAATTGTAGCCTCACAAAGCAATAGTTTTTTAGATGCTGGAGTCAGTGACCCCCATTTCAAAGCTTAATAAAGTCAGAAAAAGAAGACGGCAAATAATTTACATTACAAAATATTAAAGACCAACTGCAAAGTTGCTAGGGATAGGACACTCTAACATACTAAAAGTTAATATAAAAGTGAACCACCCCTGTAAGGGTGCGTTCTGTATTTTTTATATCATGCACAAGAAGCATGGATAACCTGTAAGACCCCTATAAATAATACTTAGTGAATTTATATATGTAATAAGAAGTAATGTGCCCTGTGTTTAAATAAAATCATGTTGCCTTTGGCCTTTCACCTTTATATCATTACAAAGCACTTTGGGGACTTCTGATATCCAACTTTACTGCTTCCTTCTCCTGAAAGGAAAGATTGAGGCCACAGTTCATTGTGTGATTTTGATATCCATGCAGCACATTTACAGGTATAAATAGGAGTGGAAGCTGACATATTGCTTTCCTCGGCTGAGGCAATAAAAGGTAATATGCTGATAAAGCAGCTTGTGTGTGAATCTCACAAGTATATGAACACTGCATATCAATGTATTTTGCTTTTTGAAAACTCTACTGTAAAATAAATTCTCGCTGACTATTTTTAATGAGTATACATTCCTCACAATTTTTTTTATGTTCAAGGTTTTTCATTACTTGGGCGGCATTTGCTTATAAACAGTGATTTTTATTTTTTGTTGCTCATGTAGATCATTCCTAAGCAGCTTCTGGCTTAATGACCAACACACTAGTGCTAGCAACAGTGGGAAGGCATTGAGAAGTGGGTAGGTGTCTTTGTTGCCGCTGGGAGGGATCATATGCTGTGGTTTAACTAAATATACACATACTACTCCCAGGCTTCCTGGGACAAAGATTTGTTCAGGTAGCAGGTGCAGGGAGACATAATATCTGCAACTAACAGCTTGAGTGGGCCCCAAACACAACATATGCAAATAGCAGGTGTCATACCTTAGCAACTGAGAAGTTAGCTACATGAGGAATATAAGCAATCCGATGTCAGATGATACAGAGAAAAGCAAAAGAAATAACTTCTGAGATTCACCTTTACATAGGAGTAGTTTATTCTACTTTGTTATTCCTATCCTGTAGGGCAGCGATCCCCAACCAGTGGCTCAGGGGCAACATGTTGCTCCCCAACCCCTTGGATGTTGCTCTCAGTGCCCCCAAACCAGGTAGGTATTTTTGAATTCCTGACTTGGTGGCAAGTTTTGGTTGAATAAAAACAAGATTTACTACCAAATAAAGCCCCCTGTAAGCTGATAGTGTGCAAAGAGGCTGCCTAATAGCCAATTTTAGCTCTTATTTGGCACCTCCATGAACTTTTATGGTGCTTGTGTTGCTCTCCAAGTCTTTTTACATTTGACTGTGGCTCACGAGTAAAGCTTGCCATACACGCACCGATAATATTGTACAAAACCTCGTTTCATACGATATTCGGTGCGTGTATGGCAAGTCGGCGAGTCGACTGATATCGCAGGAGGCTGCTGATGTCGGTCAACTCACCGATCAGGCGGGTTAAAAGATTTTGATCGGGCGCCTGAGAAAATCTGCCTTCAGGGCTGAATTGGCAGAAAGAGGTAGAAATCCTATTGTTTCTACCTCCATATCTGCCGTTTCAGCCCTGAACGTTAGTGGCGGATTGGAACAATCTTTCATGCAACCGGTGGTTGCAGGAAAGATCGCAAATCGCCACGTGTGTGGCCACCTTAAGAAAGGTTGGGGACCCCTGCTGTAGGGATAGGAATACAAAAGGGCAGACAGAAACTGCTTTCAAAAAAAATTTATAATTAAAAAATAATACGATTAAAGGAAAATAAAGTCTGGAAGGCTGCACAGATTTGACTTTGCTTTTATTAGGCATAATTGTATTACTATTGGCTTGTATTTATCACCAAAAATATACACAGGTCTTTAAAAGGCATAAAAGACAATCTAATACATTTAGAAGCTCTTAAAATATGTGAACATACATTTTAGCGGTAGGGGCATGATAGCGGTGGTGAGGTAATCTCATCCAGTGGCTCTAATTAATGTTCCTTCCAGCGGCCAAATTATTGGGAAAAAATGTCAGAAGGCTTGCTTTGATTTGTCAATCAGCATTCTAACAGGGCTTTCAAATAGGAGTGCATTTGTTTTACTCAGAAAGAAAAGACGTACGTATAAGCATGAATATGCTAAATTCATAGCTAGTTAGTATGATGTTGCTATAACAGAACATTTTTCTGTCTAATTTGCTCAACACAGTTATAAACCCTGTACACAGTATGAGTTTGAAACATGACCAACAAGAAGTTAAGAGGCCAATAAATGTATGCAGGTAAAGACATTGCTAGTAAGTATATTTATAGAGCATCTGCCTCTCCCTCATTCCACCTGTGATAATTAAAATGGATCCTTGGCTCTAAACTATACCTGAAGATTTCCACATTGTCCAGTATTTTCACTTTAAGATTTATTTTATATGTAGAAAATGTGAAGGCTGCAGTTACTAGAGAACTAGAGCACAGAAGATAGCCATTGCCTGACCATACACAGGCTGCTAACTTGGTCCCTCCAGACTGAGTTGGAAGTTATTGGCCTGTGTATGGGGTTTACTGACAGGCCTGCCAGACTGATTTCTGCAGAAAATTAGCCAAATATCAATCAGGCAGGTTTGAAAATCCCATCAAAAAAGAGCATTGATGTGGCCCTCATCCAACTGGTCTTTGTTGGCCCATCTGAATGATCTGACTGTTGCCCAGCTACTGGATAAGCATGACTTGATAAGCATGACTGGATAATCAGACCAGAATCTGCTTGTTAGGCAGCCTTGACAAAAAAGTGAATCTGCTGCTTATGGCCAGTTTAACCCACAGGTCTCTTAGTTCAAACCACAAATGTGCCAGTAGAAAAGGCAGGACAGTAACAAGACATATGTCACAAGGACAATAAAAAAGACTATAAACACAAAGGTGGCCATACAGTTCAGATTTTAGTCTTCTTCTGATGAATTTTCGGATATTGGTCATACATTTAAGGATAAAGACGCACTGAGCTACAAGTAGCAGCTACTTTTTCATGGTTACTAAATGCCAGAAAATACCCCGCCATAAAAAATACTGCCTCTGCTAAAACACACGTAGAGACAGTTTTCGGTAAATAATCAGCATCGTCTATGTTAGTAGCCATGACAAGTATCTGCTACTAGTAGCCTTGTGCGTCTTCACACGGGGAAATGGCAACACAGTGAGGCGATTTGCTGAAGTCACCCGAAGTTTCCTCTCAAGGCAACTTCGGCAAATCGCGGCACCGCATATGCCATCCCATCAGCAATTTATATTCTAGCCAGTGGGATGGCATTGCGGGGATATTAGCCGCCCGCGACAATAAAGATTTGTTGCGTGGCGACTAATCTCCCTGTGTGTCACTGCCCTAAATGCAACTATCTGAAACATTCAGACTGAAATTACATAGTTACATAGTTACATAGTTACATAGGGTTGAAAAAAGACCTGTGTCCATCAAGTTCAACCCATCCAAGTAAACCCAGCACACCTAACCCACACCTACCAATCAATACACTCACATACATAAACTATAAATACAACCACTAGTACTAACTGTAGATATTAGTATCACAATAGCCTTGGATATTCTGATTGATCAAGAACTCATCCAGGCCCCTCTTAAAGGCATTAACAGAATCTGCCATTACCACATCACTAGGAAGGGCATTCCATAACCTCACTGCCCTCACCGTGAAAAACCACCTACGCTGCTTCAAATGGAAGCTCCGTTCCTCTAATCTAAAGGGGTGACCTCTGGTGCGTTGATTGTTTTTATGGGAAAAAAGAACATCCCCCAACTGCCTATAATCCCCTCTAATGTACTTGTACAGAGTAATCATGTCCCCTCGCAAGCGCCTCTTTTCCAGAGAAAACAACCCCAACCTCGACAGTCTAACCTCATAGTTTAAATCTTCCATCCCCTTAACCAGTTTAGTTGCACGTCTCTGCACTCTCTCCAGCTCATTAATATCCTTCTTAAGGACAGGAGCCCAAAACTGCACTGCATACTCAAGGTGAGGCCTTACCAGGGACCTATAAAGGGGCAAAATTATGTTCTCATCCCTTGAGTCAATGCCCTTTTTTATACAAGACAGCACTTTATTTGCTTTAGTAGCCACAGAATGACACTGCCTGGAATTAGACAACTTGTTATCAACAAAAACCCCTAGATCCTTCTCCATTAAGGATGCCCCCAACACACTACCATTCAGTAGATAGTTTGCGTTTATATTATTTCTACCAAAGTGCATAACTTTGCACTTATCAACATTGAACCTCATTTTCCAGTTTGCTGCCCAGTTATCTAATTTTGTCAAATCGCTCTGCAAATCGGCAGCATCCTGCATGGAACTTATAGTTTTGCACAATTTAGTGTCATCAGCAAAAATAGAAACAATACTGTCTATGCCCACCTCCAGGTCATTAATAAACAAGTTAAACAGCAAAGGCCCAAGGACTGACCCCTGCGGTACTCCACTAACCACACTGGTCCAATTAGAAAATGTTCCATTTACAACCACTCTTTGTACTCTATCCTTCAGCCAGTTCTCTATCCAATTACAAATATTATGTTCTAGGCCAATATTCCTTAATTTGATCATTAACCTTCTGTGAGGTACTGTATCAAACGCTTTAGCAAAGTCCAAGTAGATGACATCAACTGCCATTCCAGCATCAAGGTTCCTACTCACCTCCTCATAAAAGGCAACTAAATTAGTCTGGCAAGATCTGTTACGCATAAAACCATGCTGGCACAAACTAATAGTATTGTGAACTGCAATGTATTCAAGTACCCTATCCCTTATTACCCCTTCCAAAAGTTTTCCTACTACTGATGTCAGACTAACAGGCCTATAGTTTTCAGGCTGAGAACGGGATCCCTTTTTAAATAACGGCACCACATTAGCAATCCGCCAGTCTCTTGGCACCATGCCAGACCTCAATGAATCCTGAAAAATTAAGTGAAGAGGTTTGGCAATCACAGCGCTCAGCTCATTTAATACCCTGGGATGAATCCCATCCGGCCCTGGACCTTTGTTTACCTTTACATGTTCAAGTCTCTTTTGAATTTCCTCCCGAGTGACCCATGCGTCAGTAGCTAAATTACTAGAACTGGGCATATTACAAGGGAAGCCTTCATTATCTGGCTCCTCAGATGTATAGACAGATGAAAAATAAGAGTTCAAAATTTCAGCTTTTTCCCCGTTTTCATCAACCAACGTACCCCCCCGTGATAATAAAGTTCCCACCCCTTCTTGCTTCATTTTTTTACTATTCACATAATTAAAAAATAATTTTGGATTCTTTTTACTCCTAGCAGCAATATCCCTTTCCATCTCTATTTTAGCTTGCCTGATAGCTTTTTTGCATGCTTTATTTGCTTCCTTGTACCTGATGAAAGTTTCTGCTGTCCCAGCTAACTTGAATGCCCTAAAAGCACGTTTTTTCTTACCAACCTCGACAATAACACTTTTATTCAGCCATAAAGGTTTTGCTTTGCGATGCCTCTCCTTGCTTACTAGGGGGATATACTGTTGTGTATACTTGCAAAGCAATGTTTTAAAGATGTTCCATTTTCCTTCTGTGTCTAACCCCATGAAAAGCCTTTCCCAGTTGACACATTGCAGAGATGCCCTTATACTGGCAAAGTCTGCACGTCTAAAATTGAGTGTTTTAGTTACTCCCTTATAGTGCTGTCTCTGCAGCATTATCTCAAAGGAGACCATGTTGTGATCACTGTTCCCCAAATGCTCACCCACACAAATGTTAGAGATAAGTTCATTATTATTAGAAATCACCAGGTCCAAAATAGCGTCATTCCTAGTGGGTTCTTGAACTGCCTGAAATAAAAAGTTGTCATTTAGCATATTTACAAACCTACTAGCTTTTTCTGACTTAGCCACCCCATTACTCCAGTCAATGTCCGGATAATTAAAGTCCCCCATAACAACAACTTGACCCAGTTTTGAAGCCTCCTCCATTTGCAACAATAGCTGGGCCTCATCCCCCTCATCTATACGGGGTGGTTTATAACATACACCAATGATCATTTTCTTTGTGACCTTCAGCCCTACTGAAATTTCTACCCAAAGAGATTCGACGTTTTCATTGGTAATGTCTTTATTACATGGCTTTAAGTCTGACTTTACGTAAAGACAAACCCCTCCACCCTTTTTAATCTCTCTGTCCCTCCTAAAAAGTGTATACCCATTTAAATTCACAGCCCAGTCGCATTTATCATCCCACCAGGTCTCAGTGATACCTATTAAATCATAATTTTCAATACATGCAATAGCCTGCAGCTCCCCTAATTTACCCGACAAGCTACGCGCATTAGCATAAAGCCCTTAAAATACAAATCGGAGGATGTTCTGCATGAAATAGTTGGCAGACACCAATCGTATCAAAGTGACTTCCATTGTAGGTCCCCCAAGGATATTGTCAGATACACAATACATGCAAAGATTTTATTGTTATCCAACCAAAATTTTCTAACCTGGTCAACGACTAAACAACCGATTACCATGGTACAAAAATTATCGGGATGGTCTGAAAATCTTAGGTTTGTGTATGGCCAGCTTAAGACTTTCTGCTCCAAAGCCATAGAGCGGTTGGTACAAAGTTTTCATGCACATACAATTTTTAATTACTTTCTATTAGAACCGTATGATCATCTGTGTGCTGCATTTTGTTAATTGTATCAGATCCATCAGTGTAAAATTGAACGAAGCAGCCAAACTGGAATTTTATCTACAACTTCACTACTTTATTAGAAAAAAAATATATACATTTTTTGTTGCAGTACATTTTTTGTCAGCCCTCTGACAGCACTACTTTAGACTAATCAAGCCTAACATCAGACTAGTTATATGTCATAGTTACATAAGGTTTAATTGAATTGTATGTTGCACCACTTTTATGCTTTAGTGTTTTTTTTACTACAAATGTTTTCTAGTACAACCAAGCTTATCTGCTTATTTCTTGTCAGAACTCTAGTTCACTCTCATACAAAATGAGCCAGCGGTCTGCAGTCCATTTCTTGTATCATATAACAACCCTGCTGACTGATCTGCAGAAAAATTAAAGTGGCACTATACCCTATTTTAAAACAAGTTAAGTGATTAGGGCTTGTGCTATAAAATGCTACTTTACTAACACAATTGGGATTAAAGGAAAACTACCCCCAGAATGAGTCCTTAACCAACAATTTATATAATATTAAGTGGCTTGTTAAAGAATCTTACCAAACTGGAATATACAGTGGTGCTTGATAGTTTGTAAACCCTTTAAAATGTTCTATATTTTTATATGAATGTGACCTAAAACTGATTTTCAAACAAGCCCTAAAAGTAGATGAAGAAAAATTTTGATGTTCATGAGTTCACCATCAGGAGAACACTGAAGAGCAATGGTGTGTATGGCAGGGTAGCAAGGAGAATGCCACTGCTCTCCACCAAAAATATTGCTGACTGTCTAGACTTTGCTAAAGATCATGTGGACAAACCAGAAGGACTCTTGAAGAATGTTTTTTGTGGACAGATGAAGCCAAAATTTAACTTTTTTGCTTAAATGAGGAGCCAGTGGGAAGGCATTTGTAAGAGATTTGTTGCCTCTGGTACAGGAGGTTAAAGGAAAAGTAACACAAAAACCTTTTAAGTAAAAAAACTATTCTACCCTGGTTTTCAGGATACGGCAATTATTGGGGCAGGGTAGAATAGATTTTTTACTTGAAAATGTTTGTTACTTTTCCTTTAATGGTGGGCAGCTAATCTCCTAATGTGCCAGTAGCCGTAATCAAATTACCAGCCCACAGATATGTACAGTATGCATAGTTTTAATGAGTATCTGCCAGTAGAAGTTCCTAAAATATACCTTGTGCATACTAATTTTATACAATTATTCAAATTTGCTCTACCACCCAGCAAATTAAACCAAACTTAAAATTCTCTAGTTCTTCTTAAAAAAAATCACATCAAATCAAAGTTTTTTTATGGACAATAACCACACTGATCCAATGGTCTGGGTGCAGCGCCCTAGACCTGTAGCAAAGGGAGACCCAGCTGTCACAAGCACAATTTCTTCGATGGGTGCGCACTCCAAACACAGGTTGAGGTGGTTAAGAAAATGCTTTATTCACATTAATTCTGACGCATTTCGTGTCTTTCAACACATAGTCATAGGTATATTATCAAACACATAATCGCAAAAGCCTCCGGCAGCTGTTTACATTGTGCCTACCTTAGTGTCACTGCACTAGTTTTCTGAATCTTCTTGCGGAGATGTTGTTGGCTGTTGGATTCATTGTTGACTGATTAATCTCATGATATTTTCTGTATCTTCATTACACAAAAAGTGTTTTTTTTATTTTCCTATTGGAGTATATGTTCTTAAGAGATCTTTATAAGAAAACCGTTTTAGTGGAGATCCCCCCCACCTTTGCAGTCCCTGCTTTCACGGCTGTTGGGCTAGGGAGGCATACCTGTAGTGCAGATATTCTATGGGTGTACAGACCATTTTTTTGTTGCCTGCCATAGTATATATGAGGGTAGTTAATTCTCAGATGTCTTTGGGTAGGAGGTCCACCAATCTTTGAACTTTGAGGTTATTCTGCCCTTCCTTAACAGAGAGAGATATCTATAACCCAAATAAAGTATAAAAATATTCTTACTCGTTGACTAGGTTTTGGTTGAAGGATAGTACGGTCATAGTCTGATTGTTGTTTTGATCCACTCAATCACTGAATAATAGAGAATGCATAATTACAAATAAAGCAAATGTATGTACAAGATGTTACAGGAAGCATGTATAATTGATAACTTAATTTAGACCTTTTGGAGCTTCTATCTCCAGCATCTAAATCCAATACGTCTTTCTCTGGAACAACTTCTGCTCCAAATTACCTTGTTTCCCCTTTGCATCTTCCAGTACCAGAAACTAAAATGGTCACGCTGTTGGATTTCATTGAGCCCAGTTTAGGCTGATAGAAGTGTCTTTAGAGTTTGCATTATATATGAAGCTCTCATTGTTCATTGATTGTTACCAAACTTGTTTCCCCCATAGCCTGTTAACATCAGAGCATTAAAAAAATTAAATTGCATAGTTAGATATACAGATATAGTATTGCTTTAATTTGGTTTGGGTACCTTGTAGCAGAAGAGGTCACGGAGGGTATCTATTATTCCCCATATTCTAATTTAACAATGCTTAAAACTGGTCCTGTAGAGGGATGATTCGTTTTGAAGTGCCTATCTAATACTCTCTTAAAAGAAAAGATTCCTGTAAAACACACTTAGATATTTGTTGTAAAAAATCGTTAAAAGTTTGTATATAAAGTTTTTGCAGAATACAGATATATTTTACATTGGTGTACTGCTTTAATTCACTTATTTAATGGCATACTTTGTAAATACAGTGCTATTTACATAGAATTTTGCAAAACAGTGTGTTGTCTCTTTCATTTGGTAGCAAAGCTTTGGCTGTCTGGTCATACTGGAATACTACAAACATGTGCTATGGAAATGTTAACAGCTACAGAGCGGTCTCTTGTTCATGGCTTGCCTAGGCACAGATGTGGAAAAATCAAATAAAAAGCTATTCACTTTTACAGAAAAATATATCTTCATCTGTCAAGTTCCTTGTAAAATATTAAAATGTCAGTGGCTGTTTTCTACACCAATAGAGAAAATGCCACATGTGACCTTGTCTTAAAGGAGAAGCAAAGGTCAAATCACTGGAATGTTCCAATGTTAGGCAACCCCAAGTGATTGAATTCATTTACCCAATACCCCAAAATGGTTCTCCTGTTTGCAAAAAAATCTGCACTCAGCTTGCAGAGAGATGGCCAAGTTATTGGCTAATATCGAGTGTACAAAATGTTTACTTGTGGCAAAACGTTTTTTTTTTTGGGGGGGGGGTGATTTCTTAGGCTGATGTCAGGCGTTTGCTATTAAAGTGAACAGAAGGTGACTAAACTGTACTTGCTTAAATAGTGCTCATTGGCCATGAGCCTTAAGGGAATCACGGGGAGATAAGTCGCCGGTGGGATGGCACATGCTGCGCAGGCGATTTAAGCAAATCGGTGAAGTTGCCTCGCGAGGCATTTTCGGCGATTTGCCGAAATCGCCTACGCAGCGTGTGCCATCCCACCGGCGACTTAAATTTTTGCCGGTGGGATGGTAGTTCAGGGAGATTATTCACCCGTGACAATGGAGATTTGTCACGGGCGACTTATCTCCCTTAGTAGTTAAAGTGTATAGCTAATAACATGATAGTTTACATTATTTAATGTGTATAATTAAAGCATAATATGTGTCTTGTAACATGAAGAAAGAGGGTAAATGTGCATGTATATTTGCACACCTGTACAACAGGCTTCTTATAGGTTTTGACCCAAAGATTTATTTGAATTGCACCATCTCACTTTCTTTCAGCTTCTTCATTGAAAGCATTGTACATAGTTACATTACACTTTTCACAGTAACATTGTTAGTGCATTTGTGTTTTTAAATATATTGTCGAGCATACCACACCAGAGTAGTGCTTGCTTTTATATATCATTATGGGAGTATATACTTTATGTATAAACAGTGGAGTAACCTTGGGGCTGCGTCTAATTTTTTTGCGGTCCTCTCCCACATGGCCTCTGGGTCTGCTTTCCTCTGCAGTAATGCCACTTTCTATAAACTTCTGGAGCTTCTTTGGAATATTCTAAAGTCTGCGCATGGATGGACTGTCCTAAGAGAACATGGTGTTGCACCTATTGGACAATACAAGATCATCCAACTAGGAGCATAAATATAGAGGAAGCAGATTCATTGACTGCTTGGGGGCCTGACTAAGATTTAGTAAAATATTTATGAACATTTTTTTTATTCCAAAACATCCGGTCCCGGGCATTCTGGATACCTGTATTACACTTCTATACACAGCCACCTAACTTATGCAGTATCTAAAGAATAAAACCGTTATAAGCTATGAATAAAATATTCTGTCATTTTTCCCTCAGTAACCATCTCTTATGCAGGTTTCTTGCTTTTTCGCCAGTTTTTTTTCTTAAGTTATTCTTTAATTGTAAAGCATAACCTGGTTGCAAGTAGTTATGATATATTTAATTACCAGAGGAATCCAGATCCCTCCTTCCCCAACATACATGCACTGATTAATGTTATTACAGTGTGTGCATGGCCACCTTTAGTTCAGTGTATCTTGTTTACCTTGCCTTGGCTAACCCTCCATATCTGTTTTACTCTTGTTAAATCAGCCACAGGCATTTTGAACAGTAGTATGTTAAATGTTAACGAGACTTTCAGATAAACAGTATTTGAACCTGCTTTGTCCTGTGGCACACACGCTCTGATCCTGAGAGTATATCTACAGTCTGTGCCATAAAACACATTCATGCTTTGGTTGGTTGCCAGGAAGGAAATTGAATAGTCACATATGTACCAGGAAATAATTCCTTCTTGCTAGTTTAAAAAATGCCAACAACTGTTACAGCAGTAAAGCAAGACATATTTTGCAGAACCTCTCTGCTTTACATAATATAACATATTAACAAAGGTCTAGGTCAGGGATCCCCAACCTTTCTTACTTGTGAGCCACAGTCAAATGTAAAATGACTTGGAGAGCAACACAAGCACCATAAAAGTTCATGGAGGAGCCAAATAAGGGCTGTGATTGGCTATTAGGCAGCCTCTATGCACCCTATCAGCCTACAGAGGGCTTTATTTGGTTGGAAATCTTGTTTTTATTCAACCAAAACTTGCCCCCAAGTCAGTAATTCAAAAATAACTCCCTGGTTTGGGGGCACTGAGAGCAACATCCAAGGGGTTGGGGAGCAACATGTTGCCCCTGAGCCACTGGTTGGGGATCCCTGGTCTAGGTCAAACCTAAAGATATGTAAAGCACAAAAATTAAGAAATACTTTCTAGGTTTTATTTATTTTTTTGTGTGTATGTAACGGAAAAGTAAAAGCTGTGTGCTGTGCAAGAAAATCAGAAGGAAAAACGCACCTCTTTCTGTTGCGCTAACACATGCTTATCTCTGCAAAAAATGTTTCCTGCATTATTTACTCCTGACCAAGTGAATATATAGAATTAAAGGACCGGTAACATTAAAAAGTGAATGTCCTATTTTATATAGGAAGTGGTAATTAGTCTGTAGTCCCTGTAGAAAGCCATATATGACAATTCACTTCTGTTTATCCATTTGTAAAGGTGGCCATACTCGGCTCAATTACACTTGGCCCCTCCAGCAGCCCTGCCCATATGATATCAATTGGGCAGGTATTAAAACCCATCTTATGAGGTCCACAATGGTATGTTGATGCCATCCTCATCTGGTCAGCGTGATTTGGCCCTGCGAATGGGTAGCCAAACCTGGCCCAGATCCTCTTGTTTGCCAGATCTACTCATTGGGAAAGGTTGACAATGTATGGCCACCTTAAAGGACATGTAAACCCTATATTTTCCTGCCATGTATATAAGTTGGGCATATATCCCCTCCGTTTGCCAGCACCATCACATTTTCCCAAAACAAATAGCAGCTTTCACCCCATGGCCATTTTTTCTCTCTCACATCTTCAGTGACATATCTGAAAATAGCACATATGCGCTGTGCTGCTTGTTAGGAGAAAGCCACACAAGCCCAGGGTAGCTGCGAGCCAGCAATCCTCTTTTTATCTTTCTTCATTCTTCAGAATTCCGTGGCTGGCATATGCACAATAAGGTGAGAATGGCGACTTTCTTATTGAAGTTTAGCTTTTTTACTCTACTGCGCATGTGCAAGTGACACAAAGACAGAAGAAGGAAGAGGATTGCTGTCTCGCAGCTACCCCAGGCTGGGGCAGTTTTCTCCTAACAGCAGCACCAGCACGAGGTTTTAGGTAAGTGATTACAATCACTGGGGAGTGCCTAACATTTTGGCAAACCCTAGTGATTGTACCTTTCCTTCTCCATTAAGGGAATGCTGCAGCCTTACTATTTTTTACCTTTTTACTAACCTTAGTGGTAGGTATTTAAAGATTTCAAAGAGGCTGTTCAGGGTTTACATGTACTTTAAGAACTAAGGCCGTTTGTATGCAGATGGTACTCTCATCTGCCTGTGTTCAGATATACATTGCAGAAAATGGTGCCTGCACACAGCCATGCCTCTCCGTGCAGATACACGAAGGAGCAGATGAGGAAAGACCGGCTGATTCTCTTTCTGAGTTTAAATGCAGGCAGAGAGACAACCACTTTTGGCTGTCACATGTGACATGGCACATGGGGCTGTGTATTCTTTTCACGTGCTTTTTCTCCACAAGCAGAAAAGCTAGTGCACTCTCATCTGTTCCTTCCTCTATCAGCACGGTGTTTCCTGTATGCAGGTACACCAGCGAAGAAATGCCAGTGCATAGCCCCTTGTGCCACAAGCGTTGACCTTAGGCTAATGCCACAGCGGGCGAATTCTTTGCCTACGACCTGATTGCTGTGCCTGCACCTGTAGCCATTGTGGAGGCCCTTGCATAAGCAGTTTTGCGCCACTTAGTGTGCCTGTAGCTGGGCCAACACAATGCCTCTGGGTGCAGGCACAGCAGTTAGATTTTTGAAGAGTTGGGGCGGATTCTCGGCCTATGTTTAGGCTAGTGCCACATGGGGGCAGATGTTTGGCCTGCGTTTTGTGCAGCTCTAGAATCGGCCCCTCCGCTGGCACCAGCCTGCTACCTTGCCTGCACCCAGAAGCATTATCTCCACCTGGGTGCAGGCATACGTGGCAGATATTGGCTGTAAAATGCAGACTTTTTTTTTTTTTTTGCTGTTGTCTGCCTGCACCCGGGTGGACACAATGCTTTGGGTGCAGGCTGGTGCCACTAATCTCCCCGAGTTGCCTACCCCTGCCATCCCACCGGTGAACATGTAAGTTGCCGGCGGGATGGCAGACGCGGCGGGGCGATTTCGGGAAATCGCGCCGCCGCGTGTGCCATCCCGCCGGCGACTTACATGTTCGCCGGCGGGATGGCGGGTCATGGCAACTCGGGGAGATTAGTCGCCCGCGAACAGGGAGTTTTGTTGCGGGCGACTAATCTCCCCCGTGTGCCAGAGCCCTTAGGGGTGCCAGAGCCCTTAGGGCGCGATTTTGCGCAAATCGCCGAAAAAGACTCACGAGTTTTTTTCGGCGATTTCCGGAAATCGCCCCGCCGCGTCTGCCATCCCGCCGGCGACTTACATGTTCGCCGGTGGGATGGCAGGGGTAGGCAACTCGGGGAGATTAGTCGCCCGCGAACAGGGAGTTTTATCGCGGGCGACTAATCTCCCCCGTGTGCCAGAGCCCTTAAACTACTCTTTTCTGTGCATGAGCCTTTTGCTATATTCAATTTGAATGGCTGCCCCTACACAGCAGCTTATTTATATAAACTATAGTAGAGTTCTGAAGCAAACACAATTTTTTTAGCAGTGCAGGATAAAAGCACGTTATATGTAAATGCGTGTAATTATTTTTTTTTTATTGTTCTTTGTGTATATTGCCACATGTAAATATGCATATAGCCCTACCCCCCGATTTCAATCGGATTACCATTCAGTGGATTTTCATCTCTTGCCTATTCTGTATATTTACTACTTGGAGGCATTAACTTGGAGGTTTAGGGACCTGGAAAAATTAAAATAGATTTAAAAAGAAAACAAATGCTTTTTTCTCCACAATAAAACCATGCTTAAACTGCATTATTTAAAATATTATTTTTTCATTTTTTACCTTAAAAATATTTAACTGAATAGTACAGCAAATATGCGGATATTCAGTGGTAGACATGCTTCATTACACTGGGCAAAAATGTTTTTGTAGTTGTTCCTTTTCTGGTAAATTTGATTTTGTTCCAATGCTTTAGGGCTCTGAAAAATCATTAGAGTTAAAGGGATAATGATACATTTCAGTTAGTTTTTAACAGGTACAATTTACTACTCAGCACTAACTGCTCACTGCAAAGGGGATCCCCTGCTTCCCTGTACCCCCCAGTTTCTGGCCAGCTGGATGCCAAGCTTGGGGGTGAGGCAAAAATGATTCCCCAAAGCCCAGCAGCTCTGCTCGGGAGGCAGAAAGGTACTTTTGCAATGGGTGGTCTGCTCAGGGTAGGTTTTTATAAACATAGTGGCACATTCCTTCTAAAATTTGGAATGTCATCTCTTTAAAATATGCAATTTGTTTGAGAAAAAAAAAATGTTAGGAAAATTGCATATGTAAATGAAATGGGATCATCATAAAGCCAACATTATAGTAACCATTGACTTGAAGTGCAGTTATGGTTAAAAGCCTGATTTATCCTAGTTTTATTTTTTGTATAGAAACTTGGAAGGTTTGTCATTGCCGGTGTAAAACTGATGAGAAAAGGCTGATCTGTTCTGCATCTGTCTCATATATGTTAGGACAGCAATGAATACACATAGGGCAGATATTGCAAACTCTTATTTCACACGTGTGTGGGGCAGATTAGCCTTTTTCCCATGGCATAAAGAAAATGCCATGTGTGCTGTAAACCAAAGGATTGTTTTCACTGTGATCATCTCCAGAAGATCTCTACTAGGGCTGGGCGATATACCGTTTAATACCGAATACCGGTGTTTTTTTAAAAAACTATATTCATTTTTCAGATACCGCAATAACTCCTCCTGTGTTATGTTGTCTGCGGCCTTGCCTGGGGAAACTAAGCCTGCCTGATTTACCTTACGACTTTCTGTTGCCGATCCTTCGCTTGCCTGACTCTGATTTTCAATACTGCAGTAATTATTCTCTAATTTATTAGGAAATGGGGTTAACACCTAATCATGCATGGAAAAAAAAATACCGTCAAATACCGTGACACCGATATATAATTTTGAAAAATACCGTGATATAAATTTTTGGTCATACCGCCCAGCTCTAATCTCCACACACTTTTATAGTTGCCGTTTGTCTTAAGCTTTTTGATTTCTGCAGTTTTCTTCTCTTATAGGAACTTTAGTGTCCTTAAATAAAATATTTACAAAAGAAGCAGAGTACTAACTATTAATGTTACCTTTATACCAGTTATAACTTATTTCCCCCCTCCCTCCTTTCCTTGTGGGTTGATTTCCATAGCAATACCCACGTGCTATTAGAGTGACCTTGGCAGTCTATTCAGCATACTAGCTTAAGCTGCAATAATTGAAATGCAAAGTCATTTTATCTTGCACTTATTTGTTTGGAGTTCATTTATAGAATAAAGAGGGTAAAATCATCTGCTTTTTATCATGTTATTGTTTTTAAGCTTTCCATGGCAGGAGAAAATGCAAAATGTCTTAGTGTATAATACTTGTTTGTTCTTTGGCTTCAACATAGGTAAAATTTGTTGGGATGGGTTCCATAAAATGGTTAAACAGAAAATATGACTTTTGAGCATGGCTGTCTGGGTTATACGTGTCACCAAAGGTATCTGGTCTGATAGCCTTGTTCTCCCCTGATTCTGACCTACTTTTTTAGTGCAGCTCTGTAGGTGCAGACAGGTGTCATGTAGAATATGCAGGCAACCGTATTCTAGACAGGTAGCAATTGGCCTTTACTTTTTTTTAACATAAAATATTTTAATTTTGCTTTTTTATGGCTTCTCCAATATGGAATTTAAACTGCTATCTTGTTAGACTAGCCTCACAATGACTCTCCTTTCTGATTACTTTGCTGGCAGCTTTTTCTATGTAAGTTTAGAGTGAAGCAGAGCATAAAGGCAACTACAAATAAGAAAAACACAAATTGTAGTTGGTCTTAGAATATTTTTGTTGACATTTTAATAAGTTTATTTAACCCTTTAATTAGGTAGCCATTCCAGAATGCTGAAAACATGTCTAGTTTACTGCTTTTCTGCACTTGACACAGATATCTGTCTATGCTGTGATACCTCCTATAGATAACAAAAGTATTGCCTGAATTTCTAAAATATGGCTGCACGCACAGGGATAAAATCTACATGCCGAAGGCACAATGCCCATGGATAGCCACTTAGCTAATTAGATTATTGCCAGTAGTAAAGCTGAACCACATTACAATATGTTACAGAATTGCCTCTTAGCATGGAAAGAGCGCAGCTAGATCTGAATGTAGCCCACATTTAACAAAATGGATTAAACATCTGTTCTTCTCTGTAAGGGCCTTTGTGTTAGGTCAAACCCTGTAAATCTGTGGCATATGATCTTATTAGGTAAACATAGGCATAGATGTCCATATTTTTCACCTTGCTGTTTTTATTAGATATTGAGCCCTCTAAGCAACCCTGAAGTACAAGGATTATGTACTGGGGGAATTTTCTTGGCAGAACAAGTGGATCACAAAGCCTGCGATCAGGAATATTTTCATCAGTCTCTGGGTACTCTGTTCATGTGTCAAAGTCCTCATCTTGACCATATTAGCCAAAGATTGTCTGGTCAGAATAACTAGTTCTGTTCCAGGTGGCACCCATGCACAAGCAGTTCTGAGCTCAGTTAATTCTTGTGTATGTGGTTCATTAGACTCTTGGGCTCTGCTAGGAATTTGTAATCAAATTAATAGGCAGCAGAAGATACAGCAGTTGTTTAATTGTGACTTTAACTTCAAAGGGAACCATTTAGGTAAACTCTGTTGTAATCCAGTTTAAGTGATTGCTTCATCTCTTTGTTGGTCATTGAAGCGGTTCTTGTTTCATGTTCTTTCTTCTCTTCCCAACAGGCAGCGGATCTAAGCAAGCCCATAGACAAGAGAATATACAAAGGGACACAACCCACGTGTCATGACTTCAACCACCTCACAGCTACAGCTGACAGCGTTTCTCTTCTTGTGGGGTTCTCTGCTGGCCAGGTCCAACTTATAGACCCAATCAAAAAGGAAACAAGCAAGTTATTTAATGAAGAGGTGGGTTTAAAAACTGCATATATATCAGGGGGTTGCAGCTTATGCTGAAATATTGGCCGGAAAGTAAAACACTTTCGAATGCAATAGAAAAAGTTTTGTTTCTTAGTTTTGTGTGTGTTTTCTTATGAATTCTAGTTCTATTGTTGCTATTATTTTTTCAGTCGAGCTGACTGAAGTCAGGAATTCCAAAACATGATTGCTTGTCATGCATGGGCCAACCCAAATATTAGTAGCCTGGGCATGTTTCCAGCCTGACTGATATCTGGGCGATAATCTGGTGGATATCTTTTTGTGAAGTTTAGAAAATCGTGAGAGGAATATATTTGTGCCCCTGTTGGCACCCCCATAATGATCTGCTTGTTCATCCAGGGGCCTTGTGGGTCAGGAATCATTTAGAGCTCTGTCACAGATTAAAGGAAAAGTAACACTAAAAATTTTTAACTAAAAAATCTATTCTACCCTCCCCCAATAATTGCCCTATCCTGAAAACCATTTATTATTTTGAATGCTTTAGTAGAAAATACCTGTAAAAAAACTTGGCTTCCTGTCATTTGAACAAAGGCGATATGGCGATGCAGGGGAAGTATCAGGAGATGCATCAACTATGCGGCGATCGATTGATCGAGCCTAGCCTGACTTCATGCCGTATCGCCTTTGTTCAAATGACAGGAAGCCGAGTTTAACAGGTATTTTCTTATAAAGCATTCAAAATAACAAATGGTTTTCAGGATAGGGCAATTATTGGGGGCACTTGACACCTTTCAAGTCGAAAATATACACTCACCTAAAGGATTATTAGGAACACCATACTAATACCCTTCTCTGACCTCTAGCATCAACAAGGCATTTTCGCCCACAGGACTGCCGCATACTGGATGTTTTTCCCTTTTCACACCATTCTTTGTAAACCCTAGAAATGGTTGTGCGTGAAAATCCCAGAAACTGAGCAGATTGTGAAATACTCAGACTGGCCCGTTTGGCACCAACAACCATGACACGCTCAAAATTGCTTAAATCACCTTTCTTTCCCATTCTGACATTCCGTTTGGAGTTCAGGAGATTGTCTTGACCAGGACCACACCCCTAAATGCATTGAAGCAACTGCCATGTGATTGGTTGATTAGATAATTGCATTAATGATAAATTGAACAGGTGTTCCTAATAAACCTTTAGGTGAGTGTATACGAGAGATATTTTGAAGAGGTGAAATATGCAGTTTGAGGCAATGCAACCTAACAACTGTTTATTTTTTTTTTATATAATGTTTATTTCTATCAAAATTAAGGTGTGCTTGTTTTAAAATGTAAATATTTAAAAACACTGGTTATTTTATTTGAATTTTAGCGCTTTATTCAGTTATTCATGCTTTGCTTAAGTGTAGTGGCACACAGGGTCATTAGGAACATTTGGTCTTTTTGTTGCTCAGTGCATGGGTGACTCGGAAATGCCCCCATTCATTCCTAGATTAATTGGGTGCATGAATGGAGGCACATAGAATTACCCCGTGTGCCATTACTCTAGCGATATCTCAGTATCATTAGTGGAGGCAATGTGAAGCTCTCCAGTGCCTACATACAGTTGCCAGGGAATCTGTCACCCTTACATTTAGAGAAATATCTTGTCTGAGAATTATGCTACTGATAATCTTACAACTGGTCATTTAGCCATTACCAAAGCAGGACAGTTGAGGACTATTCATTTGATTCAGAGGCAAATCTAAAAATAAAAAATGTAACATGTTAGGTGTATGAATTGTCCTCTGAATGCAATTTAAAACATGATCTTGACTTGTTTGTACTTTCTTGTAGCTTATCTTGCCTGAGCTCTTCTTAACACTGATTTTTGCATCTTTTATTTTGTCTTTAACAGAGACTAATAGACAAGTCCAGAGTAACCTCTGTAAAATGGGTTCCAGGCTCGGAAAGCCTCTTTCTAGTAGCCCATTCCAGTGGAAATATGTATTTGTATAATGTGGAGCATACATGTGGAACCACTGCTCCACATTACCAGTTACTTAAGCAAGGTGAAAGTTTTGCAGTCCACACATGCAAGAGCAAGTCCACACGAAACCCTCTACTGAAATGGACTGTTGGCGAGGGTGCCCTAAATGAATTTGCTTTTTCCCCAGATGGGAAATTCTTAGCCTGTGTGAGCCAAGATGGCTTTCTTCGTGTATTTAACTTTGACTCGGTAGAGTTGCATGGTACAATGAAAAGCTACTTTGGTGGACTGCTGTGTGTGTGTTGGAGTCCTGATGGCAAATATATTGTAACAGGTGGAGAGGATGACTTGGTAACTGTTTGGTCATTTGTGGACTGCCGAGTTATAGCCAGAGGTCAGGGACACAAATCTTGGGTCAGTGTTGTTGCATTTGACCCTAATACCACTAGTGTAGAAGAGACAGACCCAATGGAGTTTAGTGGGAGTGATGAAGATTTTCAGGAACTGATAAGCTTTGGTAGAGATAGAGCAAACAGTACACAGTCAAGATTATCGAAAAGGAACTCTACAGACAGTCGTCCTGTTAGTGTAACCTATAGATTTGGCTCAGTAGGCCAAGATACCCAGCTGTGTTTATGGGACCTTACAGAAGACATCCTTTTTCCTCATCAGCCACTTTCAAGGACAAGAACACACACAAATGTCATGAATGCCACAAGTCCACCTGCAGGAAGTGGTGGGCCAAACCCAGGAAGCAATGGCAACAGTATCACAACCCCAGGCAACTCCATTCCTCCTCCTCTTCCTAGGTCCAACAGCCTTCCTCATTCTGCAGTGTCTAACGCAGGCAGTAAAAGCAGTGTGGATAGTGCCATAGCATCTGGTGTCAGCAAGTTTGCAACTCTGTCCCTCCATGATCGCAAGGAAAGACATGACAAAGACCACAAGAGAAACCACAGTATGGGACATATATCTAGCAAGAGCAGTGATAAACTGAACCTAGTTACAAAAAATAAAACGGACCCGGCTAAAACTTTGGGAACCCCTCTTTGCCCCAGGATGGAAGATGTCCCTTTGTTAGAGCCTCTTATCTGTAAAAAGATAGCACATGAAAGACTAACTGTGCTTATTTTTCTTGAAGACTGTATAGTCACTGCTTGTCAGGAAGGATTTATTTGCACATGGGCAAGGCCTGGTAAAGTGGTAAGTTTTAATCCTTAACACTGCGTCAAGATTTAGAACCTGAGTAGCTAATTATTCTGGGAAACTGACTTTTTATTTCCATTCAATGTAGAAATACTTGTTTTGTTTTTTTCCCTTTTGAGACATATTTTGGTTACTGCATGTCATACTGTTTTGAATCATTTGAAATTTTGCCACAGTATACCGTACTTGGGGGAGTAAAAAAATAAGTACATGTAATTACAAAGAGTATTGTGCCAACCAAAGAGAGAATTCCTTTACCAGAAGCACTGTACACTGTAAAATATTAAATATGCGCTTTCCCACAAAAAAATGGAAAAATGTGCAGGTAAATTTGGTGTCGGCCAACTGAATTGTAATGTCAGAATTAGCAAAGAGGTGGGCTGAGCATGGAACGGGTTGTGGGCCCCTTCACGTACATGGAAATTAAAGCACTTGTTAATGTATTTGTATCCATATTGAATCATTCTAGAGAAGGTCTAAACATGGACATAAATTTATTCTATTAAGCTAATAAGATCTGTATTTCTGTAAATAAAAAGGTTACCTTGATTTCTTTAGTATTCTCCATGTGTAACTCTTTCTTACAATACATACAACCGATATACCGAACTAAAGTTTTTAGTAGACATTGACTGCTTTGACGGTGGGTCTGTACGGTTGGTGGAATGTCAATCTGATCACCTTTTTAAGATAACAAATTGCTCAAAATATATATGGTTCTTCATGAAAGGGGTCAATTCACAACAACAAACTAACACAAAGCCATATTAATGCCATTTGGTTGTAGCATAGCCTGTAGTTGTGTCAATTTTGTTGGGCTGTGCTGTTTAGCTAGATGTTCTTACTGCTGCTCATTGTCCCAGGCTTTTATCTTAAAAAAAAAAAAAAAAATCCCTACTGGTGAATTATTAAACATTTTAAGGCTCATTTGCCAGCTTGGAACGTTTCTTTACAAATTCTCCCCTAATTTTTATGGTGTTGCATAAGAAAGTATATCACTAACTAGCAGAACTGACGCTCACTCAAAGGCACACTGCACTACTTTATATAAAGAATACTGCTTTCCTTGGAAGCTAAAGCCTATAAATGTGTCTTAACAATAATGCCATAATTTTATTTATTTATTTTTTAATGTTTACAATGGACCATGGTTTCTTTATATTCCCTCCCTTGGTAAACTCATAAACTCACCCTTTATATAGGGAAAATGAATATGCAGGGGAGCCACAGGCAGCAGAGGTTATCAGGGCATTGAATATTGGCAAAACATAAATGACCTTTATCAACCACCCTGATTTCCCACTCATCTGTTTGGATATAGTGTGATCTTATTGGTTACATTGCTTGTTTTGCAGCGGCTCACACTGCTACACAAATCTGTTGCAAACGACAGTATTTGTATGTTCAGATATGTCGTTAGTGTTATTTCTCAGTATGTAGGTGTCCAGGTAGGAAAGAGAATATTTTTCCTTTACAACAGTAAGGGAAGAATATTTTCTGTCCTGCCTGGATTCTGTACAAATGAAGCCCTTTTTCCCCATCTGCACTGTTGATTACTACACTATACAGTTTTTAAACAAATAGAACACTGTTTCAGTAGTAGCTGTATTTTTTTGTAAATAAGGTTACCTTGATTTCTTTCTTTTTCTTTATCTATTATTGCCCTATAGACAAGTCAGTAAGCTGCCAAGCTGTGCATGTCTGCTTTTTGGCTCTGTTTGCTTTTTAACTTTACTTTTGTGTCACTTGAGTGGAAAAAAAATCCATATTCATCATATTAGATTGGACTGATCTAAGTCCGCTCCTACACAGGTTTATTTAATGTTTTTAACAAGGCCTAAAATCTCATATGTTAGGTGATTTAAAAGACCATGTCCAGAGAAGCTTGCATTCATCTTTAACTATTATTTATATTAACTGTTTGCACTTACACCATCACAGCTAGGCACGGACATGGATTAAACACACCTTTAGCAAGTGTCTGGATGTTAAATAAGTTCTAGGGTTAAATATAAAGCAGGACAGAGTGTCTCTCACTGACAAGTTAGCCTGTCTTGCAGGACATAGCATCTTTCCACAGACAAGTCAGCCGGTCTCCTTTTCCCCAGTGAGTTCACTCAAAATGAACAATAGTAAATTGCAAGTCAAGTTGGGCTGCTTTTGTAGGAAATCAGAAAACCACATTTGGCTTACTCTTCTAGTTATTTTTGGACTTTTTTTATTCTGTTGGCAAATTAGTCCTAATTTGTATGTATAAATATAATTCTAGCAAGAAAATAAAATTTCAAATGTTTCTGAGAGATGAGTATGCAGTACCAAAAATGGCGCCCAGGTAGTTTTCTCATTGTATAATCATTTGCAGGTAAGTGTGTTTTTTTTCATTAGCTTTCTTTTCATTTGCACTTTTTTTTTTGTTCACAAAAACACAACACATTTTAACATATATTTTAGACTAATATATGCTCACATTTTGGAGTGCAGTGCTTGTGTGACAGTACCCTCAGCATCTGTGGCCAAGTGCAGTCATTCTAGAATATGAAGCAAGTAACCTTATTCACCAATGTGTTAATAATGTATTTAATAATGCCTTTTTATAGGGGGAACATTTTCTTTGTACTCCAGTATAGCAGACTTTATACTGTAGCAGCAGGTAGTGAGAATAGCAGCAGTTATTAACCCACCAGTTGCGTATGTTAATATTGCAAATATTTTTCTTTTGTACATGATAATGTTACAATTCATGTAAGAGGATTTTGTGCAGTGCCTGTTGTATGTCTGTCTATCTTCTAGTTGACTTAATTAGAAAAGACAATAAGTTTAAAGGAGAGCTAAAGCTCGGCAAAGAATTAATGAAGACTTTTTACACCATATTTTTAACCTTCTGTACCAGCCCAAGGCAACCACAGCCCTTTAGCAGGGAAGATCTGCGCCTCCAAAGATGCCCCCAGTAGCCCCCCATCTTCTTTTCTGCTGATTCCTTGCACAACATTAAAATTCACAACACAAGTTTGATTAGCAGTAAGTTCATATTTAAATTACATTTTGGCATAAAAACCAGTGTATTCTTCATCAGAATTCATCACTAATCAGCCCTGTATCATCAGCTATTATGACAGATGTAAGGGCAATGACAAATGGGATGTTTTGTGCCACATGTTTGTCCAGCAGCATTTTGCATGTTAGCCGGTGGAGAGGGAACAAGGGATGTTTTGTTGGCCGCTGTAGCCAGATTTAATTGTGGGTGACAAAATGCCCGGATCTGTTATTGTCCTAAACCTATTTGATTCCCAGAATTTTCTTGGAAAAAAACTCAACGCCATCTATATATCTGGTTTTCCCCTAGACTTTGCTTGGTGGTCTATAATCTCCCAGTGTTGTGCAACAGCCATTCACTAGTTATATGGAAGCAACAGTAACTATTTCAAAATGGAGCTCTTAAACAATTTGCAAGGGGTCTTTTATATTTTTTCAAATGATATAACATTTTGTTCCTATAGTCGGAATGACAAGAGCCTATACAGAAGGATACGCAATAAAAAGTATCAATAAAAAAAACTAAGTGTAGCCTCACAAATAGTGTTTTTTTTGTTTTGATTTTGTTTTTTTTTGTGGTTGTTGGGGTCCACGAAGTTAGTATTTCCAATATTATTCTTTAAAGAGATATATTGGTGAAATAAGTAAACATAGAACATGAAGATCAGTAGGAAAGTTGCTAAGGCCTTTCTACTGAAACTCAATTTAACAGTGAATGTAATATCTTAAACCATATTCTTTTAACATCCAGCTACTGGATGAACAATCAATTCACTCTGTAACCCTAAGCATTCATATAAGTAGAAGTGCTATTTATTTTAAATAAATGTATTCTCAGCATTCAGGATGAGTTGGGCGTTGCAGCACCTTCAGAGCAAGACTTAGAGACATCAGTGCATTTGTTTTAAAAATCACAAACCCATTCCTTGAGCTGAAACAAAAATGGCAACTGAGTTAAGTAAAATAAAAAATCAGAGTTAAAACTAGCACAATTTTTGCCTAACATGTAACTTACATAAACAAGCGGAGGAACATCCTGACTCCTCCCATTTATCTCCTCAATCCCTAACCCAGGCTTCTGCCCTTCTTCACATGCTGCACTTATAATGCAAACATTCAGGCAGCAACACAGAACTAGCTGCTCTACCTGGCCCGGGCCATCCTTCATTTAATAAAGCCTTGGAATTGTGTACAGACCCAAGTAATGATATTAACATAGGGGTTCACTTAGTTGTCCACTTGAACGTTAATTTATGCTAAAAGACAAAACACAGTAACATGTCCTGAAGCAGAACTTTGCCACAAGGGAAAGTTGCAGCTTTATTAGTAGTATGTGCTATTGGGGGATCTTGAAAATTATCATTTTAAAAATTAAGGGCTGCCCCTGAGATTATACTATTCATGGTGCACACAGACAAACCAAGGGCACACATACATGCTAGGCCACATCAGCCAATGAATGGACAGAGTTCTGTCCTTTACTCCCACACTACTTCCTGTTACAGTTAGAGCTGTATTATTTCCTGTCTCTGAGGGAGCACACGGACCATCACAAAGTAGTGGATCAAGGGAAAAGATATAAGATGCCAATATTTATTGACTAATATATATATTCCAGTTTGGTAAGATTCTTTAATAGACTACTTAGTAAGATATAAACTATCTGTTGGATCTCACTTAAAATATTTTGTGATCCCAGCATGCTAATGTGGATTTTAACTGTCATGTTTATAAAGCCTTATATCTATTCAGTGGAACATACCACTCTGTCAAGTTAGGACTTGGCTAGTTGCCTCCTTAGGGTGCTGTTAACCCAAGTTCTCTCTTTGTATAATGGCATTTCTGTGATTAGCATGTAGCTTTTGTTTCAAGCTGAGAAACCAACAAATCAATTGCTATACAAATTGCTGCTGCTGTTTATGCAACACTCAGCTAAGAGCGATTGCACTCTGTGTGCTTTAGAATCTTCAGCACATTTGTAGAAGGTGACGTTACATTTATCATATAAGCTGATGCCCCAAGACTGATTACTGATCAATTCTGGTGCACTGTATTGTAAAAGTGTAAGCTCGGATAACTAACACCATGTGCTGGGAATCAGCAAAAGAAATTTGGGTGCTATTGGGGGCTTAAGGTGGCCATACACGTAGCAATTTTGATCTTTCCTGTGACCGACAGTCGCAAGAAAGATCTTTGTTTTCCCCCACTGACGTTCAGGGCTGAATCGTCTGATATGGAGGTTGAAATAATAGGAATTCTACCTCCACCTCCCGATTCAGCCTTGAACGCAGATTTTGTTTGGGTGCCTTCAATGGGCACCGATCAGTGAGACGATTGATATCCGCAGCCTTTGTGATATCGGTTGTCTTGTCGATCTACCATACACGCACCAAATATTGCACGAAATGAGGTGTCATACGATATCATTGGTGCGTGTATGGCCGGCTTAATTCATACTCACGGATCTATACTGCTAAAGGGCTGTGGTGGTTGGTAGATTTGATCAAAACACAAGGTGTAGCCTTTTTAGTGTTGGTCTTTAGTTCCCTATTTTGGCCTTGGCTAGTGTTTGTGTACTGTAATGATGTAACAAACTTGGTTGAAACTGTCTTAGCTTACCTATAGCCATACACAGGCCAGTGTTCGTTTCTAACTTTTCCACTTATTGGCTCATGTATGGGGGCAATCAGACAGCCACCCAACCAATATCTGGTAAACATGCCATGAAATAAGACTGATGCACAGTAAACAGGCAATAATACTATAAAGGTTGGGTTTGTATATTCAGCATTAATTTAAATCTTAATCATACTTGCACATAGAAGATCGGAAGTAATATTTCTATCTCTTACTGATGCATCGTATGTATCAAACACTCAAGCTTTTTCGGGATGTATCCCACTCAGTTCTTTTTTTATTGGTGGCAGCTTAAACCACTGTACTATATAGATAATTATAGTGTGCTGACCTAAAATATCCTTATAAAGGCAAATCCTCTCACATGAAATGTAGGACAGCAGTCTAACACAGAAATATTCCCTTGCTCTTAAAACGAGTTACAAAACCTGTATGATTGCATGTTTATTTTTCCCCAAAGAGGCCTTTTATAATAATATTGATGGTTCTTGGGAAGAACAGTAGTATTTAACGGGCTACGCCTCATGCATAACCACACACTAACATATATATTTTGAAAGAGTAAAGCCAGAGTAGCAAACAGGCTGTAAAGATGGCCATAAACTGAAAATCCTGTTTATGGACTAAGTGGGCTTGTATGCGCATTTGCCCTACTTTGTGGCCAATATGATCCCCACATGATTTTGAGGCTTAGTCAGATAGTGATTGTGCTGGAAATGTTGCTCACCCAAGGCGTCTACACAGGCTTTCCATGTGTTCAGCCCGATCTGCCCACCGCCTGGCAAGGTCTTTAATGGTCTTTGTCTTTATAAAGATCATTTTAGCCATTGTATTTCTACTTTCTGCATTGTGTTTGCAATATTAAAGCACAAGGAAAGCCTATTACTGGGAGTGATACCAGTTTTATAGGCACCCGCCAGGGAATAAAATCCTTTTCCTTGGGCCAGGAATATTTTGGCCCCTAGTGCTACCCTGGGTGGCGTAGGAAATGCCGCCCCTCTGCTCCTAGGCTTTTTGCATTGTAGGTGGCCAGGGGCAGGCACGTTGCTAATGCAGGGAATGAATAGCACTCTCTGCAACAGAAGTTACGACGTAAAACTGAATTTTTGGCTCTTTAGCCACCCCTGGTAACTTCAAGGCACCTGCTGCCCAAGACAAGTTTCTTAACTCTCCTCATGGCAGCAGCGGCCCTGCCTTGGGCTGAGATTCTTTCTGTCGAAGAACTGGCATCTTCCCAGGGTATCCTTGTGCCTAACTTGACTTGCGTGTGCTCAGTGTAATTTCCAATTTGACTCATCCATGCCTGCGGAATACGAGTTGGGTGCAAAGGATCCCTGCTTAATGCAGGTAAGATAACAGCAGCACCTAGTCCTACTGTGTTTTCTCTTGCATGCATAGTAAGATCAATGAATGGGATCTATTGTTAATACTCGCCCAGGGTGCATTTTAGCCACAAAATGAAAAAGTTTATTCTGGCTGAATCCCACCCTGTGTTCTTATTGACAGGAGGATCACATTCAATTCTGTTACAATGCATACAGTATAAATGTGGGCACACAGGATTAGACTTGTATGCCATAGACCGAAGGCAGTATAAATTGCTGGCTAGGGCACTGCAAGAAAAGTTAGTGATTTGAAAGGATACACCCAAAACACCTTTGCTGAAAAACAAAACAAAAAAAAAACTAGTTTCCTTGTTTTGCCATTATAAAGCACTAATTTAAACACTTGCTGGCCATTTTATTCAGAGCTCCCCCTCTAAACAAACAAACCAACCCCTCCCTTCTCTAAGCAGCCTTTAAGCGGCTCATTATCAGGGGCTTTTCAGTGGACTGGTAATTAGTTTTATCAGCTCTTTTGAAGTTCTTTGGACTGGAAGTGCTAACATGGCTTCATATTAATTTCTAGTGCTGGAAAAAACAGAAACTTAGATATTTTTTAAATAAAAACAATAGACTAAAAGTATGTTCAGCACATGCCCTGTTTATTGAGCTTGTGCATAAAAAGTGGTGTATACTATCCCTTTAATTCACACGAGGTGTTGCATTAAAATTGTTAGTTATATTATGGACAAAGCAAATGCCCTTACTGGGTGGCTTGTTTTGATTTTACCACAGTGATGCAATTAGAATATAAGAGTTTCCCACACTGTGTTACAGAGCTTTTGTGCATTTGCCACAACAGTGTAACCACAGCTATAATAGAGGGCTTTCAATTTGATCTATGGCAGCTACTTAAAGAGCAGTGTAATGAAAAAGACCATAATGACACAAGATGTCATTTCATGCAAGGAATTTTGCTTCACTGTGCGTAAGCATCTATATATAATATAATATTTATAGCATAGTGGTGCTGCCATTTTGTTTGCTTAAGGTAAGGCCTTGTCCTATAATAATCAAGGGTGCACCTTACTGGTGTAGTGACAAAGTGATTGGGCATAACCTGACCAAGGCCATACACTCATTGCAACCAGACATTTACTTTCTTTATTTTAACTGTCCATTTAAATATGATATGCCACCTAGAACTGTGCCCTGCCCACAAGTGGGCACTTGATTATCCGCTAATACAGCAGCTTGCCCATGGCCTTCCTTTGACTTGCCCCTTGCATTTACAAGGACTTCCTTTAACCTAATCAATGATGGCCCGGCCCCAGCTTATGGCAAACAGCACTGCAGCCTCTCTATTTAACTGTTGCTAAACTACAGTTGTCATTGGGATTGTGGGAGTTGTAGTTTAGAAATAGTGTGGGGGGAGGGGGCTGTGAATGGATACCTAAAGGCAGCTATACCTCTTGCTATGCTCAGTGGATGTACCCGTGGAACAGGGTGATGGGTAGGGTGTGGGTTTGTTCTCAGTTGCAGAATGCCTACTTATATTGATATGATAATGAAATGAATCCTCCTTCAGCATAGGATTTCCTATCTCGATGTTATACAGTGTTTTCTTTGGAGCACCGTTATGAGGTTTATTGTTCTGGATTAATAAAAGCTGCTTTGTTCACAGGGTTTATTATCATCCCAAAACCAAGCCAATTCTCCAAGTGGAACTGTAGTATAGCCAACCCACTACCGCTTGCAAAACATACACAGGACCAGAAGTAATGGCAGAGGAGCCAGCGGCTGTTCTTCAGCAACAGAACATCCATTTAGAACATGGCAGAGTTTAAAAGTGGGATTTTGTTAAAGGAGACCAAAAAACACTAAGATCATGGAGGAAAAAAAGAGTTTCTCTAATTGGTTGTTACATAGTAATAATAACGGGTGCACACACAGGAGATACTTAATCAGAAACCCTCCTCCCTGGATGAACAACACAACCCCCTTCGTTAGGAGTCACAGTGGAATTAATAATGAGTACTTTCATCCCTAATGCTTTCTACCTTCATGTCATTTAATCTTTCTAAATATGTAGTGTAAATGAAACAGTATGTTTTTGGAGATCCCCCCCATCATACTAGATGGCTCTTGAGAATTAATTCACCATTGTGTGTATTGCACTGATTTTGTTTTAACCTGCAATGGTTAGAATGGGAATATGCCTGGGACTGCACTGACCTGACAGCAAGTCATTCTCTCTGTGACTTGAAATGGCATTCAGGAACGATGGAAGCTGCAATTTTTTTTTTCTAAGTACAAATGTTTGCACTTAAATAGCAAAATGATAGTCAAGAAATTACTATTAAAAGGTGTACAAAATTCCCAGGAAAAGAAACTGTTGTGGAGAGAAATCTACTTTGTATCTATTAAACATTTATTTTAATATTGTGGTTTCTAATGACTCTGTATTATATGTATAAATAATGTAATTCAGTGCTGGGAGATGGGGGTTTGGATCATTACACTAGTCATTTTCATTATATGAAAATAGTGATTTCTAATTAAAATACATATTAATATGAAGTCTTGCATATGCAGTCTTTGTTTTCCCTCAAACAGATTACAGTGCACTGGTACCTATATGATATGAGCTTGCTCTTCTAGGCAGTGTTGTACCCATGCAAGCCAACACATTCCTCTGCAAATGAACTGATTTCACTCTACAAATTCTCAATGGCAAGTTGTATTTATTTCCCCTAGGTTACGCTCAGCAAGCCTTGAAGTAATCTGAGTAGAATGTACCTGAGAATTATACGGCATATTGAGTTAAATTTATATGCAGAATTCCAATACATGAAATAAGTGTCATATTGCCAATATATACTTATACATATATATTGATGCAAGGCTGAAGTCACCCTGTATTTCTCTGGGCACAGGACAAGTTAAGTAACCAAGCCAAAATGAGAAAAGGTACAGTGGTGTGCAAGCCTACCAGCCAGGGACCATTTCCATTTTATTTCCACTTTATGATGATACAACACCCTTAGTACTGTCTGCATCTAATTGTGCTGATTATGGGCCTTGACTGTCAGGTTCTACAGTGGGTTCCAGGAGGCCCAGTTTAACAGTGAGCACAGGTGAGCAGAAAGCTTTTTATTCCTTCCAACTATGCAAGGATTATATTTCAAGCACTGCTGTTTCCACGCATTCCCATAATGAAATATTCCGTCAGTGGTGTCCTGACTTTTATATTTAAACATTTAGTCAGAAATAGCTCATATGCTAAACTAAAAATATACCAGAACAAGTGTTGCCATAGATAACTATGGCTTAATTAGATTTTTAAATTGCAGGCTCACGATTTCATATGTTGGTGCAAACAATCATTTTTTTAATTAGTTCTTTTTAGCCCCCCCCCCTCTTTTTTTTTTAATAAGGCATAATTGCAGGTTTTTATTTTAAATGGGGGTGGCAGTGGTTGCTGGTGATTAAAGGGTTTTGCATAAAACAAAAGGCATGACTGAGTTTTCAGCCAAAAAGGTAACAGGCGAGGCCATATATATGATTTGCACCTTGGCAGTAACTTATTACTGATTGTTTGCTGTGGGGTTACTGCTCGGGAAATGTGCCCAGTGTAAAAGTGTAAAAGAATAAGTACAGGTATAGGTACAGTATCAATGATCTTTTTGTAGTTTGGGTCAACATACCTTAAATCTACTAAAAGTTATTTAAACATAACAAGTAAACCCAATAGAATTGTTTTGCCACAAATATGGATTCTTGCAGTGAAATCAGTGTCAGAATGTAATACTTCCATGTTTAGATTTTAATAGAAAAGTTACAAATTATCATAGTTGGAAAAGATGGAAAAACAAAATCACTTGTCAGGATATCAAACTATATATATTTTAAAGTGCATTTGAGGGAAAAAACCAAAACTTTTCAAACTGTCACTTGAATGATGTTATCATTATAGTCCTGCCTTTCTCGAGCACATCATAGGTATAGCTTCACATGCAGTGGTGCCATAAGAACAATAGAGGATGTTACAGCCCTACTTCCGAAGTGATTAAAAAGGGAATCTCTTGCTGCTATCTGCACCGGTCACGTAGCTGCCATTTATGAAGAAAGGGTTGAGTGTTGTTGCATTTACCTTGGTCTCAATGTACTTCACACTTGGCAGTACTGGGAATTTCCCATTATTTCCAGGCGTAGGGAATACTGACCGAAACTTTGGCACAGGCTTTGTTATTCCAGGTACATTAAGTTTTGGCAGCTCCACTGGAAATGCAGGTACATGGTAATGGATGGGAGGTTGTGCTATTGTCCTCAATGCCTGCTTTAAAATAAAGGTCAGAGAATCAAATGTGCAGTGTCACAACAGAACCCCCCCACCCCCAAGCTCAAAAACATGGTCAAGAGCCCTTTCTTGCTCCAAGATTTTATATGTATATAAATATACTGTTACCATTCACTGGGACTAACTATCATTGCTGGTGAGGCTTAAATATGGATAAGTTACGCTGCTAAGTAACTATGGGGGCACATGGATACAGAGCAAATATCAGGTAAGCTGTGTAGGAACAGAGCTTTTATTACATAACCACAGACTGAACTATAGGGGGAAAACTGCAGATCTGCTGCTAAAAAGTAGTTTATAGGTGCCTTTTAGACATACACAAATTACAAACTAAGTATTTTAAGTCTATGGTGTAACTGGTCATATATTCAGCTGACCAGCCCGCTTGTCTGCATTAACTTATAATTTTCAGGTATGCACCAAACCTGGATTTGCTTCAAGATTTTTTTTTGGCAGGATTCAGATTTGGCCAAATCCAATTCTGAACCCTTAAAGTCGTGTGACACTTGGTCACACGATTAAGGAAATTGCAACCACATCCTCCTTCCTTGTCCCAATTTGCATATAAAAATGGCGGTTCTGATTTTGTTCAGGATTCTGAAAAGTCCACTAGCAGAAAGAAGAAAACCAAACTGCAGCCTGATGCAATATATAAATACAGTCATCTGCAGTTACTACACCTACCAACATGGCTAGGCAGAAAGGCTGCAGAACAGCACAGTCACTGATGTTTCACATGATAATATCATCTCTTGGAATATCTGCACATTTTGTTTGTGTCAGTTTCTCTGCCTCTTTCCTAATAAGCAGCAATGATTGTATTCTGGTTTATTCTGACTTTAACATATCAGATGTAAACAAACTGATACCAGGTGTGTCACTTATACCAGTTGGTCAGTATGGGGACACTTCTGGCTCTGCTCCTGCCTCCCCCCGTGCTTAACACCAATGCATGAAAGCTGAGTGGATTCTCTGTTATGTAAAGTGCTAAATATATTGACCTATTTAACTACTTCTTAAGAGGAATGTCTGCCAGGACAATTGGTAAGCAACACTGTTATGAATAAATGCAAATACAGAGTGCTAGTACACACAATATGCTACACCATTGTTTTCTACAGGGAAACACTCCCAACAGGGATAAGTGGTTGTGCAAATGCGAAGCATAATGGTGGCATCCATATTTTTGTCACTATAGTTAGTTCTGAGGCTAGCTCACAATCTATAGAACAAATGGAGTCAGCACTTCAGATGCTTGGGAAACCCCTCTAAACTGATTTATAACATGTAGAAGTACCATAGGTATCATCATGGACCAGGTACCTTTTGCCTCTCTCTTAGAACTTACTCAAGTCATTTAGGGTTCACCTACTAAATAAAATGTTTCCTTAAAACTCTTTAAAGGAGACATATCCTATAAAAAATTATGAATGTACCAGTGAATTATACTCCTCTAGATATAGAAGGAATGTGCTTAAAAAAAGTTGTGTTTCATTGAGAAATTCCCCCCAAACCCCGCTAGCCCCGCCCATCTGTTCCACTTCCTGCTGGCTGAATTCTCTGGATGTGCAGGGGAGCCGGCGGCCCTCTGTACACTGCACTGTAGGATAGGAACTAATCAGCAGCTAGGCTGACCTGATAGGGAACTGAAGCCTGTCTTTGCTTGTGTGAGTGCAAGGCTGTGATTGGCTCTCCCCCTCCTACTGTGCTTCTGGCAGGGACCGTTAGGACACGCCCACTCTTCATTTCAAACATGGTCAGAGAAGAGAGAGGATCTATAGGGAGCTCCAACAAAGGGGCCATTGTTACAGATAGGATTAATGTTTAGCCCAAAGGGAAACCAGCACCGTATATTATTCATAATTGCCTTCAATATTAGGGTTTTTCCCATTTATCCAATATGTCTCCTTTAATCTTTTGTCATGTGTCACATTCTGTGACATATTTGCATTTTACTTTACATTGTTCTGGCTTTTGAGCACATAAAACCCAGGGTCTACTCTTCTGACAAGTGAGAAGCATTAGTATAGTGTAGAACAGCTGTCAGACAAATGGTACTCAGAATGATGCAAATGGAATTTTGTTGCCTACAACGACACTTTAAACACCATAAAAATAACATTTTTCTTTTGCGTTCTATAACTATATGAAAAGCCTTGAATGAATATTCAGTAAATAGAAATATTGTGCCTGGAATGAGCAAGTTTACCATTTTTTTCTTGAAGCACTAACCTGTTTAAATCAATGAGCTCTAGCAGGCAGTTATATGCCAGTAAAGAATAAAATATTGCTTATTTACTAACAGCAGAGGCAAAACTTTCTAGGTTCTGCCTAAAATAAGTGGCACTTCAAATGGGCTGTTTCCCCTCTGTATTGTAACTAGTTAAAATGCAAAATGAAAAAAAAAAATGGTGGCACGTACTGATGACAGAATCAGACTGCTTCCTATTGTATATTCTGATATTAATGAAGAAATACCCCTGCTTGGTTGTAAAATAAATTGTATAATGAGAAATGGCTCTGAAATGCGATATACCCGGACAGAATTGGACTAGTTGTATCCTAAAATATTACTAAGCACTTCAGTAAATTTGACAAAGTACAATTGACACTTTTACAAAAGACATCACTCAAAAACATCTTTCTACAAAGACAACATTCTCTCAGCCTGGGTTTTGTAGGCAGGAATAAAAGCAGATCTGCTCTCATTCACAGCTCTGTGTAGCCTTTTAGTGAAAATATCTTTATATGAATGTGACCTAAAACATCATCAGATTTTCAAACAAGTCCTAAAAGTAAATGAAGAAAACCTAGTTAAACAAATGAAACAAAAATGGTTTGGCCATGCATTTATTGGAAAAAAAAAAAGACCCAATAACATATCTGTGTGCGGTAAAAGTAAGGGAATGTTGCTGTCAGTATTTGGTGTGACCCCTTGTGCAGCAATAACTGCAACTAAACATTTACTGTTGCTCAGTCCTGCACATCGACATTGAGCCCATTCCTCCATACAAAACAGTTTCAGCTCTTGGATGTTGGTGGGTTTCCTCACATGAACCGCTCGCTGTGTCTTTCCACAACATTTCAATTGGATTAAGGTCGGGACTTTGACTTTGGTTAAAGAAATGAATGGAATTCTTTGGTACAACAACTTGCTGCATGACCCACTGTCTCTTGAGATTCAGTTCACGGACAGATGTCTTGATATTTTCCATTTTCCACCAGAACCCTCCCACCAGCCTGATTCACAGATGGGATAAGGTTCTTATGTTGGAATGCAGTGTTTTTCATTCTCTAACTGTAATGCTCCTCATTTAATTCAAAAATTTTGGCTTCATTCATCCACAAATTAAATTCTTCCAGTATCCATCTGGTTTGTCCACATGATCTTTAGCAAACTGTAGATGATTAGCAATATTTTTAGGGGACAGCAGTGGCATTCTCCTTGTTACCCTTCCATACACACTATTACTGTTCAGTGTTCTCCTGATGGTGGACTTCATTCACCAATGTAAGTCAAGATTTCAGTTGTTTAGAAGTTACCCTGGATTCCTTTGTAACGTCTTGGATTATTGGACACCTTGCAGCAGCAGTTCGACCACTTCTGGGTAGGGTAACAACAGTCTTGAATTTGCTCCATTTGTACACAATATGACTGTTGATTGGTGGAGTCCAGACTCTTTAGAGATAGTCAAGTAACATTTTCAGCTTGATGGGCATCAACAACTCTTTTTCTGAGGTCCTCAGACGCCTCCTTTGTTGGAGCCTTGATACACATCCACAAATGTGTTGTATGTGCGATCAGCCTTTGCTGGATCCCTGATCTCTCACACCTGATTGTCATCCCATTGACAGAAAACACCAGACTTGTGTTATGATAATCCTAAGGATTCACTTACTTTTGCCAGACACAGATATGTTATTGGATCATTTGTTTTCAATAAATACATGACCAAATATAATAATTTTTGTTTCATTTGTTGAACTAGGTTTTCATCATCTACTTTTAGGACTCAGATGTTTAAGATTACATTCATTTAGAAAATATAGAAAATTTTAAAGGGTTCACAACTTTTGAGAACCTCTGTATGAATGAATGCAGTGAATTTGATCTTACCTGCCTACGTCCCTGTCCGGCAATCTGCACAAAGTAGTTCATTGATCCTGAAGTGTTTGATTTTTCTGTTATTCTTATCTTACGGTGCTGTGCTGGTCTTTCTAGTATTCTGCAGTGTGAAATAGTTTTAAAAAATTACAAATTGATTTCCATCTTAAGCTCACATTCAACATAAATTAATTAATATGTCAAAGAAAATGTTGGTGGTTGGGACATATTTTAGGTTTCAATACGAGTCATGGCTTTCCATATAACTATAATTATTTTTAGTCAGGTGCTATGGGGGTATGGGACTTGCATCAGATTTTTGTTATAGGATCAAATTATATATATATATATATTATATATATATACATATAATATATAATTCAGTCTTTGCAATGTCTGCACTCAAATGCCATAAACTTTATTTTTTGCGGGGTGCACGGCCAAATGTAATTAACACCCTTTTAAAAATTGTGTGTGCAGGTCGTGAAACTTTTTTGCTATATATATATATATATATATACATATATAGCCACATAAAAAAACAATACATAGTTTTCAGAGATAAACACTGCCTAAAATTAAATAAAAGCTTTTCGAAACTGGTAGTAAAAGTGTTATTGTTGGTTTATGGCATTTGTGAATAAAATAATAGTATCAATTAATCTCCTCAGCTTTCCATACACACTTCTCTGTTTCAGAGGAATTGTCCATTAAAATAAAGAGCAAAGTGTCTTGGGTATTGCAGCATAGGTACAGACAGCCTGCTGATTGGTTGGTCCAATATAGGAAAACCAGACAAGTAGGAAATAAGGAGTAGAAAGAATTAAATTTTCACTCTTAAGGAAGATAGTATTTGATTTGAATTACAGCAGTAGTTAGCATCTCTTTAAGCTTACCTGTGCTCTGTGAAATAAGGATGCTGAAGAGTTTGACTTGCATTAGGCCTTTCATCAGGATCATATTCTAACATCGCACACATCAAGGATAAGCAATCAGGAGGCATGTTGGGTAATAGCCGTATTATTCCTGTGCCTTTTTTGGAAGGGAAGTCAAAACTCATTGACCGTGACCTATAGTAGATGGATATCACTGTGTAAAAAGCAGCATCTGTCTTACCAATAATTTTTATTTTTTTTACTGGCCCATACTTTGGTGTAGGAATACTAGGATGTTTGTTGCTTTGATATCTGAAGTCAGGATTGTCAACCTACGAGCTGAGACCCAAAAACAGGTCCCCATGATTATTACCATTACTAAAATAACAGTGTTTTTTCAATGGATGACATTAAATAAACAAGGTATTCTATAGGGCTTGGGCCCAATGGAGAGATTAGTCGCCCACTGGCAGCAAAGTGTATTGCCAGATCATGGGCTTATGCACCACTTATTTACAAAAGATTTGTCAAATCAGTTCAAGATTTTGCTGATTTTCCCAACTTCACCTATTTGTAAAACCCCAGGCAGGATAGATATTATGGATATATTATTATTAAAGGAGAAGGAAAGGTAAAAACTAAGCTTTATCAGAAAGGTCTATGTAAATACAGCCATAAGCACTCACAGAAAAGCTGCACTGAGTCCTCTATCAGAAGAAACACAGGGTGTTTTGTCTTCTTTTGTGTAAACATGTTCTTCTGTATCAGACTTCCTCTCCTTTAGGGCTTCTTCAGGTTTGGGGCATGAGTCTGCACGGAAGCTAATGAGACCAAGCTAAAATGGCAGCTGCTATCTTAAGCAAACAGAGGGAGCTTCTAGGGCTGTTTACTCAGGCAGTGTCAGACTGAGATGGCAGGGGCCCACCAGAACAATGGGCACACTCTCAGAACTTTAATTCCTCCTCTCCTAGTTCAAACCCTTTATTATCCTAGTCTCTTTTCTCTACATACTATACTCTATTCTTCCATCTACCAAGCTTCCATGTTCCCATACAGAAATAGGGAATGACCATGAAATAGGCAAAATAGATAGAAGCAACAGGGCCCACTGACACCTGGGCCCACCGGGAGTTTTCCTGGTATCCTGTTAGGCCAGTCTGATGCTGTACTCAGGTATGGTAAAGCTTTCTGCAGAATAAATATAGCAATCATAAGCTATTGTAATCCGTTTTAAACACCCCACAGTGATAAAAACTTTCCTTCTCCTTTAAAATGGCCTGTATTGGAGATGGTGATGATAACAATCATTCATTTACAAAAACTAGATTGGCATTATTCAGCCTGATACTGGTAAGTCATGGGAGGCACAATTGTAAGCAGTATTGCATTTCTGTATCGCTTGGGAAGCTAAACCACTCATTTATCAAAATCCAGTTATTTTCTTTTTAGCACGTGGATGAGAATTTGTGCTCATTAAAACAAATATGCCATTATATGTAATGGATTATTTGCTTTTTACAATTCTTTCAATACACAAAGGATAGTAAATGGAAAAACACTGTTCTGTACAATGCTGTACAGTTTCATAATAAAGGTAATATGAAAATATTCTAAAGTAAATGATATGCTGTTAGGTTTTTATTTATGCAACTTAAATCTGAAAAGAACTTACTGTTTAAATTTCTGCAACAATGCTTGATCTGGAGTGCCGATAACATCGTGAATTTTTGCGATCTGGTCTAATTCATTGGATCCGGGAAACAGGGGATGCAAACTAAGGAGACAATAATACCTGCCATTTATTGGTTTATTTGCTGAAAAACACGCAGCCATTTTTGGCTTTTACAATTGACTTCGGATACAGCTCTTTCTGTTGACATAGCCAGATGGGAATGCTGATGCTGCAGGGATTATAACAGAGAGCTCTGGCACAGTCTGTAAAAAAAGGCCATTGCTGATCAGACAGCACAGAAAAGACTAACTGCCTATGTGCCATGCTTCATAAACAAATATGATATTAGTGAGTTTTTTCAGTTTCCTAATTTGTGTGCTTTCTCACTTTGATGCTGATACATAGAATACCTCTTTCTTGTTTTATAAGCCATCATAGGCCATACTGGGGAGAAGTACATTTAGGGGCAGATATTGCTCAAGTCTTTTGGCTTAAGCAATCAGAGAGATGCGGACCCACTCCTATATGCTGCTCCATTGATCTGCATAGCATCTGCTTGCTTGCAGGCACACATAGCGGAGCGCAGGTCGCCCTGAAAAGCCTGCTTTCGCCAGGTTCAAAGCAGTGGAGCCAACACTCTGTGGGGCCTTAAGGAGCCTTACCCTTAAGGAAACTCCACATGAGTTAAGGAACTCACACAGGGTTTTAGGAAAATAAACCTTGTTAGCTGAGGTATTTTTCCCCCAAACATGCTTTCTTAAATAAGAAAAATTTTGGCAGCTTTTAGGTGTTTTTTTCCCCTGAAACCCTACATGAGTTCCTTTACTCACATGAGGTTTCCTGCATGATTACTTGAGCTGAAACCTTCCCCCAAATAACTGTGAGATATGTTAATCACATGCAGAAAATCTGTGTATATAATCTTACCTAGCAATTTCAAAGAATACACAGCCAGCACTCCAAATATCCATTTTGTAAGTATAATACCCATCTGTAAGGAGGCACTCTGGTGCACGATACCAACGGGTGGAAATGTATTCTGTGTAAGGCTGTTTGGAAAACACACTGCGACATGACCCAAAATCACCAAGTTTGAGGACATCTTGCTGTAAAAAAAAAAAAAAAAAAAAAAAAAAAAAAAAATATATATATATATATATATATATATATATACACAAAAACAAAAGAGGAGCACACCCTATAAATAAAGTAAATGCCCTTGGTGCTGGTCAAACAATTTGGTAGACAGACAGAGTACCGCACACAAAGGGACTTTGTAGAGAAAACAAAATTATTTATTGAAAAAAATCCGACGTTTCGAGCACCAAACTGTGCTCTTCCTCAGGGACAAACCAAAAAAAAGTTGGTTTGTCCCTGAGGAAGAGCACAGTTTGGTGCTCGAAACGTTGGATTTTTTTCAATAAATAATTTTGTTTTCTCTACAAAGTCCCTTTGTGTGCGGTACTCTGTCTGTCTACCAAATTGTTTGACCAGCACCAAGGGCATTTACTTTATTTATAGGGTGTGCTCCTCTTTTGTTTTTGTATATATATATATATATATATATATATATATATATTTTTGGTGCTCGAAACGTCGGATTTTTTTCAATAAATAATTTTGTTTTCTCTACAAAGTCCCTTTGTGTGCGGTACTCTGTCTGTCTATATATATATATATATATATATATATATATATACATTTATATATACACAGTATATATCTGTCACATATACACAACTCTACGGTGCATGTGTACACTATCCACTGCTGAGGTGATGACTGCACAATTGACGCCAGAAGCAACAGGTTCATAGCAAGATAACTCAGTAAATCAAATGCACAGTTTAATGTTAAAAGTGAAGTCTGAACTATGCACTTTACATTTTTGTCTGATCTTTCTTGTAAAACATGCTCTTGATGTAATGTGAGTGTATCTGATTATATTATCCAGAAACAAGCTATACAGAAAGATTCAAATTGCATAGAAAACATCTCCCATAGAGTCCTTTTAAGCAAACAATTTTTTTTAAAATTATTCCTTGTATCTTGTACCTGATGGTAACCAAGCTACATAAATCCATACTGGTAACAAAACAATTAAATTAGGTTTCATTTATGCTTAAAGATTTATTGTATGGTGATCCAAAACACAGAACACAAAACCCCCAGACATTTCAGATAATATTAAAAAGGCATTATTAGATGGGGTGGGAAACGTATTATCCATAGTGCAGTTGGTTTTCCAATTATCCAGACCTGGGTACTGAAATTCACAACAGTATAGGTAGCAGGAGCTCTGGGCTTGGGGCTGTTGGCACAACTACCATTATAATCTACAACTGGGAACTACAATGTTTTCCTAGAGAAAGTGTCACTATGTAATGTCACAAGGCCTAACTTCTGCAGAAATCTTCTAGGTTTATAAGTGTATGCTCTTAGTTTCCAGATGGCAGTAATTACTACTACTACTACTACTATTATGCTGTTAAATTACAGATGGGGGGGTGGAGATATGAGAATAATGTACCCCCTACTGTAAAATATATGGATAGGAGTTCCATGCCTATACAAAGGCACAATGATATACGCTGAGTTCTATTAAGTTTATGGAACGCCAAGGTGACTTCTAACATTCTCAGATTTTACAATAACCGTACATTATTCCATAAAATTCATGTTTCCATTATCCATGTGACACAAGTTACATAGCTAATCTCTATTATTGCCCTCCCTCAGCAACCTTAAAATGAAATATTTCTAAGGTTTCTCATGGCACTTGTGTATTTTAACAATATTTATCAGTTAATTATGATATTTATTAATTACCTTTATTAAAATATTTTCTGGTTTCACATCTCGATGAAAGATTCCATTTCTGTTTGTAAATTAAAATAATAAAAAACACTACCATAAAAATACTGTCTGCATAATGCATAGCAATGAACATACAAAATACAACAATCCGTGTATTTACAAAAATTCATATTTTTTCACAAATGAAAATTTGTGTCTTATATAAGTATTGGTATATGTCCAAGAAGTTAACACGATAATTATAATGGAAGTCCATTTAACCTGATGTAATGAACACCTTTAGAATAGTCTTCTTGCACAACCCAAACCATATATTTCTTTATGGGCCACAGAGACTGTTTTTAACAGTAGACAGTAAAAAAACAACCAGTGTGCTATTATTGAAAAGGAATACTATGGCCAAAATTGCGGAGTAAACTGAAATTGGATTAAGAAATATTGTTAAAAGAACATCAAATTCACAAAAGCCTTACATTTTTTGTGAATATGGGATTATTATACTCTTTGGATTAAGATTGTCATTTCAGAATGCAACTTTAGTTAATCTGGAGTAGTTTGTTGAATAGTTTTCTCTTGCTTTCTTTTCCGGTGCTTCTATGGAAGGCTTAGTTATTCAGCTTTCAGTTTCAGCCCTACCCAGGACACTTCTGTCTGCAGCCATCATTACCTTTCTGTAGTATTAGATTACACTAAAAAGAAGAAGGCCTGAAAACACAGGGGCATGCACTGACATCACTGGCTAAAACAGTCAGAAATGGAAATCTTGGAATATCTGGAGCAGATGCAAACCCCAAATAACTTCTGCAGAGAGACACAAATAATGGTTTCCCCTGCACAATACCGTAGGAACTTGGCAGTTAATAAGCGTTAAGAAACACTGTATTAAGAAGTAAATAAAATAAATTTTAGCCTGCCACCATATACAGTACTATTTTGTAAAATAAAGTTACATTCCTTTTTTCAAGTCAGGCACATCTTCAGTCCTATACAATTATTATGAAACAACTAGGATATAACCTTTTAACTACAAAAGACTTGAATAACTATCTATTATAAGAGTAATCTAAGATAATGATGAGTATAGATGTTGGCCTACCTATGTATGTGTTCCAGGGACTTGCACAGCTGGTACATGTATTGCCTTAGTTTATTTTGAGGCAATGGGTGTCTTCTTCCTGTTTCAAAATACATCAAGCGAAACTTTAAATTTTAATTTTTAGTTTTCGCTCATTTTACATTTTTTTTTTGCAGCCACACCAAATAATAATGCATCTAATTTTACACCTTTTTTCTGGTCCCCTAAAAAAGGTTAACTGGTAAAAGCGGTTTCTCCTGAATGTTGAACATAAGAGCTGTTTTTGGCTATATAATTTGTAGAGTACCACGGGCATTATCTTAGGCCTGTTTACGTATCTACATGCCAGCGGTCTTAGTTCATCTCATCTCAGTGTCTCAGTCTCTCATCTGATATCATATGCAGCTGAGACAAGATTATATGGAAAATATGAAAAAAGAAGCATAAAACTAGATCTAGGCAGGGTCAATTTCTATCCGTTTAGGTCAATAATCTGCTGGCATATAACCAGACATAGGTAGGATACATATAAGAGCATTATTTCCATCCCAGACATTGAATTTTAGTCACCCCTTGGTACTTGCCTGCACGTTGGTGAGTGGATAGATTGTATTTCATTTCTCTCAATGTTATTTTTCTAACAAATTTTCTAATAAAAAATTAAGTTTAAGTGTAATCACTCTCCCATAGCAATATAAGTTACCCATAGAATGAGAGATAGGTGGTGTGGCAATAAATACAGACTGATTTGAGCAGGGTTGGACACAGAGTTGTAGTTCCACACTGCTTCTTTTTGTATATATCACTGCGTATTACACCCACTGTCACTGTCATGCGTATTACACCCACTGTCACAAAGTATTTCCACATCTGTCTTTGGCCAATTTCAAGACTGTGCCCCAAGTTTGTAACAAGTTTTAAGTTCTGTCTAAGCTGTATGTTGCCATTTCAATCGAGGCTGGCATTTTCCCAACTTGCCATCTGGTGGCTGAATCTGTGATATACTTAATACATGTCAAATCCACTTTCTTCACCTTTCCATTATGATGGTAGAAGGGAAAGATTTATCTTATATTTGTTTCTGTACTTTCTGCGCTAATAATCACCTTTTTCTTCACTTTAAAAAAAGTACATTTTTACAATTTATTATGTTTCAAAACCACTAAAACATGTAAAAATATACCACCTAAAAGCTGGCAAGGTCATATAGGTCATGTGGAAGTCAGAGAGCTGTCCTCACATTTTTTTTAATGGTTGTTTCACTGCAAGGTATTTGATTTTATCATATTTTCTGGGGAAGCTATTAGAGCTATTAAAGTAATTAAAGTTCATGATTCAAAGTATTCACTTTTTTTTTTACTTGTTTTTGTGCTTTCCCTGTATGTTTGAATCAGATTTTTTAATAAATAAGAAAACATTCAAATGTGAGTTTAGTCAATGTTGAAAAAAGACAAATATGAATTTTGATAAATCTGCCTCTAAGGAAGGTCATTGTTTAAAAATTTGAAAAAAAGAAGGCTGACAGCTTGGTTTAATCATTGTTCATAGCACTATTGTTGGTTCTATCTTTGCTGAGCCTGCTTCTTTTCTGCAACCAGCACAACATGCCAATTTGGTGAGTTTGAGGTCTGTTTGAGACCTCAACATGGCTGGCTGTTATGCAACAATGGGGAGAACACCCACCTACAAAGTCTGCATCATGAGGTAGATCTGTGTTTTAATTTTCTTTTTCATATAGTAAGATGCTTTAAACGAAAAGAAAGGTGCAATTACTGGGGGTGACATTTGGGCACCCCCCAGTGATTGTTATCGCTTACCTTATACCCCAGGCTGGTGATCCTGTTGGAAGAAAACTGCACCAGCCCGGGGTAGTTGCTAGACAGCGATCCTCTTCCTTCCTCTAAAGCCAAACTTTAACTTTAAGGACGTCAGCATTTTTATCCTAAGGGAATGCCCAGTGCAGCTACCCCGGGCTGATGCAGTTTTCAGGATCACCAGCCTGGGGTATAAGGTAAGCGATTACAATCACTGGGGGGTGCCCAAATGTCACCCCCCCAGTAATTGCACCTTTCCTTCTCGTTTAAGGCATCAGGATTCAGAAAAACTAAGACAGACTGAAAAGGGCCGCTGTCTTGCAGCTACCCCAGGCTGAAGTGGTTTTCTCCTAACAGAAGCACTAGCTCAGGGTATAAGGTAAGCGATTACAATCACTGGGTGGGGTGCTTAACATTTTGGCACCCCCGGTGATTATACCTTTCCTTCTCCTTTAAAAACCACTGAATAGTAGAACCAGTGGATTTGTAGGTGACAAAATATGATTTGTGATGTCTTAACAAGCTTAGTTACCTCTGATCAATTCGTAGATATTCATATCCATAAGTTCACAAATGAGGGAAAGACCACCAGATTTTCTGTCACTGTAAAAATATAAACCAACTTAAATTCATTCAGTGCATTTACCAAAGTAATAACATATGACATAAGCCTTATAATTGGACTACAGACAGCACTGTTATAAAAACACCACTTGCTAAGCAGAGATGATGCAATCAGCCTACACACAAATGAATGTGTGCAATAAGTTTAGAAAGGCTTGAAATGGAAATTGAATTGTGGACTGTACACATCAGCTATGGCCAGGACATCTCCGTCGTAAGGTAAGTATAGACCAAAAGCATTTATTTCATACGTGTGTGCTTTCTGGCATGATACTGTAATTTAACAGAAACATTTTGGCAATAATCTAGACATTTAAATGTGTATTAACTTAGCGCAATGCTCAAAGTCCATTATTTGGATGACAATTGTCTTTTTTGCTGTGACAGAATTCTAGTGTCACTGCAGTCACATGACCAGTAGCAATCACAGCAATTGCATGCAATCTGTCAAAACAGCTATTGCCGCAACCCACTGTGGAAATCCTAACTTACTGCCATGCTTATGGTGGCGATAATTCTTGGGTACCCTACCTTCATTGTGCACGCTTGCATACAAGTCATCAGACAGAAAAGGTGGGTGTAATGGAGCTCAAGCAACTATGCAGACATGCATGGAACATGTTTGGGTACAAGTATCTTTAAGGAATAGAGTCAATACCTGCACACAGGGCCGCCATCAGGGGGGCCCTGGCTACCAATGTCTGTGTTTCCATTGTACTGATGAGAGGGGTCACTGGGGGAGAGGCCATTGGGGGGAAGGGCGTGGGAGGAGGGGGAGCCCCGTGATTTCTGATGGCAGCCCTGCCTGCACAACTTTATCACTGAAGTACAACCAAACAATGTTGTAAATGAAGTGTTTCATCTATTAAAAAAAATGCCCTAGTTGCATTTAAACTAACTAAAATCTATCCAATACCAGTCTTTACATCATGTTAGTGTTTTTACTGCAGCTAAGGCACCTTCCTCTGACAGAATGAATAACTGAATGCCACTGAACACTTTTTAGGTAAATGTCAAAACCTGTATCAAACTGCCATCTAGTGGTAAAGGTAACACAATAACAAAAATCTAAACTGAGAAAGAGAATATAATATTCTCTGGATAAGCATCCAATGTGGCACACTGAGCAAAAGAATCACAGACACTGCTACATAATTTCACGTGCAATGGAAATTTTTTTTACATTTAGGTGGAGTTCATCTTTAATGCCCAGAATCAACAGACCTTAAATTTTCTTATTAAAGGAAATTATTAACGGGACAATTTATTTCGACTTTGTACAGGTATGGGATCATTTATCTGGGAACCCATTATCCAGAAAGTTCAGAATTTAAGAAAGACCATCTCCCATAGATTCCATTATAAGCAAATAATAATAAAAATCTTTTTTTCTGTAATAATATAACAGTACCTTGTACTTGATCCCAAGATATAATTAATTCTTATTGGAGGCAAAACAATCCTATTGGGTTTATTTAATGTTTAAATGATTTTTTTATTAGAGTATGGAGCTCTAAATTACGGAAAAGTCCAATTCCTAAGCATTCTGAATAACAGGTCCCATACCTGTATATGTAAAAAATATATTTACATATAAAATATAATACTTTCAAGAAAGAGTGTTGAATTCTTGAAACTGCAGACTGAGGGAATGTTACATGTAAATGTTTTCTGGTGTTTTCATTTCCTGGTGTTAATGGCCAGTAGCAACAGTACATCAGTTTTGCATTTGTGTACTTTTTCTACACATTAAAAAAATAACTTACAAGATAACTTCGCATAATGTTAAGATGTTTGGATGCGGACTGAGTCGCCTCAGAGCTTGCACTTCTCGCAGATTGTTAACTTGTTCAGCACTATATTAAAGAATAGAAAAAGAAAGTTTAGTTCTTTGGGGGTCTTTACCCCTGGTTTGAGAAATTACACTTGGCTTCCAAACCATATATTTGAGGCATGAACCAGCAATAGAGTAGTTCCCACAAAGGTGTTACTGGGCACTGTGTTCTTCTTCCCAAGGCTAAGTGAATATTACTGTCCAACAAAAAATGCAGGGGTAACTGCAGGGGGAAATTCACTTATTAGCAGTAAATCCTATGCTTTTACACTATCCTGTATATTAGTGATAGGTTATTTATTTCATTGGCTTCATTAATAGACTCAATACAAGAACAAACAGATATACCTTTTAAACTGCTGCTTCATCTTTTTGCATGCATAAAAGTTTCCATCTTGTAAACTTTGTGTCTTTAAAACCTCCGAAAAAGTGCCTTCACCTATTTTGCTAATTGTTTTATATCCTGGAAAAAAGCACATTCATGTAAATGTTTAGATTTTGCCCATTTTATCTGTATTTAAAACAGCAACACCAATGTCGATGATATTGTAAAACAATTCTCAAACTAAACAAACTAAAAGCAAACAGGGAATAGGAATATGGGAGTAAGGTGGTCTTTATTACAACACTTTAGGGCTGTGACAGACAGGGAGATTAGTCGCCGTGTGACAAATCTCCCTTGTCAGGGGCGACTAATCTCCCCGATTTGCCTTGAGAGAAAATTTCCGCAACTTCGGCAAATTGCCGCACCGCGTATGCCATACCACCGGCATTTCGGGAAGATTAGTCACCTGCGACAAGGGAGTTGTACCAGAGGGGGTTAGGAACAGGTCATGATGTAACTAGCAGAGCCATGCAGAAAAGGTGGCCCACAATTTGTCCGTGACTTGCTGCTAGTTATGGTTTGTTGGTTGACTTGCCATCACAATGCTACAAACGCCTATAGTAGGAATATATATATCATTAACCTCAATATTTACCTATTTTAATTTCCTCAAGTTTTATATTATCCAAATATATGATATCTACAATGTATATATCCCCCAGGGAACATGACTGCCCACAAAGCGACAAAGAGACCTGTGTGCCCTCACCCCTACAGTTTGAACTGTATTTGTTTTTGCTTATTTCCTGTCAGAACACACAGAATATCAAAAAAATGGTGGCTAAAGGTTCAAGATTACAAAATGTATCAGTTTGTATGGCAGTCTTATAAGGATATTTGATTGATAACTTATTTGAATATGTACTGTTAAGTATTTTTTTTTCTCGGAACTTGACATGCTTCCTTTTCTATAGAAAAATTAATTGTGGAACCATAAAAGGAGAGGGTAGGAGATGTATAGGGTTGGGAATGGTGTTGGATTGGGGGCATGAACTGCTGATAAAGAGAATCTGTTTGTAAGATTGGATTATGTTTATTATGACATAGTAACAATATACAGTGCTGGGTTTAATTGGGTGCTTAACTACAGAGATGCTGACTCAGTACGTTTTAAAATTTAAATTCATGTTGGCCATGCCCCCAGCTATGCATCCAGCTCCTTACACTCTGTTTTCTCATATTCTTTGGGTGTGTTTAGGGATATAACTACAGGGTAAGCAGACCCTATGGTTGCAGGGGAGACCAGAAGTGTTGAAGGCCCAGTAAAGCCCTAATTAATGGGCAATTTCAATTTATCTTGGTAGAATAAGTCAATTTACCAATGTGTTATAGCCCTAAATTGAATCTGCTGTGGGGCCCAGTAACAATTAGTTATGCCACTGGGTGTGTTTCAATGCCAGGGTACAAATGATAGGGACCGGGTGGGTGACCAAGTAAGCGAAACATGGGGAGTCAGGGACAATCTGTAGCTCGGCACACTAGGGATAACAAGACCCTGTCTCATTTACCTACATTTACCAGAAATGATATACTTTTTACATTTTTCATAGGCCAGTGTATTAACGGATGGGCTAGTAAAATAGTCGCTGGGCGAGAGGGGCAGCCCAATAAATCAGGACACATAGTTCCACCCAGGGCTGTACCGCCCTAAGCACTGGAGCTCAGCCACACACACAGGGGCTGCTGTACTACCCTAACCCCACCTGCCAATTCCACCGCTGGATTTAGCAGCAAGTATCTGGCAGAAGCAACAGGAATTTTCCCACCGCTTAACCATATAGACCCCAGCCCTAGAGTGCCTATATGGTAATATGGCCTAGTACCACCTTCAGTTCAGATGATGAGATGCCACTGGCAGGGTACATAGGGGTACATAGTGGGACAGTGCAGCTCTGTGTGTGTGTGCCAGTACATCAGAAGGGGAGGAACATAAGACAGACAGGAAGGCCAAAGCAGGAAACCTTAACTGTCCCAAAAGTGTCCCTGTGTTGGGAGGGGTGTGTGGGTGTGTGGGTGTGTGGGTGTATGGCAGGCACAGTGAATTCTTTAACTCAAACAGCACTTACTATTCATGGTATCATGAGGAGACTTCTCGCGTAGTCACGCAAATAATGACTGACTTATCTGTGCGCTGCCATCCTCTAGCTGTTCCAGTTGAACGGGCGCAATCCTATAGAGCAGCGTGCCGACACTATTAAGGCGCCGCGTTGTATATGTGTCACCTTGGCAACCCCAGGCGCGCTAACTTGCCTCACTCCGCCTGCCCTGGCCTCCCCCGGCCTGCCCCGCTCCGCCTACTCTGCCTGCCCCGCCTACTCCCTGCGCTCTCCGTAAGGCTGCGCACGCACCCACTTCTGCATTGGCTACGTCATGCTTGCCTTGCTATGGAGCCGGTGCTGCAGCTGGGGGTTTGTGGTAGTTCCCCGTGAGTAGGCTGGGCTGCAGAGAGGAGACAATTCACTGGCTCAGAGAGCAATACAATGAGGGAATTCTCTAACGGTGGGGACAATACGTAGCTGCGATCCTGGACAGATTCAGAATAGGAATGTATGAGGGGAAGACAGTGTAGCGGTGGTTACAAATATCGTTTGGTTCCGTTATAATTTACAGGTAGAGCACAGCAGTTACGCAAATATGACACGAGAGTATGCTGTCACCCTTGGCATTAAGTAAACTAAGCGGGATAAAAAAAGAAAAACGATTGACGCCCAACGTGGGGCTCGAACCCACGACCCTGAGATTAAGAGTCTCATGCTCTACCGACTGAGCTAGCCGGGCTTCATGTTGGATGTTTGAAAACTGTATGTAATATCTTATTTCATTGTTTAGCATTTTTTTGCAGTAAAATGATACCATTTATTGGCTAACTTACATACAGGTATGGGACCTATTATCCAGAATGCTCAGGACCTGGGGTTTTCCAAATAAGGGATCTTTCTGTAATTTGGATCTCCATAACTTAAGTCTGTTAAAAATCATTTAAATATTGAATAAACCCAATAGGATTATTTTGCCTCCAATAAGGATTAATTATATTTTAGTTGGGATCAAGTAGAAGGTACTGTTTTATTATTACAGAGAGGGGTGGTGATAGGGTCCTAGCCCTTCTGAAAGTGGAGTCCTGCTGGATACACAAACTTACATAACTTAATCATTTTTTGCCCTGCTACTATTGCTAGTGAACTGGCTGATGAACGTACATGTTTTACTCCTCTATGTGTACTAGTTCTTCTGCAACAACAGTGCACAGTATGGACCTTTGCCATGATTTTGCTCCACTTTCCAGCTTTTATTTGTTTATGTTTATTCAATATGTGCTTTAACAATATTGCATCAGAACCATATTTTCCTTTAACACACCATTAACTTTGGTTAGTCCAGTCTTTGATGGTCCTCAAATTACAGGTATAGGACTCATTATCCAGAATGCTCGGGACCAAGGGTATTCCAGATAAGGGGTCTTTCCATAATTTGGATCTCAATACCTTAACTCTGCTAATAAATCAATAAAACATTTATTAAACCCAATAGGGTTGTTTTGCCTCCAATAAGAATTAATTATATCTTAGTTGGGATCAAGTACAATGTACTGTTTCATTATTACAGAGAAAAAGGGAAAGCAATTTTAAAATTCTGAATTATTTGATTAAAATGGAGTCTATGGGAGATGGGCTTTCCGTAATTCAGAGCTTTCTGGATAACGGATTTCCAGATAAGCAATCGGCGACATCGGCGAAGTTTCCGCTCAAGGCAACTTTGACGAATTTGGCAAATCGCCGTGTATGCCATCCCACCACCGATTTACATTCTAGCTGGTGGGATGGCATTTCGGGGAGATTAGTATATATATGTACTGTATATATGTATTTATATATATTATTATTTTTTTTAAATAAAAATTATTTTAAATTAACGCAAAACCATAATATTTGAAAATGGCCGGTTAGCTCAGTTGGTTAGAGCGTGGTGCTAATAACGCCAAGGTCGCGGGTTCGATCCCCGTACGGGCCATAAACATTTTCTCCCTTCCCAGTACAAAAATCTTTTTTTCACCTGATAAAACGTTAAAAACTCCAGGTCCTATTCTCTTGTATCAAAATGTTTAACGTCAACATTAATCCGTCACTAATGTTTAAACTGAAACGACACAATTACACTTTTTGCAATACTTTCATACAGAATCAGTCAGCTGGCCTTAATATCTTGACTAGTACATGTTGCCATTTTACAATTATGGCTTAGGGACAACCTATCCGTCCTAAAAGTTTCTGCCATGTGGCCTCCAATGCAAAGCTATCAGCGACGCAAAACGCCCAGCGCGAAATGTTCCTGTCCCGCCACCGTACATCCCCCCCGCCATGACCTTCTCTCTATTTCCGCTTTCCCGCCAGCAAGTTCTCAGGAAGAGATAGTCGCTGGATTAGTTTGGGAGGTATGGAAAGCATGGCGGTTCAGCAGCATTACTCTGTTGCGACAGAGTTGGAACCGGATCCCGAGGAAGCGTGTGAATATGTGCAGGTTCAACTGGGCAGTGAAGTCGTAGCAGAGAAATCCCTTCCTCAGGGAATCCCACATGAAGTTGTTAGCGGCATGACGCAGGCCACAGAGGTGTACTATTTGCAGGCCGACGGGAGTCTGGTGCAAGGAAGTGAGCTGCTCAAGGACGCTGGGCTGCACTGTTCTACAAACATCAATACAGGGAGCCCCACGTTAAAGGACGCGGCCCGCCATCTTCAGGCTGCAGCCCAGCATGTTGCTCTTGGGGAGCTAGACCTAAGCACTCTCCCACGGCAGGTCAAGGTAAGCAGATCTGTGGGTGGCCAGGAGTAACCCCAATAAACAAGCTTCATTTACTTACAAGGAGCAATGGCACCAAACTGTAAACAACTTTAACATAGTTTTAAGTAGAAACTGCTACTCCGAGCTGGCAGAATTGTGCATTTGCTTCAGAAACACTAGTACACTAAACATCTAAACAGCCATGGGGGCAGTACAGTGGTTTGGGTGTTAGGGCAAGGGCCCAAGGAGCATTGGGTGCTGGGTTTTGTCAAGTTGAGAGAAGCGGATCCGCTCCTGCACTCATTGATCGTGTAGGCACATGCAGCATAGCGAATCAGAGATCGGCCCGAAAACGCACTGTAAGTGCTGGATCAAGACATACACTTTCATTTTTTACTTTATATAAAAACACTTTTGCTATTAGTGTAGCTTACAGAGCCCTTAAAATAGCAATTAAAACCAGAATATTAAATCATTTTTCCCTTAACAGCATGTCTCCTGCATATTGTTATAGATTCTGTTTTTATAGTTTCCAGAAACTTGCACCCTTGGTTTAAATTGATAATTTAGATGGTGGTATCAGTGTACCACTGCAGTCCTCATTCAACAGTATTTACCAGTGTTTTCAGACCTGCCTGATGTCATTTGGGCAGGCTGTAGGGGAGCCCCCTGTACATGGGCCAGTAAGTTTCCAAATAGGTCTGAAGGGGCTGAGCTGGCAAAATATATTTGCCTGTGTATGGCTAGTTAAATACTGTAATTGGCCTTTGTGCAATTTATTTGTAATGTTATGACCTGATTTTTTTTAATTAATTTTTTATCTTTTCATTCAGTTGCTGAAATCAATTCAACTTGAAATGGCAGATGTTCAACAACCAAAGACTGCAGACCAAGCTGCCAACCAAGCTGCCAACCAGGAAACAGAGATTCCTGTAAATCTGCACAAGCAGAACTCAAATTTGCTTGATGGACGGATTTTTCAGCTAAAGACACAGGCTGAGCATGGAAAACCAAAGCATGGGATAGATTCTGCTATCAAAATACTTGTTCAGCAGCCACACTTATCAGAAAAACCTAAAGCTAAGGACGCTAATAAGAAAACAATAAATCCTATGATGTTACTGAATAGCCAGGATTTTTCTCAGACAGTGGGTAAGAAAAATGTGTCTTGCAACCCAGAAAAGCTAAAGAAAAAAAATAAGAACAAAAAGACCTTAAAAGTAAAAACCCGCTCTGGCCGCATTTCACGACCTCCTATGCATAAAGCAAAAGATTACAAGTTTATTAAAACCGGGACACTGGCACACAGCAGTCCTTCAGATTCTGATGATTATTCAGAACTCAGTGGAGAAGATGAAGATCGTAAAATGGAGAATGTATCAATTGCCCCCCAGAGTTTTACAGTAAAGCATACACTGTTTCAGTGTGAAACATGTGAAAAGTCTTACATGGGAAAAGGAGGATTATTACGGCACTACAGACTTTATCCTTCTCATGGGCAGATGCAGTCCTCAGAAATAAATGTTTCTACGGTAAGGGGGAGAGGGATGTTATAGAATGAGCCATTCTTAGCAACTTTTCAGTTGGTTTTTATTTTTTGAATTATTTGCCATCTTCTAAATCTTTCTTCTTTTAAATGAGAGTTGCTTACCATGGCAGCCAAAAAAACTATTGCTCTGTGAGGCTACAATCTTAATGTTATATTTTATTACTTATCTTTCTATTCAGGCCTCCAGTGTTCATATTCCAATGTCTCACTTATACCACAGCTTGGCCGCTTTGGTAATTTGCCCCAAAAGCTTATTAATTTTAAAACCACATAAATTGAAGACCAATTGCAAATGGTCTCAGAATATCACTCCTCCCTGCATCATATTAAAAGTTAATATAAAGGTGAACAACCCATTTAACACTCATATATTTATCATGGTTTATATATAATGATGGCATATTCTTCTATGCTTTGATATATCCTTGACTGATGTGAATGATGCAGTTTGTTTATTAAACCATAGAAAGCAATTCAATTTAATAGTAAACACAAAGAGGGGTACAGATAATTGCTTTTATTAATGTGATTCATTTATGTAACAATTAACAAGTCTTTGCTTATGTAAAATCACTAATCCCTTAGGCTCCTGCCACACAGCATATATCTACAGGCTGCGCCTATGCTTCAAAAAGCCACACGCAGATTTCAGAGTGTAACTGCATACTCGCTCAGTAACACACCAAAATCCACTAATTATGCCTGCACCGGATTGGGATTGGGTCTGGTGCAGGCACATCAATAAACTTAATGAAGTGCTGGGAATATGCCCCTTTTGAAAAGGAGCCTTACAGGGTTCTTCACCCTAACATTTTTTAATTTCTATTTTTTACCTTCTTGTGTCTCCCTGGTGCAGCTCTGTGGGGAGGGGTTGCTGATTCTGTGTTCTAATTTGATACATCAGTTGATACATTTCTTAAAAACATTTTTTATGTGTGGCCCTGCTGAGCATTTTTCCTGAGTTTCATTGAAGGAAAAAAAAAAAAATATGCAAATTCAGGTCCATTTGATAAGATAATGCATCCAAATTTTTCTTACCTCATGTTTCCATATGTGACAGCTAGCCTGCCCTGGTTAGGAAAAATCTTAGCCCTTTTTCTTTTAGTGATGTGTGTGAATAACCCTTCTAGTTTTTACATAGTACAGTTTAATAGAAAAGATTAGTGTCTGTAGATCTGCAATGTAACAGCTTTTTTTCTTTATTTAGCCATCTGGGAATGAAGTTGAAAAGAGGTCATATGACACTCAGAAAACAAAAGCTAGTCATTTACCAAAGGGACCATCATGCCGAGGACGACAGCGAAGAGCAGGAAGAGGTGCAGCACGATTTGGACGCCCCAAAAAATCACTTAATAGTCTATCATCATATTCTGATATACAGTTAAAAAAAGCTAAAATGAAAGAGGTTTGTGGAAAGTTTTTAATTGTTACTCTCTTTTATATGTTCTTTGTCTGAGAAAATATATTTTGCTGCTATTTATTTAAAAATAGGATTAGCTCAACTAGAAGCTGCATGTTCTAGTGGGATGATCAGTTTGAATATGGATAGCCAATTTAATCTGGACACTGTATAAATACTAATGTATACTTTTCAAAGAGCAAACTCTATAATAACAAATTAATTTTTAGTCTGCATCTTAATGACGAACAATTAACCAGCACTAGCAATAATATACAGTGAAGTCAGGGTTACAGAGCAATTCAGGTAGTTTTGCAATTTACAGTATTGGCTGTGCTGAACAGCCACCACTTTGCTTAATCACCATCTTCTCCCTCTGTTCAGTTAATGCCTTCCATCTTGTATGATGCGTCTGATAAGAATAAGGACATATTTATACATTTGGGACATATGCTGCAATTCCTTGATGAAATACTGAATTCTGCAGGTTGCCACTTTTAAAAATAGCAAGTTGGTATAAACAGTTGCCTGTGACCTGTCTTGTTTCTTCCTAGTTTCTCCAGCAATATGAAAAAGAAGATATAAAGGAGCTGGTTCTACCATATGTCACACAATTTGTCAGTGTTTATGATTTTTTACTTTCAAAGGTTAGTATAATTCAATGTAGAAATTGAACTTGGATATGTTATAACAAACTAATATGCAAATATATAATTGGACAAAATAGTAGTAACAGTAATAATACCATCCATTTTCACTCCTGCAGTACCACATATGTGCAAAAGCTGCACATGCATAGTATTCATTTTAGGAATACAATTGAAGGACAGTTCCTGCTACTGCCTTGCTGAGATGATTGTGGGGGATGGATTTCTGTCCTACTTTTTAATAAATCTACAAGGATTTGAGTAATGATGTTACTAATTATTTTTCTGATACTTGTGCAAATGCTTTAATCGAAGCAGATATCCTGGTTATCATTGCCTAGTTTCTAGCTCATCAAATTCAGGCAGGCAGGCATGTTATACCTGTTGCGTACATTCAACTTCAGGCTTAAGGTGGCCATACACGTGGCGATCTGACAATGTTTCGTGCGACCATCGGTCGCACGAAACATCGTCAGATGTGCCACACACCATTCAGGGCTGAATCGGCAGGTAAGGAGATAGAAACAATAGGATTTCTACCTCCTTCTGCCGATTCAGCTCTGAAGGGAGATTTTGATCAGGCGCCTTCTATGGCGCCCGATCAAAATTTTCCAACTGGTCCGATCGGCGAGTCGGCCGATATCAGCAGGTTCCTGCGATATCGGTCGACTCGCCGACATACCATACACGCACCGAATATCGTACAAAACGAGGTTTCGTACGATATTATCGGTGCGTGTATGGCCACCTTTAGTCTCACCTTATCAGAATTCACTTAATATTGAACAATTACATAAGACTTACATTGTGTGCGTGTTTGTGTATATGTAGGTATAGAGATGTGTGTGTATACGCATTCTTTCTTTGAAATACCTGCCACACTGGTTGTCCAGAGGTTAATAGTAAGGCTGCAACATCTCCTTAATCATTTTGATTTCCTCCTTCTTCTCCTGTAACTCACTCGGCCCCCTCCCGCAGGAATTTGCTTTGATTTCTGGCTTGCCAGACATGTTTAGTTGTTCTAAGCTCAGATGTCTAGCAGGCAGTAAAGAGATGGCATTGCTGGTTCTCATAGAAATTCGGCTCTAGTGGTTTGCTTCAATTCTTCTCTCCTGAGCTCAGCTTTACCATTACAGTGCTCAAACAAAGCAGAAATTAGACAGTTTTACCTGTGTGAGCCTGTATTCTTGATGAAATGTATGATGAATAAGGGTGTTCATGTGAGAATGCGGTTTGCAGATTTAAATGTAACTGATTATGTATCAGAGGAAAAATGGCCGCCGGGTGAAAGCTTCTAGTTGCTTTATGAAAATGTGATGGTGCTAGCAAACAGAGGGGGATATATGCAGTACAAGTGATGATATTTGGGTGGGGGAGACGTGCCCAATTGATATACATTGTAGGCAAATGTAGGCTTTAAAGTGGGCCTGTCACCCAGGCATAAAAAGCATGAAACCCAAACTCCTTTTTTTATTAACACATCCATACCCATTATAAAAGCATTTAAAAATCCCTGGCATAGAGGTGGGGCAGACAATTACTTTCACTTTCAATTCAGAACTTCTTAGATGTTGCTGCTCTCCTCACATTCAATTTCCCTCCCCACCTTTTAATTTTGTAACCAGTGCATAGGCATGAGCATCAGGTCCCCCCATACTGGCACAGAAAAAAGATTTTGGCAAGATACAAAGCTTGCCTTAATAACAGTGTCCACAAAATGGAGACCATTAAAACCACTTTTATAGTGTAAGTGAAGTTTATTTTACTAGACAAACACAATAGAAACCCATATGGAATTATTTCTTAGGGTGACAGGTCCCCTTTAAATGTCCTTTAACGTGTGGAGAAAGGAAACTTTGATTTTTCATATTATATATCTATCTATCTCTGTATATAAAGTGAAAGGTGCTGAAAAAATATGAAAACCGTACTTTGTTTATTCAACAATTCAAAAAACAGATCTGCCATTTCCTTCTGTAGAAAGTTATGTACACCTTGGCTCTAATACCAGGTGCTCCCCTTTGGCAGAAACATCTTAAGTATGGTTTCTTATAACTGTCTACTAGTCTCTAATACTGACTGAGAAAGGTATCCAAACCCTCTGTTTTTATTAGCTAAACAATGGTTTTTTTGGGGGGGAGGGGTTTCTTTTTGCATACACAGACTGTTTCATATGCTCCCACAGCATTTTGGTGGGATTTTGAAACATCTTCTGATATTTTAGCCTTGTCTGTCCAGAGCACATGGTTCAGGTCTTTTTTTTTTTTTTAAAACCCTTCTCAGACTCAGTCATTTAATTTTCTTTCTAAAGGCCTTTAGAAAGGGCCTTTCAACAACAAAGATCCTCCCTAATCATTCCTACCTGACCTGGGGCACCTCCTGATTCTAATCTTAGGTATTTAAGCTAGGGATAATGTACGGGGTGTACTTACTTTCCATGTGAGAAAATGGCATTTATGTTTGTCAGTTACACAAAGGTGTCAGTATTGTTGAAATTATATCTAGGTTGAAAAATTAAAAAAAATTGCCATGAGGTGTACTTCCTTTTTTTTACATGACTGTTGATGAATGTACTAATTTGAAAAAAAAAATAAATAAAAAAAAATATATATATATTCTTTTGTTCTAAAGGTTGAAGATGATCATCCAGGCAAGTCCTCTTTCCCATTCATCTATAAAGAATTTGAGCAGTTGCACTCAATGGTTGAACTTCTAGCTCAGGAGTATCTTGCTAACAAACATGAATGTGCTGAAGGACCCCTTGAAATTAAAAATCACAAGGTGAGACATAGGTTATTGAAACACAAATTTGGTTTTGCTGTCACTAAGTGAAACATTTTGTAATTGTGTGCCCTTGAAAGGTGTCGGGTTAATAGGGATGTGGGTGGGGTTTAGTGTTGATCAGGGCTGCATCACTTTAACTGTGCATGGCCAGGGTGGATCTAGATATGGCCAGAATTATTCTAATTGTTTATTTTGTAATAAGGGTATATAATATGTGATATTCTGGTTTTATTGTAATTGCATTTCTGTAGTAATACTGCCCATTATACATTCACAAACCGTAAATATTTGTATAATCTGTTGTGTTGTATATTTTGAGGTGGCTGAATCACTGGGCATTAAAGGAGACATAACTGGAAAATATCCTTCTATTGATTTGTCAACATCTGAAAGTAAAATGCATTCCGAAACTAAACAAAAACACAAGACAGAGGTATGAGCCAATTAAAAAGCTAATAGAAGATGATTAATCTGATTTGACATACCTTCATTAGAGTTTTCCTTTTTTGTTTTGGGTAGTCCTCAGATGACGACATGCTCCCCCCGTCGAAAGTTCCAAGAGTGGAAGAAGATGTCAGTGAGCCCATGGATGAAAGTGGACTTGGTGAAATGTTTTCCAGTGTAACTGATGCAGGACAGGCAAAGGGTATTTATTTTCTCTCTATGCTCAGGAAGTATAAATATTGCTACTGGTTCTGCTTTTGAATCACCCCCACCCCCTTTGGCTGCTCGTATTTCAGTAGCATCTTGGAAAAATTCCTCTAGTTTTGCTGGTAAATGATACTAAAGTTAATACAAAGTAACAATCAGGAACTAACACACCACAGTTTTGTAGCATAGCTGTATTTGTTCAAAACCAGTCAACCTTTGCAATTAACTTTTATTATTTTAAATGGACTTTATTATGTTAGATTGACCACTGACCCAGCAACCAAAATTTTTTTTCTTGAAGCCGCATTTGTATTGCTTACTTTCCATTTGATTTTCAATGTCCTGTCTGGTTATTAGTGTAAGTGAAACCCTAGCAAACAATTGTTAAAAATGGTTGTTCACCTTTAAAGTTTTAGAATGATGTAGCGAGTGATATTCTCAGGGTCTGTGACACCCATTTGAAAGCTTAAAGGAAAAGTAACACTAAAAATTTTTAACTAAAAAATCTATTCTACCATCCCCCAATAATTGCCCTTTCCTGAAAACCATTTGTTATTTTGAATGCTTTAGAAGAAAATACCTGTTAAACTCGGCTTCCTGTCATTTAAACAAAGGCGATACGGCAATGCCGGGGAAAGTATCAGGAGACGCATCAACTATGCGGCGATCGATTGATCGAGCCTAGCTCGATCAAGCTGCTGTTCAGTTGGACTGTGCCATTTTACAACTAACTGTATCTAACAACCTGAACAAAAGACATTGTATCTTTTTATAACAGTGGAGATGTTTCTGTGATAATAGCTAGTAACGAGAAGACAGATCCCTCAAGCTGCTAATTTATCAGTTTCAGAACACAATGTAAATGTTTTTTTAAAATGGCTTGAAACTATTCTCTGAGGCATCATTTTAAAATGGTTTTAAAAGTGGCCTAAGTATACAGTATGTAATGCTGTATGAAGCAGATATAATAATTCTGTATATGTGGGGAATATTTTTATTAAATATGCTTGTTATTGCTCTTTTTAAAACATCTAGGTACGTGTTGCCACCCTGATGGTACAGTCATGCCTTGCACAGGAAATGAAAATGACAGAATTTTAGGTAATTCATCGGAGGAAATATTTTGTACAACTACCCAAGCCAAAACTCAGGATCTCGCCGGTGACTCTTACTGGACAAAACCGGTTTCGGCAGATACTTCAGAGCCAAGCCATAAAACTCAGGTAAACAGCCGTTTGCAGGAAAGCTCAATTGAACATGCCGTGGGCACACATACTGATGATTTTGAAGATCATCTTTCATCTAAGGACAATGGAAACCGTCTGATGGACTCTGAACTGTCTGAGTGCTTTCTCTCAACTGAAACACACAAATCTAGTTTTGATCAGGCCATTTGTGAGCAGGATAATTCTGAGCTTTCATTTCACAGCAGTGGGCATGCTGACCCTGTCAACAATCCAGTAGCTGCAGATGCAATAACAAGTGAAGAAACTGTTTGCTTAAATGAGTCTGAAACGGTAATAATCGAGGCCTTCCATGATGAACCAACAGCTCAGCTTTTGCAGGCGAATATTATAAATGTCCAGGTATCTTGCTTGGATGGAAAATCTGCTTCAGAAAATGACTGTGCTGACCAGAGTGGTACAAGTTTAACATGTGGTGCAGATGGGATTGTCTTGCCTGACCAGGCCATTCTATATGATACAGTAGAAGCTGACCTGTCTAACTGTGAATATCAGGCAGAGGGCATCATACTAACAAATACAGGTACAACAGACATGCAAATTGAAACCACCGATACAGTCTTACAGATGGAGACAAACTGATTTTTCCATCTGAAGATTTATTTGAACATTTACACTGAAAATGTATAATTTATTTGTAAAATTGCCTATATCAGAGTTTTTTATTTTTGTTTATAAAAAGTTTAACCTTTTCTAAATAACAATTTGCACTATATGTTATTGTTGATATACTTTGATGTTGGCTTAGATTTTTTGCACCCCTTAGTCTCCTGTAGAGGGCTTGGGAGGCTCTTCTGTGTCAGGGATCAAACCTGTGGTTTGTTTAGAACCATTGAAGCCAGCAGTTGCTATGATCATGCTCTGTTACCCAGCCCATCTCCCCTGCATTTTAGGTCACCACATTTTCATTGTGTTTTAATACCGTTAATAATTTTAATCTCTGTAAGAAAGGTTTTGGGATTGATCTGCTTCCTGGATGCAACACATGACATAAAGTAGTAACTTGCTGTCATTAGACAAGCTGATGGTGTGTTCCATTATATGGTATTCATAGTGCTGTGTTTGTCTCAGTTGGATAATCTGACACATCAGTTTGCATCCATTTTATTTGGTGAAACTGATTCACACACTATAATAAACCCATGCATAGATTGCAGTTGTTAGTTTATACTGGCAATTTTTATGTAAATAAAGACTTTCGTGAGTAGATTTCACAAAACTTAAAAGCTTTGGTCTGGATTGTAAAGGTATTCCAAAGGACATCCAGTGAATAACCTTTAAGTGTTCTTTTGCCTCTATTGACATTCTGTTCATAATTATAATTTTAAAAGAATAAGTACATTAGAACAACACTTTTTACACTGCAGTTTTTGGTAATTCTGCTCTTGCATATAAAGTGCAGACACACCTGCTGTCCTTCGGAATGCAAATTGGTTTGGAGTTGTATGTATATGCAGGTTGTTGGAAAGACTCACTAGTTGCAGGAACATGTTTTGTGAAATGCTTTTTGGCTAGCTTTAGTAGAATCAATATTATATATTTCTGAATATATACTAAATACCTGATATAAAATATAAACAAGCTGAAAGGCCGCTGTCTACTTTTACTTCTGTTAAGTACACCCTTTCCTACTCATCTGTTCCTTCTTGCAAAATGTTATTTAACATTAAATATTTTTCATTTGTTTGACTTGGTAGTCTCTGTACATGAAACGAAGTATCGCTTAATTTTCTGTACTAATAAACTACAAAAGTACATAGTTTATACATAGTTTAGGACCAGGTACAATTTTATGGGACAGCCAGAGCAAAATATATGCAACCCACAGAAGGCTGTAATAAGCCATGCCATCCAGTCAAATTTTTGCTTTTATTTAGCCTCCAGCTGGCTGAAAGGAGCCAATCATTGATTTGTTGCAGGTAAACAAACATAACTAAGGCAAGTGTACGTACACAACACAAGATTTTTCAGTTACATAGATCTCCACACATATATGGATACATACTATAAAATTCTACTACAAAAATATTTTCCGTGAAGAACAAGCTTATAACCTTCATCTTTTGCAGATCAAGATGTTAGTATATCCATTTTTTTTTAAATTTCGTCTTCTCACTAGCTTTTTTTTTTTTAATTTCTTAGATTTGCCAAGATCCATTCAAACCACTGGGCATGTCATCAAAAGTAGTTAAATGAATATGGCTTGTGCTCAACACACTTTGTTTCAATTCAGAAACATGTTTATTTTACTGCACTTAACAGGACAATGCCTGAAATGAAAGCAGTCTTACTTTCCAGCTTTCCATGGTTCTTTTGAAGCAACTGTGACCTAAGGTAGTTAATCAAATTTACAGTCCATAGATGAAACATCTGTATAATGAGCTTCTCCTTATCTCCAAACCTAACAGACTGTGGCTGGGAGAAGAGAGCTTATATGGGAAGAAGTACAGGTAAATACGAAATGATTCCTTAATGCTTTAGAATAAATTGGGAAAATATGGCTTATTTTTTTAATTAAAAGAATGACCAGAATACATTTTTAACAAAAGTCCTTTAATGTTTTCTCACATGTAGAACTGTCACAAGATCTCTAGAGTCAATAATCAAAAAACAAACATTACATTTGTGCTGAATACAGGGACAGCAGCAGAAAAGGCACTGCACTGCTTAAAGGAACAATAACACCAAAAAATGAAAGAGCTTTAAAGTAATAAAAATATAATGCACTGTTGCCCTGCACTGGTAAAATTGGTGTTTTTGCTACAGTAACACTACTATAATTTATATAATAGGCTGCTGTGTAGCCACGGGGGCAGCCACTCAAGCTTGAAAAAAGGAGAAAAGGCACAGGTTACATAGCAGATAACAGATAAGTTCTGTAGAATACAATGGTGTTTTATCTGTTATCTGCTATGTGCCTGTGCCTTTTCTCCTTTGAATGGCTGCCCCCATGGCTACATAGCAGCTTATTTATATAAATCATAGTAGACTTTCTGAAGTAAACACACAACTTTTACCAGTGCAGGGCAGCAGCGCATCATATTTTAGTTAGTTTTATACACTTTCATTTTTTGGTGTTACTGTTCCTTTAAAGGACAGTACCCTGTTCTGGTGCATTTGAATGAATAGGAACACTATCCCGGGGGCTAATGTACTAGATGTTCAGTGGTGCCTAGTACACTGGCACCCCCCTCCAGTGTATTTAACCTTTTAAGGGCTCTGCTACACGGGGAGATTAGTCGCCTGCGAATAATCTCCCCGATATGACATCCCACCGGCGATTTACATTTAAATGGTACACGGGGAGATTAGTCGCCTGTGACAAATGTCCCTTGTTGCGGGCAACTAATTTTCCCCCCGATATGACATCCCACCGGCGAAAATTGAAATTGCCATTGGGATGGCATAAGCAGCGGCGCGATTTGCAGAAATTGCTGAAGTTGCCTCGAGAGGCAACTTCGGAGGTCGCGCCGCGGCATATGCCATCCCACCGGCGATTTACATTTTCACCGGTGGGATGTCAGTCGGGGAGATTAGTTGCCCGCAACAAGGGACATTTGTTGCAGGCGACTAATCTCCCCGTGTACCAGAGCCCTAAAGGGTCCAAAACCATCAAAAGGTTCTGTGTCCTGTTTCCAGCAGCATGCTTTCAAGTAAGACTTTGATGTTGTTGTCAATATAAGGCTGGTATAACCAACACGATAAATACACCATCCGTAAGTCCTGATCTGATGTATGTGCAAGATCCCCGATAATAGTCCTTTTAAGCTCCATTTCTTTCTTGTACATATCTACCATTGTTTTGGAGGTCTCATCTGAAAGGCAATAGATGAAGAATGAAATGTTGCATTAAAAGTTAATCATTTTTTTTATAAAAATGCAATACCATAGACTGTTTTTGAGAGGTCACAGATGCTGATGAATAAATGCCATCCTAAGCCTTAACATTCATCCTGTATTCTGATAAAGCAGTATAAAATTACAGCACACCTTACTCTATTCTGAAGCACAAAGAGATATTTTATGGGAAATCTTATCACTTATCTGCCAGTTCAAAACATTTTATTAGACTCTCTTTAACAACAAACATTTTATTCACAATTGGCTAGCATGCCTGTAATCTCTATCGGGTTTCTGTAAATAAAAGGGAAGTTAAATATAATTTATTTTACTATGGAATATACAGTGAGAAGATAATATTGGATTTAACTTTGTCTTTGTAGTTTTCAAATTGTTTTGTTTACATTGTGTTCTACAGCTCTCTAGTTAAATTTAAAATGTTATCTTGCAATGATCCTGTCTTTCAGCAAGCAGTTGTTTAAATGACAATAGAAAAAAATATTATAACAGAAGAGCTGTGTAAAGGTCCCCATACACGGGCTGATAGTAGCTGTCGATAATGGTCCCTTGGACTGATTTGGCAGCTAATCGGCCCCAGGGCCAAACGATCGAATTACCCTGGATTCTCCCAATATCGCCCACCCGTAGGTGGGGGATATTGGGAGAAGATCCGCTCACCGGGTGACATCGCCAAACGAGCAGATCTTATGGTGTATGGGGACCTTTGGAGTTGTACAGCCTGAATCTGAGGTGTGAACCTTGCAGGGGGCCAGTTAAACTCAGTACTGATACCATTTCAAGCTTACACAAAGCAGCCAGACAGGTGGGGGGGCCCACACAGAGGGGACTCTCAGGCCGCCAGTTGGACAGAACTGCTCTAATAGAATGGTTTCATTATTATTTTTCATATTTCTTACAGCATAGTGTGTTATTTATATAAGTTCTACTTACAGAAAAGGGTTGTTGGCCAAGTGTGAAAATGAACTGGCTTAGAAATGTCACCAGGAAACTGATATGCTTCAAGGTCACAGATTCCTTTAAAAGTGACGGTTATCTTCTCCAGCTTGGTCCATATTTTTTCCTTAGGGGTAAAATACAATGCATATTCATTTTATTAACATCTATTTATAAAGCGCCAACATTCCACAGCACTGTACAACAACTAGATTTATACACTTAACATACAGAAATACATGCAATGCAACCAATGACTGATACAGGATTACATTATTTTGGTCTAGTAACATACCATATTTTCTAATATGTGAAGTAATTCTGAGCACAGTCTGTCCAATTCCACTTTGTCTGTCGTTATATTATCCTTATTAGGTGTGGTTTCATCCAACATGCTATCTGCAGATCTACACATACAATAAAAAAAAAAAAAAGCAAAGTTCATTGTGTCTATGTGCTACTGACACTTCCAATGCAGATTTCAGGGCTCGTCACCCTCAGGTGATAAGGATCTGTGTAGATACTGAACCTTGAATATTATATATTTTGTTTTGTCTAATATTCAATACATTAAACACAATAAGGGTGAAGACACACGGAACTACTAGTAGCAGCTATTTGTCGAGGCTACTAAAAGAGATAATGCTGATCATTTACTGATAGTTGTCTCTGCGTGTGTTTTAGCAGAGGCAATTCTCAGTATTGTCTATGGCAGGGTATTTTATGGAGTGTAGTAGCCGTGACAAGTAGCAGCTACTAAATAGCTCCATGTGTCTTCACCTTAAGAATACATCGGTGTACGTTGCCAAGGCTGTAGTTTTCAGTTGTGCATTATGTATTGAATATTAGACAAACAAAATATATAATATTTAAGGACAAATACACCAGGACTCAGTGGCAACACAAAGCCTAGGTTTTAAGAACTTCATTACTTGAACCTGCGAGACCGCACATGTTGACAGCAGGTGAAACACCTCTTAGGCACACACAAATACTTACTCAGTAATTATTTTTAGATTAACAATCTTGCTTGCTATAGTAAATGAATCATTATTATATGTCTCCCATTTAAGCATCAGATTATGCCAGTCTGCTGCATTGTCTTTGATTTTTCTTGCACTAGCTGATAAAGCTGGCTTTTTTGGTGTTACATATCCAGGACTTTTACCTGTAAAGGGAGACAGATGTTAACACCAATCTACCTTCCATAACAAACAAACATTTCATACAATAACGGTTCCCCTTGTTTCAGTAAAGATTTGAATCCATTGGTGCAACCTCTCAGAAAGTGCCAGGCTCAAAATGTGCAAGTAACAATAGAAGGACAAAAAGAGGATGCACACAAGCGATATCAACTGGTGTAAAAAATAAATAAATAATACCTTCAAAAGTATTTATTATGGAGTGCACACAAAAGCCAAATGTTTCAAGTGCTTCATGCACACTTTATCACAAGTGCACATGATTCATTGCCGGTACCCAACATACTCCAGGCTGCGTGTTAGAGTTTGACGTCATACAATCTTGTGAGAGGACAGGTGACAGTAGTGCCAGATGGAAACACTCAATGCACCCTAATGAAAATCTGTGTGCGCAATGATGTGGGTGACATCAATATGCCCAAACAGACATTGTACAGTACCAACCAAGCTGTGAACGTGGTGGCCATCTTAAATATCAGATTTAGTATCACAGTCCAGTTTTCAAAAGATGCATTCCGATAAGTAATGTGATTTATTTAACTCCTAAAAGAGAAATAAATACAGGTATGGGACCCGGGGTAAGAGATCTTTCTGTAATTTGGATCTCCATACTTTAAATTTACTAGAAAGTAATTTAAAGATTAAATAAACCCAATAGGATTGTTTTGCCTCCAATAAGGATTATTTATATATTAGTTGGGATCAAGAACAAGGTACTGTTTTATTATTAGTGAAAAAGGAAATCAGTTTAAAAATTAGAATTATTTGCTTATAATGGAGTCTATGGGAGATGGCCTTTCTGGATAACGGGTTTCCGGATAACGGATCCTATACCTGTATATTTTTTAATTTGTGTTAAATTTTTACATAGGAAAAATTCTTTTTAAGGAACTGCACAGCATATGTGCCTAACTAATTACATAAAAAAGAAAACATTTCATATATATCATGTTTCTAAAAATAAGAGATCACCTCACTTCGATTTCAAAAGGTACGACAGAGGATAAACTGGAGAGCCCCAATGTGGATAGGTATTTCTACAACACCTCTAGTTACATATTTTATAAAAACCATGATATTCAGTCTGTATATCCATCTGCTAAAAAAGTATTCTTTCTCTGTTACCATCCCTCAACTGAGATGAGTTGTGATTTTTTTCTTTAAACTGTCTAGCCACTGAGCTGTTTTTATCCAATGTAATGTCTTGTATTTTGCTGTCCTTTCCTTGGCACACTGCATAGTTTTGCCAACATAGCCAAGGCCACATGGGAATTTGAGACAGTACACAACAAAGAGTAGTAGGCCGAGATTTGGATGGCCTTGCCTGTACTTGGATGCATCACACCATGTGCTTTAATCATGCCATTACTTTGAGCACAGTTTCTACATGGGAATGTACCATTAATTGATTTAAAAAGGTTTGTGTTAATCCATGTTCAAATGTTTCCGCATGCACCCGACAGACATACAAGGTCTTTATGTACCTCGAGTAAAGTACAAATGACAGGTGATTAACGAGTACCCTGTGACACCTGTAATATACACTGCTCAAAAAAAATAAAGGGAACACAACACATCCTAGATCTGAATGAATGAAATATTCTTATTAAATACTTTGTTTTTTACATAGTTGAATGTGCTGACAACAAAATCACAAATTATCAATGGAAATCATCAATGGATTTGGAGTTACACTCAAAATTAAAGTGGAAAAAAACACTACAGGCTGATCCAACTTTGATGTAATGTCCTTAAAACAAGTCAAAATGAGGCTCAGTAGTGTGTGTGGCCTCCACGTGCCTGAATGACCTTCCTACAATGCCTGGGCATGCTTCTTAGGTGGCGGATGGTCTCCTGAGGGATCTCCTCCCAGACCTGGACTAAAGCATCCACCAACTCCTGGACAGTCTGTGGTGCAACGTGGTGTTGGTGGATGGAGCGAGACATGATGTCCCAGATGTGCTCAATTGGATTCAGGTCTGGGGAAGGGCTGGGCCAGTCCATAGCATCAATCCCTTCGTCTTGCAGGAACTGCTGCCACACTCCAGCCATATGAGGTCTAGCATTGTCTTGCATTAGAAGGAACCCAGGGCCAACCGCACCAGCATATGGTCTCACAAGGGGTCTGAGGATCTCATCTCAGTACCTAATGGCAGTCAGGCTACCTCTGGCGAGCACATGGAGGGCTGTGGGGCCCCCAAAGAAATGCCACCCCACACCATTACTGACCCACTGCCAAACCGGTCATGCTGGAGGATGTTGCAGGCAGCAGAACGTTCTCCACAGCATCTCCAGACTGTCACGTCTGTCACATGTGCTCAGTGTGAACCTGCTTTCATCTGTGAAGAGCACAAGGGCGCCAGTGGCGAATTTGCCAATCTTGGTGTTCTCTGGCAAATGTCAAACGTCCTGCATGGTGTTGGGCTGTAAGCACAACCCCACCTGTGGACGTCGGGCCCTCATTCCACCCTCATGGAGTCTGCTTCTGACCGTTTGAGCAGACACATGCACATTTGTGGCCCGCTGGAGGTCATTTTGCAGGGCTCTGGCAGTGCTCCTCCTGTTCCTCCTTGCACAAAGGTGGAGGTAGCAGTCCTGCTGCTGGGTTGTTGCCCTCCTACAGCCTCCTCCACGTCTACTGATGTACTGGCCTGTCTCCTGGTAGCGCCTCCATGCTCTGGACACTACGCTGACTGACACAGCAAACCTTGCCATAGCTCACATTGATGTGCCATCCTGGATGAGCTGCACTACCTGAGCCATTTGTGTGGGTTGTAGACTCCGTCTCATCCTACCACTAGAGTAAAAGCACCACCAGCATTCAAAAGTTACCAAAACATCAGCCAGAAAGCATAGGAACTGAGAAGTGATCTTTGGTCACCAACTGCAGAACCACTCCTTTATTGGGGATGTCTTACTAATTGCCTATAATTTCCACCTGTTGTCTATTCCATTTGCACAACAGCATGTGAAATTGATTGTCAATCAGTGTTGCTACCTAAGTGGACAGTTTGATTTCACAGAAGTGTGATTGACTTGGAGTTACACTGTGTTGTTTAAGTGTTCCCTTTATTTTTTTGAGCAGTGTATATATTTTACCAAAGGTACGGCAGGAGTTGATTCTATCCTACAACCTGTAGCAATTTTTTCTATCACTACTTTGAAGATCAACACTTCTATGTACAACGTGCCTTCACTGAATTTATACACTGGTGGTGGCGCTACATAGTCAATTGTCTTATGCTCTGTGTTGGCTCACAGGAACAGTTTTGTAGACTACCTGGATAGCTGCCATACATATACATACATATATATATATATATATATATATACATACATATACATAGATGCAGGTTGCTGGAAAGCTGCACACCATAAGAAAGAGATCATACCTGGGTGCCCGTACAGGAAGTGTAGATATACAGGGTTGGATTAACAGCACACCTGTGCTGTTAATCCAACCCTGTATATATATATATATATATTATATATTCAAATATACCTCCTCTACAGAGATGGAGTTTTTGGATGTAAAGAGACGGAAAATAGAAACCAGTATTCAAACTGACTTATACCAAAAAACACTGGAGACCAATAGTTCTCTCCAAGCCAGGAGTTTTCATCCAAAAGCTCAGGTACGTTCTATTCCATTCAGTCAAATGGCTAGGGTTAAATGGATAATTAGTAATCATGAAGTGTTACCAGAAACAATTAATGATATTAAACAAATATTTATTGACAGGGGCTACCCAAGAAATATACTATAGAAAGCAGAAAATAAATTATTGGATTTGGACAGAGGATCATTGCTTCAAAATCAAGATAGAAGTAAAAGATAATATAGCATGTGTCCAAACCTATTGTCAATATTATTATAAAATTAAGGATATTATTTGACACATTAGACACTTTAAAGAAAAAAAATCATAATTCATCTCAGTTGAGAGTTCAAATATTAGAACATGTTCCAAGACCTAAGTGGAATGATGACAGAGAAAGAATAATTCTGTAACACAAAGCCAGATGGACATACAGACTGAATAAGGTATCACCTAAAGGCCTCAATGAACAGACTGAATATCATTGCTTTTTGTAAAATATGTAACTATATTTATTTCACATTGGGGCTCTCCAGTTTGGCGAGTATTATCCTCTACCGTCCATACTGGATTATGATAATATCTCTATTGAATATTTTAATTTTATTGTTGGTTGGCACTGTACAATGTCTATTTGGGCATCATTGCACACAAAGATTTTAATTAGGTTGCATTAAGGGTTTCTATCTGGCACTGGTGTTGACTGTCCTCTCACAAGATTGCATGTTGTTGGACAACTCTGATGTGAATTTGAATGAATTACAAACGTGTCTCATCAAGTAAATGTATTTACTGTATATTGTAATTGAGACCCTAAGCTCAAGTAACTGATAGCAGTAAAGTGCATGTGATATATATAATCAAAACAGGAAGAACTGGAAGCATTCTAGAAGGCAAAAACTTTCACTGTGTTAAGGTGGTACAGAAATCCAAAGCAAAAGGCACACCATATCTAACCTAAAGAATCCCTTTGCTGTTTTAGAACTAATTGTGAATGTGACTGAATAATTTCAGAATATTCTCACAGGTAATAGGTTTCTAATATCGTTTTACTGCCTTATCCTAACAGCCTGAAAAATTCAGGCAAACTAAATCCCTAATAAAGTTGAACTATGGGCACAACCACAGTCTGTCTCAAAATTTGAATGAATAGGTTTGAGCAAATTCAGATTTTTGTATTGCGTCTCTTGTTTGAATTGCGGCAAATCAAAAATACATTATAATTTTTAATTTCATGCACTGATCAAGCTATCACTGGGACTGATACATTTGATATGGCCCTCTATGGCCCTGTCCAATTAGAACCACAAAAAAAGCAAATGGCACTCAGGGCTACAAACAAGGGAAAACCCTTAAAAAGTTTATTGCGGAGGTGCACCTCCGCAATAAACTTTTTAAGGGTTTTCCCTTGTTTGTAGCCCTGAGTGCCATTTGCTTTTTTTGTGGTTGTACTGGTTTTGGAGGGTGCCGATCCCTCCAGCAGTGTGCACCGGGCATATAATTTTGGAGCGCTAGGGTGTGCGGATAAGGTCTCTGTAGTACAATCCTGTCCAATTAGACGCACATTTTAACTGCCCAGACCTGCATCTTTGTTTTGCTGTGTAGTGGATCAGGTTGTGGATAAAACTGGAAGTGACGTTAATACAAACCTGGGAAGCCTTCAGTGTGTAAATTTTCTGCATATCCACAAAGCAGCATTATGGTCCAGCAGATGGGTAATGACTGGCCCTGCTAAGTTTATTTATACACACTGGTAGTGAGGATTTCAGAATTCTTTAGAAAGCTATGAACTAAGTATTAAATCCTCAGACCCCACAATATAGATGTCTGTAAGTATTAATGATATAGGGCAGTGTTTTTCAACCTTTTTTGGGCAAAGGCACACTTGTTTCATGAAAAAAATCACGAGGCACACCACCATTAGAAAATGTTAAAAAATTTAACTCTGTGCCCAGCAGCAGTGCCCCCCTAGTACATTGGTGCCCAGCAGCAGTGCCCCCCTAGTACATTGGTGCCAAGAGCAGTGCCCCCCTAGTACATTGGTGCCCAGCAGCAGTGCCCCCCTAGTACATTGGTGCCAAGAGCAGTGCCCCCCTAGTACATTGGTGCCCAGCAGCAGTGCCCCCTAGTACATTGGTGCCAAGAGCAGTGCCCCCCTAGTACATTGGTGCCAAGAGCAGTGCCCCCCTAGTACATTGGTGCCCAGCAGCAGTGCCCCCCTAGTACATTGGTGCCAAGAGCAGTGCCCCCCTAGTACATTGGTGCCCAGCAGCAGTGCCCCCTAGTACATTGGTGCCAAGAGCAGTGCCCCCCTAGTACATTGGTGCCAAGAGCAGTGCCCCCCTAGTACATTGGTGCCCTGCCTACGGCACACCAGGCAACATCTCGAACAGTGGTTGAAAAACGCTGATATAGGGTAAACAAAAGTCAGGCCCTCCAGATATCCCCTCTTCCCTAGTGGACCAGTTCAGAAGACATCATTGGACACAGTAAGGCATAGGTAAGGGACAATGCCCTTAAAAATCATAGCAAATGGACAATGGCTTATTTATATTACATTCTAAATTCAAAATTCTACAAAAAGTCACCCACAGTAGCCCATTACTATTACAACCACTTATATTATACAAACGTGGGTGCTATTTGGCAGTCACCCTTCAGCTATACCTGCCCCGAAAGAAACCTTCCTTTTTTAAAACGTCTAGATTCGATGTTCCACTCACGCCCGTAATAGTCACTCTGCAACCTGAATTGGCAAAAGTCTGCAGTTTTACCAAACTTCCAAAGCAACTTACTTTCCATTGTATCAGCATACATTCAGTAGCACGGTAATCTGTTACATTCTATCTCACTCTACTATGCATGCCCTCTCTCCTTGCTCTCGGTTCCCATGTGCAACGCAGTGGAACGCAGTGGAACGCACACAACAATTTCCGCTTTCCGGACTAGAACGGAAGGACCGATTCATGCTAATGTGGGCGGTACCTAAGTGGTGTCTGTACAGTGTTGTGATTATAGAGAGTGGGGAGTATGTTTTAGCTGCGTCAGGTTCCTGGATGCGAAAGGGTTTTCAAAGCCGTGACTAACACTCGAGAAACAGGTGAGTGTGGATGAAGAAGCCCCCAAATACTTTAGAGGGGGCAGGAGAAGGCTTATATAAAACAGCATTGCTTAACGTTTATTATTCACTATATTGTACATATTTGGCATAGCTTCTCTTAGTGCTACTGAGCTGAGGCTTGCCAGCTGTTGCTCATCTGCTGTGCCATCAGCACTGTGCTTAATGTGTGTATCATCTACTGTTATTAAGCAAATATATGCACTCATAGCAAAAAGAATCTAGCAGCTTTCATCACACACTCCCTGCCTTTAGATCTAACCATAAAGTACATAACATGTGCCATCTGCTGCCCTCCTGCACTGTCATTAGCGCTGGATGGCCCTAGACTAGACATGTTTTGTATATATATTTATTTATGCACATGACACACACTGATCTTGATTAGCACGCTCCAATGTTACTGAACACTTTTATCTGCATTTAGTGTACATATTTTGTTTTGATGGTATATTTTGTCCTTTTTATCTTTAAGAAGCATCCTTACTTTTTCCAGAAAGCTGCGTAATGTACATCTGGGTGATTTCATTCATACTTCTCTTCTTGTAAGAGTATCTATCTATCTATCTATCTATCTATCTATCTATCTATCTATCATCTTTTGATACATCTCATCAAGAGAATTTTTAACATCTTTACAATCACAGCTGTCCCTAAGGATATTTGACAAATGTGGTTCCTTAATGTTCCATAAGGAAATTAGGTGCTAGCCTGTCTTTTATGCTTTAAAGACTTTATATACACAAATTATATTTTTAGTTATCAAGCTGTAAGGTAGCATGTTGTGGGCTTCTTTCAAGCAGTAGAAAAGGCAACACTGAACAGGGCCCTTTTTACCTCTTGTATTGGTTGATTTTGTTGAAAAATCTATTTGTTTAATATATACACCCATTCCTTGTGCAGTGCTTTAGAATATGTTGGCACTTTATAAACACATGATAATAATACATTACAATGCCTTTTAATTTGTTGTTAGGCAGCTATATCACTTAATTGCACAGAGTTTCAGTTACTGTAGGCTTGCCCTCTTTCAAGGGGCAAAACCCCACATATCTGGGGTTAGTACTAGCAGTCTACTTTTGGCAATGACGTATTAAAAGGTATTGGTTTATTGCTTAGGCTGTTCAGGAAGACGGTTCTCTTGAGCCAGTTGCTGACTTTCTAAAAGTAATAGTAGCTTCCAATAAGAAAACCTAGTGTTACAAAGTTCTACCAGAAGAAAGGCAGTCATTATATGACTTATGACTGTGATTAAACATTAGGTTTAGGCAGGGCTGTCCATCTGGTGGCCAGTGGGCTGCATCCGCCTTACAGGTGCACTATCTGTAGATCTTTCACAAAAAAATCCTCTGTTCTGGATATTCTTCCACGAACAACAAGCCTTGCTATATGACCCTCGGGCACTAGAGCGTTACTTTTGTCTTCAGATTTCTACTTAGGTTTTTGCTCTTATTTAAACACATAGTTAGACCTTAAAGCATTATGTATTAATTTAATTATTAAAAAAAGATTTAATTCTTCATGATAAATGTTTGTGTTTGCATGTTGCAATTGTGTAAAACATCTTAGTTAAGTAATAACCTCTTCTATATTGCTTACAGCGCTTCACCCCTATCGTCTGAAGAAGTGGCACCTGTTCCAAAATGAATAGGCTGGCTGTAGTAGCAGTCCTAGAGCTGCCTATTTTGTAACTAAGGTATGATTTATTTTCAAGCCAAAGGAATGTTTCTTTCCACTTGTTTCCTGCAGTTTATTTAGTGTGCATGTTGCACCAAAGGGTTATTTTGAGAATTTTCACCTGCATAGGGGTAATAACCTATACAATCATGCTGCCTCCCTCATGAAATGTTCCACCAGTGTTTAAATCATTATTATAGTATATTTTCTGTGCTGTCTTATCAGCTGGTTAGGGAATTTAAACTGTTCTATAAGGCAATACAAAAGCACAGCACTGCAGAATATATTGGTGCTTTATAAATAAAGAACAATTTCCTGTAATGATAAAAACATATAAAAGCTGCCAGCAGTAAAGTTGGCCATACAAGTTAAAATTTTAGTCTTCTTTTCGATGAACATTCGCATGTCGATCGTATGTTTTAATACAACGATTTAAAACTAACATTCAGCTTGAAATTTTGGGAGTCCTAAAAATAACAAATCAGAGGATGTTCTGACAATAATAATTGCCATACAACAGTTGTACGAAAGTGATGTGCAAATATTTGATTAAAATGGAGTCTATGGGAGACAGCCGTTCCGTAATTCGGAGCTTTCTGGATAATGGGTTTCCGGATAAGGTCCCATACCTGTACTTCTAGTTCCTAAAACAATGTTGCAGAAGCAACCTGGAAAGGAACTGAAAATCCCATTTTCTTGTAATATGCAAAAAAGTCTTTAGATTAAAATCTGATTTAGTGAACGCTTCTTTTGAATGACTCCTTTGTAGCTGGGACTGAGCTAGCACCCAGGACATTGTCCAACAAGTGCAGAAAAAGTGGTACTGGCAAGGGAATTGATTTCCTTTTATTGCTTTAGAGCAGGGATTGAGCTACCTCTTATTTGTAGGGGTTTAGTCCTCTAAATAGAGATTTGTATACGGTCCAGAAAAGTTGATGATGGTTATAGACTGGTGGATTCACTTTTGTGCTGAACAAGTACACAACTGATCAGTTGCACTAAGTGTATTTCCTGATAATTGTGTCAGTGTATGTTATTCTTTCCACTTGCTCACAGCAGTCCTATACAGAACACATTCTGTGTTGGCAGCTGCTTCTCATTGTGATGAATGCCACGTAGCATGTCTCCGAGCTCTGAAATGCTGACTTTACCAATTCTTTTGATATCCCTCAGCGACAATACAGTGCACCGTAGCACAGCACACACATTTCTCACTCTCCAGAATGAAACAGGAGTGCTTGTAGGGAAATGCATTTTAATTTGGAGGGCAGCACACTGCTTAAGGGCTCGCCGGTGGGATAGCACACGCTGCGCAGGCGATTTGCCATCCCACCGGCGACTTACATTTTCGCCGGTGGGATGGTAGTTCGAGGAGATTAGTCGCCCGTGACAAGGGAGATTTGTCGCGGGTGACTAATCTCCCCGTGTGCCAGAGCCCTAAAAGTCCCTGTGCTATTATCTTTTTCTAACTAAAGACACATCTGTAGAGTCGCAGATCCTTTATTTGGAAGGGTTATACAGACCACATGCTAGCTGAACAAGATTTTGTGCTGTATGGTCACACATAAAACAGGATCATGTGCTTTTTGGTCACACGTGAATAACCAATAGTGAGATTGCTCTTTTCACATTTTTGACTTGCAGGATGTAGGTTGTAGGTTGTCCATTGATCTTTTTTGTACTTCAGGGGAAGCCATCAGCTGCCCAGATCTACTACTGTTTAAATGGTTTGGTAATTCTGTTCATGGCTATATCATTCAATTTAAGGTCAACTTTAGGCCCTTTGTAAGTAAGTGTTTTATTTGGTTTGCATTTTTTCGTCAGAGAATTGGATCTAAATATTAACAGAACAAACAAGGTCAATAAAATAGTTACAAAGACAACTTAAGGTGGCCATACTCAGGCACATTTCAGCAGCCGATTTGTGTCCTTCAGACCGATTTGTATGGGCACCCCTGATGGGCCTATCCGACCAGTATCTGGCCTAAAATTGAGCTCGTTGGTGTGGTCCTTGATCCGACCACCCATATACCTGCCATTTTAATTTGATCATTTGGCCCAATGGGCATATTGAGAGATGGTTCGCTTGTTTGGCGACTTCGTCCAACTTCGCACAGTATATATGGCCACCTTTACATTCAAGTTGGCTTAATGTAAAGATAAGACGAAGGATATTCCTGCCCCATAGAGCCTACAACCTTACAGATCTACTGAATGTTTGTGTCACATTCAGTGTGACACTTCTATTTACTGAAATAATGTTTCTGAAGTATTAGATACAGCTTAAGATGTTTTTGTTTTGTCTTCCTATGAATTAGCTGGGATCTGTAGTGGTTTAATCTTTTTTTTTTTTTATATCTTGCTCATATTTCAGTTCTACCTTGGCAGCAATGTGAGGGTTGGAGGTGGAAGTTACTTACCAGATAAAAATGGCTGCACAACGAGTTGGGACTTTCAAAGAGTTCTGCCCATTGTATTCCATTCTGAATGCTATTCCTGCAAAGGTGCAGAAAGGATTCCGTTCTATCCTGGTTTACCTAACTGCCCTTGATGCCAACAGTGATTTCATTGCCGTGGGCAGCAGCATTGGAATGCTGTATCTGTACTGCAGACACACAAGCCAGATGAAAAAATACAGCTTGGAGGTAATGTGTCGGTACTGCTTCATCGATATGCAGCACGTCAGATGAACACTTTTGCTTATCATTATGAAATAAGTCTTGTACTGAAAATGTATTCTACTAGTTTTTTTTATTTATATCTGCTTTATATTCCTTGTGTTGTTTTTACTGCCATTTTAATAAATTAATCTCTAGATATTTATTTTGTTGCCTTGTGTAGTTCATAAGTTCCTAGAAACAGCTGGTAGTACACTACTTTAGGGTAATTTTGTTTAAATTAACTCAATGTCATGGTCCCTTAGCAGCAAACAATATTATTGTTAGCAAAAATGTTTGTATTGCCAGGGCAAGACGGAATCTATATCTGTGGTGAAGCTTCTCAGCTGTTTTGATGACCTGGTTGCTGTGGGCACTGTATCTGGAAGAGTGGCAGTTTTCCAACTAGTGTCTCCTTTGCCTGGGAGAAACAAGCAGGTCAGTGTTATTTTGTGAAATTAAATTTCCAAGCCCCTTGAAACTGTTACACATGCAGTATATAAAACATTTACCATATGAGAAAAATTGTGGCAGAATTTATACAAGCCCCTCTGGTTCTCTGATAAATCCAACTAATGTTGTTTTCTTAGCAATTTTTTTAGTTTGTCTTTTTTTAATAGTGTTTCATTATTTACCTTAATCTTTTCAGCTTCCAGATTGGAGGTGGGGTTGGGAGTTACTGCCCTAGCAGCCAAAAATCTATTGCTTTGTGAGGCTACATTTTTTGTTATTTTCCCTTTTTATTATTTATCTCTCTATTCAGGCCCTCTCCTATTCATATTCAAGTCTCTAATTTAAATGACTGCCTGGTTGCTTAGGTAAATTGGACTTAAATTACAGAGTAGATTGGCTGAACACAAAGCTAAAAAAAAAAAGTCTACATCATACTAAAAGTTCATTTAAACATAAACTACTCCTTTAACATGGCACCTGCAGTTGTAAAAATGTCACCTTTTTTGGCTTGAATGTGGGAATGAAACTTCGTTTAGTGCGATATTCTGTGCGTGTATGGCGGCTTGAAGAGGCAACCGATATTGCAAAGGCTGCTGTTGGTTGTCTCTTTGATTGGCCAGGTTGAAAGATTTTGATTGGGTGCTATTGAAGGTGCCCGAGCAAAATCTACATTCAGGGCTCAATTGGCAGGTGGAGGTAGATTTTCTATTGTTTGTACCTCAATATCTGATGATTCAGCCCTGAATGTCAGTGGCGGGTGGGAACGATCTTTTGTGCAACCAATGGTCGCACAAAAAATTAGTATTGCTACATGTATGGCCACCTTACTAAATGTCTCATTATATCATTTATAACTGCTGTGCTATTGTTTACTTTGCCTTGCTGGGCTCTCTTATCTCAGTTACTGATAACCCAGTTATGGCCTCAAAGTCTTGCAGATATAGAGTTGCAAACTGGGTATTTTACAAGACCTCTGACCACTGGAATTTGAATTACCAGTTCACACATAATCATATGTCCCAAATTACGTATGGGTGATGAAATGCTCCATCTGCCATCACCCTTAGGCATACGAGATTATTCGCCCCTAGATTAATCTTGTCTAGCGGTGGTGAATGACCTCCTATTCTTTCATACTGGTGAAAATGTATATCGCATGTAGGAAAATATGTCATCGGCCGTAATATTCTGTAGAGGTAGCAGTAGTAACAGCACTTCATAAATAAGGATAAAGTGATAATAATGCAGCCAATGTCCATTTGCCCAATCATGCAATGGTATATTTACCCTTTAACAAAATCCTAACATATCAGCATCACAATTCAGAAACAAAGGTGCAAATAAAGGTTAAACAAGCATTATCTTATTATATTTTTTTATGCTGATTTTGATTTTGTGCTCTATTTGTCTTTCTGTTTGGTGGCTTCCATTTGTAGTTAAGAAGATTTGATGTACTTGGCATTCATAAAAGCAACATCACTGCCCTGGCCTGGAGCCCCAATGGCATGAAGTTATTTTCTGGTGATGACCGAGGAAAAATCATTCAGTCTGATCTAGACTTTGACAAGGTGAGCTTTATTTATCACTTACTGACTGTAGCAAATATGTGCAAATATTTCAGTAGGTGTGTCTCACTTTATTTCCATTTACCGTTTGTGCTGTAGGGCTTATGTAATCCCAGCCTTATCCTGGAGGAGCTGTCTTCTGTCGTACAATTGGACTACAGCCAGAAAGTGCTGCTTGTGTCTACCACTCAAAGATGTCTCTTGTTTTACACTGAGGAAAAGGCTGTCAAGCAAGTTGGAACTCAGCCTAGAAAATCGTAAGCACCCAGCAATGCAAAATGTCTCTCAATTCTTATTAGCAGCTTGCTGCATATGTTTAAAACTTATCTCTTTGCAGTCTTTAAATACATCATAGGAAAGGGGACAAAATAACAGAAATGCTAAATTATCATGCAGTGTTAATGATGATTGTAGTTTTAGCAAATGCTGTGGGGTGGAGTTGGATTGAGCTTTTCTTACAGTAATAAATCCTGTACCACAAGATGCAGGTAGGTTGGAAGACTACTATAAAGGCTTGTTTTTCTAAGCAGCAGTCATGATCACACACAGGCAGTATATTATTTGCGTGCCAATGATAAACATATTGCTACTTAAACCACACAAAAAAGGGTTTGCTGTGACCATGGGGTACAGTAACAAATCACATTGTGGTTAATGATGGGTAGGATAACGTTGTGTTACATTGCTGCTAGTTTTCACTGCAAAAAGTTGTCATTTTTTAATAGTAAATTCCCGAATATCATAGATGGTAGTAATAATGTTTAGTTGTAAAAACTAAACATAATGTTTAAAGAAAACAAATAGCCAGCAGATACCTCATAGAACTTATTGCACAAAGAATTTTCTGCTGGTGATTCTTTTTGTATCATGATCTAACTGATCTTCCTAAATGCGGCCATACATGCCTAGATTTGTTTGGGCAGTTTGACATATTTTTAACATACTGTATAGCCTCCTGGGTACCTCAGTGTAGGCAGTTTCATATGACTCTTTCATCTGCCAGTGCCCCTTCTTGGTGTGTGTATCAGGCATCAGCAGATGAGGAAGTGAAGAGAGTGCAGTTCCTTCTAACTTACTACTTGTCTGGGCTGTGAGCCAAAAAAATTTTGGGTTATAGTTCAGCACAAATAATCAGTAGTATACGGCTGCAGATTCCAGGTGTCTGTGAGCCACCCCAACAGTATATCATAAGATCAAAAAGCAAAAAGGAATCAAACAGCTCCAGGCAGCATTTCAAAACTGCAGTGAATTTAATGGCAGTGTCAGCACACTACATTTTTCGGGCAGAGCACTTACTCAAGTGTACAAGTACAAAGCATTGTGGTATTAAATACCTTAATGTGAAACAAGAAAAGCCCTTCCCCAACCCTCCTTCTTAAAGTGACGGTCAGCGTCCATTAGTGTCCTTAGTAAATCCATTATAATCCATTGGTAAATTTGACCATTATCAGAATACTTCTTTGTGAAACAACAGTGTTTCCCCAGCCTTCCTTCTTAAAGTGACGGTCAGGGGCACATTTACTAATCCACGAATCCGAATCACGAATGTAAAAAAATCATATTGGAAACGAAAATTTCGGAAGATCGCAAATATCACGAAAATGCTTACGAAAAAATCATATTAGTCACGATAATATCGTATTGACGATCCGAGGGTCACGAAATTTTCGTACCGAACAATTGTAAACAGCGGTAAAACCTTTCCGATTTTTTCGTGCAAACGTCCAAAAAAGTCGTGCGCCGTACGAAAAAGTCGTGCGGACGCCCGAAAAAATCGGCAAAAATACGCTCGAAGCGTTCGCATGAACGCTTGAGCGTTCGTGCTTTTGTAAATGTGCCCCTTAGTGTCCATTAGTGTCCTTTTGTAAATCTTCTATAGTCCATTCAGAAATCACAAATCAGATACAAGATTTATCAGGGATACTGCATAAAACCAAGCCTATCCTTTGATTTTGTTATTAGCAAAACATTTCAGAGAACAAAGGTACTGGCAACAGGGCCTACATAGGGATGCAAAAACAAGCAGCATTATAGTTATACTGTCATGCATGGTACATGGCAAGGATTGCTATCTAAATAATGCTGCATGTTTTGCATCCCTAGGTAAGCCCTGTTGGCAGTACCTATGTTCTCTGAAATGTTTTGATTTGATGTTTTGTTATAATGGATTCACTAAGGACACTAATGGACACTGACCCTCACTTTAAGAAGGAGGGTTGGGGAAACACTGTTGTTTCACAAAGAAGTATTCTGATAATGGTCAAATTTACCAATGGATTATAATGGATTTACTAAGGACACTAATGGACGCTGACCGTCACTTTAAGAAGGAGGGTTGGGGAAGGGTTTTTCTTGTTTCACATTAAGGTATTTAATCCCACAATGCTTTGTACTTGTATACTTGAGAAAGGGCTCTGCACGAAACATGTAGTGTGCTGACACTGCCATTAAATTCACTGCAGTTTTGAAATGCTGCCTGGAGCTGTTTGATTCCTTTTTGCTTTTTGATCTTATGACAAGCAATAAAGAATGAAACGGTGATATTTGTCCCTCTACACTGATGGACAGATTTACAGAATGTCTGACCTTTTAGTCTGCTGGTCATATAAATGCTATCAGAATATGTATTGATGCCTTTACCTTAACTGTCATCTACTTCTTGGTCAAGAACATTTGTCTCCAGGCTGACAGAAAGGTGTTTGGGAATTGTACCACCTGTTATTTACCAACGTGTTGCTACAAGGAGCAGCAGCCTCTTAACAATTAAATAACATGTTAAGAAAATTTGATGATGGGCTTATTATAATTACTATACATTTATTTACATTGCATTTTATTCCCTTTATGCTGCTAGCAATGGAAAATATGGCGCTTGTTTTATTCCTGGACTCTGCAAGCAAAGCGACCTGAAGCTGTTTGCATCAAGACCTGGTCTGCGCCTCTGGAAATCTGATGTACATGGATGTGTACAGTCTACTTTCATTTTAAAGGATATGTTCAAAGGACTGGAACAATTTGAGCTCTATCCCCGTGTGGAAACCTCAAACAAAGACAGTTTTGTGTTGTCTGAAAAGCATTTTGGTCTGCTGTATTGTTTCCTACATGAAGGCTGGGTTCTCAGCTGGGATGAATACAGCATCTATCTAATTGACACTGTCAATCAGGTAATGAAACTGACAACAAAAAAATATATGCTGCAGTCAAATGCCATTCCCTATTGTGTTAATTACATTTATGTATAATATAGCATCAGATTAATACATTGAGCAATACATTCTATAATAAATTCTTAAGTCGTATCTGTAGGACAGCACTCCCTTCGAATTGTGATGACCTATGTTTTGTTCCTCATTAGGGCCTTACAATATAATCTTGTACATAAGTAACACAATGTTAATAAATAGTCAGTAAAGACCGATGTTTTCTTGCTTTTGGATCATGGAGAGGAATGAATACACCTCACTCACCTTAAGGAAGGATAGCGAGCTCAGCGGTAAAAGCTCTTCTCTTCTACCTGTGCTTAATAAATACAGGACAGAATGGCAAAAAGTGATAGGTCTAATAGTGAAGTAAGGTAAGTTATAATAAATAGGTGGAAGGGAGAAAAACAGAAACAGGGGGTCCTTTCCGAGATCAGTGATACATGCTGTATGGTAATTCATAATTGTGTAGTATCTCCAACATGTTTTTCATATTTATTTCCACCACAACTTCAAGTAACCCAGTAGGTGTTGGACTGTGTTTTTCCAAATTAAAAATTATTATCTTACCTTATTAATTGTTCATTTTTTTTCAGGCTGTTATTGGTGGTCTGGAGAGTTCAGGTGACATTGTGTCTGTGTCATGTACAAACAACGAAATCTTTTTTATAAAAGGAGATAGAGAAATAATAAGAATCTCCAACATGCCAGAAGGGGCTTTATTTGGTACGTTATGATTGAAATATTCCATGGGACCTAATGATTTTTTTTTTAGGGATACATCAGATTACAAATCAGTTTTTTCATATTATTTACAGCCTTTATTTAGCCTTTACTTTACAGAACATGCCATTGAAACAGTAAATTTATAGAACTCTTTCGTAGTTTTTTTTTTTTTTTATAAGGGATTTTATTAGAGTTTTATCTTTAGTTTAACCATTTAAATATACAATGTTGTAATACACAAGCCATGAACTTCCTTTGAAACCCTTCTCTCTTTGCCCACGCCCTTTCCTTGTAACATTCAGTGCACTTTATCTGTCTTTTAATCCTTAATGCCTAAAACCAAAGTCCCTTCAGGATATGTTTCATCAGTAATTATTGGGTTTTTCTCTTAAAACATTTCCATCTTTACCATGCAGAATAGAATGCCTAAACCATTATGTTCTGTCTCTTATTGTGCTTATGCAATTACTAACTTCCCCTCTATTTGTATTGTGCCTTTAGCAAGCCTGCATAGCCCTTTCAGAGCACATACTCCAGTATTTACGGAGGATGGGAAACACCACATTGGAGCATTGTCAGAAATGAAAGAAAACAATAAAATAGATGTTCAATCAATAAAGACAGAGAAAATCCAGCTCTGCGCCATAGAAGATGAAGAAAGCCTACTGGATCAGGGGACTGATATGAGAATTAGGACTTGCTCTCTTCCTGCGGATGAGGTTAAAAGCAGAAGCAGTTCCACGAATTCTATAGACAGTGGATTCAGTCTGACTGTAACTGCAGAGCCAGGGTCTCCAAATAATGGGCAGCGGCCCACATCTCAAAGGTTTAGCATTATCAGCAATGAGGACTTTGACCAAGAGCTTGTTGTGAAGTCAATGAAGGTCAAAAAGAAGAAAAAGAAGAGATATGGTAATCCATTTCTTTTTGTGTGGTACTGAGCACATTTATATTTTAATTCACTGTATATTCTCTATGTATAGGTTATTCTGAGCCATACGCTGCCTTCCTAGGTGACTTTTTTTTTCTTATTGTCTCAGAAGGCAATATGTATATATAACAGTATTTGGCATTTGTGGAGCCTGCAATACAGGTTTTGTTATTCTCCATTTTCCTCATCCCTTTACTTTTCCTTTAATTCCCTAGATAATGGCTAAGCATAAATTTCACCATCTTCTAAAATCGCCAGTAACATTTGGATGAAAGTAGCCATGAAGCAGAGCACCCTTCTTGTTGATGAATAATGCATAACTTTTATTGTCTAACCCATAATAATAATAATTCTAAAGGTTTGCATGCCGGTTTCTGAGTGACAAAAATGGCAAATGAGCTTGCTTTATAGTGAGTGTGTAACACTTGTCAGCATTGTTTGTGTGTAACTTTGGGGGGTCTGGGTTTTGGGACTTTGGCTCCTTATGTTTGCCAGTAGCAATACAATTTAATTTTTCATTAGAATTGGAGCAAACACGGTTCTTTTTTCCAGGATTGACAAGAAACTCCTAAACCTTATTTGTAATAATGCATACTTACTCCTGGGACTAGCAGGGTTTGTAGCCATTTTATATGCACGTGATCAGTAAATTCATTGTTGAAGTGGGATGGAAAATAAAAACATCATATTTTTTTTTCTATTTCATATCTTGACAGTAGAAAATGGACTAAAAAATCAAGATGCCTGCTCTCGTGAAAGTACGCCAAGCACAGACAGCCCCCTCACTTTAAATTCAGACTTTTTTTCTGCCACTGAAATCTGCCCAGTCAGCAGTATAGATCATCTAAGCTCCCAGGAAAGTCTGTTCAGTGGGAAAAATCAGGGTGTCTTAGATAACAGTATTGACGTTTTTAGTGCTGTGCAGCCCACAGAGACCTTTCCTACTATCCTGGGCAATGGGAGTAATCCCCCTGCAAAACAAACTGAAGAACTTTTGGATGTAAACAGTGATAATAATGCCGATCCACTGCCTCCAGCTGAATGTGACTCCATATCTGCTGTAAACTTATTAATGACTGATCCTTTGGAGCTCAATGTATTAATGGTAAAAAATAATGCAGCATTTTTACCTGAAAAAGATCCTGATTACATTGACTGCTGTGCTGTAGACAAATGCCCTACTGTTTTGGAGACCCTTTCAAGTAAAAACTGTAATATCGCCTATGGTTTGGAAGAGGAGAAGCCACTTGAGAGCAACAAAGATGAAATTCTTATTCTTGATGAAGACCAGCAGTTTCAAGAAAAAAGCAGGACTTGGCAAGTTTCCTCAAGTTTCATTGAGGACAGCCCACTGAATAGTACATATTGCACTTCCCAGAGCCCCTCAAATGACAGTGAAGAACAAAGAATAGAGGGAGGCAACCAGGATCCCATGCTGGCATCCAGTGATGAGGAGGACATATATGGCCATAGGTTTCCACACTCCACCTCAGGGAGCAGTGTAGCAGATGTGGCAGAAATGACTGCTTCTCAAGATATGGCTTGTTCCACCCAAGAAGTATCTGGCTTATTGAAATCTGAACAGGTATTTCCTACTTTGTTTACTTGCAACAGTACATAGCCATATGTATGTATGTATAAGATATTTATAAAAAGGAAATTTCCTAGGAAGTTATACCAGTACCTTTTCTTTCTTCGTACCATTTCCTGTCAATCTTGACGTATATCCATGTACTGTGGATGTCGTTCTGTTTGTTGTTCAGGCATATTTGAAAATCATATCTGTGGTACACCGTGTCAACCATTGTATAATGCATTGGCAGATACAGACATGCATAGGAGCTGCACCTCCCCTTCACTTCCTTTTGTTATGATCTTTCAGGCTGTCAGTTTAGTGAGTGGAAATATGGGTGGCCATACGTGTATGGGCACTGCTGATGTCAGTGGCGTAACTATAGAGGTAGCAGATATCGCGGTCACCAGGGGGCCCGGACCATGAGGTCTGCTTCCTCTATGGTTTTTAGGACCCCAACCCCTCCCCATGTGCTCTCTTACCCACCTGGCGCAAGTGACCATAAAGTGGGGGGTAGGTGCGGTCTGCTGTAGTCCCAGTGGATGGTGTTCTAAAAGCAAGTGTCTATATATCTATACATTCCCTAGTATTATACTTGGGAATCTGTCAACATTCATGTTAAGTACACGCACAAAACAGCTTGACTCAGCTCACATAATTGAAGAGGACCTGTCATCTTAAGAAATAATTCCAAATCCCTCTCTGTTGTATTGGTTAAGCAACATAAACTTTACTTACACAAAATAAATTACCGTATTTAAATTTTGTTCCCTTTAATTCTGGAATTTACAATCCCATTAAGCATACAGGTTCCATTTTGTGGGCACTGTTATTAAGGCAAGTTTTGTGTCACCCTAAAATCTTGTGCATGCGCCAGAGTGGGACCTTATGCCAGTGCCCATGCACAGGCTACACAAGACATAGACAGTGAGGGGGTTGGGGAATGTGAGGAGGGCAGTGATATCTAGAAAATGCTGAATGGAAAGTTAAAGATATTGCCCTATGCCACAAAGGTGGGGTAGGCAATATATGATTGATTGATATGATACATTTATAATGAATATGGATGAGTATTTGGAATGTTTTATTCATCTAGGTCATGGTATAGTAGCAACTCGACCTGCTGAGTAATCATTGAAGATGTTTCACTACTCACCTGAGCTTCAGCTTCAGTTCAAATAACTAGTATGGGAAATCTTCGCCATATGAACTCTTCCACTAAACCAATCACAATGGTGCATTGTAACTCTCTTCACAGAGCTGACAATGGAAACTCACGCAGGTGTGACTCCGTGTGAGGTTACTGTGATAGGATTACCAAGGTGTCTTGCAACTCATAGAGACAACTGTTTTTTTGTGAGAGTTGCATGGATGGATGTGTGAATTCTTGTGAAACCACGAGGGTAAAGATATTAGAACAGCATTGTATGTAGCAGTAAGGTGGTGTGGGAATAGCCTCTTTTACACTCATTCAATCCAGTGGTCTTGTCTGTCCAAATTGTAAACATTGCTATCTTCAAAGTACTTTGAGCTAAAGAAACTGCTTGGATAAATAATGAAACATCTTCAATAATGACTCAGCAAGTCCTATTGCTCTAGATTTAATTATTCTAGATAATGGTTATGGATGTTTATAAAAAAAAAAAAAAAAAAAAAAAAAAAAAGAATTTCTTTTTGATCTGCAAAGGACTTTGATCCATCTCTTTATGTGTGGGTGACAGGTCCCCTTAAAGGAACAGTAACACTAAAAAATGTTTTAAAATAATTAAAATATAATGTACTGTTGCCCTGCACTGGTAAAAGTTGTGTGTTTTCTTCATAAACACTACTACAGTTTATATAAATACCCTGCTGTGTAGCCATGGGGGCAGCCATTTAAATTGAAAAAAGGAGAAAAGGCACAGGTTACATAAGAAGATACCAGATAAACTGTGTAGAATACAATAGGAATCTATGCTACTTATCTGTTATCTGTTTAGTAACCTGTGCCTTTTCTCCTTTTTTCAATTTAAATGGCTGCCCCATGGCTACACAGCAGGGTATTTATATAAACTGTAGTAGTGTTTATGAAGAAAACACACAACTTTTACCAGTGCAGAGACATAGTATATAATATATTAATTATTTTTATACACTTTAATTTTTTGGTGTTACTGTTCCTTTAAGGGAGGCTGGAGTTTAGCATTTTACTAATCATTTGTCTTTTAAATTCAATAATCTTTTACATTATAAGCATAAAATATTTTTATTTTTTACTCCCTACTGGGGGAAGCAGTTTTTTATGATATATGCCCTTTGATGTCCTGGCGTGTTTTTCCAGGATTCCCTGCGGTAGAGCATCCTCTCCAGGTGATGTCTGTGTGATGTCTGTGTGATGTCTGTGTGATGTCTGTGTGATGTCTGAAGTGGTGTCTGGTCTGGCTTATTGTACCTTCACCATTAGGTGCCAGAACTGCTCATGCTCAGGCCCACAGACAGAGGATGGGGGCTTTAATGCAACATAAGAGTAAGCGAAAAGGCCATAGGTTAACGAATACCTTGATCACTGTGCCACATAGAGGAATTAACATAATCTCTATTTCTTTATATTAAGTAACAGTAATGCAAAGGTTAGAGCATACTATGATTTGTAAAATTCCTTTTTATCTCACATTTGACTTGCAGGAATCTAAATTGTCCTTTCATTTTCTGTTTGGCCCTTCAGCTTGCAGAGAGTTGGATGGTTTACTCCGGACCCCCAAATGGAATTCTCAGCCTTGTTGTGTCAGAAAAATACATTTGGTGTTTGGATTATAAGGGATCTCTGTACTGCAGTGCTTTACCTGGCGCAGGGCTGAGGTGGCAGAAATTCGAAGATGGTGTCCAGCAGGTGGCAGTATCTCCATCAGGTTTGAACTCATCCTCCTTCCAGCCCATTCACTCATTGCAAAATAATTCTCATGGATTTACTTTAAAAATTATAAAACTGCTTATAGAATCCAATGAACTTGTTAATGGGATTCTGTCACGGTGTAAATTTTAAATTTATTTCTAAATGACACTGTTTACATAGCAAATAATTCTCTGCTACTCTACTATTTAAAAAGTTATCCTTGAACCAACAAATGTATGTTTTTAGTTGTAATATTGGTGTGTAGGCACCATCTTAGAAGGAGCCAGCGCGACACATTAGAACTGCTTTCAGGTAACCTGTTGTTTCTCCTACTCCCATGTAACTGGAGGAGTCACGAGCAGACTTTTTACTATTGAGTGCTATCATGATGTTTGACACTTTTCACAATTCAGGTGTCAGGGAGCTGCTATCTTGCTCCCTTCCCATTGTTCTGCTGCTTGGCTGCTGGGAGGGGGATGATATAACTCCAACTTGCAGCTCAGCACTAAAGTGTGACTGAAGTTTATCAGAGCACAGGTCACATGGCTGTGGCACCCTGGGAAATGAAGAATATGGCCCAATGTGAAATTTCAAAATTATATTTAAAAAAATATGTTTGCGCTTTAAAAAATGGATTTTAATACAGGATTCTGCTGGAGAAGCTCTATTAACTGATGCTTTTTGAAAAAAACATGTTTTCCACTCACAGTATTACTTTAACAATCATATTTCTAAAATAGGAATAGTTAGGGGATACCAGTAATGTTTGTTCCCCAGCATGTGACTGTAACATGGTAATGTAGCAACAAGCAAAATGCTTGCCCCTTGTTTAGCTGTAACCCATGGCAACAATCACTTCTGCTGGAACAAACTTTGTCCCTGGTATTATATATTATATCCATCCATATACTAATATCAGTATCAGTTGTTCTGGTGTCATACCACACCTCCCAGTGACAGTTCTACACCATGACCTAGTATTACTGTTTGATATAATGTTTCCTTAAGCCACCACACTCATACTGGACTCCTCAGAGAAAAAGGTCCCAATTTTGTGTTGTAGGCTGACCACAGGCAATCTATTTTTTTAAGCTTAAGGGCAAATGGCCAGGGTTCAGTATGGTAATGCATATGGGTATCCTACACACAAAGGCTTGTTTGAGTTCAAATACAATGTGCAAAGTAGTAAAAACAGAAGCAAGTTGTCATAGGTGGAGGGTGAATTTTTTGTTTGGGAAGGGTAAAGTTGGCCATACACTGGCAGACTTAAAGCTAATGTTGATGTAGAGGATTCAATGCTGGTATAAAAATGAGCACAACAAACTAAGTGGATCCTGGACGTAACACCTCCTTTAGCCATGTGGTACTCCCAGGGCTGCCTTGTACTGTGCACCCTGTACTTTATATTTGTGCACAATTTGTCACTGCAGGCTGATCCGGTTTTGGCACTACACACAAGTTCTAAGGAGTTTGTGTAAGAGTAAATTGTAATTGAAAATAGCAGTTAGGTATACAATTTTGACTGCATTGTAACGCCTGCATTTACACTCATAAATAAGCTTTATAGTGTGATGATCACTTTCCCTAGGAGGTGGATGTCTTTAAATACTTAAGCACCCAAGTATACACATGATTTTTGTTTCCTTGGCCATTTGGAGGTCTTATGAACTGCCCAATGTTATGAAAATATTTTATAGAAATCTAACAAATTCCCATCTCAAAGGAATTGTATTGCTGTCCTAATAAGAGACATGGGGCAATTTGTATAGAGTCTCACAACTTGAAGGGCCCATCTGCTTCCTTCCAGCCTAACATGACTGTACACTGACAGGCACTGCAGTAGCCTTTTAGTGTATTGAGTGCATTGAGTTTGGCATAGAAATCTGCCCACTCTGTGCACAGTTATGTTGGGGTGGAAGGAAGCAGATCTGTGATTTCTTCCCCTGATGTAAATACACCAGTAGAGAAAATTCCTTTGGAATGCTCCCCAGATTATATGTATATGTTCTTCTTTTAGGTGCCCTTCTTTGGAAGGTGGAGCAGAGATCAGACAAGGCCTTTGCATGTGGGAAAGTGACAATTAAGGGAAAGCGGCACTGGTATGAAGCACTCCCTCAGGCTGCTTTTGTAGCACTTAGCGATGACACTGCTTGGATCATCAGAACAAATGGAGATCTGTACTTGCAGACAGGTAAATGCCAATGTTCTGTGATTTACTCTGCTGTGTTTGTTTTGCCTAATATTCCCCTAAGCCACTTCACTTAATGTAAAAGGCAGATACTCCAACATATGCTGAGGAGGGGGCATATTATATAATAGTTGAGATGTCATACAAAGAAGCGTGTGAAGCAGCTCACTTTTAAAGTACCGATAATACCAGAAAGGTTTTATTTTGTAGCTAATTTGGAGTGTTTTATGTCATCATTATCAACCCAAATTAACTGAGTAAAACTCTTAAACCAACCAATGCCACTGGAATTATTAAAATAATTGGCCACCTTCATTATGCATAGTTTTTGTCACAAAGAACCTGGCCTGGTTTTCTTCATTCCAAACACAGCTTGAATGTTTCCATTTATCTACAACAATTCTGCTACCAACTTGGATTGAATTGATTTTTTCAGTTGCCAGTGAGTGGCACATAGTTACTCCCTATCACCTACATGTATATAATGCATGTATACACAAATTGCTTCCTAATACCCTATGATAATATGTCAATGCAAACTGAACATAGAACATTTTACCTTTAACTTCCTTATTTTTCCATTTCTTTTCTTAATGTCGGAATCATCTGCTAAAGGTATTCTGTCATGATTTTATGGTGTATTTTTATTTCTAAATTATACTGTTTACATAGTAAATGATTCACTCTACCATTTCAAAATGTATTATTGAACCAACAAATGTGTAGTTGTAATATTGGTGTGTAGGCGCCATCTCAGTGCATTGTGCCTGATTCTGAGCTTTCAGAAGGAACCAGTGCTATTCCTTTGAGGCTTGTTCCCCTTTTCCTTTACTGACTGAGCTTGATAATAGCTTAATAATAAATGTGAAACTTTTTTTTTTTTTTTTAAAGGCCTAAGTGTTGACCGTCCCTGCGCCAGAGCTGTGAAAGTTGATTGCCCATGTCCATTATCCCAAATCACTGCCAGGAACCATGTTGTATGGGCACTTACAGAGCAGCGAGGACTCCTGTTCAGGGAAGGAGTTAACAGCTTTTCTCCTGAAGGAGAGGCTTGGAAATGTGATCTTATCAGGTAATATCACTGACAGATAAAAAAGGATCACTGAATAGGAAATTGTTCTTCTGCACTAGAAGAGATTTTTATTATTTTATGTTCTCTCTGATCAACATTTTCTCTACATAAAGAACTAAGCAATAATTGCGAGCCAGATATATACTTTTCCATGTGTTAATTGAATTGTGAGGCAGTATTTAAGTACAGATTGTAAGTTCCACACTGTTTTTGCAGTGAAAGGCAAGCACTGGAGCCAGTGTGTGTTACTCTTGGAGACCAAGATACAGTATGGATTCTGGATGCCAGTGGTAATCTTTGGTTCAGAAGTGGAATCACAGCAAAGAACCCACAAGGGGAAGATGATCATTGGTGGCAAGTAGGCATTTTGGCAGCTTTCTTTCACTGATGTGGTATTGCCTGGGGGAAAAAAGTTTTAAATCCAGCACCATAATGATTCATCATATACTGCGTAAAACATATTTCCAAACACACATTAAATTATATTTTAATAAAGGCTACAGAAATGCATGTTGGACCTCTCTTGGGTGTTGAGAATTAAAACGAATACATAACCAACAGATAGTTTTATATTATGTTAACTGACCAATTAAAGAATCTCACCAAATTATTGCCCTTTTATGTTCTTTCCCCTGAGCCACCATTTAGTGATGGGCTGTGTGTTCCCTCAGAGATCACATGACCAGAAATAATGCAGCTCTAACTGTAACAGGAAGAAGTGTGGAAGCAAAAGACAGATCTCTGTCCATAAATTGGCTGATGAGGCCTAGCATGTATGTGCCTTGATTTGCTTGTTTGGACCTTGAATCCTATGATCCCATGGGGCAGCCCTTAATTCTTAAAATGGCAATTTTCTATTTAGGAGTGCCCAATAGCACCTACTACTAAAAAAGTATATTTTTATGAAAATGGTTTATTTAGATGAAGCAGGGCTTTACATATGGGCTTGTTTATGCAATATATTTATACAGAGACCTACACTATATGGAGATATAGTTTTCTTTTAACAAGCTGAACAGTTATTAACCCTAATTATCTGTCTGTCATCTATATGTGTGTGTATGGGACCTGTTATCCAGAATGCTTGGGACCTGGGGTTTTTCGGATAAGGTATCTTTCCTTAATTTGGATCTCCATACCTTAAGTCTACTAAAAAATCATATAAGGACAGTGGCATACGTGGAGATTAGTCGCCCCACGGTAAATCTTTGTTACCGTTGGCGACTAATCTCCTTGACATGCCATCCCACCGGCAAGAATGTATATTGCCGGTAGGATGGCATACACGTTGATTTGGTTTTCATGAAGTTGCCCTTCAAGGATACTTTGGGTGACAAAGGGAAACCAAAGCAATGCGTATGCCATCCCACCAGCAATTTACATTCTTGCCGGCGGGATGGCACTGTGGGGAGATTAGTTGCCGTCAGTAACTAAGATTTATCGCGGGGTGACTAATCACCCGATGTGCCACTGCCCTAAATATAAAAAAACCCAATAGGATTGTTTTGCCTCTGATAAGGATCCTAGTTGGGATCAAGTACAAGTTAGTTTTATTTTTACAGAGCAAAAGGAAATCACTTTCTAAAATTTGAATTATGTGTTTAACATAGAGTCTATGGTAGATGACCTACTTGTAATTCAGAGCTCTCTGGATAAAGGCGCAGGTCTTTAATGTGTGTGTGTGTGTTTGTGTTGGCTGCCTGTCAAACACTTGTCAACCAGGGACATTATATAGTGTTGGTCTTCACTTTGCTACAATACCAGCTGTTTCATGAAGGCTTTTCCACTGTATGTTGGAACACACTGCATGTTGGAACATTGTCTAATTGTTGGTGGGAATTGCTTCCATTCATCCACAAGAATATTAGTGAGGTTGGGTTCTGATGTTGAGTAATTAGCAGTAGCACTGCAACATCGCATACATCTGTATTAATGTATATATGGGAAATGTTTTCATGCATGCAAGTTATGCTCTTATATTGAGGAAAATGAATGTATATATTTTACTTAGGGTATTTTTTGCCATGAAAATGTCAAAATGTAAAACAGAACACTTGTTGTCTAACACTTTGTTGCAGAAGTATATTTTTCAGAATCCCAGTGAATTCCCCATGAATTAATCACAGTTGAAGTGCCATATTAGCCATCATGGCTGTTGATAATTACATGTCCTATGTGTTAATTAACTTACCCGTTTTTGCAGGTGAATATCACAGATTATGTGGTCTTCGATCATTACACCCTGTTTCAAACACTTTTGCAGGCCACACAAACTGTGGCTACAGTGGCTCAGGCACCCGTGGAGAAGGTGGCCGACAAGCTCCGCATGACTTTTTGGTCCCAGCAGCCACAAGGTCAGCCCAGCCTTCTAGGTGTCAACAGCAGTGGAGTGTGGATAACCTCTGGGAAAAATGAGTTTCACGTTGCCAGGGGAAACCTAGTAGGTGTGTTAACACAGTAAAAGCTTGTCATTGTTGCTGCAAATAAGCACTACTAATATCTATCTATGCTTTTTTTTTTTTTTTTTTTTTTAAAGGAGAAAGAAAGTCACTTGGGTTGCCAATTTGTTAGGCAACTCCCAGTAAATAATTGCTAAACTGCTACCCTTGGATGGTGCTTCTCATTTTCTCTTTTTTTTGTTTAAATGTACTGGCCTGGGGGTGATTTGTGTAGAATATGCAGCTCATCATCTTGCCTTTGGCCAGGCATTCCCTGCACTCTGTACAAAAATCCTGCCCAGGGAGGCATAAGACATGCCCTGGATGGAGGATGGAGGCCCTGCATTCTGCACAAAAGTACACCAGCCTAGTGCATCTTTAAAGAAGAGGAGCACCACCCCTGGTGATAGATTAGAGATTAGAAAGATTGTCACCATGCAATGATAATGCTTTTTGTTTTCCTTTTATGAACAGCTTTCAGCCTGCGCCTTTCACAAAGCAGGATAAGTAATCTGTTACAAGCTTGTGAGCCTTAATACTTACTTTCTGATATAATGAAGGTAATATGAACAGGGACAGACTTCATAAAGTGGATGTTGCAACATTTAGGTTTTGTCACATTTATTCTGCAATTACATAGTTACATAGGGTTGAAAAAAGACCAGAGTCCATCAAGTTCAACCCATCCAAGTAAACCCAGCACACCCAACCCACACCTACCAATCTATACACTCACATACATAAACTATATATACAACCACTAGTACTAACTGTAGAAATTAGTATCACAATAGCCTTGGATATTCTGATTGTTCAAGAACTCATCCAGGCCCCTCTTAAAGGCATTAACAGAATCTGCCATTACCACATCTCTAGGAAGGGCATTCCACAGCCTCACTGCCCTCACCGTGAAAAACCACCTACGCTGCTTCAAATGGAAGCTCCGTTCCTCTAATCTATAGGGGTGACCTCTGGTGCATTGATTGTTTTTATGGGAAAAAAGAACATCCCCTATCTGCCTATAATCCCCTCTAATGTACTTGTACAGAGTAATCATGTCCCCTCTCAAGCGCCTCTTTTCCAGAGAAAACAACCCCAACCTCGACAGTCTAACCTCATAGCTTAAATCTTCCATCCCATTTACCAGTTTAGTTGCACGTCTCTGCACTCTCTCCAGCTCATTAATATCCTTCTTAAGGACTGGAGCCCAAAACTGCACTGCATACTCAAGGTGAGGCCTTACCAGGGACCTATAAAGGGGCAAAATTATGTTCTCATCCCTTGAGTCAATGCCCTTTTTTATACAAGACAGCACTTTATTTGCTGTAGTAGCCACAGAATGACACTGCCTGGAATTAGACAACTTGTTATCCACTAAAACCCCTAGATCTTTCTCATTTAAGGATACCCCCAACACACTACCATTCAGTAGATAGTTTGCATTTATATTATTTCTACCAAAGTGCATAACTTTGCACTTATCAACATTGAACCTCATTTTCCAGTTTGCTGCCCAGTTTTTCAATTTTGTCAAATCGCGCTGCAAAGCGGCAGCATCCTGCATGGAACTTATAGTTTTGCACAATTTTGTGTCATCAGCAAAAATAGAAACAGTACTGTCTATGCCCACCTCCAGGTCATTAATAAACAAGTTAAAGAGCAAAGGACCAAGGACTGACCCCTGCGGTACTCCACTAACCACACTGGTCCAATTAGAAAATGTTCCATTTACCACCACTCTTTGTAATCTATCCTGATTGAACCTTTGTCTGAGTTGGCAGGTATCTAAATGGTTCCCTTTCCTGCCTGCTGAAAAATATCACATCCAGCATTTCCCATAAGAACAGTTGCATTTAGGAAGAATTGCTTGTTCTCTTTGTGCTGTGTGCTCATTTACAAATTGTTAAGCCAGTGCACTCAACAATTGGGGGGCTTGCCACAAAAATTTGCATATACGAGTATACATTACTTACAAGTATACATTAACTCAATTACAGGTATAGGACCCGTTATCCAGAATGCTCGGGACCAAGGGTATTCCGGATAAGGGATCTTTCTGTAATTTGGATCTCCATACCTTAAGTCTGCTAAAAAATCAATAAAACATTAATTAACCCCAATAGGATTGTTTTGCATCCAATAAGGATTATTTATATCTTAGTTGGGATCAATCAGAGGTACTGTTTTATTAAAACAGAGAAAAAGGAAATCAGTTTTAAAATTCTGAATTATTTGATTAAAATTGAGTTTACGGGAGACAGGCTTTCCGTAATTCGGAGCTTTCTGGGTAATGGGTTTCCCTATAAGGGGTCCGATACCTGTACTACATTCAATAATGCAATGTTCCGTGTATTTGGGTCTGTTGCTTCTGCTGTTATTCACCTTCTTGTTGAAAGTCATCTTTCTGTGCACACACATTGCACTATTTCTGTAATGTTGCACAGGGGAACTCCGCCCAAACACAACTTAAGCTTTTTGAAAAGTAAACACAATTTCAAGCAATTTTGCAATATACAGTACATCAGTTATAAAATATGCAGCCTTTTCATGATTTTTAATGTAATAATGTGGTGTGGAACAGTTACCTACACCTAGTGCCCTGTTCTCCTGCTGATCTGGCTGACTACTTTGAGACTCATAAAAAAAAAAATGTAACCGTAGTTGACTGTCCTCAGCCTGCATCTTCCAAATCCCACAACTCTCTGCATATGTGATGTCAATAAGGAAAGGAACATCACAGTGCAATGCATTGTGGGTTAGGTAGTTCCTGCATGCTGTCTGTAAGCTGTGGAGAAGTTGTTACAATTTATTCATACTTTTTGAAGGAACAGATTACAGTGATAGGTATATTAGGGTTTCTGTGTTGTGTGGGACAAATTTTGTTTCATAAACCAAAGTTCCCCTTTAAAGACATTACTGAGATATAACACACAACACACACATAGATTTAGTTGTCCACAAGTCCCCAAGTTGATATAGAAAGGCATGTCAAAGTCTGCAGAAAAGTTCTGTGCTAATAAGCTCCACATTCTAAAAAAGGACACTTTTTAAAGGAAAAGAAGGTGCGTGCAAGCTGCACTGATTATAACTTACAATATTTTCTTTTTTCCTGCAGGTACTTATTGGCATAATATTGTACCACGGGGCACGGCATCTACTACTAAATGGGCCACAGTGTCTGCTTCTGCCTCTCCTACTGCAGAAGGTATGTATCCACAAGAGATCTTATATATATTCCAAGGCTCCTTAAAATGGACCTGTCACCCAGACATAAAAAGCTGTATAATAAAAGCCCATTTCAAATTAAACATGAAACCCAAAATAATTTTTTTAATACCACATCCATACCCATTATAAAAGCATTTTAAAATCCCAGCTGTCAATCATATAATGCCTGCCCCGCCTCTATGCCTTAGGCATAGAGGTGGGGCAGACAGTTACTTTCACTTTCAATTCAGAACTTCTTAGATGTTGCTGCCCTCCTCACATTCCCCCTCCCTCCTCACCATGTAATTGTGTAACCAGTGCATGGATATGGGGACCAGGTCCCCCCATACTGGCACAGAAACAAGATTTTAGCAGGATTGCAATGCCTGCTTTGATAACAGTGTCCACAAAATGGCCCCTGCCTGCTTGCTGCAACTGTGAATTCCAAGGCTGCAGAAAATACGATTAAAATAATTTATATAGTGTAAGTAAAGTTTATTTTGCTTGCCAAACACAATAGAAAACAATTTAAAAATTATTTCTTAAGGTGACAGGTCCGCTTTAAAGGGGTGTTTCACAGTATTTTATAGAAAGGCCAATTCTAAGCAACTTTTCAATACGTCTTCTTTATTTATTTTTTATAGTTTTTATATTGCTTGCTGCCTTCTTCTAACTTTTTGCAGCTTTCAAATGGGGAGTCACTGACCCCTGCAGCCAAAAAACGATTACTTTGTGAATCTACAGTTTAATTGTTAGTGTTTCTTTTTAGAACTTATTTTTCTATTCATTTCCTCCCCTATTCTTATATCAGTTTTTCATTCAAACCACACTCTGGTTGCTAAGGTAAATTGGATCCTAGCAACCAAATACCTGCTGAAACAGGAGAGCTCCTGAACAAAAAGTGAAAGTAATTAAAACAAAATGTACAAATGATAAAAAATTTAGACCAATTGCAAATTGTCTCAGAATATTACTCTCTACATCATTCTAATAGTTAACTCAAAGGCGAACAACCCCTTTAAAAAGTGTACGAACTGGGACCCAGTTTGCTTTCTTTTTCACACCCTACTGCAATGCAACCCTTATGTGCCACCATAGTATAATGTGTAGCACTGACTGAACACATATCAGTCAGTGCCACGCATTATTATTTAACAGAACTGGTTATGAATAGTATTTGTTGTTGAAAGTCAGCAGGATGCCTGTCTGTGTAGTTAAATCCTTTCGATAACACTTTCATACCAAAACCTGATCTAAAACCAAATCTGAAATCCTTCTAGGATTCTACATGAAAGTGCAGCTGCTACTCTAGTTTACAGTGTATTTCATTTTGGTTTCATCTTTGTTAAGGTGTAGTTACAGCAAATTCATTTAAGTACCTAGGGGTATGGATCCATGGAGGCCTCACAAAATACACAGAACTAAATATCAATCCGATTATGAGATACCTAGAAAACAAAATAGATGCATGGAAGCGCCTACCCCTTAACCTAATGGGAAGAATAAACCTGTTTAAAATGGTAGTCATCCCTAAGCTAACATATATTTACAGGCAATCCCCCATAACAATTCCCCAAACAACCTTTCGCAAACTTAAAAGTCTAATGGTATCACTCTTCTGGAATGGGGAACAACCCCGAATATCCCTACAGACACTACAACTCCCAACCACTGGGGGGGGACTAGCAGCTCCAAATCCATATATGTACTACCTAGCCTCACAGCTAGTTACGGCATGGAGATGGACCTCACCATCTTCGACTAATGCAGCCACATTGCTTGAAGCACAGATTATGGGGTCACAGGAGAATTTACAAAACCTGTTATATAGGGATATAAACTCCACCAAAAAAGCCACTCAACCAATGAGAGCCACGGTTAACGCATGGAAGAAGGTATCACAAACCTCTCCGATAGCACAACCACACTGCTCACAGTATACCCCCATATGGCATAACCCTAACTTGGAGCAATTTCAAACAAGACCTGACCCTAAATTGTGGACCCGCTACAACATTAAATACATATCGGATATAATGCCAAAGGGTACACTACTCACCTTCCAAGAATTGAAACAATCCTTTTCACTACCCAACAACATGCTTTTTAGATACTTACAATTACGCCATGCCACAGGAACGCAATTTGGAGGTCAAACAGTGGATATAACCCCAAAAAACATTGAGACGCTAACTCATATAGAAGACCTTAAAAAACCTCTCTCAGTATTCTATGTACAATTGATGAGGGCAAGTAGCAAAGAGACATTCCACAGCTCACCCCCGACCAATGGGAGGACATACTAGAGTCAACATTTGAAGGGATCATTAGTAGTAGAGACAGACTAACACAGCTGAAGTACCTCCACCGTACCTATATGACACCTCAAAGATTGTATAAAATGCATCCAGACCTAGGACAAGAATGTCCCAGATGCGGTCACTCCCCGGCAGATTTCCTACACATGGTGTGGAGCTGTCCACGGTCACAACGGTTTTGGGGGAAAGTAGCAAACGTTATAAAGGACAGAACAAATCTTGTACTTCAGCTAGACCCAACAATAACCCTATTAAACCAAGTTGAGGATCTATCACCCAAAAGGGCGGAAAGAACACTACTTCAAATACTATGAATGTATGCCAAGAAAACGATTGCCCTATATTGGAAGTCGCCAGATGGCCCCAGAGTGGCAGCATGGGAATCTATGATTGATAAGGCTATACCCCTATACAAGCTAACTTACATAAGGAGGGGGTGCCCTCAAAAATTTGATAAAATATGGTCATCATGGATAGACACAGAACCCTTCTAAACATTGGAGGTTGGGGAAGACCCCACGTCCAAATCCCCCCTCAGATAGCCCTCATACATAGATACAAGGGAAAAAGGCAATAGCAATACCTCAATAAGACACAAAAAGACAAGCTATTAGCCAAAACAAAGGTTGAAAGATGAATAGTATAATGTGTAGCCCTCATACATAGATACAAGGGAAAAAGGCAATAGCAATACCTCAATAAGATACAGAAAGTCAAGCTATTAGCCAAAACAAAGGTTGAAAGATGAATAGTACACGTACTAACAAAAGAAAGACACTGCAATAGTTATGTTATTAACTTACTTTATTTACTTTATGTACAATGAACAAAGGCCAACTGAAACAAATGTTGTAAACTATGTGCATTTAATTTTCAATAAAAGAATTGTTAAAAAAAAAAAAGGTGTAGTTACAGCTGTGTGTAACATACATAACAGCATGTCCTTCCATTTGAGCAGTTGGTTTAATCAAGAGTTGTAGAAGAAGAAAACACAGTAGTGACATAGCCTTATATTTCTTTAAAGGAAACATCCTGTGGATTTCTCAAAGCAGAAAAGATCTGTTCTGTTTAAGTGATCTGAACCCTCCATATAGACCTTCTACAGTCCAACTCCCACCGGAGACTGAGATAGTCCACCTGTCAGCTTGTGGGGATGCGGTGTGGGCTCTAGATAATCATGGAGGGGTGTTTATTAGAACTCTTTCCAAAACATGCCCAACTGGAATGCACTGGACAAAACTGGACCTTTCTCAGCTTGGTAAGTCTGCCTTTGTCTCAGCTTTGGTTATTCTATCTATCTGTCTGTCTAACTATAGCTATATGTCTGTCTATCTATTACAAAGGAAGCAAATTTACTATCTTTTTTTTTTTTTTTTACTTTAATTTAGTCCAATTATATATTATCCCAGTGTATTGCTTCAGTGCATATCTACAGTAATACATATGTATGGTGACTGCTGCAAGGGAAGTCCACAGCAGCACTTCTGGTGGCCAAAAAGATACACAGCGCTAGTAAAAATGTTGTTTCCCTCAGAAACACTACTATATTTATATAAATAAGCTGCTGTTTAGCCACTGGGGCAGCCATTTAAAATAAATAGTGCAAAAAGGGCATACCTTTGCAGATAAACTGTATAGAATACAATGGATTTTGTTCTATAGGTAAATTGGTCAGATGCCATTTATGGCTCTCTACAGGAATGTAGGATAAAACCTTTTATACAAAATAAGGTTTTGCTGTTAAGAAATAGTTTATTTGTAGGTGCTTTTTGACTTTTTGCCTTTGATGCACCTTAAGGGTAGATGTTGGTAGTACGGAAAATAAACAAAACATATTCATCTTTGTAGTTTTGAATGTAACATTGTTATTTTAAAATGCCCGAGAGTGATGAAATAATCCCTCAGTGTCAGCAATTTGACAATTTGATACAGTCCCTGTATCATCCTATATATCAACTATATACTAACCTGCCATTATATTTTTTTTATTTTTTTTTAGAACTGATGTGCTTTAAAATAAGCACTACAGAAAGTGCTATTTTCAATATGCAGCATACTATTTCTATTCTATTCTGCTTGAACTCATGTTGCATATAGATGCCCTCACCCCTAGTGAACTAAATGTCTTAAGATTGTTCCTTTTCAGAAAAAAATGCACAGGCCAGGGGAAAAATAGAAAACTGTCCCGCCATTTTACTTGTCTTTCCCAGGAATCCTTTGCTTGCTCTTGTACATGCACAGTAGACTGAAGGTTTCTGGGTTTAGTTTAGTGCATGTGCACAAGTCAGTGCTAGGCATGCCTGGGACCAGTAAGTAAAATGGTAGTGTGGTGCTCTGTTACCTATTTTTCTGGGCCTGTGCACTGTCCTTAAAATATTGACCCCCACCCCATTGGATCTGGCTTTCTGTTCATTTTTTGCACAATACTCTCCCTGCGCTTGAAGAGCCAAATTTCTGATTTAAAATTGTAATTATGGTTCTTTAAGTTACCAGGAATGGCTTTTTGCCACCCCTGGAAACTTACGGAGCACTGCCACCTGAAGCAAGTTAGCTAAACTCGCCTTATGGCAGCAGTACCCCTGGCTATTGCCAGGTTAAGCTATTGTGGTCTCCATTTTATCTGCCCTTCAAATGGTCCATTGACCTTCAAGTCACAACTGCAGTTGTCCCCTCCAGCCAGGGTATCTGCTTTTGGGAGTTCAGCTCTTGTGTCATCATTTTCTGTTAAGGACTTCTTTATTTCATGGAAGCCATGGGCTGCTTGCTTGGGTCACTTAGCAGGCAACTGTCCAAAATGAAAAGGTTGCAAACTCCAAACTTCATATCGGGAGGACGGAGTGGTCGCACTGGGCCCCCTCAGAAGATTTTTTTTTTTGCAGGGAGCCTGGCACAACCAAGTTACGCTGCTGTATTTAGCATTAATTTTCTCAGCCTTTGGTATGTGTATCCCAGGGATTACAATTCCCAGGGACGTCCAAACCCTTACCAAACTACTAAATAATGCTGTTTCTGGCACCTATATAAGTTAAAAATTAGTATTTTTTAAATTTATACCTGCAGCAGCACTGTTTGTGTGTGATGTATATAAAAGCCTAGTGCAAATGCACACAGTACTACAAATGATGCACCATATGTATCTGCAGAAACACTGTGTACACAAACTGGCTGCGTCTTTGGAGTGCCATTTGTGTAAGGTTACGCTATCAGTATTCCGACTGCTAAACTTAGGCCCATTGGCTCTGCTGTGGCAGTAACTGGAGATGGTATTTGTAAATAGTACACACAATCGCTACATGGCTGGACAGAGATTGTCTGTAGTAGGAAGCCACACATATTGGTATGTTTGGTGCAGTTGTTGGACTGGGGCCCGATTAATGTGATGATTTGTTACAATTAATGATTTTAAAAACCCCACACACAGCACTAGTGCGGCACTAATACTCACTGGGTAGACAATATAGTAACACAGTAGTTATGTTGGGGGGAAAAAAAGAGACATGCGTCCATTGAGTTTTTTTTTTTTTTTTGGTCTACATGAACTACATGAAATCTTCCTGTTAGCTGATCCAGAGAAAGGAAAAAAAAAACCTTCCCCAATTTGCCTTAGAGGGGAAAAAGATTCCTTACTAAATACAATATGGAAACTGGCCCTGTCCCTTAATCAACTTGCGCTAAAGCTATTTTTAGAAACCCTGAATTTTCTTACTTACTAAAAAGCCACCCAACCCTTCCTTGAAGCTATGCAATAACAGTACAACCACTTAAGGGAGAGAATTCCACAATTTCATAACTTTTTTGAATATTATGATGGAACATATCCATGAATGCCTGAACTATTTTACAGGCAATTGAAAAAGACACATTGTGAGCCTCTGGAAGTAACCCAATTGAAAAGATTGCAAATACAAGTGTACTGTACTTTGCCAACTGTGTACTCTACAAAAGTAAATAGCACTCTGTTGTTAATATGTAGGAAGGTATAACTTCAGGCAAACGGAAGGACCTGAGGGGTCAGCCTGCCCTGGGCATACTCTATGTATGCTGCAGGGCACATAAAGGATCCACATTAACCTTTTCTTCACTTGTGACAGAAGTGTTGTTCCCAATTATGTTTTCTTTAATGAAGTGTACAAGAGTGTGTGTGTTTCAGAGCATGTAACATTCAGCAGCTTCGTAAGTGATATGTGACACCAGTCAGGCAATGACGTTGGCTTGATCTGACACATTTCAACAGCTGACGCCCATGTGACTGTCAGTGATATCTTAGCCACAAGTCACACATAGATGTGAGGCTCCGTGACTGGAAGATCTGTGAAACTGAATGTCACCGGCAGGAAAGTCATGCCTGAGGGCTTGATGATTTATACTGCACTTAAGGTTATATAACCGGAGAAACACCTGAGCACATTTCAGCCTGCCTTCTCACATAACCTGGATATTTGTATGTGTGTGCTCGCTTATAGATCTTGTTGACAAGCAGTGCTATGGCTGCCCGGGACACACTGATCAGCTGTTTAAGGTTTCATGCAGTTGACTTATAGAAGAACCAGTCTCCCTTGTAAACCTTAAACTGGTATCTAGTAGTTTCACTAAAAACTCTACAAACCTTAAACTGGTATCTAGTGGGTTTCACTACACACTCTACAGACCTTAAAGGAACAGTAACACCAAAAAATGAAAGAGCTTTAAAGTAATAAAAATATAATGCACTGTTGCCCTGCACTGGTAAAACTGGTGTGTTTGCTACAGTAACACTACTATAATTTATATAATAAGCTGCTGTGTAGCCACGGGGGCAGCCATTCAAGCTGGAAAAAAGGAGAAAAGGCACAGGTTACATAGCAGATAACAGATAAGTTCTGTAGAATACAATAGTGTTTTATCTGTTATCTGCTATGTGCCTGTGCCTTTTCTCCTTTGAATGGCTGCCTCCATGGCTACATAGCAGCTTATTTATATAAATTATAGTAGACTTTCTGAAGTAAACACACAACTTTTACCAGTGCAGGGTAGCAGCACATTATATATACTTTTATACACTTTCATTTTTTGGTGTTACTGTTCCTTTAAACTGGGGTCTAGTAGTTTCATTACAAACCTTAAACTGGTATCTAGTAGTTTCGCTTTCAATTCTGCAAACCTTACACTGGTATCTAGTAGTTTTCACTACAAGCCTTAAACTGGTATCTAATAGTTTCACTAAAAACTCTACAAACCTTAAACTGGTATCTAGTGGGTTTCACTACACACTCTACAGACCTTAAACTGGTATCTAGTAGTTTCACTACAAGCCTTAAACTGGTATCTAATAGTTTCATTAAAAACTCTACAAACCTTAAACTGGTATCTAGTAGTTTCACTACAAACCTTAAACTGGTATCTAATAGTTTCATTAAAAACTCTACAAACCTTAAACTGGTATCTAGTAGTTTCACTACAAACCTTAAACTGGTATCTAGTAGTTTAGCTTTCAATTCTGCAAACCTTAAACTGGTATCTAGTGGTTTTACTGCATAAAAGCAAAGTACAGTATAGCAAAGGAGCTGGAAACAAATCCAACCAGAAACGCATTCTCTGTTTCCAGTGACTGAGGCGTAAGAGTTTCTATGCATACATATTCTGCACAGGTGCATGTGGCAGCTAGAAACCAGTTTGCAGTTCTGACTTTTAAGCCTTCCAGTCATATGACATTTGCCGCTGAAGCACAGGGGATCCTAAAGATTGCAGGTCCCTAGTAAACTCTATCTCTGCCCTATTGTTGCCCATGGATCTGTTGTTTATTATGACGCAAAAGGGATGCATATTTGACAATTCATGCACATGTCCTTATGTGATACAGTAGCCACAATTGCCATGGATTATAATGGAAGGCAGTCTCTACTCATACCACCACTTTGTCACTGTTGCTTGTCTCAAAAGAAGCTGTGGCAGTAGAACCTCATATATGGCATCAACCTGATTTACTGCTAATTAAAATAATCTCTTGTCCAGCCAATAGACTTGGAGAGAAAACATGCACAGTATCAGAATGGCTTGGTTAAATATATGGACTTAAAGGAAAAAATTACACCTCCAGACTGAATACATAACTAACAGATAGTTTATATCATATTAAGTAGCCTATTAAAGAATCTTATCAAACCTGGGAAAATGTTAAATCAGGACAAGTTATTGTTTAATTACTAAAAGTATATAAGCTCAGGGGTCAGTTTTACTTTGAAATATAATGTTTACTGTGTTAATGACTAGTTTTAAGCAGTACAGCATTAAAGTTACACTATCAGGGGGCATGTGCAAGACCTCTGACAGATGCACAACCTAAAGCAATAAGTGACTGGTTCATGGCTGTACAAGGTGCAGGCTTGGAAATGACTATTTATTTACAGACAGAACCGTGGCTAAAACTTCACCTGCTTAGTAGTTTAAACCTCTTAATTTCCCTAAAAATAACATTCACAAAAGACAAACAGCCATTTTTAATGTTGGGACAAAATTTTGGTGTACAATTTGGGAAAGAATTATGTAAAATGTGGGAAACGTAAAATCAGGGTATGGAAAATTAAAGTTCCGCTGTATCTGTAAATATTGCTCTTTTACATCTTTTCCCTTGAGCCACCATTTTGTGATTGTCTGTGTGCTCCCTCAGAGATTACCTAACAGGAAATAATGCAACTGTAACAGGAAGCCATTAATTGGCTGATGTGACCTAACATATATGTGTGCCCTTGGTTTGTTTGTGTGCACCGTGAATCCTATGAGCACAGGAGGCGCAGCCCTTAGTACTTTGAAATGTCAATTTTCTATTTAGGAGTACCCAATGGCTCATACTACTAAAAAAGTATACTTTTATGAAAATGTTTTAGATGAAGCGGGTCTTTGAGCTGTTTTATACAGTATATTTTTACAGAGACCTACATTGTTTGGGGGGTATAGTATACTCTGCACAGAAGGGCTAATTTAGACATAAACATAGGTTCTAACATGCACAAATGCACTTAACAATCATGACCAATCAGGTCCTCGGTTTAATTTTCTGACTTGTAGTAGACTACAATTGCTTGTTGTTTGCTGTTGCCAACTGCACTTGTGCAACATAGTACCTATGTTTGTAAATTGGTCTCTGGTTGCTGGCTCACAGGAAAAAGTGGATGCTAATTGTAACTGAATAGAGAGATTTGTTGGGAGCAAGTGGTGTATTAAAAGGTGAATCTTTACTTTCTCGCCAGTTGCAAATACTAAACAGCATTTCTGGAATCTGTCACATATCTTTCTCTGCAGATATACAATTATATATTATTTAGTCCCATGAGGTAGGCACTCACGAAACAATTAGGAATCCGTTGCCTGGGTGCAGGCCTTTGCATGTGCTGGCCACCTTTGCACATCATTGTCTTCAAGGAACATTGATGTAGTTCAGTTCTTGTATGGCTTGGCAATGCCTGTTGCTGCTAATGCTAAATTTAAAGTTGGAACAGTCTTAGTTTATTAACAATTCATTTTTCATTAGCTCTTGTGAAAGGTCAGTATCTAAACATAGCGCCGCCTTATATTGATATTGATATTGGTACTGCTTGTACCAGCAGCTGGAATGCCCTCACTTATCCCTGGGATCTCTGTATGTTTTATGCAGTACCGCTGCAACTTCACATCCAAGTGCTTATCAAAAACATTGACGTACCATATCTTCTTATCTGAATGGTCTCCACACAGAGCCAAAATGGCTGCCCTTGAAGGGTGAACTTCTCCTTCATAACCAATGTACCTGCTCCTTGTAACTCTATCTCCATGTGCGTCAGGTAATTCTGCAATCAGGCTTGTATATCATGGACTTGCAGCGCTCATACTAAAATAAAACTTGATCTGCTGGTACAGAAAGTTATCTGCGCGGTGCAGACACTTATAAATAGTCTTTATAACTGGCTCGGGGCAAATTTTGTCTACAGGAGCTTACTTGCCCTGCACTGTTACCGGCAAACCAACAGTATGTGCCCTTGTGCTACAGACACATACACTGTGCCCCACTCTGTTACTGACTGCACAGCACAGCACTCTGCAACCTTGTGCTACAGACACTTACACTGTGCCCCACTCTGTTACTGACTGCACAGCACTCTGCAACCTTGTGCTACAGACACTTACACTGTGCCCCACTCCGTTACTGACTGCACAGCACTCTGCAACCTTGTGCTACAGACACTTACACTGTGCCCCACTCTGTTACTGACTGCACAGCACAGCACTCTGCAACCTTGTGCTACAGACACTGACTGTACACTGTGCCCCACTCTGTTACTGACTGCACAGCACTCTGCAACCTTGTGCTACAGACACTTACACTGTGCCCCACTCTGTTACTGACTGCAGAGCACTCTGCAACCTTGTGCTACAGACACTTACACTGTGCCCCACTCTGTTACTGACTGCACAGCACTCTGCAACCTTGTGCTACAGACAATTACACTGTGCTCCACTCTGTTACTGACTGCACAGCACTCTGCAACCTTGTGCTACAGACACTTACACTGTGCCCCACTCTGTAACTGACTGCACAGCACAGCACTCTGCAACCTTGTGCTACAGACACTTACACTGTGCTCCACTCTGTTACTGACTGCACAGCACTCTGCAACCTTGTGCTACAGACACTTACACTGTGCCCCACTCTGTAACTGACTGCACAGCACTCTGCAACCTTGTGCTACAGGCACTTACACTGTGCCCCACTCTGTTACTGATACTGCAACACAGCAAGACTACTACTACAAACACTGCTGCACTGCTCTACTATGGGCATTTCAACATCAACTTTGACGTTGAAATATATTCAACTCTTTGCTGCTGCTGCTGCTGCAAAAAAGCACCCCATTATTACCTGTTGTGTTATATAAAACATAGATATAATGTTCTATTCTTTAGAAGTCAAGCCATCAGGCTCAAATGCCGCTCCTGCTCTGTATTAGCTAAAAACGTTACACACATTAGTTGACCGTGCCATTTCATTGGTGAATGTCCTTTCATGTCCATTGCAGAAATTTCTGTGGTTATTGAAAATCTTTAATATGGTTGGGATGAAAATTAAGGCTGACTGCTACTGAAAGGCAATCTCGTTAAGGCAAACCCACTTCTATTCAGTACGGAGCTGCATTTAATTAAAAGGCAGCATGTTCTTTGTGAAGAAAAGAGACCTTGCTGTTTGAAACTCCAAGTTTACTTTATTATTATTGTCAGGCTTTCAGTGTATTAATTATGGTAATGTAACATATCTTGGGAATCTAATCTCCATCGAAGCATGCCTTCAGTTTGGCAACTAGGTTATTGGAGTTGTGAATTGTGGTTATCAGGCAGTATATGTGTATATATAGAATATACACAATGAAACTCTATTGGTCATTTAATTTGCCTAAAAATGTACAGAAAGAAGTTGCATATTTGGGTTTGTGAGGAGCAAACTTGGGACGACTGTTCTAGGTCCTACAAATTAGCAGTTGCAGGAAGTAAAGGCAGCCATGCATATACTGTGGAGTATTTTCCCACAATACACATACGGATAAAATACCTACACATAATAGAGAGGAAAAGAACCTCTGGGAATAGACTGAAGCTCTGTGATAGTCAGAAATCATGGTGCCTATGGCCTCTGCAATAGGGATGCACCAAATACAGGATTCGGTTCAGGATTCAGCCAAGATTCGGCCTAAATGCCTGGCCGAACCAAATTTTCTTCTATTTAACCCTTCAGTAATTTTTTTCTTGTATAAACTCCACCACTGGGTAAACCCCTGCCATGATAATGAGACTGTTTTACTAATATTGAGCTAACAAGTGCTAAGAAGTGAACTAATATTGAGCTAACAAGTGCTAAGAAGTGAACTGTCATACTCTGTAATATCTGTGCCAGGTCCAGTGACGCTATGCAGTTTGTCCTGTGGAAATCAGCACATCTGGGCATGTGACACCAGTGGAGTCATTTACTTCCGAGTGGGCACTCAGCCCCTCAATCCAAGTATGATGCTACCAGCCTGGATAATGATTGAGCCTCCAATACAGGTAAAAAAAATTATAGGGGGGTGGGGGTTATCTGAAAACTGCTTATTAGCCCTTTATTAACTGTGTTTGCAAACAGTTGGGCACACCATGTATTGCTAAAGACTGGTGTTCGATAAACCTCTTCTAAGGATCTTACTTCTGTTATTATGGGAGCTCCAGCATTTTTATTTAATTTATTTTTTTGCATTACAAAAACTAATGCTTTTTTTTTTGTCATTGGGTATCAATTAAAATAGTGTATGATAAACCAGGTCTCATTGCCCTGTGTTACAATAAAGTGATTTTTCGTAGGACCCTCAGAAATGTACTTCGCATTTCATTCTTAATGACCCACTAAAACACCAATTTTACAAAATCCAGCAAAATACCTGCCCAGAGTCTACACTTGTACCATCTCTCTTGGTTTTATTAATTTCATTAATTTTAACCTTATATAAAATTTTGCTAATGTTGTGCTGTCTTTCATCAGCAGTGAGCAGTATTGATATCTGTAGCAATGACATATATAAGAAAGAGGAAGAGTTTGGCTTATTTCAGTTATTTTTAGTTTAAAATGGTTTTGTTAGTTTACCCTTCAGTGCCTTTGGTGCTCTGTTTACGAAGCAAGTGCTGAGCTGCTAGTTTAGCCTTGTGTACACCACACCTCGAAGCGGAAAAATCCACCTAAAGCCACACATAGCATCGGATCTGTCAGCGAACCCACTCTCAACCTTCATTGCTGCCAAAATGATTTGCACCTCTTCAGATCTATAAGCCCAAACATTTGATGCAGGATCTGCTGTGGCCTCTGCACTCCAGAAAACAACGGGGGGATCATTTTAAACCCATTTATAAACTGGCCATTCCAGACCTGATCCTGTGCCTAAATATAACAATTCTGTGCTGTTGTCAGAACAACAAAGGGAGACACTTGTTTGAGGCTGTGCTGTGTTTCCCCTGTGCACTAGTGTTATTCTGAAAACTTTTGCATTTAAGTGTCCCTGTCGTTTCTGTAATCCATAATAACTAGCAGTTGCTTTGGTCTAGTGTAGTCATCTAACTATGACATAGTCATCTAATATAATATAGGCGTAAAATCGCTTCCAAACTATAGTGAATGATTAATTACTCTCATTCACATATAGGTTCTATAATTATTTCCTTTTTGTGATATATAAAACAGCATATAATAAATGCTTTCTACGTCATGAGCTAACTAGGGATAGTTTATCGACGTTTGTAAATTGTATATATTTCCAGCCAGTTGGAATCAACCTAATCGGAGTGTATTCCAGTCCAAATGATAAAATGCTGTGGACACTGGACAACAGATGTAATGTGTATGTTAGAGTTGGAATTACTGAGGAGATGCCAGTTGGAGTTGATTGGGAGCATGTGCCTGGTAAATATACTTATCTCTTTAATGTCATTCTGTTTTGTCTGTACACCTTTCTTTGCTAAAAACAATTTGAATATAAGATGTATGGGGAGTGGTAATATACCTATATGGGTGCAGTTACAGAAGTTGTTTGCCCTGTAAGTATGTCTGCCCTTTAGAGATGTACAGCTGCACCTGCATTATACATTCTCCCACTGCACAGAGAAACTTGCAGTGTGACCATCTCTTTATAGATTTACAAAATACTGTTATGTATATTCCGGTATAGTAGACTGACAGGGTGCCAGCTATGCAGGTACAGAGAGGGCAGACCTGGGCTTTTTTTTACAGCGCTGCGTACATAAGTAGCGCTTTATAAATAAAGATATACATACATACATACATACATAGGCCGCAGGGAGCAGAATTGGCCAAAATTGCTCATTCCCTGCCACATGCATGGGAGCATTTTGCATTTGCCCACTTTGTATTTGGGTACTTGCCTACTTGTGGATTAACCTAGTGATCCGTAACCAGTGGCTCATGAGCAACACGTTGCTCCCAGCGGCATTAAAGTAGGTGCCGGATTTCTGGCTTGTAGGCAAGTTTTGGAACCAAAGAGATGCAGTTTTACTTCAAGCAGAGCCTTCTGCAGGTGGGCAGTTTACATGGGGCTACTAAATAGCAAATAACAGCCCTTATTTGGCATCCCAAAGATTTTTTTTTTTACTTGTGTGGCTTCCCAACACCTTAAATTTGAGTGTGGCTCAGGAGTAATTTAGGTTGGGGTTTCCTGGATTAACACATGACTTCAGCAGCAGCATATGACAAAAGATTTAAATGTAATAAAGCAAATTTTTTTAGATCACACTGAGGAAGTAGGACAAGGGTTAGACATTTTAGGTAAGATATTTTTAGATTGTGGTGTTTACTTATTAATTCTGCTTTTACAGAACATTTTTTAAAAAAATCAGTTTTCCATTTTATCTAGTAGAATTAAGTCTAAAAACAACTGGACTTTTCTGAGTTTTTCTTGAAAACGTTTCACCACTCATCCGAGTGGCTTCTTCAGTTCAAAATTATAGTTTTCCATTTTCTTCCTACTACAAAGGCTTGCAGGCCTGTCAGCTGGCTGTGAGCATGAGAACAGTATGGGCAAGGTGTCCAAATGGGGACATAGCAAGGCGCTATGGAATTACAGAGAAGAATTCAGCAGGAGATTACTGGAAGAAAATTCCTGGAAATATGGCTTGGTTTACAGGTTAGCACTATATATATAATGTAAATCCAGAATCATGTAAGCTGCCATTGGGGTACTCTTGAGCTGCTTTTTTTTGTCAATTTACTTCTAGAGCCAGACTAGAATACTGCTTTTGAAGCTTGCACTAACAAGCACAGGGAATCTTGTATAATTCCTAAACAATTAAATTTGCTAATATATATTACTGCAGTAAATACAAATTTATTGTAGGAGTAACCACTTGTCCTGCTTCAAAATATATTTCCAGATCCATCTGCTTAAAATTGCAGACCATTAAACAGTTAATGGAATGAAACACTCAATAAAAAGTTAGCTAGTTTCCTGTGAATACTCGCTTTTCAATGAACCACCTTGATGCAGATTTATCAAAGGTTGAAATGATTTTTCCATTAAAATTGTTAATTTTTCCTGCAGTTTAGATATTTTTCACATTTAAAGGATAACTAAACCCTAACCCATCCACAGCCCTGCCCCAATGCCCTCCACTGTCCCCCCTCCCACAACACCTATTCTGTTTTAAAGTGTCCCTGTGTGATGACCTGCCATAAATCTGCAGCTAAGCTAAACAGCTAAGTTCAAAGGTGCCATCTTCTCCTGTCTTCTGATCTTTCTCTGTTAGCCAGCTGACAGGGATCTTGCACGACCATGTGCAGCCAAATCTGAATCAGCTCAGACTATACATGCTCCAGCAAGATCTGTATAGGAGAACTGACAGCAGAGGTAAGTAGTCGGGGGAAATGGCGATTTTGGACTCTACACTGAGCTGCAGATTTTTGGCAGGGTGGCTCACAGGAAATTTAAAGAAAATATATGCTGCGGGGAGGGAGCTTGGAAGGGAAGCAGTGGTGGAGGGTGGAGGACAGCTGAAATGGGCTAGGGCAGGGGCAGGGAACCTATGGCTCGTGAGCCAGATGTGGCTCTTTTGATGGCTGCATCTGGCTCGCTGCCAAATCTTTAATAAAAAAAATAATAGATGTGTTCTAAGCCTTAGAACACATCTTCTATCCGCCGAGCACAGGCCACGCCCTCCTCCGCATGCGGCATCCTTACCGGGTTGCACTTGAACCAGGGCCCAGGGAACTGAGAGGGACATTGGAGCAGAAACCTGTGATAGTTCACGCTTGAACTGAAAATAAAATGTGGCCAATATGTCTCTGGTGGGGCTACAAAGAGAAGCCAACTGTGCACTGTGCTAGGTAGCCCTCTAGTTATACCACTAACAAGCCATATTGAACAGCTAAAGATGACACCCACCCTACCTTGCCCCGCAGCATCCGCGGCCAAACGGGCCTGAAGCCGCATCATCCTCCACAGACAGCCACAAATTGAGGCCTCGGCTTCGGCCTAGCTCCCGTCGGCCATTGTATGGCTCTCACGGAATTACATTTTAAAATATGTGGTGTTTCTGGCTCACTCAGCCAAAAAGGTTCCCGACCCCTGGGCTAGGGTTTAGTTCTCATTTGAAAAAAACTATTCATACCTTTTTGCCAAAAGTCAATAACATTTTAATGATCTGATCAATTATCACAACCTTTCCCTACTTCTTCAACTGGCAATATTGTTTTGTCCAGGTGAAAAACATTCTGTGCTGTGGCCCAAAAAGTTGCAAGTCTGTTTCAAATAATGAAAAGTTATTCATGTTTATGGAAAATGTATCACAGTGCAAAAGAAACTCATAGGCACAACACAGTTCAATATAGATTTGATTTCACTCAGGAGAAAATGCTAGAAAATACTAATAATCTTCTGTGTTCCCTACCTACGTTTAAAATGGGCACTTATGAGGCAGTGATAACAACTGGAAACTGCAGCACAAATTATACTCCTTTGGGTGTGTGTAAGTTACCCACCCACTTAAAGACAAGTGGAAGGAGCCCCAGCTCTGTAAGCTTACACTCTTAACACTTACTAACTAGTTAGTACTAGCTTACTAACTCTAACACGCAATGAATGCCACTGTATTTTTTATTTACTTTTATTTTATTGAGCCATTTTTGCTACGAAACAGCAATATCTGTGCAAGTAGCGCTATCTAAATAAAAATATATGTACATACAGTCACATTCCAAGGAACACTGCAAGATTTTCTGCCCATAAAACATACCAAGGAATATATAATGTTACAGTTCTGCCTGTGTTTTAATGATCCCCCCATATTGGGGTTCTTTGTCTTATATTCTTAGTTACAGGTAACATGTTAGGGCTGCTACCACCATGGCATGGAACAACGTACTAGAAATCTCTAGCCACATACCAAACAATACCATAGTAGGGTCTCTGTCCACGTTCTGAGAAACACTGGGTTGGGTTTCACTGCAAAGAACACAATGCTAGGGATCTGTATCCATATTTCATGGAAAACTGCTAAGATTTTCTAGCCACATTCCATGGAACTACAGGTCATTTATAAACACTGGGCAAATCTGCACCTGGGCAGTGACCCATGGTAACCTATCATACATTCGCTCTTATTGGGGGTCATTTATCAACAATGAGCAAAATTGCCCATGGGCAGTAACCCATGGCAACCAATCAAATTGTTGCATTCATTGTTCTACCTGCAGCTGGCTGAAAAAAGCAAATTACAGATTGGTTGTTATGGGTTACTGCCCAGGGGCAAATTCGCCCAGTGTTCATAAATGAGCCCCATTGTTTTACCTGCAGGTGGCTGAAAAAAACTGGTTTCTATGGGTTACTGCCCAGGTGCCAATTTGCCCAGTCTTTGCAAATGAACCCCATTTCATGTTGGGGTTCACTGTCCACATTCAAAAAAACCCTGTGTTAGTGTTTCATACCCAGATCCTAATTCAAATCATGCTGGGGTTCTCTACCCACATTCCATGGTAGATGATTATTGGGTTCACTGCCTATAACCTAGGAACAGCATGTTAGGGTTTGCAACCCAAATTCTAAGCAATACTGTTACAGGGTTTCTACCCACAATACAAGAAATACAATTCTAGGGATTTCTACTCACATTACAGAAAGCATTGTGCTGAGCATTGTATGCCCACATTGTGTTGAGCGCTATGCTTCATAATATCTCGGAGTACATTATCCACATTCACATCCACATTTCCAAAATGCTGTCTTGGGTATTTCTACCAATATTTGAAGAAACGTTTGTGTAAAGAATTAATTGTGCACAAAAAACCCAGTAAATTCCAGTAAAGTCCATACTAGTTTTTTCTACATTCTAGTAATCATCATTCACACGTTCTCTACCTAATTCCAATAACCACCATGCAAGCATTGTTACACTCCAGTAAATACCATGTATGAGTTCTCTGTCCATATTGCAGGGCATACAAGGTTTTATTCCCCTTAAAAGAACACTCTGTGCTCCTCATAAATGACCCCTGTTTCTCAGTTTTCTTCTCACATTTTTAAAGGTCACCACTTTTTCAAGAAATGCAGTGCTGAGCAAAGCTACTCTTGGTTCCCTGCCAGCCTATACTGTGCATCATATGTTACAGTTGTAGACATTTCCTTGTCTGTGTTTTAATAAAGCCTTTGGGTATCTTACTGCAGCTTGTCATTCAAGATACCTGCTGTATTTGCAGAGGGGATGATGTTGCTGGTATTTAGACTGTTGGTTTTGCAACTCCTCTTTCACAACACAGAAGCCCTTCCAATTTATGACTTCTATTATAGCCACATTTATGACAAAGAATCAAGTCACAAAAGCAGGGGAGTAACTAAGCCTTGATAGGCTGTGCAACCTTGGTGTCCCCAGTGCTGGAGTTGTTTTTCTTCAGTGATGAAATATCTAATTATTTGGGCCCAGGTGTAGTTGCTGGTTATGAAACAAAAAGGTTATCATACGCTAAGCAAAGATAGAGAAGGATATCAATGGTAGTTTCAAAATCTGTAATGTTATGAAAAGGTGATACATTGTTGTGTATATGTAAGTCAGTGCTTATGGTCTAACCCTTTATTCTTGCAGTGACACCATTGGATGAACTGTGGGCTGTGGGGAACACAGGGTATCTTCTACAGCGTCTAACAAAGACCTACAGCCATTATCCTAACATTCCAAAACATGACAGTGTCTTAGTCAACTCTGACTTTGAAGATGAATGGGAAGTCATCTGACAGAAAACAGCCAGTAACAATGTAATATTTGAAATGCTGCTAAAAGCCTGTGTTGTCCTTCTTAACTTATAAAAGCACCTTGCTCTATTCAACATATTTCTACTTTGCTGTTAGACACAAGGCAGTACAGTTTGTACGACTGCTGTTGAGGTCACCAAGTGCATGGATGGAATGCAAATCCCACACCCAACAGATTTTTCACACTGCATGCTCCACATCTAATAACTCAATCCACAAGCTGTTGTTTATCAGTAGCTATACAATGTAATGATGTTTCACCATTATGCTTGGAGCTGTGTTTGTCTTTTGAAAAGAAGCCACAGAAGAAGTATAGGTTGCTCCCAGGGAAAGCGGGTGTTGGATCACAAACGTGAGTCGCCATTTGCACTGCGTTACAGGACCTAAGACGTTTGATATAAGTGCTGGTTGGTACTGCAAAGCTAGTTTTCTTTTGCACTTTCTGTTCTTTTACTCTGTCAACACCGTATTGAAAGTAGAACATAGGCAGAGTGAATGAAAACTGCCTTCTGTATCTAAAGTGCATATGTATTTCAATTTTCATGAATGAATCTTCCCACCTGCTACTAGAAGCTCTTTATTGTTTTATTTTCTTGCTATTAAACTTAAACCATTTCTGCCTCCATTTCCCTGCAGCTTCCAAAATTAGAAGTTAAAAAGAAAAAAGATCTAAACCAATTCTGCATTTGGCTGAAGTGACAGAATTTACTGGTTTGGGTGAGGCACATGAGTTGTATGATTATGATTTGCCTTATTTAAGATGAAACAGAGAACAGATTTCCTCTCCTTGCTTGCATAATCCCATATCTTTTTATGAGATATTCTGGATTTACATTGTCACTGTAACTGAGTTGGAACAGTTTCACCTCCATGCATGGACTTTACCCTGCTATAAAGTACTATGCATATCCATCAATGTGGCCCTTTGAAGATAAAAGCAGTGTAATCCTTAGCCCATGTATGGGATCTCTGACTCCTAGGGGTTTGTATCAGCATGCACTTGCTTTCATCAGTTACTCTCCTTTCCCTCCTTAATGGGGATTACGCCACCTTTCACATGCAACCTTTACATTTTAAGTAATTAGTGCCCCCTAGGATGGCATAACAAATTGCTGTGTTTTCCTGGACTTTGATTTCTGCATAGACATTTAGCTTTTCCATATTCCAAAGTACAATATCATAACTGTAGTTTGAGACAATTCAATAGGTTAAGTAAGGTAAAAATGGAGCTATCCTGGAAGCAGATTTAAGAACAGTTTTCCAGATATGATCTTGATTCATAAGGTGAACAGTCCTGAAAGCCTCGGTTATTGGGATTTACATGGTTAAACTCCTAGCCCAGACACAGGGTTCTGCAGTACTGAGCCAAAGTGAGTCTTTGATCCATAGACTGGTTAGAGAAGGGCAAACAACATAATGTAGACTCTAAGCACCAACATACCTTAATTCTACCTAACAGTACTGACCCTTCATCTCTGTGCCCTAGTACTTTGCTCATTTATTGATTTGCTGTGTTTGGTAGCCAGAAATCTCAAAGCAGGATCTTTCTCTAAGCTGTTATATGAAAGTACATTTTACTGCCCTGAAATGAAAGAATCCAGTATACTAAGGTGCCCAGTTTAGCAACTGGAAAAACTGCCAAGAGGTCCAAGTAGGACATAATCTAGAAACAATAAAGGGCCACTATATATATTTCTTTAATTTAACAGAGCACTTCTTAAAGGAGGCATATCATATAAAAATTAAGAATGTACCAGTGAATTATACTTCTCTAAATATAGAAGGATTATGCTTAAAAAAAAGTTGTGTATCAGAAATTTCCCCAAAACCCTACTAGTCCCGCCCATCTGTTCCACTTACTGCAGGCTGAATTCTCTGGGTGTGCAGGGGAGCCGTGGTCTCTCCGTATACTGCACTGTAGGACAGGGACCAATCAGCAGCTAGGCTGGCCTGATAGGGAACTGAAGCCTGTCTTTGCTGTGATTGGCTATCCCCATCCTACTGTGCTTCTGGCAAGGACACGCCCACCCTTCATTTGAAACACCGACAGAGAGCTGATAAGATCTATAGGAAGCTCCAATAAAGGGGCCAGATAGGATTCATTTTTAGCCCATAGTGAAACCAGCACCATATATTATTCATAATTGCCTTCTAAATTCGTTTTTTTTTTAATTTATTTAATATGTCTCCTTTAATTCAGGATATTTGTAAGGTGACTAAATGTTCTGATTTCTTTGTTATGGCAATAAGTAAACTTAGATACTTCAGATATGCATATATGAACCCATTATGGCTGTTAGCAGCTAGTCACATCCCAGGAATGCTGGTAGAAAGCCCCTAACCCACTGGCTTCTTTTAACAGGATTGCTTTAACTTTTATGAAAGCTACCATCTATAAAAACCCCAATTTCTATTATAAAGAAGATGTAAAGGCAAAAAACAACATTGCTGTACTGATTGTAAACCCAAGAAGCATACTTGCTGTGCACTTCATTTAGAACTGTTTATCATTTCTTTAAAGTAACCAATTCTGTGCAGCTGACTTCACTGAAAGAAAGAAAACTATCTGCATTGCTCTGTGTCCCGAAGGGCAGGGGAGCAGAGCGGGGTTGTTTCATTTGCTTATTTATCGTTGAGGATACTCTAAGGGGCACATTTACAAAAGCACGAATGCTCCGAGTGTATTTTCGCCAAATTTTTCGGGGCATCCGCACAACTTTTTCGTACGCTGCGTACTGCTGTTTTCAATGGTTCGGTACGAAAATTTTGTGACTTTCGGATCGCCAATACGATATCGTGACTAATACAATTTTTTTCGTAAGTATTTTCGAGATATTTGCGATCTTCAGAAATTTTCGTTTCCAATCCGAATTTTTCTCATTCGGGATTCGAATTTGTGGATTAGTAAATCTGCCCCTTAGTCTGAGACAACTCTGATTCCCTGCCCTTCAGAATGCAGAGCTGCGCTGATAGTTTTCTTTCTAGTCTGGCTGGCCAGAAATGGATTCCTGTACACAGCTTTAATAGGGAGAAGAGACGATTAGTAAAGTCATCTGCACATAATCTGTTATTTTAAAGAAATGGTACAAATTTCTAATTGAAGTGCATAGCAAATATGCTTCTTTTGAGGTTTACAATCAATACATGCAATGTTGTTTTTTGCCTTTACATCCACTTTAAAAATCTAAAGGTAAAAGGGTATAGTGGCCCTTTAAGCTACTTTTAGTTTTTCTTTAAACTTATAGTGGAACTAAGCCTACAAACATTGTGTACAGTGTATACTGTAACTTGTTCTAGATATGTTTGTGTACTACCTTTTATAGAGGGTTTTAGTGAATCTAATATGCTAATGTATTATTTAAGACACGCATTCAACTTAATTAATCTTATTTTAAAAGTATTTTATAGTTGTTTAAATAAACAAAGACTTATGTGAATCTTGTGTTACTGAAATCTGTATTGTTCTGTTAAAATCCAAGGTGTTTTCTCTGTAATAATAAAACAGTAGCTTGTACTTGATCCTAAATAAGATTTGATCTGTTTACAGGTCTTATGCATCCTGGGTAGTCAGGTGACCCAATAGGGTACAGGAGAAGACCTGTAAATAGGACAATAAATTCACTAACTGATTTCACTTTTGGGATGAAATTCTAAATCATCTCAGTTGTTTAAAAATGTAATCTCCTGCAATATGGGGTGTGTGCTCAGCCTGTAGATCAGGGATCCCCAACCTTTTCTACCCATGAGCCACATTTAAGTGTAAAAAGACTTGGTGAGCAACATGACCATGAAACATGTTCCTGGGGGTGCCAAATAAGGACTGTTATTGGCTATTTGGTAGCCCTTTTGTGGACTGCCAGCCTATAGGAGACTCTGTTTGGCAGTACACCTGGTTTTTATGCCTCCAAAACTTGCCCCCAAGCCAAGAATTCAAAAATAAGCACTTGCTTTGAGGCCACTGGGAGCAACATCCAAAGGGTTGGAGAGCAATATGTTGCTCACGAGCCACTGGTTGGGGATCACTGCTGTAGATAAACACGGACCAAAAATCGAACCCTATGCTCCAAAGAGCTTATTGTGCCTGAGCTCGAGCCGTTGCATTGGCCGTTGCATCTGCGGCCACACTTAGCAGGATGGAATTGAAAAATGACTGCAAACTGCCTTGCTCAGCTGCCAGTAGGGATAGTACCTTTCATACCCAAGGGAAACTGACTTCACTGGGTGAGAGGATACGCTCAGCCTCAAAAACTCATGACCAGATACTTATTGCGTTGGATGTTGGATGTAATGTTCTCTGCTATGCTATCTAAAAACAGCATTGGTGACAACTTATTTTTGTATGTAGGTTAAAGTAATGAGCCATCTGCTGGAACCCTCTCTGACATTACAGGGAATTCACCTACGCTGCACTTAAGAAGGTTGTTCATGATAAGAATTGAAAATCTGCATACGGCCATTCTAAGACCACAACAATCTGAAGTATGTCCGTAGGCAATATTTGGATTAATAAATTAATGAATGAAAGATTTTTTTTCCCCTTTAAAATAAATAGATCTAGGATCTCACCACAGGATCATTTATCAATGCTGCCCATATTTACACCAGGGCAGTAAACCATGGCAGCCAGTTACATGTTTGCTTTCATTGTTCTACTGTAGCTGACTAGAAAGAGACCTGATAAATGATTGGTTGCTATGAGTAAATGCCTAGGTGAAAATTTGTCCATTACTGATGCACGAGTCCTACTCAATAGCTAACTCAGGGCAAATTTGCTCCTGGGCAGTACCACATAGCAACCAATCTATATTTAACTTTATTCTGTCAGCTGCAGGAAGGATAGTAAAAAGCAAGAATGTAATTGGTTGCCATGGGTTACTACTCAAAGATATGTTTGTTTGTTTATTTATTTAATAAGCATTGAACATAGATATGGAAATGTTAGCCACTACTGCAGATACATTTCAATAGGACCTCAATTCCAGTTCCTACTTGCACCACTGGTTTTTGATTCAAAGTATTTTTTTTTTATCAATGTGAGTCAGTTGGCAGCTGTAGAGCTAAGGGTGATCTATAAACGTCAGCACTCTCTGGAGGAATGTGGTTGTCAGAATAACATGGCAGGTGTGCATTTGCAGCAGCTGCAGAGCTGAAGGTGAGCCCTGACTCTCCCTATAAAATATAGTAGATACCACAATAGTGACTTCACCAAGAGCCTGCTGGGACATGTAACTAAGCAACCAAAAGCTTGTCACGCAACAGCAAGAGTCCTACAAAATCTGATTTCCCTTGCAGTACTGCAAGTTGGATCAGATAAAGTGGGCTGTAGATCTTAAGATTTACAGTTAATGTAGGTATTGGTATATATAATTTACATATGTGAGTGTATACATAGGTCTGTTTATACATGTCATAGAGGTGTATTGGGGTTTGTTTGGAATGGCTGAATATGATGGACTTTTCTTTTAGCAGCCCAAATTATTTAACTATGTACAGGTATGGGATCCATAATCTAGAATGATCAGGACCTGGGATTTTCCAGATAAGGGATCTTTCCATAGTTTGGATCTCCATACCTTAGGCCAGTGTTCCCCAACCAGTGGCTCGTGAGCAACATGTTGCTCCCCAACCCCTACAATGTTGCTCCCCGTAGCCTCAAAGCAGGTGCTCATTTTTGAATTTCTGGTAAGGAGGCAAGTTTTGGTTGCATAAAAACCCAGTATAATGCCAAACAGAGCCTTCTGTAGGCTGCCAGTCCACATAGGGGCTATTAAGTAGCCAATTATAGTTCTTATTGGCACCCCCAGGAACATTTTTCATGCTTATGTTGCTCCCCAACACTTTTTCCATTTAAATGTGGCTCACGGCGTTTAAAAGGTTGGGGTTCCCTGCCTTAGGCTAATGTCAGACAAGGCGACTGGCGTATATTTTCGGCAAGTGGAAAAGCGCTTGTCGAAAATACCGCCATTCGCCTCCTTACCTGTGCCTGCACTGGAATGAATGAGGTTCATGCCTGCACCGGAGCGTATCTCATTCATTCCGGTGCAGGCACAGGTAGGAAGCGGATGGCAGTATTTTCGGAAATCGCTTTTCCGTTTTCCGACATTAGCCTTAGGTCTACTAAAAATAATTTAAACATTAATAAAACCTAATAAGATTGTTTTGCTTCCTTAAGGATTACTTATATCTTAGTTGGGATCAAATACGTGGTACTGTTTTGTTATTACAGAGAAAAAGGAAATAATTTTCTAAAAAATTGAATTATTTGCAGATAATGGAGTCTATGGAAGATGACCTTTCCGGATATTGGATCCTATACCTGTACTGGGTTAAACAATTGACCATAAATGTCAGTCAGTTGGGCTGTTTACAGTAGTTTAGTGGTTTGCATTTATGTCATACCAGGTTTGATTCCAGCCAGGCCCCTAAAGCTGGCCATAAATGTACTGATACAATCACAAGAAACCTAGTTTTGTATGATTCTTGGACCACGTGTGGACTCGGAATTATCATCCAGGTAAATTTCGTGCCATGGCGATTGGCCGTTTAGTCAATCGGCCAGGTTAGAAATTTTCGGTTGGATAATAATAAAATCTGCGCATGTATTGTGTATTGGACAATATACTTGGGGGCCTACAATGGAAGTCACTTTTGTACAATGGTACAATGGTCTGAATGTTAGTTTTCAACTTCGGGCGACTTCCGGAAATCGTGGCAATGCGTATGCCATCCCACCAGCAATGTACATTCTTGCCGGTGGGATTGCATTGCGTGGAGATTAGTCTAAACTGCCCTAAACGTACAACCGATATCTGAATGTTGGTCGGAAGAAGACTAAAATCTGAACATGTGTGGCCACTGTTAGATTGTAAGACCTACTGGAGCAGGAACTTTTGTATAATCTCTGTAAAGCAGAATATTAATCTTCTAATTGATAATAACAATAGTTTATAAACTATCCCAATCCCAATTACAAAGGCACATAAAACATGTTGAAGAAGCAGAAGGCGCAAAGGACAAGGTAACAGCAAAAGGGAATGGGACGAATGCAGCAGAACATAAAATAGAGAGGCAATTAAAAATAGAAGGGAAGCTGTAGTAAAGTTTAAAAACAAACAAGGCCATATGTTTTAACATAATCTACTTTAAAAAAACAGGTCCCATTTGGTTGTGCTTTCCAGTGTGAGGGAAAAACATGGTTGCTTTTAGCTGTTTTTCTGTGACAACTCAGAATGTAATGGTTTAAGAAAGGGTGTTTTCCAAAAGATAGCACGCTAACTACTTCCATAGGAAGTAAACAACACACATGACCAAATGGCGTGTAGAGCTTCTGAATGAAGCTTATCTCTCTGCAGCAAGTATCTGCACTATCTCTGTAGGTGGGGCACGGGTGGGTAGTTCCATGAAATTTGTGACGGAAAAGAAAGGAATTCACTAAAAACAATGTTGTTATACCCAAACTCATGTTTTACGTTTCATTCATATTTTGAATGGCTGCTTGAGCTGGTTATATTAGTTCACCAATATGAGGTGAATCGTTAGTTCTATGGGAGACATTGGTCATTTCTGTTAAATGTTCTACATTAGCTCAGAGTGATGTGTGCTATTGTCATACATACGTGACCTGTTCTTACATTACAGTAATATAACTGAGCCGACCTATTATTGCAAAGATTCAAGTGCACATAACCCCTTTCTACTTTGTATTTCTGTTACAAGGGGTATCCTATAATTAAGAAGCACTTCAATTGTAAGCTCCATGGGGCAGGGATCCCCTTTCCTTGAAATTTAAAGGAAAAGTAACAGTAAAAAAAAAATTGAAGTTTTTTTTAAAGTAAATGAAATATAATGTACTGTTGCACTGCACTGGTTAAAGTTGTTTGCTACAGTAACACTAGTATAGTTTATATAAATTCAGTCAGCCCTTTAGACCAATTTGGCAGCTTAATCTGCCTGTGTATGGGCCCCCAACAGCTCTATCCAACTGATATCTGTTGATTGGGCAGGACTGATTTTCAGGGACCGCATTGGCTCATTGATATGGACCTTGGCCTCATGGCTTCTATACTGGTTGTTGTAATTGGATCGTTTGGCCAAATGATCAAATCAGCCCGATATTGGGACAATATTGGGATAAAATGCATTTGTTTGGCAACCTCGCTAAACGATTGTACCTTAAAGTGTATGGCCACCTTTAGCTGTTAATCTTTAATGTAATTGTACTTCATATTTATTATTGTAATGACCTCTGTTTGTTTTGTTAATTTACTGTTCTGCTGTGCACATAAGTAGTGCTATACAGGTCCTTTTCAAAAAATTAGCATATTGTGATAAAGTTCATTATTTTCTGTAATGTACTGATAAACATTAGACTTTCATATATTTTAGATTCATTACACACAACTGAAGTAGTTCAAGCCTTTTCTTGTTTTAATATTGATGATTGTGGCATACAGCTCATGAAAACCCAAAATTCCTATCTCAAAAAATTAGCATATCATGAAAAGGTTCTCTAAACGAGCTATTAACCTAATCATCTGAATCAACTAATTAACTCTAAAAACCTTAAAAAGATTCCTGAGGCTTTTAAAAACTCCCAGCCTGGTTCATTACTCAAAACCGCAATCATGGGTAAGACTGCCGACCTGACTGCTGTCCAGAAGGCCATCATTGACACCCTCAAGCAAGAGGGTAAGACACAAAAAGAAATTTCTGAACAAATAGGCTGTTCCCAGAGTGCTGTATCAAGGCACCTCAGTGGGAAGTCTGTGGGAAGGAAAAAGTGTGGCAGAAAACGCTGCACAACTAGAAGAGGTGACTGGGCCCTGAGGAAGATTGTGGAGAAGGACCGATTCCTGACCTTGGGGGACCTGAGTCTGGAGTAGAAACATCCAGAGCCACCGTGTACAGGCGTGTGCAGGAAATGGGCTACAGGTGCTGCATTCCCCAGGTCAAGCCACTTTTGAACCAGAAACAGCGGCAGAAGCGCCTGACCTGGGCTACAGAGAAGCAACACTGGACTGTTGCTCAGTGGTCCAAAGTATGTCATTTGGAAATCAAGGTGCCAGAGTCTGGAGGAAGACTGGGGAGAGGGAAATGCCAAAATGCCTGAAGTCCAGTGTCAAGTACCCACAGTCAGTGATGGTCTGGGGTGCCATGTCAGCTGCTGGTGTTGGTCCACTGTGTTTTATCAAGGGCAGGGTCAATGCAGCTAGCCATCAGGAGATTTTGGAGCACTTCATGCTTCCATCTGCTGAAAAGCTTTATGGAGATGAAGATTTCATTTTTCAGCACGACCTGGCACCTGCTCACAGTGCCAAAACCACTGGTAAATGGTTTACTGACCATGGTATTACTGTGCTCAATTGGCCTGCCAACTCTCCTGACCTGAACCCCATAGAGAATCTGTGGGATATTGTGAAGAGAAAGTTGAGAGACACAAGACCCAACACTCTGGATGAGCTTAAGGCCGCTATTGAAGCATCCTGGACCTCCATAACACCTGAGCAGTGCCACAGGCTGATTGCCTCCATGCCACGCCACATTGAAGCAGTCATTTCTGCAAAAGGATTCCCGACCAAGTATTGAGTGCATAACTGAACATAATTATTTGAAGGTTGACATTTTTTGTATTAAAAACACTTTTTTTTTATTGGGCGGATGAAATATGCTAATTTTTTGAGATAGGAATTTTGGGTTTTCATGAGCTGTATGCCACAATCATCAATATTAAAACAAGAAAAGGCTTGAACTACTTCAGTTGTGTGTAATGAATCTAAAATATATGAAAGTCTAATGTTTATCAGTACATTACAGAAAATAATGAACTTTATCACAATATGCTAATTTTTTGAAAAGGACCTGTATAAATAAAAATATACATATATACAGTTCCACATTGGGCCCTTGCCCTTACAGCTATTGCATGCAAGGCTTTTTAATTGCCATAACAGAAGTAAAACATGAGTGGGTGTGGGTGACATTCCATTGAAAACAAAGGGAAAATAGGTAGCGCCCTGAACCTATTATCCCCTCTGAACACAATGTGTGGGTTATGAATCTGTAGCAGGTCTGGACTGGACTGTAGCAGGTGTGTACTGGGATTCAAAATAGGGCCTGGAATTTTAAGTACAAATAGGCCCGAACAGCCCACTGCAGGCCCATTAAATAGTGACTGTATAGATCAGGGATCCCCAGCCTTTCTTACTCGTGAGCCACAGCCAAATGTAAAAAGACTTGGGGAGAGTGCAGAGACGTGCAACTAAACTGGTTAAGGGGATGGAAGATTTAAACTATGAGGTGAGGCTGTCGAGGTTGGGGTTGTTTTCTCTGGAAAAGAGGCGCTTGCGTGGGGACATGATTACTCTGTACAAGTACATTAGAGGGGATTATAGGCAGATGGGGGATGTTCTTTTTTCCCATAAAAACAATCAACGCACATTTGAAGCAGCGTAGGTGGTTTTTCACGGTGAGGGCAGTGAGGTTGTGGAATGCCCTTCCTAGTGATGTGGTAATGGCAGATTCTGTTAATGCCTTTAAGGGCTCTGGCACACAGGCGACTAATGTCCCCGAGTTGCCATGACCCGCCATCCCACCGGCGAACATGTAAGTTGCCAGCGGGATGGCACATGCGGCGGCGCAATTTTCACAAAATCGCGAGTCTTTTCCGGCGATTTCCGAAATCGCCCCACCGCGTCTGCCATCCCACCGGCGACTTACATTGTCGCCGATGGGATGGCAGGGGAAGGCAATTCGGGGAGATTAGTCGCCCGCGAACAGGGAGTTTTGCCGCGGGCGACTAATCTCCCCGTGTGCCAGAGCCCTTAGAGGGGCCTGGATGAGTTCTTCAACAAGCAGAATATCCAAGGCTATTGTGATACTAATATCTACAGTTAGTATTATTGGTTGTATATATATAGTTTATGTATGCGAGTGTATAGATAGGTAAGTATAGGTTGTGTGTGCTGTGTTTACTTGGATGGGTTGAACTTGATAGACTCTGGTCTTTTTTGAACCATATGTAACTATGTAAACTATGTAAACACAACCATCCTAAAAGCTCATGGAGGTGCCAAATAAGGGCTCAGATTGGCTATTAGATAGCCTCTATCGGCTTATAGGACTCTGTATTTGGCAGTAAACCTAGTTTTTATTCAACCAAAACTTGCCACCAACTCAGGAATTAAAAAAATAACTACCTGGTTTGGGGGCACTGAGAGCAAAATCCAAGGGGTTGGTGAGCAACATGTTGCTCACGAGCCACTGTTTGGGGATCACTGGAGATCTTCAGTCACAGACATATTAATTACTATGGTATGTGCAGCTATCCATGATGCAGCCAATTGGAATGAACCGCCAGTAAGTTAGAGATAAAGAGTTTATGATTAGAATGAACCAGCACCCAAAATTGGCTGCATCTTTCCTGAAACAGGTAAGTAGGGTGCTTAAGTAACGTGCAGTTTCCAGGTTCAGTGAATAACTAGAAGTATTGTTTAAAACAGAAAGACCAGACACACTGAAGGCAGGTGTAGAAGAAACATACCTGTCTGGCACTTGAGAACTTCACACCCTTCACAACCCAAGTATCCTCCCTTCTATTGTTTCCTCTGATCCACCAAATACTTTTATTTCCCCCCCACATTCATTCTAACTTTCTCTCTCTTCCTTCCCATCTCTACTGATTTCTCATTCTCTCCCATTGCGATTTGGCTGCAGCCAAAAAACACAGTCTTCAGTGTTTGCCCCAGTGACTATAACAGCGTTAGGCTGATGCCACACGTGGCGTTTTTACGCTGCTTTTTTTCTCAGCCTAAAAACGCCGCACAAGCCACACAGCCCCTGACTATGGCGTTTTTCAGCCTAGTACTGGTGACGTAAGCAAATCCCGTTTCCATGGTGCTAATAGTGCGAAATAGCAAAAAACGCCCGCGTATTTCCGCTAGGTCTGGCAGCTGCCTTTGCGTATATATAGGAATAGCTTGCTTTGCAAATACTGGCGTATTTCGGCCAACGCTTGAAAAATCCGTGGTATGGCGTTTTCTAGCGTATTTCCGCATTGTGTGGTTTGCTTCGAGTCTTTTCAAGTTATTTCTATGGATGATGATATCAGGCGTTTTTCAGCCGCTGAGAGAATTAGAAAATACGCAGCGGAAAAACGCCACGTGTGGCATCAGCCTTAGTGAATTGAATATGCGTGCAATGCAATTAATTACAGTCAATCTTTTTCCCCACCTGTAGTTTTAATATAGTAGTGTGATTTGCTGAGCAGTTTACCCCATTTCCTAGTTTTCTGCCTTGCTACTACTACCTGCGCTTGCTAAAAATAACATATATCTGAAGTGCATGTGGCATATGTGTGAAAATAATATGTTATACTAGGACCAATCCTCCCTTCCTTTACTCACACAGAATATTCTCCTATCTTCCAGTCGTTTGTACAGTAAGAAGGAAGGGATAAATGAGAGCATAAAGATAATTTGCCTTTCATAGACTATAGTTTCCCTTTCTAAATAGCATATAAGATACCCACAAGTGCTGCTGATTATACAATTTCATTGTTTTGTAAACTACCATTATAAATGGCTTGGGGTAAAAGTGATTTTTAGTGCAAACAGCAGGGAGACCTTTCCAAGTTACACCCAGAAATCATACTAGGATATGAATATGTATTGCAAATGTCTTGTATTTGCATAACTTACATTTATCAGTGCTACAATGGAAACAGAAACTAAATACACATCATTTTTGACAAATACAGTACCAGTAAAGTGAGGTAAGCAGAGATCTCAGTGTAGCAGAGACATGATTGTATATGTACATCAGTATAAAGTGCCCTGCAGTATATATATATATATATATATATATATATATATGTGTGTGTGTGTGTCGTACATCCACTGCCTTCTTCTGAACAGTGCAGATCCCGAGGCATAGTATGTTGGCTTATATGTGAGCATTCATAATGAATGAAGTATTTTACACGGCAATTCTTATTTTGAGCTTGTTTCTTCCTCAGTATCTTTGTAGATAACATTGCTATAGCAAACGTTACAGGCTGAGAATCATGCATTAGAAATCATTACTGAGAATAATAGATTCCTGGAGAAGACAAAAGGGCACATTTATCACTGTGTGCAAGCGAGAGATTGCTCTTTAATATCTATGTCCCTTAAAACCTGACAACAGTAAACTGAGAGCTGTGAAATTTCTCTGCTGAATTGTAGACAGCTCTACGTCACCCTTAAATAAATATCCCCAATAGAACTGGTTTGGTGGACACAACTACAATCTGCTTTATAATAAGTGTAATGGAGGTTTAAGTCTACTGATCTGCAATTCTTTTAGAAATAAAGAAACTTGTTCTCAGACTTCTTTTTTAACACTATGAATAAAGAACATGTTAATTGGCCTGTTTGCTGGGAAGGTGCCTCAAATGAATGCATGCAGGTAGTCTTATTTTTACTGAGGCTTTCTCTTTAAACTGGTTGTTTACCTTTTAGTTACGTTTTAGTATATTATAGAATTACAGCATATTCTTAGCAACTTTGCCGTTGGTGTTCATTTTATATAGTTCTTAAATTATTTTCCTTCTTCTTCTACCACTTTCAAGCTTTCTATACAAGCCCTATTCTTTTCATCCTTTTATTCTTCCACCTCTCCTTGGTTGCTAAGGTAAATAAACCCTAGCAACCTGATAGCTGTTAATATTCCAAGCTGGCAGGCTACTGAGCAAAAAGCTATTGTTTGGAAAATTCAAAATGAAGACACATTGAAAGGTGCCTCAGAATATTACTGTCTACATTAAACCAAAACCGCACCTACCCCTTTAACACTGGGCCAAGCACAGACTGTTTTATCGATTTAAACTCACAGAACCAGAAAGCCCATCAGTGCTGCCTTTTGGTATAATGCAGTAACTGGTGCAATATGTTCTCCAACTCTATTAATCCATAGCAAGCAATAAGCTGTTTAGAGTCATACAGCAGACTGGCAAATACTACCTTTTGACTGGTTGCTATGGGTTACTTGGTCTGAAAAAAAATTGCACCTGTAATTACATTACTGTTATTTTCTGATATAAAATACACTTTGATCAATATTATTTCCCTCTTTGTACCTCTGCCTTTTTGTATTGGCTGAGAGCTGAGCACCAAAGTATGTTGTTGGATATATGAGTGACTGTATGAGTGGCATAAAGCCAGTGAGCATGCACTCATTATAACCTTGCTTCCCAAACCTGTAACGCAGTAATACTGAACTGGGAAACACATAGCGCTGCTGCTGAACCGGCCACACAGGAAAATATGGGCAACAGTGTAACTAGGTGTTGGGAGGATGAAAGGCTCCTCTAGGCCAGGCACACATGGATGTTGAAGCTGGCATATACAATGTGTGCCTAGAGAATTTTGTGTGCTAGCACAGCATTTAGTACACGGTCGGGCACACTCGCTCATACTCTAGGGTACACTGGTTTGTAGAAGTGTGCATAAAAGACAGTTTGCATACACAGCCCAAAATATATTAGAGGGAATGTTGGGAAGATTGCTGGTTACTCAGGATCCCCACCAGCCCCCTACACGTTGCCATTGTGCAAGCACATAACCCAGATTTGTATTAACACCACCCATAATGGCACCTCTGGATTGTAAACTCTCACTGGTAGGACCCTCTCATTTGCTTGTTTGTTGCATTGCTTGTGTTTCCACCAATGCATTATACTGCACGGAGGAATATGTTGGTACAACTACATTGTAATAATAGTAATAATACTCCACATAACTGTGCCACTATTTGCATAGCCAGGGACTTATTTCCATTGGTACAGTGCAACTATGTTTCAATGCTTATCTAATATTTACCCTGAAGTGCTTAGATATTTTAGCTACACTAAAAGCCTAACCTTCTGCTGTCCAGCTGTTGTTGAACTACATGTCTCAGTCACCCCTGACAGATTTCTGCTATTGGTTCTGTATTTACACAACAGCTGAAGGGCCGCAGACTTGACATCCCTGAGTAACACTTAGCGCAGCACTTAAATAGGAACCGAGCCACAAAATACCACATAGCTGTGCACTTGCAGATCCCCCCATGTATAGAGAGCAGGCCAACCCCTTGCAACACTAGAAGGCCCCAATGGCTTGCATATCCATAAGCGTTATGTACTACTGCTCTACATAAGTCCCACTGTGTTTAATGATCACACATTGCTCATTCCCGGTGCTGCTGGCTCATTTGCAGGGCTGTTTTCTCAAGGCCTGAGGCTTTAGGAAGTCTGGCAGGGAGAGCTCTTCCAGCGCCTCTGGGAATCTGTGTGCGGGGAGGGCCCTGAGTAAGTTGTGCATAGAGAGGGCGAAGAGGGGGGGCGGGGAGGTGCCAGCCAGTCTGCCATACAAGTCCTGTCCCACCAGCTCCTTCCAGGCTGTCGGCTCGGCGCGCAGCTGCTCCCTCAGTTGAAAGGTCAGTCCTTCGGGCAGATAGAGCAGCAATGAGTCCAGACAAAGTCGCTTGAGTCGCAGGTCTCGCTGGTTTCCCCAGATAACGTGAAGCAGGGTGTCCAAGGGAGTGTTCCCGCTTGCGTCAGTGATATGCGGGCAAGCACCGTGTCCCAGTAGGAGGATCAAGCAGTCCGTTTGGTGCAGTTCGCACGCCAAGTGCAACGGTGTCTTTCCGCCTTCTACGCGATGGCACCCTCTGCGATTAATGTAGCCGGCCAGGCTGCTGTGCGACACCGCCCCCAGGGTGCGCAGGATATTGCGAAGGATTGCAACCCGCCCGTACCTGATAGCCATGGCGAGGTGAGGGGCAGATGACTGGCAGCAGCTGAAGCTTGTACTGGGCATGGCCAGCGCCTCCTGCGGGTAGTGGGCGAGCAGGTATTGGGCATAGGGCTGGTGATCGTGCACCAAGGCGTACAGCAGAGCTTCGGAGGGCGAGTAGCTACTCACCTTGCCCCCCTCTTCCCAGTGCAGCACCTCCATTATCCGCATGTCCTCCAGCACCCACACGGGTAACAGGTCCCTCACTGCCTGGTAAAAGGCAAACGATGTTTTCTTGCATTGTTTCTGCGACTGGTAATCAGCATTGCTGCGCTCTGACCAACCCACAGCGCCGGGCATGTCGGGATCCAGGAGGGGTGGGAACTGTCACTGTGCGGAGCCTAAACATCCAGCAGCGCTGCACATGAGTCTGTCCAGGGATGCCTCCAGCCTGCCGGCTCCTCTCCTAAAATGGCAATTGACAAGTCAGTCAGAGCAGTACCAGTAGTACCCCACTCCCAGCCCACAGTAGTACCCCACTCCCAGCCCACAGTAGTACCCCACTCCCAGCCCACAGTACCCCACAGTAGTACCCTACTCCCAGCCCACAGTACCCCATTCCCAGCCCACAGTAGTACCCCATCCCAGCCCACAGTAGTACCCCACTCCCAGCCCACAGTACCCCATAGTAGTACCCCACTCCGAGACCACAGTACCCCACAGTAGTACCCCACTCCCAGCCCACAGTACCCCATAGTAGTACCCCACTCCGAGACCACAGTACCCCACAGTAGTACCCTACTCCCAGCCCACAGTACCCCATTCCCAGCCCACAGTAGTACCCCACTCCCAGCCCACAGTAGTACCCCACTCCCAGCCCACAGTAGTACCCCACTCCCAGCCCACAGTACCCCACTCCGAGCCCACAGTAGTACCCCAGCCCACAGTAGTACCCCACTCCCAGCCCACAGTACCCCACTCCCAGCCCTCAGTAGTACCCCACTCCCAGCCCACAGTACCCCACAGTAGTACCCCACTCCCAGCCCACAATACCCCACAGTAGTACCCCATCCCAGCCCACAGTACCCCACAGTAGTACCACACTCCCAGCCCACAGTAGTACCACACTCCCAGCCCACAGTAGTACCCCACTCCCAGCCCACAGTACCCCACAGTAGTACCCCACTCCCAGCCCACAGTAGTACCCCACTCCCAGCCCACAGTACCCCACAGTAGTACCCCATCCCAGCCCACAGTAGTACCCCACTCCCAGCCCACAGTACCCCACAGTAGTACCCCATCCCAGCCCACAGTAGTACCCTACTCCCAGCCCACAGTACCCCACTCCCAGCCCACGGTACCCGGCTTTTGTTAAACCACTATACGCACGATTCGTGGCGCTACCACCATCATATCTGTGCGAAAGCGGTAATGTCCCCAAACTGGCAGAGGGGGCGGGATTATTGGGACATTGCATTCTGCGCTGCTGCAGAACTTCTTGGGAGTCAGAACTGATTGTTTTATACTTGAGTTTTTCTGCGCCAATAGTATTTTCTAATTCCCAAATGAACAAACTGAATTTGACCAGACGTTAGCGAGTATAGCGACTGGCAGGAACCCCATGGTGTGCGCACCGGGGTGAATATTATTGCCCCTAGTGGGTGACTGTATGACTGCGTTGCGCAGCGCTGCAGCATTTCCCCTGTATTATGCAGCTAGACACATACATTATCCTGTAGGGACTCTATACACTTCTACTCATTGATTTGTCCGAACATACAGCGCAATTGTGAGCGACTTTACTCACCTCTCCCGGCCAACAGCTCCGTCCTTCCAACTCTTTGCCCTACTTTTTCGCAAGAAATGTACCTTGCAACCCGACCTGTTTCCAGCCTGCAGTTACAGATTAAGGCTGCAAGCTACTACTCACTGATATCCCTTTGCGCTGCACATACTCCTAATCTGTTACTGCAGCGCAGCTATTATTTTTCACTCAAGTTATCAGCGGTCTCCCCTGATCTATAACAGCAGCGCTCGGCTCGATCACTTGTTCTCCCAACTATCTCGGCTGATCCGTTCTGCCCCCTACTAATGAAATCAGCCCGCACTGCCTGGAGCCCTTCCTCCTAGTGCAACCGGCATTCAGCGCATCGCTGCAGCAAACACTCATTCACTTGTTTCGGCATTTTTATTTCCTTCTCTTGAAGGTCGTCAGGACCGCGGAACTGTCCGCTGTGCGCTCATTGGCTAGCTGCCCATTCCGCAGTTCTTACTGGCTGGAGCGCCGGCCGAGCCCTCCGGTGCTTGGTGACGTCACAGTCGGGCAGCGGGCCAAGAAAGCGGCTCTTGCCCTGAGCGACAGGGGGTCGGGATGTAGGGGCAGCTCTCCCTGCTGGTCACATGCCCTCAGGGGAAAACTACTCCAGATATCTGTTATCGCTTGGCTAGGGGGCAGGGGCCCATGCAAGGATTACTCTAACGTTATCTGGCGCTGTACTGGCCATATGTAAAGGACTGTTACTTGCTTATAACTGTTGGGGCCAGAGAGGGGCTATTGTCTGCAGTATTCAGTAAAACCCCAAAAGGGGCTTATTCACCTTCTGGTTCCGTTTTCTATGATACAAAAGGCAGCGTTCTTAAAGGTTACCTGCAGTTAGAATTTTGTGTATTTTATATGTACATTCATTGCTGTGCAACTGAGAGTTGGAACATCAACTGCTCTGTGGTTGCTAGGGCAACCAGCTAACACTTTAGAATTTGTTTTTGGCTGCAGGGGTTGGTGACCTTAGCTACCAGATAGCATTTTCACTTGCAGATTAGAAATAGGCAATAGTATTATAATGAGTATGGGTCCATCCATAGGTCCAATGGGTCCATCCATAGGCAGATGGTTTTGAATGGGGGGGAAAGAAACTGCCCACGATCATAGGCAGAGGGTGATTTTTTTGTTTGGGGAGGCTAGTAGATGTACCCTACTGTTGGTTTCATTGTCAACCTGTATGAAAATTCACCCATATAAAATAAACATAGTGTCATTTTGAGTCATAATGCCCCAGAATACTGCATAAATGCAGGGCCAATGTCATGTGTATTAACCTTTAAACATATAGTAGAATATATGCAGTTCTGATGCCATCTATAATCTCACCTGAACACACTGCAGGATAAATATATTGGCAGTTTAATGTTTAATGCCTTTAAAGGATGTGACAGACTAGCAAAATTTTCTTGTTTAATACCCAGCAACACAGAAGAAACTGGGCTTCAAAGCAAATAATTTTAAAACCCTTTAAACATTAGGATATAGACAAATATATAAATATGGTGCCAATTCCTTGTATAATACCCCAGAACGCATGGCAGACAAAAACAGTGCCAGTTCCATGTATAATACCCCAGAACGCATGGCAGACAAATACAGTGCCAGTTCCATGTATAATACCCCAGAACGCATGGCAGACAAATACAGTGCCAGTTCCATGTATAATACCCCAGAACGCATGGCAGACAAATACAGCGCCAGTTCCATGTATAATACCCCAGAACGCATGGCAGACAAATACAGCGCCAGTTCCATGTATAATACCCCAGAACGCATGGCAGACAAATACAGCGCCAGTTCCATGTATAATACCCCAGAACGCATGGCAGACAAATACAGCGCCAGTTCCATGTATAATACCCCAGAACGCATGGCAGACAAATACAGCGCCAGTTCCATGTATAATACCCCAGAACGCATGGCAGACAAATACAGTGCCAGTTCCATGTATAATACCCCAGAACGCATGGCAGACAAATACAGTGCCAGTTCCATGTATAATACCCCAGAACGCATGGCAGACAAATACAGTGCCAGTTCCATGTTTAATACCCCAGAACGCATGGCAGACAAATACAGTGCCAGTTCCATGTATAATACCCCAGAATGCATGGCAGACAAATACAGCGCCAGTTCCATGTATAATACCCCAGAACGCATGGCAGACAAATACAGTGCCAGTTCCATGTTTAATACCCCAGAATGCATGGCAGACAAATACAGTGCCAGTTCCATGTATAATACCCCAGAATGCATGGCAGACAAATACAGCGCCAGTTCCATGTATAATACCCCAGAACGCATGGCAGATAAATACAGCGCCAGTTCCATGTATAATACCCCAGAACATATGGCAGATAAATACAGTGCCAGTTCCACGTATAATACCCCAGAACACATGGCAGATAAATACAGTGCCAATTTCATGAATAATACTAGCAGAACGCATGGCAGAATAAAAGCAGAGTCAAGTTTATATGATTGATGTCACTGAACACATAGCAAAGGCAAAAATCGTGGATTTTTTTAAGATAGCACATAAAGTAAGCAATGGAAAACTATAAATGGTAATATAGAATTATAATAGGGAGTGGGTGACAGAAGGGTTTATAATACAAGGGAGCATAAAGCAGATTCCCAATCCTACTTACTTTTATTGCTACACAGTAGGTGGGAACATTGGTATAATTTTCCCTTGCAGCACAGTTATAAACCTTGCATTATTAAAAAGTCCGAACACCTCTACAACAGATATTGCAGACTGTTGCTAAATGGCAACTGAACAAAATGTTGGCGTATTCTGTATAATGATAAACTTATATCAGATGTATCAGATGGCAAATTGTTTTGCAAAACTTCTGAGAAAATTTGGGGCCGAAAAATTAGTCGCGCGTCAAAAAAAAGTTGCGGTCGCATCAAAATAGGCGCAGCTGCATAAAAATGGGCGCGGATGACAAAAAAAAGATGTGTATGACAAAAAAGGTCTTGCAACAAACACGTTTCATGGATTTTACTGTTGTTTTGTGAATTTTCCGCCAAAACTAAACTGGACAGATTCACTCATCACTACCCACAGCACACAGTTTAGGATAAGCAGATCACATAGAAGTTACTATTTAATTCCACATTTTCCTGTAAATTTCAATCAAATTCTTACTAGAAATAGTTAGAATCAGTTTTCTCATAAAGTCACATCGCATTAAGTCCATTCCAAAAGGTTCAGATGAAAGGTTTAGGCCTACAGGCTCTTGAGGAGTTGTATAGGGGATGTATATATAGTTACGAATGATCTTCAGGTTGCCAAAGCCAAAGGTCACCTTTCTATATTAATCCTCCTAGATCTATCGGCTGCATTTGATACGGTTGACCACTCCCTCCTGATGCAAATTCTGCATTTGATTGGTCTCCGTAGTCAGGCTGTATCCTGGATCTCTTCTTACCTCTCTAACCGTTCCTACGCTAACAAAACCTCATCTCCAGTTCCTCTTAATGTGGGGGTACCTCAAGGCTATGTACTTGGGCCGTTGTTGTTCTCCCTTTACACGCTGTCTTTGGGAGATCTTATCCATTCATTTGGCTTTAAATATCATCTGTATGCTGATTATATCCAAATTTACTTTTCGACCCCTTCGTTAACAGTTGAAACTGAGACTCAAGTCTCTAACTACCTCCTAGCTATCTCTAATTGGATGAACCAATGCCACCTCAAACTGAACCTAACAAAAACTGAACTAATGATCTTTCCGCCTAAGCCTGGTCCTACCCCACCCTTCTCTATCTCTATTGAAGGCACTTCTCTATCTCTATTGAAGGCGTTGTTTGGGGGTGATCTTTGACTCCTGCCTCTCCTTCTCTGACCATATTAACACCACTGTCAAAACCTGTCACTTGCGCAATATTGCGCAATATTGCCAAAATCCGTCCCTTTCTCTCTACTGCAACCGCTAGGCTGCTCATGCATGCTCTCATCCTATCCCGACTTCACTACTGTAACCTGCTACTAACCGGCCTCCCTAACTCCCATCTTTCCCCCCTACAGTCTATATTAAATACTGCTGCCAGAATTCTCCTCCTCTCATCCAGGAGAGTTCAGGCCCTTCCCCTGCTAAAATCCTTATCGTGGCTTCCTATTAAACAAAGAATATCTTACAAACTCCTTCTCTTAACCTTCAACGCCCTCCATTCCTCTGCTCCTCACTACATCTCTTCCCTTGGGTCACCGTACGTTCCTGGCCGACTCCTTCGTTCCTCGCAGAGCAATCGTTTGGTTGCGCCCCCCACTACTACTGCTGTTTCCCGCCTTAAACCTTTCTGCCTTGCTGCCCCTTACATTTGGAATGGCCTCCCTGATTTCCTCTGGAGAGAATCCTCCCTCAGTCTTTTTAAAACTAAACTAAAACTTTTGGAGCACTCGCCCAGCACCTGACCAGGGAACTAGCACTTATATTGTAATGTCACCCACTGTGACCTACAGCACTTATATTTGCCTATTTGTGTCTGTAAGTTACCCTCCCATATAGACTGTAAGCTCTAGGGGGCAGGGACCTCCATCCTCTTGTGTCTTTTTTCTTATTACAATCGTATCTTTTATTTATTTGTGCTTATTGTAATACTTTATATTTATCTATTTTAATACCCCTGTTTATATTAATGTATTCTACTGTACAGTGCTGCACACATAAGTAGGGCTTTATAAATAAAGTTATACATACATACATACATATATAGGTATTTTCAGCTGACACAGATGCATCCACTCATATGGTTTGAAATTTAGTAACATTGAAACTTTCTGTCACTAGCAGTAACAGGCAGATTCATTAAAAAATTGCAAATTCTATGGCTAACGTGGGCTCCCAATTTATTTCTGTTTGACCCCAGCTGCCCCCAGCCTAGTGATAGTTAAGAGCATTGCAGGAACAACGCTGCTATCATGCTGGTCTGGAGGTGGTGATATGCTTCCCTAGAACAAATGAAAACCGTACTCCACCTTAACAACGCTAGCAGAGAATTCACCCTGTTTTATTGTAAGCCTAAAGGTGGCCATACACGCACCGATATTATCGTACGAAACCTCGTTTCGTACGATAATCGGTGCGTGTATGGCATGTCAGCGAGCCGACCGATATCGCAGGAAGCTGCTGAAATCGGTCGGCTCGCCGATCGGCCAAGTTAGAAAATTTTGATCGGGCGCCATAGAAGGCACCTGACCAAAATTCTCCCTTCAGAGCTGAATCGGCAGAAGGAGGTAGAAATCCTATTGTTTCTACCTCCTTACCTGCCGATTCAGCCCTGAATGGTGTGTGGCGGATCTGACGATGTTTCGTGCGACCGACGGTCGTACGAAACATCGTGAGATCGCCACGTGTATGGCCAGCTTAAGGATAATTCCACATGGGCCTGATTCTCAGCCTTCAGATAATTACAGGCTGAGAATCAGCCCCTACACTAACGTACACTTTCTTCCTTCCCTGCACCCAGAAGCACTGCGTTGGCCCAAGTGCAGGCACTGTCAGTTTTCGATGCGTACTCATGCATTTCCGCAGCCCTGCTTGTCACCTTATAATACGCAAATTAACATGTTTATTGGGAACATTTTTGCCACAATGCAAGAAACTGGATAGAACTAAGTTTGTATACATTACAATAATTACAAAGTACATTTAATAAATGCAGCATCATGAAGGGAGCAGAAGACAATTAACAATTATGTAAATCAATACAAAATGCCCTCAGGCTTAAACAGTATTAATAAAACTGGTATTTACAGGGAGACTTGCTTCTATTGTTTGTTGTTTTTCTAACAGAGTGAAAAGATACCCTGCTTTTAAGTGCTAATACAAAGATATGATTTGTTTTTGTTGTGTGTTGCTCAGGAAAATGAGGCAGACAATCCACACAAAGGAGATGGTAGCATTAGTGTTAACCCTGTGAGTGCAGACACACACTACATAGTGCCTATATTTTGTTAACTCTGTCTTGTATCATCAGCTGATAAAGATATGAAATACAATAGCTAACAATAACATGGATGGAATTTTCTTTTATAAATCACGATGCATCCATGTATCTTTAACTCATATTATAGCTTAGATTTGAGAACAGGGCAGAAGTAAACTCTTCACTTATTGCTTTGTGCCACTGTTTCATCAAACTGAATTTTGAGTGACTTGCCCTTGTGTAAAGGTGGAGTCGCAGCCTACTGGCCCACATATGGTTCCATCCAACATGCCTACCTGTCTGACCAATATCTGGTGAAAAATGGAAAATGTGGCTCTGACCAACAACTAGATTACAAACAAAATAAAAATAAAAATCTAAAAACCTCTACTTAGAGGGGAAATATATGCAAGCTTAAATGTACTGCAAAATGGCAGCACCTCAATTATGTAACCAGGATTATACTTCTTAAGCATTATTATGGGGCAGCCCTGCTGGCACAGGAGAAATCTGACAACCATCTGTGGGGGCGTGTGGGGAGAGACCGGGTAACCTAGAACACCTATGAAGTAGGAACCATAGAATTTAATTGAGTTGTATGATGTCTTGCAACAGTCTGAGTACTGAGTTAAGGTGGCTGTATCAGGCAAGTTTTTGATTTTCCCATCAGTTCGGGAACTGCATTGGCTTATCGATGTGGCACTTATACCCGCCCTTTTAATTTGATCAGCATACTGGGAGAAAATCTGCTTGTTTGGCGACTTCACCAAATGAGGGGGGTCATAGCATGTATGGCCACCTTTAGTGAGGCTGTGTAGTTTCTATATTTGTTGGAGCAGAGAGCCCTAACAAAGACAGAGGGGCTGGTACTCTGAGAACTAGAAAAGCAACTGATTAAGGGAGAGAGGGCAAGCTGATGTGCACTAATCCAAGTAGCATTGCCGGGGGTGGCAATACATTTTGGCCTAGCTCTGAATCAGCAAGTAACATTTACTGGTTGCCTGTTTAAAAGCAAACATCTCAGTTGTTGCCATAGGTTACTGCATTTGGGTAATCTTTGTGCTTTTGATTATATATGGGAGTGTTTTTTCCTCAGTGAACTTTAATCTGAGTAATGCAAGCCAGTGGTGTAACACCTTGTTCCCTGGGTCACAGTAATCTATATATACGATCTAAATACAAAGTCTACGGAGATATAGTTTCCTTCGTGAAGGAACCTGTAGTTTTGTTTCTCCCCAGGGGCTGCTTCAGCAAGTTTCCAGATCTGTTTGTCCATATGATGTTCTTTGACACTAAATAACATCAACTGCAGTTTGTTCAGCTGGGTTAAAAATATTTTTAAACCATAGACTAAATATAGAAAGGCAGTGGGGACAGCCAGGAATAAGGTCACCAGAAGTAACACTGACTTCTCTAACCCAGACTTGGACAGGACATTTGCTCCATACACAGTAAATGTTATGAAAGGGATCATTTCATTTCAACTATTTACATCTCTAAACATTGCACTGCTATTTTCTATTACATTATTTCTATACAGTTCTATACTTAAACATAAAATTGGTATTGTTGTAAAGTTTCAGCTAAGATTGAGAAAGCTTAGATTTAGTCATTTAAGAAAGATGCAAACCATCTGTAACTGCTGATCCAGGCATTTATTTTGGTTGACAAATGATGGTTATTTACAGGCTAAAAGACTACTGCATAAGCAGGCAGTTTTCATTAAATTCAGTGAGAGGTGGCACAGGTGGTTTTGGTTGGGTTGGCTAATTAGAGCAATTTAGCAACAACCCACTAAGAAAAAGTGGATGAAATTTTATGCAGCTAAATCAGGGGAGTGACTACATAGGAAGCAGATCCTTCAGGTGCAGGGGAACTCAGGGGTGTAGGGGGCTCAGGAATGGCCTAATTAATGAGCAGTTTCAATATATCTTACCAATGTTTTGAGGCCCTAAATTAAACTTGCTGTGGGGCCCAGTCACCTCTAGTTATGCCACTGAGCTAAAGTGTTTACATGAAGCATGGATAGTGTGTCCATCACCCAGTTTGAAAAGTATAATCTGGCAACCCTTCAGCCAAAACACCTGTAGAATACATATAGCCTAGTATAATGATAAATGGTTCTCCTGTGCAATGTATGTCTTCATATGGACCACTGCAGTCTACAGTATGAATAAGAGTTAATTTATAGACAGCCATGCATGGCTGGGGTTTTTTATAGGTGAACTAAACTAATTCAGGTTAATAAAGGTTAAATAATAATCTGAAACACACTATTTGACTATTTACCCATCTGGGGTTTAAAGTTTCCATGAAAAATGTCACCTTATTTAGATTCCCAATTTGGGAAGGTGAGACAAGGAAAAGTAATTGGGCTTCAATTGAAACACATTTGAAGCGTGTGTCGCCGGAGAAGAGAGAGAAGTGTGACATCTAGGAAAGAATGAAAACCAAGACAGGGTTATACTGCAAAGACTAAAGGAAAAGAAAATGCCATGTAAGGAGGCGGCTAAGTTTGTTAAACATAGCAGAAGGGTCAAGGACAGTAAGTATGACAACTGCCTGGGGTAGTGATAAAATCAGTACCTAGACTTCAAAAGGTCAAAAAATGAGTTTTTAGTATAACTAGATTATATATTAAATGTATATAAAAAAATTTGCATAGAGAAGGTTACATTAGAATCACTTGGAATTATCTGAGAACAAAAAAATACAACGTTCTGTTGTACTTTAAATTCACACAAACCAAGGCTACTGCCATACAAGGCTGTTTCTCCAACCCCCATTGGCTCCTTCTTGTATTTGACAGGCACAGTGTTGGCCTAGAGCACTAATTCCCAACCAGTGGCTCATGTTCTTGTAAGCAACATGCCCAAGTTTTGGTGGCATAAAGACCATGTGTACTGTCAAAGAGAGCCTCTTGTAGTCTACAAGTCAACATGGGGCTACCAAGTAACCAATCACAGCCCTTATTGGTCACCCCCTTGGAACTTTTTTCATGCTTGGGTTACTCCCCAACTTTTTTTGTTGATTTCCCAGGTTGGGAGCTATGTCACGATGATCAGAGATTGGCCGTTTACTACGTCAATCAAGGAAAGTCCTGTCCAGTTTTCCAAATTAGGGAATCCAGACAGGCAGTTTTGGCCCAGACAGCGCTTCTGAAAACTAGGCTGTTTGGGTAAAAATCGTATGGGTGGCAACCCTAATCAGGGGCATGGTCTTGCATGCACTGCTTATTTTTCAAAAATAAAAATTGGCACCCGAGGGGGCACTACAGAACTTGCATTACACCATGATTCCTGATGGCAGCCCTTTTGGATTAAATTGGGAACATAAGCCTAAACATTAGGTGTAGCATTCACTTTATGGAATTTGCTCTATAAGAGCAGTCTATTTTATTGCATTATTGCACAATTGTTTCAAGCTATCACATTATTATTAATGTTAAAAAAGAGCAGTACCCAGCTTATCTGTTATCTGCTATGTAACCTGTGCCTTTTCTCCATTTTTCCAGGCTGCCACCATGGCTACACAGTAGATTTATTTATATAAACTATAGTATAAAATATATAAAATATTTTTATATATATATTTTTCGTGTTACTGTTGCGACAAAGCACCTACAGTGGTGTGAAAAACTATTTGCCCCCTTCCTGATTTCTTATTCTTTTGCATGTTTGTCACACAAAATGTTTCTGATCATCAAACACATTTAACTATTAGTCAAAGATAACACAAGTAAACACAAAATGCAGTTTTTAAATGAGGGTTTTTATTATTTAGGGAGAAAAAAAAATCCAAACCTACATGGCCCTGTGTGAAAAAGTAATTGCCCCCTGAACCTAATAACTGGTTGGGCCACCCTTAGCAGCAATAACTGCAATCAAGCGTTTGCGATAACTTGCAACGAGTCTTTTACAGCGCTCTGGAGGAATTTTGGCCCACTCATCTTTGCAGAATTGTTGTAATTCAGCTTTATTTGAGGGTTTTCTAGCATGAACCGCCTTTTTAAGGTCATGCCACAACATCTCAATAGGATTCAGGTCAGGACTTTGACTAGGCCACTCCAAAGTCTTCATTTTGTTTTTCTTCAGCCATTCAGAGGTGGATTTGCTGGTGTGTTTTGGGTCATTGTCCTGCTGCAGCACCCAAGATCGCTTCAGCTTGAGTTGACGAACAGATGGCCGGACATTCTCCTTCAGGATTTTTTGGTAGACAGTAGAATTCATGGTTCCATCTATCACAGCAAGCCTTCCAGGTCCTGAAGCAGCAAAACAACCCCAGACCATCACACTACCACCACCATATTTTACTGTTGGTATGATGTTCTTTTTCTGAAATGCTGTTACTTTTACGCCAGATGTAACGGGACACGCACCTTCCAAAAAGTTCAACTTTTGTCTCATCAGTCAACAAGGTATTTTCCCAAAAGTCTTGGCAATCATTGAGATGTTTTTTAGCAAAATTGAGACGAGCCTTAATGTTCTTTTTGCTTAAAAGTGGTTTGCGCCTTGGAAATCTGCCATGCAAGCCGTTTTTGCCCAGTCTCTTTCATCGTGAACACTGACCTTAATTGAGGCAAGTGAGGCCTGCAGTTCTTTAGATGTTGTCCTGGGGTCTTTTGTGGCCTCTCGGATGAGTTGTCTCTGCGCTCTTGGGGTAATTTTGGTCGGCCGGCCACTCCTGGGAAGGTTCACCACTGTTCCATGTTTTTGCCATTTGTGGATAATGGCTCTCACTGTGGTTCGCTGGAGTCCCAAAGCTTTAGAAATGGCTTTATAACCTTTACCAGACTGATAGATCTCAATTACTTTTGTTCTCATTTGTTCCTGAATTTCTTTGGATCTTGGCATGATGTCTAGCTTTTGAGGTGCTTTTGGTCTACTTCTCTGTGTCAGGTAGCTCCTATTTAAGTGATTTCTTGATTGAAACAGGTGTGGCAGTAATCAGGCCTGGGGGTGACTACAGAAATTGAACTCAGGTGTGATAAACCACAGTTAAGTTATTTTTTTAACAAGGGGGGGGCAATCACTTTTTCACACAGGGCCATGTAGATTTGGAGTTTTTTTTCTCCCTTAATAACGTAAACCTTCATTTAAAAACTGCATTTTGTGTTCAATTATGTTATCTTTGACTAATAGTTAACGGTTTTTGATGATCAGAAACATTTAAGTGTGACAAAAATGCAAAAGAATAAGAAATCAGGCAGGCAAATAGTTTTTCACACCACTGTATGCTTTTAAACTCATGTTACCACATATATGTATATATACAGACAGCAGTGCCACACAGTGGACATTTGTGTATGTGGCATCTTGCTTTAACAAAATCAATTCACTTTTTTTACCCATAGCACTATATATAGCACTGCAGCAGTAAATTCTACTATGGAAATATTGGCTACTTGTAAGAAATGTTAGTATTCTATTTATTTTCTCCAAATCCAGCAAACTGGTTATGCCACTGGTTGTGTATACTTACACTGAAAAGGGCTGCTCAACCAAATATCAGACTGAAATTGGCAATCAGCTATACCTACCGCAGCTACCTATGACTGGATAAATGACATGCTTACATGCAGACTGACAAAATACCCAAAATAACGGTAAATTGAAAGTTGTAAAAGAAGAATGTCTTTTGATAAGCAGACTATAGAGAAGCCATTGTTTTTAAATACTGTTTTAATTTGTAGCATTATATCAGCCTAAAATGCATATTACTATATATACAGTAAACTGAAATTTGCTTAATCAGGATCATTCCTATTGATAGCTTGTCAGAAAACAATTGTAGGAAATACATAATATATACTATATCAACTATATATAGGTGAGAACCCAAAAGTAGATTCAATTTTCTTGCCACCAACTATGCAAAGTGAAAATCCATATGACTATATTGTGTCCTGCTGAGGCTATTAACCATAGGCTGCCTAATCTGTGCTCTGAGAGGTTTCACCCAGGCAATGGATTGCCATGTATCACATTCCCTCTGGATAACTGTAAGAGGATTCCCATGAATCATATTGCTAGTGTGTGCTTGTTAGTGTGTGTTTAAATGGTATTGGGAACTCCTTAGTTACCACTGGGCAGTGACTGGTATGAATGATCTCTGTAAAATGCTTCTTAGCATGTACCATATAAAGGATAATAAATTAAGTAAAGAGGCAGGAGATATTTAGCCAAAAGACTTAGGACATATGCCCACATCAGCATTTCACCACAGGTTGCTAATTGGTAGTTCCAGCAATGGCTGACCTGGGTTTTACTTAGCCCTTTTCAAAGGTGGCCGCATAGCCTAAATGTTCATAATGCTTAACAGACTTGTCTGGAGCACAAGAATGATGTGCTACAGGATGGCAGAATCCCTTAAAGTGATACTACTCTTCAAAATATTAATGTACATTAAATTTTACCTATAGGCCATATTGATAATTTTTCACTGATAGGGCTGATTTTGTAAGTAATTGTTACTTTAAGTTCCTGCACCTGACTGTTTGCCAACCTGACTGTTCCTTCTTAAACTGTCAGTTAGAGATTCTAAAGCTAATGGACTACTGCTGCACAAATATGGCAGCCCCTCATACAGGAATATCCGGGATCAGTAATGTAAAAGCTTTAATCAAATACATTCAGGCAAAATTTTAAAGCTCAAGTAAAGACAATGTTTTGATAGATGTAAAAAAAGGTTTAGGAACATCAAAGCCCTGCACTACCCTACAGATACTATTTAGGTGGCAACACAAATTAAGAATTTTCTCACCTTAATGACCAATTTTAGTGCGATCCGACAAATCCCTCAAATTATCATAAGGTTAGCGGGCACCAAATGATCATAAGGATTTTTTATCTGTCATCAGAAAAAGCGATTGGGCAGGTTTGAATTTTTTGCCATCAATGAAATGTATTCATTATTTAATTGTTTGCAAGCAGGCAGCTGCCCACAGTTTCCCTAGATTCAACTGGACAATGTTTTAAATGGTCATTTTCGTTGATGGATAAATCATACTTTTAAATAATCGTTTCAGGATAAGCTTGGTCCTATGATAACGAAAAGATCTTTTGAAAATCTTGTATGGCCAGCTTAACTCAAGGACAAAAATTGCATGACAGTCTATTTTAATGATAGCCCCTGATATATTTCTGTTTCTTGTCAGGTTTCTTCAATATGTAACTACCAGTTAGGTGGAGCATTTGTCTCCCTATACACATGCCATTTCTCTGGATTATTATGATTTATTTAGCAGTGCTGCTTTCTGTAAGAGAACAGTCTGTATCAAGCCTTGCTGGAAACATTAGCAGTCACGCATTCGAGAGATATGAGGATACATTATGACCTACCAGTCATGAAATGAATAACACACAGAATAAATTGAATTGTCACTGCAAAACTGCCAAAATATACAGGGGAACCTCTATAATAAGTGTGATCATGTTTGGCAGATGCACCTTTAGGGAAGGTTTGGTGTCGTACATGGGATTGGGCGAAGTGGAAACATTGCCGAGAGAATGTTTAGCTCTGCTTTATCCAGATATTCTATAAATGTACTGTATGTGTAGATACTGTCCACAGACTTGTATGAATAGTGGTTCCTGTCCTGTCCAACCAATGGCCCAACCCCTGACAGCTTTCACTTGTTCTTGAAACTTCCCCTCCCCTAATCCTGTGTCCAGTTTTCCTCTATTTATATTTCTGAGGTGCCATTTTACCCAAGCTCCCTTAAACCTTCCAATATCATTTTGTGATAGAAATGGCGAGACTTCCCTTCACTTCCCTTCAGATGCTGTTGGACTACAATTTCCAAGACCAGCTCCAAATGAGCAACCAGAGAGAAGGATGCTGAAAGCAGTATTTTAATAATAATTGGAGGTTAGCAGGTTGGATTTCCATTTTCTTACTTGCAGTATTTTGCATCTGAAGTAACCATAATCTAGGTGCCAGAGGCAATGGATTCTTCCATTCAAGCATTAAATGTGCCAATAAAGTAAAACCAACCCCCCCAAATCTGCACTCCTTTACTCAGTATTATAATATGATTGCACAGCTTACAACCTTTGTAATATGATAAACCTTTATTATGTTATTACTTTATCAACATACAGATACTATAAACCTGTAAATATTGTTTAATATAAGATATCACACTCTCAAACAAGATGTTATCCACTCTCACCGACTTATAGTTGTGGAACCTCAGTCTGTCCCTTTGTGCAATATCCACATACAATAGAGTAGAAGCAAGCACACCAATTTGTTTTAATATTATAGATAGGAACGTGCAAAACAGTGCATGGTGTGTTTGTCTCTACTATTTTGCATATCAATATGAGATATATCAGCTAGTTTGAGGATAATATACTAATATGACTAAAACTGTATTTAATTACTGAGTAAAACATGTGTAGAGACCCATAGGGTTAACATGCCCCAATGGCTTTAAACCCTACAACTTCCTAGTTTATGCTGTTACTGGGCAAAGACCCATGTATCCAGTTTATAGTTTTGCATATGTGCCTTATTGGTTTACAAGTTGACTCCACCCTTTGCACTCCAATATAGTGTTTAGCAAAGGGGTGGGTCTTCCTCTTTGGCTGCCTCTGTGTCTCAGGTGGAAGGCCCACTGAGCCTGGGATCAACAGGGCCCCAGTAAAGCTATCTCTATCCTAGAGTATCCACCTACACACTAGTGAAGTCGGGGACAGGGACCCCGTGAATGAGGACCAGTTATATAGTTATACTCTGTCGAGCACTTTCTAGGAAAGTGAAGTAATTAGGTGAAGGAAGCAAGAGCAGTTTTCGGCTCCATCCAGGAGGTTAGCTGGAAGTACCCTTCAATACAGACACTGTTGCCATAGCATAAGGCCACGGTTAAGACGCAGGATACAGGCTAGTACCTTAACCCTGATCCACAGTCGGCTATAGGACTCTTTAAGCTAAAGATATTCAACCTGAGGACTGAGGTATCAATCCAGACTGCCCTCCAAAGTGGTGCCGTCAGCGCCGGATTTCTACTGGGAGCACCCCGAGACCGCCCCCATTCGGCGCCCCCCTATCCCCCCTGCCATGCGAACGCGCATGCGCAAGCGCCAAAGTTAAAACTCACATACAGAGTACTGAGGAGGGGTCCCCATTGCTCCAGAGCAAAATTTTAAAATTTTCCTGTGGCCCCTATGTTTGTGCCGCCCTAGGCCTGGGCCTTTGTGGCCTTGCCAGACCAGGTGCTTTACCCTGCCCAGTCTCCTAAAAGAGGTGGGATAAAATGGTGGCATGCTCTCTTGTTGTCCTCGGAGTGTACACTGCTATAACATCTGCATTGTGAGTATATATGAGCTAACCCTGTGCACTGAATTATCTTGGATAATAAACCCAGTTATTATTTGTTCACCATAACGAAGCTTCTGGCATTGCTATTTTCTTTGCACACAGTTATATAGCGAAGGCCCATCCTGTCTAAGAGAGTTGCATGTACCCCATGCTCTAACCTATTCTTGCTTGGGTTTAATTATTTTACAGCCAAATAGGGGTTACAAATGCTTTCTGTAAAAATATTAAATTAACCACGTGCCAGCTTTAGATTGTAAAATCTGTGGTGCCGGATTTCAGGGACCTGTCTTGTGCTGTACATTTTAGATTTCCAACTGCTCTTTGATCTGTGCCGTGCCACACATTGTATGGCATCACATTGCGTGACAAGATCAAAAAGCCTATGCAGGCATTGGCTCATTTGCCAATAATTTGAATGCAGCATTTTGCTGTACATGTCATGTGCCAAAAATGTAGTACTACACTCATGTCCCATAGCAGAGCAGAGCACAAAGGGACTGTTTTTGGATACTTTGAAAAATCCCTGCTTGCATGCAGTTGGCACAAAAGCCCTTAAGTATTCACCAGATGTAGGCTGCCATTAGGTACAGGACTCTGCTGCACTGCTTGGTATTCCCTATGTGGGAGTGCGCAGGGCACTTACAGTACAGCAAATGATCACGCACCTGCAATAACTCTACATAGTACAGAAATGTCAGTGAACTGCATCAATAACTGAGCTCCACCTGCGCCTGTGTGAGTACAGCCACATACAGAAATTTGGAATACGTTCCTTCCTGCGCTCCCCTGTGTTCCACCTCAGGGGAATGCAGAAACAAACGCTTGTGAGTATGAGCCCTACAAGAACAGCACTGCATTACAGAGTTTGGTTAAGGTCTCCCCACAATGCTTTGCTCTCTGGAGGATTGTTTACAGAGGAATTTGATATTTCTCAATGTGCATTAAATTGTACACATAATGAAATGTAAGCATTGTTTATTCTGTGTTTGTGATAGAACTGTAGTGAACACATATGCAAATAGAGGCACTTGGCAGCTGCATTTGAAGACAATTCAATAGCATATCACAGACTAAACACTGTATAGTAAAAGCCATTTATAGGGCTGGTATACAACTGTAGCTTTACAGATTAAATATTTAATCTTTTAAATCAGTCCATATGCCAATGGCAGTTTTCATATAATACCCCCCACACTGGCATACAGACACACAAATTTGGTCTGAATCAAATTCAGGTCTTTGTTCCAACATGTATTGTATACTACTGTGTTTGACAGATATTCAATAAACCAATAATGCAAAGAAAGTCATGTACTGAACAAAAAGGGGCACGCAGCAGTCACTTACATGAAATTCAAATTAACTTCAGCATACCTGAAGCACATGTATATTGATAAATAGACCTAAGTGGTTTATTCTAGATGTATTCATATATACTTATAATGGATCTAAGACAGCAAAAGGGTTGACAGGAAAATGATAGTAAAAGAGGATGCTTTTAGGGGGTAAATCTTAACTGAGAAGTCAAGAGTATTGTTTACATTAAAGGTGCAGTTTAAATGCCCCTTTACATTATTTTGGTTCTTTCTATTAAAACATGATTGCTGCAGTCTATATTTCTGATTTTAAAATTAGTTTACCATCACCTTCAGTATGTTGACTGCCAAACAACTTTTCCTATGCTCTTTATTTGTGGCTTAATCCTGCTTATTATGAACATCAGTGTCTTCAGTATCAGCTACTAATTAGGCCTCAAGGGATATGGAAGAATTGCAGATTGTATCATACACATCCAAGTCAGTCTAGACTTTCTGACCTAACTGATGAACATGTAAAAAGAAATCAGCTGCATGCAATTCAGCAGGATAGAAACCATTTAGTTATGTCTTGAACATGATGGAGGTAAAATCATGGAATGTTCCATTCATATTGCTGTCTAAATTGCTAATTAAATGCACATTGAGCTATAACACACCCCAAAACAGTCTTCATCATTGCAAACACAAAAAATCCAGTAGGCTTCTCTCAGTGTATGCTATACATGCTAGCAGAGAACAGCACAAAGGATAAATCACTTGTGCATGTAAGTGGTTTGCATTTTTAAGAAGATCCAGTCTGAATAATCCCCCAGCAGCCGATCATCAGAACAATGGGAAGGGAGCAAGATAGCAGCTCCCAGTAGATTTCAGAATAGCATTTAGTAGTAAGAAATCCAAGTCTGGCTTGGGACTGCTCCAGTCACATGGGAGTAGGAGAAACAATAGGTTACCTGAAAGCAGTTCTAATGTGTAGCACTGTCTCTTTCTGAAAGCTCAGACTCAGACACAATGCACTGAGATGGCTGCCTATACACCAATATTACAACTTAAAAAAAAATACACTTGTTGGTTCAAGAATAAAAGGTCTTTGTGAGGTAGATACCTGTATTACCAGTGCACAAATTATCCTCTGCTTAATTGTCTCCTGCTAGCAAAACAGTCACAGCAACGAGCAAAGGGAGGGTGGTACATACTTGTTATCTACCTCACAAGGACCTATCATTTTAGCTTCATGGTAGCTTTTTCATGATTAAAACACTGGACAAAAGCACTACTAGCCAGCCCTAATGAGTACAAGCCCTATTCCCTATCATTAAAGGGGAACTTAAGCTTCCAAACCAAAATGTGTTAAAGAATCCCACACAACACAGAAGCCCTAATATACCTAATATCACTGAATATCACTGTAATCTGTTCCTTCAAAATTTATTCTAAATGTAGCCCACCTGTTACTTGCTTGTGTGGCACTACCTGCTGGAGCACTATCCTTAGCGCTACAGGAGTCCTGAGCCCCCGCTTACTATGGGGGTTTACAAGGGATTCTCCCTTAAAATGGCGTGCCTCCACCCAGGGATGGTGTTGTGGAACTATAATCCACCCCCTGGGAACTTAATAGACTTGTTATGCCCCTCTTGGGACCCACGTGCTCCTGGCAGATGTTCCCCACCCTGGGGTTATTCCTTACCAGCTGGTAGTGGTCCTCTGGGCTTGGCAGATACTCAGATATGCAGACACAATCTTGTATTTGAACTAAATGCACGGTTTATTTAGGCAGGTTCCTCTCCAGGAGTGGCAAACATATTATTGGTACACAGTGCAGGGCATATCTCCTTACTACTCATTGATACTCATTTTCTGTTGGACTACTTCACGGTACTCCCGCCACATGCTCCCCTCTAGGAAACCTTCCCGGTACTCTCGACAGGAGGCACCCCCTCTTGGAGCCCTCCCCGGTACTCACGCTAGAAGCATCTCCACAGGGACCCACACCGGTACTCACACAAAGCATCCTCAAATCCGAGATCCTGGACTAGTGGTGCCTTGGTACACCTTCCCTAGCCACTTGTGGCCCTGCACTCCAGCAGATGTAACGCTGGGAGGTCATAACCTCACTACCACTCCTGGAGGGGTCAGGTCTGCCCATTCTAACCTATGTTGTACTACATATTACTCCTAGAGCAATCTATTACCATAACTTCTGACTAAGCTGTACCTGGGGTACTCCTGCCTGGAGCAGTGCCCAAAATGTCTCCCTACAGCACATGGCTGCTATCCCTTATATGGGCCTATGCACCACCCTGTGGCCATAACCCGAACTACAGGTGTACACCCTTTTAACTATTGACAACCCAGTCATCCCAGTGTCCCTGTTTCCCAGCACCACCCTGTGGCCTGTCCTAGGGGTTCCTGTCCTAAGGGCCCATTTTTGGTAAACCCCTACATAAATAACATTTTATATGCTGAAATCGAGCTGCAAAACAGTTCTTCTCTTTCTGCATTTGAAACCCTGGCAGGGGAGGAGGGACTAAAACATTTTACAGATTGTAGCAACTATTCCACAGCTTACAGACAGCTTGCAGGAACTACATAACCCACAATGCATTGCACTGTGATGTTACTTTCCTCATCACATGTGCAGGGAATAGTGGGATTTGGAGAATGCAGGCTGAAGGCAGGCTGAGGACCGTTGACTGTTACATTGTATTTAAGTCTCAAAGTAGTCAGACAGATCAGCAGGAGAACAGGGGGTCAGGCTTAGGGAACTGTCCCAAACCATATTATTACATTAAAACTCATGAAAAGGCTGCATATTTTATAATTGATGTACTTGCTAAGTTGCTTGAAATTATGTTTACTTTCCAAAAAACTGTTGTGTTTGGATGGAGTTCCCCTTGTTAGCTGTCCCTTTAACTAACTGTGTTTTAAATAGTCTGTACTTAATAACAGTACTCATTGTGCCCTAGTTTTGTGTTTGTAGCCAGCTGGTTCATCTGTTACCTCTTATTGTTGCATATTTGCAACATAAAATGTCATGGGTTAGAGCTGAGATTCAAAACAGTAAATGCTTAAAGTGGACCTGTCACCCAGACATGAAAATCTGTATAATAAAAGTCCTGTTCAAATTAAACATGAAACCCAAATTCATTTTTATATTAACACATCCAAACCCATTATAAAGGCATTTAAAAATCACAGCTGTCAATCATATATTGCTTGCCCCGCCTCTATGCCTTAGGCATAGAGGCGGGGCAGACAGTAACTTTAGCTTTCCATTCAGCACTTCCTAGATGTCACTGCACATCTCACTTTTCTCCTCCCTCCTCCTTATCTAACTGTGTAGCCAGTGCATGGGCCTGGGCATCAGGCCCCCATTCTATCACATAAATAAGATTTTGGCATGATACAAAGCTTGCCTTAATAACAGTGTCCACAAAATGGTGCCTGCCTGCTTGCTTTGATTGAGTAATTCCAAGACGGAAGGAAACAAGATTTATATTATTTATATAGAGTAAGTAAAGTTTATTTTGCTCAACTAACAATATAGAAAATAATTTGGACTTATTTCTTAGGGTGACAGGTCCGCTTTAACCTTGCTTAGCAGACACTGAGGAAACTTATTCTACTAAGCTAGAAAAGCCATATACAATATATTATCTGTAAGTGGGCAATATAATGTAGTCTTCTTAAGGGCTCTGGCACACGGGGAGATTAGTCACCCGCGACAAATCTCCCTTGTCACCTTTAGGTGCTTCCCTTGAAGCATATTTCCCAAAAAGTAATAAAAGCCAGTGTAGCGCTTTGTGATGGTACAGACATGAATTATACCTCATTATCAGGGTGAAATTAATGGTAACATTTTTTAGTATCTAAAATTAATTAGTATCCGAAAGCACTTTCTCAAATGAGAGCATCTTGTTTTGTGTTTGATGTTTGGCTTACTGAAGCCTCTCTTTGTTGCCAATTAGTCTGCAGTCCTGGGCCACAGCTGGCAATACAGGTTTCTAGGTTTTCTCAGGGACAGATAGCAAAGCTCATGATTCAGTCTGCAGGGGCTTCCCCCGCCTGTCTGTCGCTGGGAAAACATCAAGATATCAATCTGTATTGCTGGCAATGGGCCAGATCTTTCTAAACAATGTCACTGCTGGAAGCCCCAAGAGCCAAATCTTTGAGGCAACAAATGCATGGCATTCTGGTGGATTATATGAAAAACGCAGTTATTTGTGGCAAAGTGACCCATTTAACATAATAATCTCACGTCTCATTTAAATACAAAATGAAGTTTGGGTTTCACATTTTATGCAGCATGGATTTAATGGGTAGAGATTTTAGGGTTTATTTACAAATAGGAGGGCAGGGTGCAAACTGCAGAAAAGAGGAGCAACCCACCATATTTTGCCCCCTGTCTTGTATCCTCTGGTAATTCAATTTGTATCCATCATGAGGTTGCAGAGTAAAGCAAGACCCTGGATGCAAGAGCGTTTTAAAAAAGCTTTTGATGTAACACCCCATGTTAGAGTCAGCAGCCGGCCTGCTGGGCATTTTGTTTGTCTTGTTCTGGATTAGCTTGTAGAGTTTTGGTAAGGTTGGTAAACAGTGCAGAACAGTAAAATTAAAAACCATTTAATTTCACACGTCTTCTAGATATCACTTGAGAACAATTATGAGGGGCACAGGCAGCAATTTCTTCCCCATAGACCAATAAGAAAAATAGGGCTCATTTGCATCTGCAAGTGCTATTGTGGTCCTTTCATTAAAGGTACTTGCATTAAAATGTCCCACTTGCACTTCTGTATAGTTGTGCTTGGCTCCGCTCAGTCCTTCCTGCCTTCCATTCCGAATTGAGCACTGCCGTACCTACTGACACAGGGGAACCCTGGAGCTACCACGACCTCCTGACCAGGCGGTAGCTTCAGGGTTTCCAAAGCGCCCTGCGTTTATTACCACAGTTCAGTAGCACTGAAAGAATAAGGCACACATGGCACTTGCGCACAGAACACCAAAAATGATGCCAGTAAGCACCAAAAATTATGCCAGACAGAAAATATTCAGCATCAAAAGCATCACCCCTTACGACTACAATAATTCCAGAAATGTGGAAAAAAAATAAGGTGATTGTGCTCAGAATTGCACTTTGCACAGGCATACATGTGCCCCAATGTGTCATTAATCTGCCATAAGCAGGCCTTAGGTGGGAACAGAAGGTATATCTGAAATATACTGTCTGGCAGGTAAGATAAAAGCACGTGTGCTTAATAATATTTAAACAGATACCCTTATTGGCTTCAATTTATCATCAAATTTCTTTAAGTAAGTAAAAAGAAATAATTCTTAGTTACCTGGGTACTGCTTGAATGAGACCCTGCATGATAACGCAATTAATTCTGTCGTGACACTCCTCGTACAAAATTCAAGTAGGGTTTCCAAGTGCAGCACTTGTATCGCTATGGCAACAAACTGTCCACCAAATTAATGGCTGCTATGTTCACATTTCCTACACTATAATGTGTGTATAAAATTACTTAACTTGTTGTTTTCTGGAGAATCTGCAGATTCTACCACACTGATGCAGCAGTAATCGGAAATTAAAATGATATTTATTCCAAAAACTGAGTGAGGCTGGAAGTGAGTGAGGATTATTAAAGTGCATTTAAAGACTTCCTAGTGCCAAATATCTTTATTTTCTCAACTAGAAAGACTACAGTGTCACATAAAGCTGTTTTTTTAGCTGGAGGTGCTTTGTTCATGTTCATATAGTGCCAGAATAAAAGTAACTATTACTGATACAGTTGCACTATATCAGTAATACAATAATAATAATAAATTACAATAATTTAATAAAAATAATGCTTTTAAACAAATTTCATTTGTAATTTTTTTATTATTTTTATTACACTGAGAATAGGCCATTCTATAACAAAAGTTATCTCCGAGTTTTAAGCAATCTGGTAACCTTACCACAGATCAATCACCTTGAACAATTCCAGTGGCTATAAATGCACCCAGTTCATTTCTATATTTAGCCACTGGATCAGCTGGTCCAAACACCCTTAGCAAAGAATGATCATACTGTAAAGTATGCCTTCCTATGATTTTACCTCAGTCTCCTTTTCTATAAATACAAATGATGGGATTCCGTTATTTGTACCATCCTTGGAAAGAAGGTTTGACTTGATATTACCCCGTACCTTTTATATGCATTTATTTAATCAGATTAATCATATGCCTGCAATGGCATCTTTCTAAAAATATTTACTAGGGATGCCTTTATAGCATTTTCTGTACTAGTTTCCAAACATGAACTCAACCAATCCCAGTGCAGTTTAACTACTGCAAATCCTTTTGGTGCAACAAAGAGCAATAACCAGTAGCGACCATTCATGAAGTGGTTTTAACTGCTCTTACAAAGAGAGGATATAGAAAGCAAAATGCCTAACTGGCTGCTATTAGCTACTGCTGCAAAACTGCATGTTTAATACAAATTATCTCCAGCCTACTGGCACTCTCTGTGCGGCAGAGGAAAGCAGATGTGCTTTAATACGCTCCTTCCTGTAGCTCTATTATGGACCTACACTGAGTGGATATTGGTGTGGAAATGCAAAAGCATGCATTTTCATGCCCCATATCTGCCTAGTATAGCTCCATAGAGGCTGATGCCTGTGGAGTGGAGCTACAGGAAGGAGGGCATTACAGCACATCCACTTTCCTCTGCCTGCGTACAAAACACAACAAATTCTATAGCGTGACAGAGTTGCTACACAGTAAATATATTTTCTGAATATGTGCCAGAACTGTTCATTTCACCCTGAGATTCTGTTCTGTATGTAATCTGTATGTTTGATGCATGCAGCCATTTATTGCACAGCACTGCTGCATATGTTTGCACTTGATAAATAATAGCAATAACAGTAATAATAATAACTGCAGGAATTATTTTATAGTCTTTAATAGAAAAACACTTCAAAACATTTTTTTTTAATTAGCTACAGTGTGGGAGAGGTGCCAACCCCATCCAAGCACAAGGCTACCTTTACATTTGTATGTGCAACCATTTTAAATCTGGCCATATAACTGAGCTTTGTAATTCGGTGCATGTATCGTGGATTGACGAGGTAACCCATATCATAACATATACAGTATCAGTTATACAAACTAATTATATAATAGTAATACTAACAATATGATACAGGTATGGGACCCGTTATCCAGAATTCTCAGGACCTGGGGTTTTCCGGATAAGGGGTCTTTCCGTAATTCAGATCTCCTACCTTATGTCTGCTAATCAAACTATTTAAACAGTAAATAAACCCAATAGGATTGTTTTGGCTCCTATAAGAATTAATTATATCTTAGTTGGGATCAAGTACAAGGTACTGTTTTATTAGTAGACAGGAAAAAGAAAATAATTTTTAAAAATGTAAATTATTTGATTATTATTGGAGTCTATGGGAGACGGTCTTTCCGTAATTTGGAACGTTCTGAATAACGGGTTTTCTGGATAAGGGGTCCGATACCTGTACTATGTATGTATATTATTGGGAGTAAAGCTCTGATTTAACAAGACCTCCAACTGTAAAAGTGAGGGTGAGTCTGTAATTATATAGCATTCTCTTTAAACTGTTTATGCAGACATATTTTTCATTCATATTTTTGACTTTTGATTTTTGATAGGTATATAAGGGTATACGGTTCACAGATCCAGCTCACTCTACAGTTAACACAGCACATTTTTCTGCAAGGTCAGTGAATCAACTTTGCCTCACACAGATGTAAGTAAAAGCTTAGGGACCTGGTTGTTCTTGAGCTCTTATCATGGTAGCAACGCTACCTTGCTGTGAATGGCATATTTTCATGAAAATATTCTAAACATAGCAAATGTGAGAAATAATGCTAAATGCTGTCACTCTATATGACATAAAGAAAATGAATATCACTCACATCTTACATGTGTACAGATATTACTGTGGGATTTGATTGATAGGATAACAAGACTAATATTTCTTGTTTTTTTCTGTTCAGTGCTCAGTTACTGTACAGAACTTCACTGATTGTTGGAGCAAGAAAAAGGGCAGATTTTGCCAGCTGTTACCCCAATCAGGCAGTGAGCCAGGTGCTTTAGTGGAAGCTGACAGACAAGGCGCCTGGTGCAATGTAGTGAGGTAATGGGTATTATTATCATATTGTGTGTTGTTACATACATCGTTTTTTTCAAGTACAGCTTAAAAAGTCCTTTACTGATATAAAGATTTTGCTCCACTGTAAGAATTTCAGTTTGACCAAATCGGGGCCAAAAGAAGGCTTTAGGGAGGACAGAAAAGTGTCAGCACTTACTATGGGCAGGGGAAAAGTGCTTATATATAACCTGCCTAACTGCTAGTTGATCCAGAGGAAGGCAAAAAAACTCATCTGAAGCCTCTCTAATTTGCAGCAAAGGGGGAAAAATTCCTTCCTGACTCCAAGATGGTAATCGGACTAGTCCCTGGATCAACTTGTACTAAGAACTATCTCCCATAACCCTGTATTCCCTCACTTGCTAAAAAGCTATCTAACCCCTTCTTAAAGCTAACTAATGTATTAGCCAGTACGACTGATTCAAGGAAAGAATTTCATAACTTTACAGCTCTCACTGTAAAAAACTGTTTCTGACTATTCAGACATAACCTGCTTTCTTCTAATCAGAAAGAGTGCCTTTGGTAAATAAAGCATTAGAAAAATTATTATATGATACCCTTATATACTGTATTTAAACATGGTTATCTTATCACCCCTTAAGTGCCTCTTCTCCCGTGTAAACAAACCCAACTTGGCCAGTCTTTCTTCATAACTGAAACTTTCCATACCCTTTACCAGCTTAGTTGTCCTACTCTGGACCCTCTCTAACGGAATAATGTCCCGTTTGAGCATTGGACAAGATACAAGAGAGCCTTCTCTTTAATGCCTGCTACCTTATGAATGCCTGAATAGCATGCAAGGTAGGGGCATTCCAGCAATGCCCACACAGGTATCCACCACTCCAGTGCTAACAGGTGCAAGTATTTGAGCTCCATACAAAATTTTGCACCTAAGCTGGACGGCCATACACACACACACCAATATATTTCTATGACACGTAATTTTTTATGATTTTCGGACTGTGTGTGGGCTCCAAATTATCGTCCTGACAATTTTCGTACCAGGGTGATTGGTCGTTTAGTTGATCAGACAATTTCTTTTGGATAATAATAATATCTATGGGTGACATACAATGTATTTCCGGGACATCACTTTCATACGAATGTTGTCTGCTAATTATTAATGGTCAGAACATCACAAGTTTGTTACTTTTAGGACTTTAATCCTACAATATCAGTCTGAATGCTGATTTTAGATCATTGCATTAAAATGTACAATCAATATCCCAACACTAAAATCTAAACGTGAATGGCCAGCTTAAGAGTGCAACAGATATAACCTTATTGTCCTTTTTGGAAAATGTCAGAACTAAGGATAACGTGACTCTATGGGGCAGATTTACTAATCCACGAATGGACCGAAAGTGTCCGAATGCGTTTTTTTGTAATGATCGGTATTTTTGCGATTTTTTTCGTTGCCGTCGCGACTTTTTCGTATATTTCGCAACTTTTTTGTCGCCGTTGCGAAAAACTCGGATTGTTTTTTCCGCCGTTTACAAACGCTCAATACAAAAAAAATCGCAACGGCAACAAAATAGTTGTGCAAAATACGATAAAGTCACGACGGCGACGAAAAAGTCGCGACAAATATGAAAAATTGCGACGGTGACGAAAAAGTCCCAAAATTTGTGTTTCCAATACGATTTTTTCCCTTTCGGGATTTGGATTCGTGGATTAGTAAATGTGCCCCTATGTGTTGCATGTATCTATGCACACAGTGGCAAGTAGATATTCTACGTGTTGCTTTGTTTTCTGAAGTTGCGCAAAATGTACTCCTGCAGGAAGCTCTGGGCGACTTTGGAAAACGAAGTGCTGCATATGCCTTCCCACCGGTGGTCACTGAGATTTACCATGAGCGACTAATGGTTCAAGGGCATTTACTACATGTTGCATTAACCTATGCAACCCTCTACTTCTGTCTGCATGTTCACAGAAACTTCCAGAGTGTCAATGAATGTAAATAGAAGACTGAAATTACTATTTCCAGCCAATACACAAGGCTCCTAAGGGACAACTGACCAAAAGTTATAGACAATCTATATCCAGAATCCAGAGTGTCTCCTTTTAGTTATTGCCCCACTATTGGAAGTCTCTCACCCATTTCTGTGCTCTGGCAGTTTCTTGCCACTCTTATGGGCAGATTTATCAAATGTGAGTTTAGCGCTTAATATATAAAATTCACCCACGTTCTATTCATTCCTATGGGATTTTTAACTTTCACTAATGGATAAATACGCTTATTACTTAAATGCTGTTTGTGGCTCTGTCACATGTTCCAATAAATTGAACAATGTCTGAGAACTGAGAAATGTTGATTAACTTTTTAAGAGAATTAAAGATTCATGATTTGTTTTTTTATTCCTCACGTGAATTAAAGTGAATTGCAGTGATACTCCTAACGGTTTTAGTATTTTAAAGGGGACCTGTCACCATAAGAAATAGCTCTAAATTCTTTTCTATTTTGTTTGTCAAGCAAAATAAATATTACTTACTCTATAAAAATTGTATAAATCCTTCCTTCAGTCTTGAAATTCACAATCACAGCAAACAGGCAGGCGCTATTTTGTGGGCACTGTTAACTCTTGTTTATGTTCCAGAATGGTGACCCTGATGTCAATGCCCATGCACAGGCTACACAGTTACAGACTGTGAGCAGAGAATATGAGGAGGGCAGTGACATCTAGGTTTTGCTGAATGGAAAGTGAAAGTAATTGCCTTCCCCGAGACATAGAGGTGGGGCAAGCAATATATGATTGACGATTGAGATTTTTATTACCTTTAAAACAGGTATATTTAACAAAGAATATGTGGGTTTTTTGTTTACTGTGAAAAGTACTTTTCTCAGCTTATATCTGGGCTCCTTGAGTGTTTAGGGGAAACCATTCTGATTATATTATATATCTGACTTATATTGTACTGTCACCCACTGTGACCTACAGCACTTATATTTGCCTATTTGTGTCTGTAAGTTACCCTCCCATATAGATTGTAAGCTCTACGGGGCAGGGACCTCCTTCCTCTTGTGTCTTTTTACTCTTAACTTATTGCAACTGTTACTGTATCTTGTATTTATTTGTATTTATTGTTATACTTTGTATTTATCTATTATCTTATAGTTTGTATTAATGTATTCTACTGTACAGCACTGCGTACATAAGTAGCGCTTTATAAATAAAGATATACATACATACATTAGAGTGAGAATTACCAAATATCCCTTTACATTGCAAGACATGCAGTGTAAAGAAAGATTTACTGCACAACTTAGTATTTCTTTGCTTTAGTTTTTAGTTTGTACAGTCTGATGTATGGTATATTCTAGGTAACTGGCATAGTATAGTTTGTATATAACATAGCAAATGTCTAGCATGTGCTTACCAAAGGAGATTTGCCTGACTGGCTTAATTGCTCTATGGTTAAATGGGGATGAATACAAATCTCATGATTATTAATCAAATGAAGACATTTTAGTAGCAGTGAGAATGTACTATAAAGATGTGTACTGACCTATTGTTTCCAATTAAAAGTATTCTGGAAAACAGATCAGTCTTTGAGAGGTTTGGTTACTTTGTCACTATCTATCAATGGATAGTAGCCGCCATTTCCAAAGTCCTACTTCTGCATGGGTCAATCCAGTTAGTGTTATGTCTGCTAACAAGGGAAAGCTGCTTCATGCTCTTTATACAGTTTTGTATATAGGTAGAAGAAAAGGATTAAAGGTCGTATCTGTTTTTCGCTTCTCTATAGGGCCAGTGGCACACTATGTATTTTCTATGACTGCAGAAATGCAGGTGGGGAAAAGGCCAATCTGCTCTCACCTGCCCTGTGTTATCAACGCACCGACAGGCACAGCATCGGCCTGGAAATGCACACATGGAGGTGTTTATTATCAATGGAGACAAACATCAACAGTGATGTTGCCCATAGCAACCAATCAGATCTTTACTTTTCTTTTCTAACTTATAGGTGACAGTTCAAATTTAATTGCTGATTGGTTGCTATGGGCAACTTCACTGACGATGCTTGTCTCCGGTGCTAATAAATACACCCCCTTGGAGCGATTATGGAGCTAAACTACATACTTTTGCAATTTATCAAGTGTGTCACTTGCTATAGAGTATAGAATTTGCAGGCAAAAAAATAAAACTATGGTAAATAAGGAAAAAAACTACTCTTTCACTCTCTGCAGCAGAACATTTCCAAGGGTCTTATAAATCAGAAGTAACATGTTAGTTTGTAAACACATCATATTTTAAGCTTTGCCATCTAAATTTTCTTGCCTCATTTATACTTATTAATGTGAATACGACTCAAGCCACAGAATACAGGTGAAACAGGTGTAAAGTACTGAGCCCCTCTGTGTGCAATTTGGGTGGGTGAAAGCATACAATTGTGACATGCCAATGCCATACTGTCATGGGTGCAACTTGCTCACAAATTCCTAGCACTTACAAACACAGTGCCTATACCATTGATTATTTTCTGTGCATTGTAAAACCACAAGTGGTATTTTTTATTGCATTATCTTGTATTTTTATGCAATAGAGACATTTTATGCAGAGCTTTGCCATTGTACCATTGTCAATTTCTGTACTCATTTAAAAGCTGCTAAAGAATTTACAGTGAAATGGTAGACTATTTCTTACATTCTGGTAATAGGTTCACTTTAAAATCAGCATTTAATTGCCAGTTCAATGTAAAAATAAACAATTTCAGCTGTAGGATAATTGTGCTTCAATGACCATACCACAAGGTGGAGTAAGCGTCCATGTAGATGGTTAATGCCCTGGACTAGGAACAAGTATTACTGCAATATTTTCCTGCAGCGTGATTCTTCTGTAAAACCCTTCATGTTGGCCTCTTACAGCTCACAGTCGGTCTATTCATTTCTACACAAAATCTACAATCAGACTTCTAGTCTTCTGTTACATGTTTTTGATGTGAAGGCACAAAATTAGGTCTTCTGTAATGAGTGAGCCTCGCTATTAAACCTATGTCACATTCCTTTGCATTATAACTACATATGTCTTCAATTAGCCTCAGTTTAAAATTCTTTACACATCCTCCATTTTAGTTTGGAATGTGTTCCTGGCAGCATGGGAACAGCTCATACCCCTAATAGCTTGGCTTGGGGGGTTTCGCTGCTAATCACATCACATTTGTTTTTTGGCATAGCTGCCCTTATAAAATGTATTTATTTTATTGTTCCACCTCTTATATATCAGAATATACACTCAGGGATCCTGCTAGACATCAGAATATATTTAATTTATTGTGCAGTTTGTGGTATATCAGAATATAATACTCAAGAGTCAGGAATAACTTGTATCTTTATATACAGTGTTCAGTGATGTCATCAGTTTTAATCAGGTCTTAACGGTATAACTTGTGTCACATGATTCATTAAAAATGTATGTGTTTTAAAACATATTGTACCCCCCGTTGAACTCTTTAGTACCAGAGAAATTTCTCCCATTTTACCTGAGGAGTTCCATGATCATATAAAGGCATAAGATCTCAGTGATTTCTAATACCCTTATATTTTACATTGGGACGACATTGTAAAATATGAATGGACACAATGCCACATGCAATGGGTACAGAGATTTTTGTTGATAGAAAGGTAGAAGGCTTAAAGGGGGCTTATATTACTTTATATGTTATACTTACCTGCCCTATTGCAGGTAGTAAGGACAGGACTACCTTGGTTCCACCGCTGCAATAAAAATCCAGTATAAGCTGCAGAGTGCAGCATGACCCCAGACACAGGTGATTGTTAAGGGGTGCATTTTTGTACCCCCTGGGTGCTCTAACACTTGCATCATGGTAAATTACCATTCATAAGTGCTAGGGGCAATGGGAATTCTATAACAGAAACAGCTGGGTGGGCACAGAATTGACATTCCTGATTACGCTTACCACCTGGATGGCAGTTTACCCACCTGCCCGGTAAAATATGATGCCAATGTTATTAATAGGGAAGACAACTAAAACAGTAATATGGCTGATAATTTGTACCAGGTGTCTAGTCTATGGTTCTAAATTCTGTTCTGTTAGAGACAGACCTGGCTGATGGTAAATTGTTGTCCAGTTGCTAGGGTCAGTTGCACCAACTTACCAGCCAACCAACCAACCAACCAACCAAGAAGCAGGTTGTTAAGTTTTCTTAGAATATATAATTGTCTGCAACATACTCAAACATAATTCACATCAATTAAGAATACTAAGAAGAAGCATGGAAATAAAAGGAAAATAAAGAAATAGGACTAACTTGCATTTTAGGATTTCTTTTTTTTCTTAAAATTATGTGGAAAAAAATCCACCATATGCATCAGAAGTCACAGGCTCCACCCATTGGAATGTGGGTATGGGTCTTACTTTGGCATTAAAACAAATTTGGCGTGGACTGGGCAAGTGGGGCACATGGGTGCCACACAACTAATGGCTGGCATGATGCGCACATAAATGATGTGCTCTATATTAATTTATCATTCTTATGTCAGGTGAAGAGGAACACAGGCAGTTTCTTGGTCTGGATTAAATGTCCTAGTCGCTGGTCAGTGTGTCTTCATGAAGTTCATTGTCTGTGTTCCTTCATTTTCCACATTGTAGAGGCTACAGTTTGACATCTGCCTACCTACTTTCCCCTGCCAAGATATCAGCAGTGATACCCTTGAAGAGGACTTTTCCCTACTATGCCTCTGTCAGAACTGATGTGATTGATTCTCAGCCCAGAGTAACATTTATAGCAGATCTAATTTTGAAGGTCAAAATTTTCCACTGTGCATTTAGCATTTGTCAATAAATGTAGTGCATTTTTTTCTATTGTGACCCAAACATCTTCTAGAATGACATTTACACATAAGCCCCAGTGACCTAGCCTAACAATTTTATGACTCATTGAGACGTAGAGCTAAAAGCTAACTAATTGGTGCAGGGTGTTGCAAGTGGCTGTCAAATACTAGTATCAATGACATTTTATTGTGCATTAGACAAAGGAGTCTACTTACCTGATTGTATTACTGAATTCATTGGTTAGTTTTGTTGTAAGGATGCACTAAATCTGACCAAATCTAAAGCAAGTATCTAACATTGTTCACTCTCTATGGGAGAGTAGGCAGAGAAATCAGGGGCATTTTAAAAGGGATATTTGCCTAGGGCTCACAAGAAAAGGAAGGCTAGTAGATCTTCTGCTATAACTTTTGACTGAAACATCCTCCAGGAAATAACAGACCCCTTATTCTAATTATCTCAAAGATCTTTACATCTTTATCATTTTAATCCCTTTACTTTTTCTTATATAGTAAATTAGTAATTTAGGTTGAAAAAAGACACATGCCCATCAAGTTCAGTCTTTTTAGCCTTAAAGGAACAGTAACATCAAAAAGTGTTTTAAAGTAATTAAAATATAATGTGCTGTTGCTCTGCAAAAAAATGGTGTTTTTGCTACAGAAAAGCTACTATATAAATAAGCTGCTGTGTAGCCATGGGGGCAGCCATTCAAGCTGGAAAAAAGGAGAAAAGGCACAGGTTACATAGCAGATAACTAGTAGATAAGCCCCATATAATGGGGGTTTATCTGTTATCTGCTAAGTAACCTGTGCCTTTTCTCCTTTGAATGGCTGCCCCCATGGCTACACAGCAGCTAACTTATATAAACTATAGTAGTCTTTCTGAGGCAAACACACCAGTTGTAGCAATGCAGGGCAACTGTACATTATATTGTTATTACTTTTATACACTTTAATTTTTTGGTGTTACTGTTCCTTTAACTGCTTAACTACTAGTTTATCTAGAAGGCAAAAAACCCATACAATTTGCCTCAGAGGAGAAATAAAATCCTACTGTAAAAAAGTTTCTCATTGTTTTGTGGATTTTTTCTCAGTTTCACCGAAATGGGACAGATCTGCTCATCACTTACTAAAAGCTGTTTTCAATAACCCTGTACTGACATTTTACCTCCTACAATACAAATATGTCAGAATGGCAGTAATTTTATTGTGATATCGTAATGGCACAAATATCTTTCTGATATATCAAAAGCACAAATATCTTTGGGATGTCATAATGGCAAATATATCTTTGTTATGTCTTAATTGCACATAAAGTTAGAAATATAATTGTGATGCCATAGTGGCACAAATATCCAGTATGAGGTGCAGAGTAGAATACTGCCCCTGCCACAAGGAAAGAGTAAAGAAACCATGGGGACCAATTTTTTTCACCCCATAGGGTGATAGTGACGGATCTCTCTCTTGCAAATGCTTTGCCACTGGCAATAAGGTCCTTCTGTAGTCATTTGAAGTTTTCTCACTCGCCAACTTTGGGCATCTTTGGAAAATGTAAGCAGCGCGTATGCTTTCCCATTGGCAATTTACCTTATTTCTGGTGGGAAAGCATTTGCAGGAGATTAGTCACCCACAGTTATGAAGATTTATCATAGGTAACTAATCTCCTCATGTGCCATGGTCATTAGTGCTCCTGGACTTGCAACAGGGGCTGTTGTACAGTAACCCTAATGTTTTGGTCACAATAAAGTGAATGTTATTAATAGGGTAGATTACTTGGTAGTAACGAAGTGATGGCTTTAATGAAAGACTGGAATATAAATAGGAGAGGACCTGAAAGAAAGATCTTAAAAAGTTCCAATGCAGAGTTTGTGGGTCTGGTTTGGCAGACCTGCACCGAACCTGACCCTCTTATCCCCAATTCAGACCCGCTGGCTCAAGGCCCAAGTTTTTCTGAAAGAGGAAGTCAGATACCCGAAGAACATGTTTACAAAAAAGGAGAAAAGAAATCCTGTGTTTATTTTGATAGAGGACTCAGTGCAGCTTTTCTGTGAGTGCTTATGGCTGTACTTACATAGACTTTTCTGATAAAGCTTACTTAGTTTTTACCTTTCCTTCTCCTGTAAGTAATGGAAATGACATCAGTAAGGGCTCTCAGAGGGGCCCGGCACACAGCTGCTTGAGATTCAATGTGGATAAATGTCACACACATAGTAAAAAACAAACATTTAAATGCTATACATTTAGGCAAGTTATCTATGGAAAAAAGAGTTTAAAGGGGCCTCCAACAGAAAACTATTTTTTAAATGTAATTGCTGTTAAAAACAGTATGCCACAGTCAGGCACTTACATAATGAGCATATGCCTTAGTTTGCCCATTATTCCCATGTATGTGAGCGTGAGCTCAGTGTATAGAACTTGTGAGGAGGTTTTACTGAAGAATTACAAGTATGGGACCTGTTATCCAGAACCTGTGGTTTTTTTGGAATTTGAATCTATATGCAGGGCCGCCGCTTCCTATAAGCAGAGTACTCAGTCTGCATAGGGCACCAACTCCCAGGGGGGCACCATCCCAGCTGCTCCAAAAAAAAACATTTTTATATATTATAACATACCCCCCAACACTGTCCCGCCGGTTTTTATAGCGCATCCCGCTGTCCCGGATAGTTCAATCAATCTATGGGGGCTATTGGGGGCACTTACTATAGGGGCATTGTCTATGGGGGCAATTGGGGGCACTGTGTGTGGGGCCCCTATAGTAGGTTTTTTTTTATTATTTTATTTTTACTTCCGTAATATTTGGGGGAGGGGGCACAAAAGTAAATTTCTGCTTAGGGCACCCATTTGGCCAGCAGCGACCCTGTCTATATGCTTTTTCTACTAAAAAATAATTTAAACATTAATTAAACTCAATGGGACTGTATAGCCTCCAATAAAGATTAATTATATCTTAGCTTGGATCAAGTACAAGGTACTGTTTTATAATTACAGAGAAAAAGGAATAATTTAAAAAAAATGTAATTATTTGAATAATATGGAGTCTATGGGAGATGGTCATTCCATAATGCAGAGCTTTCTGCATAATGGGTTTCCGGATAATGAATCCCATACATGTACTATTGTTTCTTCCAAATGTAGTTTGGGCTCTGTTAGCCTCCACATCTGGTGAGGGAAACAAATTTGACGTGCTATGTGTCCTTTAATATGTTTCTTTGGCTCTTTCTGCGCAAAAGCAGCAGAGGAATCAAGCAACTGGAGTAACAACAGCTGGAGGAGCAAAACACATAATCAAGTATGATAACTAAGCACTTAGTAGACTTAAGAGGAGAATGGAAGTCCTTGGGGAGTCTCAGCAGATGCACAGTGTGAGGAAGTGTGACTGGCATGCAGGAGAGCCGCAGCTGAGTCAGGAAGCCAGCTGGAAATGGCAGCAGAGAAAAGAGCCTGGCAACATTGCCAAACAAGCAGATCTTCTCCCGAGGCCACCTTTAGAATAGGAAAGGTGGTTCACCTTTAAGTTAGCTTTTACTATGTTATAGAATGGCTAACTTTTGAATTATTTGCCTTCTTCTGACTCTCTAGCTTTCAAATGTTGGTCACTGACCCCAACATCTAAAAAACAAATGCTGTATAAGGCTACAATTGGAGACCTCTCCAATTCATATTCCAGCCTCTCATTCAATCAATGAAAACCAATTGCACATTGTCTCAGTATAGCACTCTCTTTATCATGCTAAAAGTTATTTTAAAGGTGAACAACCCATTTAAAAAAACACAGGGACAGTTTAACTTCCACAAGAAAACTTTACTTTATGGTTTATCAAGTGAAAATGTATGGGCGAGATTTAATTTAAGGAGAAAAAACTTTCCTTCTAATTCAGTTCTAGTTTTTCCTGTAAATCACAATGGAATTTTCATGTGATAAACAATAAAATCAGTTTTTCTCACTAAATTGCTTGTACTTGAACTTGTAGAGGCTACAACAGATTCCATTGTGTTCTGTGGTGGTATTCTAATCCAGTTTGCTGTCCATGTGGCACACACCATAGAAACCAATGAAATGTTTTTAGACTACTACAAGTAGATGACTACTAGTTGATTGTGTGACATATTCCAGGAAAAACATATTTGTGGTACAATACTGACACCAGAAATTAAACCTCTTTTTTATATCTCTCGTAACATTGTCTTTGCATGATATTTATAAATTTCCCATTAAAGTATTTGCCAAATGCTTTTAAATCTTTTAAATCTGATCCCCCATGTTTCTCTATAAGGGGGCTGGCATATTTGTGCAGCAGGAGTCCATTAGAATTAGGTTGATAAAGGGACAGTCAGGTTTAGGAACAGTAAAGCTGGCCATACACGGGCCGACTATAGCTGCCGATATCGGTCCCTTGGACCGATTCGGCAGCTAATCGGCCCGTGTATGGGGAGAGCAGAGCGGCCTGGCCGACCGATATCTGGCCTGAAATTGGCCAGATCTCGATCGGCCAGGTTAGAAAATCTGGTCGGATCGGGGACCGCATCGGCTCGTTGATGCGGTCCCAGATCCGACTGCCCCATTGCCGCCCACATAATCCGATCGTCTGGCCCCAGGGCCAAACGATCGGATTATTATTTTTTTTACCTAAATGGTCCCCGATATCGCCCACCCGTAGGTGGGGATATCGGGGGAAGATCCGCTCGCTTGGCGACATCGCCAAGCGAGCGGATCTGCTCGTGTATGGCCACCTTAAGTAACAATTACTTACAAAAGCAGCCCTATCAGCAAAAAACAATCAACATGATCTATAGGTAACTTTTATTGTACATTAATAGTTTGATGCCTAGTTTTAGTAATAGTATCACTTTAAATGTAGTGCATTGAGGGCATTATTCTTCCCAGTGCCGCTTACAGCAGCTGCCAATGAAGACAGAAAAAGTCTGAAACCCACATAGCAAGGGAACGATAAAGACTGTGAAGCAGAAAGTACAAACACTGCAACATAAAAGGCTTTTAAGGCAAAAGCTTGATGTGTGTGCTGGGATGCAAGCAAACCTCTAGGAGACCAGCCTTCCCTCTCTAGTAGAAAAATAGGCAGGATTTTACAGTTGTTTTTTGAAGGGGGGTATAGATTCTTGAAAAGCTAACATGGAGAATATACCAACATAAAAGAGTACTGTAAAGGTATATGTTTATAATGCACGAGAAACTGCTCTGAGATAAAGCTGTGTGCCTACTGATTTTGTGGCCAAAAACAGATTTATTGATTGATTGAGCTGCTGGTGGTGGTTGTGTGTGCAATATTCACTATTGCTGGTGGATCAGGTGGTCCAACACCGTGCACATCAAAAAGCCAAACGGTGGTTTATACGGTGTCAGTTAATTCCAACACACTGTAGTGGGGACATAGGCACCCTTTGCTTCAGTTTGTGCTGCTTTAGGGCAAGGGAACACGCAGCATATTGCCAGCCTGTGTTTCTCTTCTTCGCGGATATCGACTGCATGTGCCTGCACCAAAGTGGATTCAATGCTTCTGGGTGCAGGCACATTGAGAAGATTTTTTGAAGCATACGGGCATATTGTCAGCCTGCGCTTATCTGCTGACAATATGCGTACTGGAAATGCCAGGGCCTATTTTAAATCCCAGTCCAGGCCTGTCTTCTGGTTAAAGTCAGAAAGAGGTACGAACAGGTGCCCAGGACCAAAGCTATGAGTAGGCAAAACAGGCGGCTGCACAGAGTGCAATGGGGTGTGGGGTGCAACTAGGAACAGGAGTAAGTTAGTTATTAACACTGGGTCTGTGACTGAGTAAGTAAGCAGTAGGAGGAGGTATATGGCAGAAGGGGGGGGGGGGGATTCCAAGCAACTGGCAGGATGGATGGACGCCAAATCTTGGGTGCCAATAGAAGTTGGCCTGGCACTGTAGTAAAATATACCAGAAAATGATTACATGATATGCAGGTTAGGACTACAGGCAGGCAACAGATGTGACTGCTTAGGCTGCAACAAGTGTGGGGAGGGGCAGAGATGCATCTGATGGGGGTGGAGGTAAGGGAGCAACCAGCAGTGGCAGCAGGGGGTGGTGCAAACAATCAGCAGGAAAGGAGGTAAGTGCACGACCAGTGGAAGGGGGGGGGGCATGCATTGGGTGCCAATATAAGTTGGCCCAGAACTAATTATATTTAAGACACTTATCAGTTCACATGTTTGTACATAATGATCTAACATAAACCTCTCCAACTATACTGGCTGTTTTGCTATAGCAAAAAAAGGAAAGTTGAACTCAACTACATGTCGGTGTATTGGGACCTCCCTGACTGATATCTGGGCGTAAATCAATCAGCTGTTGATCAGACAGGCTTGATTTTCCTGTTGGATCGAGGACTGCATTGGCTCATTGATGTGGTCCTCTCTCTGGCAGCTAGTATTCTCTTTATTTTAATAAGATTGTTTGAGCCTAGGTTCATTTTGGTTGCCGCAACTGGATTTTTAGAAAAGTTGCGGCAACTAATTGTCCCGTCTGTCTTCGCCCTGAAGGTATAAGCCTGGACAACAGACATCATGCCATAAAACTACACAACAATCCTTGCAGCTACAAAATAGTCTATATCAAAGAGATGTAAATGACTGTACACACTAGTGTGGGTGCTGGGATAGTCAAAGTTCCCAAGGAAAGGAGACCTAGCTGGCTCAACAAAGGGATACCTGAAGCATTGGACTCTACAGTGCAACCTATCAAGTTCTACCTTCCTTCCTGACTGAGAAGAGATGAATCATCATAAAAAACTAAATTTGATCTGATTGGTTAGGACTGTCCTTTGGGTGTGTATGGGTTATGCTCAGTTGAATGGTCTGTCTCATGTTTATGTAAAAGCTCTGTAAACACATTGTTAGGCACTTATGCTCTCCCTTTCTTCCTCCCTCTATCTTAGCTAGTTCTCTTGTTATTTTATACTTTGTAATTCTTTTGTAAATAAATATATCACTTATTTAAAGATAAGGCTGTCTCAATTCAATAGCCAGGCACTCCCCAAAAATACAGCAGATTAAATGGATCACTGTTAAAGGAATACTGTCATGGGAAACCATTTTTTTAAACACATCAGTTAATATAGCTGATCCAACAGAATCCTGCAAACAGTTTTTTTTATATTTAACTTTGACATTTCACATGTGGCTAGCCATATTCTTGATTTACCAGGGTGCCACAACCATGTGACTTCTGCTCTGATAAACTTCAGTCACAGTATACTGCTGAGCTGCAAGTTGGATTAACCCCCCCCCCCCCCCACTTCCAGCAGCCAATCAGCAGAACAATGGGAAGGGAGCAAGATCAGCGCACCAGAGGTCACCCCTATAGATTAGAGGAACAGAGCTTCCATTTGAAGCAGCGTAGGTGGTTTTTCACGGTGAGGGCAGTGAGGTTGGGGAATGCCCTTCCTAGTGATGTGGTAATGGCAGACTCTGTTAATGCCTTTAAGAGGGGCCTGGATGAGTTTTTGAACAAGCAGAATATCCAAGGCTATTGTGATACTAATATCTACAGTTCTACAGTTAGTATTACTGGTTGTATATATATAGTTTATGTATGTGAGTGTATAGATTGGTTAGTATAGGTTGTGTGCTGGGTTTATTCGGATGGGTTGAACTTGATGGACAATGGTCTTTTTTCAACCCTATGTAACTATGTAACTATGTAACTATGTAAGATAGCAGCTCTCAGTAGATATCAGAATAGCACTCAATAGTAAGAAATCCAAGTCTGGCTTGGGACTCCTCCAGTTACATGGGAGTAGGAGGAACAATAGGTTACCTAAAAGCAGTAATAATGTGTAGCTCTGGCTCCTTCTGAAAGCTCAGACACAGGTACAATGTGTTTGATGGCTGCCTACACACTAATGTTACGCCTAAAAATACATTTGTTGGTTCAAGTATACATTTTAAATGTAAGAGAATTATTTGCTATGTAAACAGTGTAATTTAGAAAAAAAAGTATACCATAAAAATCATGACAGAATCCCTTTAATGATTATTAGGATTTAATGTTTGGTCTTCTCCTGGATATATTATTGTACCAGTTAGCTGATATCAGTGATGTTGTTAGCTATAGTTCACCGACTACATAATATATGTAGCCATCACGACAGAAACTTGGGACTGTTTGCGTGCACACAGTAGATACTGTATTTATTGATATTTAGCTCACATAAGCTTCCAATTTCCTAACAATATAAGGATAAATAAATGGGCGTATACAGTGAACAGACAGTAAACTAAAGTTAAATTCCATATTTTTGATACACACAGCCTAAAATCTAAATCTAATTTACCCAATTACAGAGCAAAACGTTAAAACAGTTTGTGTGTCCCCGTGCTGGAGAAGCCGTGCCCTCATTCTGAAATAAACTGTGCATGCAAAACCTGTATTTCTTGAATCCTACCCGCAGTGCTCTGTTCTTATTGATGTCAGGGCACGGCACCAAAAACATAATATAGTGTACCCTGGGTGGAAAAATAAGAGGAGGAGGTGGAAAACTCCCAGTTTTCCCAAAAGAAATTTAGCCCATTTTTGTGCCTTATAGAGCAGACTCAATAAGGTAATTATATATGATCAAAGAAAATGGTTCATTTATGCTGTTTTGGAATCAGCAGCACCCCTTCTTCCCTGCTCTTACCGCTCTGGCATTGGGGTGGGTCATTGGGGGGGCAGTATCACTAGTGCAGAGAGTGCTATTGTGCTTTTTGCACTAGAAGAGCTAAATTTTCATTTTAAAAAACAGTATTCAACCCTTTCCAAACGCAGTTTATTGAATGCATAACGTGGGCAAAAATATCATATTTTGTTAATTCAGCACGCTGCCTTGGGGTTATCCTTGACCAGTCACTCTCCGTCTCTAAACATATTAATAATACTGCCAAAACCTTCCGCTTTTTCCTCCGCAATATTGCCCTTATCCTTTCCCACTTAGATTACTGCAATCTCCTACTAACCAGCCTCCCAGACTCCCACCTCTCTCCCCTGCAATCAATTTTAAACTCTGCTGCCAGGATCCTCCTGCTCTCTCCTAAGAGGGAACCTGTTCAGTTTCAATTAAGCTCTCTAGCATGGCTGCCTATAAAGCAAAGGATAGCATACAAAATCCTTCTACTAACAGTCAAAGCCCTTCACTCCTCTGCTCCTCACTACATTTCTTCACTGGTCTCCCTGCACATTCCTGGTCGTCTTTTCCACTCCTCTCAGAGCCTCCGTCTGTTTACACCATCCACACCCACTGCGCTCTCTCGTCTTAAACCTTTCTATCTCGCTGCTCCTTACCTCTGGAACTCTATCCCTGAATCCCTCCGTAGGGAACACCCACTAACTCTCTTTAAGAAAAAACTCAGCTGTTACCTTCTGGAACACTAAAACATTATTTTGTCTAGTTCTGCGCTTAAGGGCAAATGCCCATACCTGGGGCACTTTCTTCCAATTTGTGCCTGTATGCTACCCAACCACTTAGCCTGTAAACTCTACCGGTCAGGGACCTCCTTCCCACTGTGTCTCATACCATATTCTCTGTGTATTTATACATATTTATTGTATTTATTACAACACTTGTCCTCCCTCTATGTAATTTTGTATTTTCTAAGATTGTACAGCACTGCGTACCCTTGTAGCACTTTATAAATAAAGTTATACATACATACATTTTCCCAGGGGCATCAGATCTCATGCATCAGATGCAGGGAACACCTCTGCATGCTCAGTTTAGAAAGGTAAATGGGCTCAGTACAGTGCAAACACAGGTTTCTGCAGACCACACAGATTCACCTGGTCAGGAATTGGGATCCTTATTATTAGCTTGAATTTGTTGGCAGACTCTCTTCAGCTGGCCATACATGGGTAGATTTAAGACTGATCAGGCAGATATTTATTAGGCAGGTTTGATCTTTTCAGGTGAGGACCACGTCAGACCTTGATGTGATCCAGTCTGCAGGCAGAGGAAACACCAATCTGCCCTGCTTCTGTCCCATATTTAAAGTGACAAGAATTTATAGACTTAAGGGTGGCCATATATGATGTGATCTGCTCATCTGGTGAAGCGGATTTTTTCCCAATGTGCCACCTAAGGTGGGCAATATCAGGCTAATATGCCAAATGATCAAATACAAAGAGCCGATGTGGCCCCTAATCCGATGGGAAAATCAAACCCGCCTGATTAAGATCTGGACAATTTTAGGCCAGATGTTGGTTGGGTAGGCCTGCTGGGGGTGCCCATACATGGGCAGACAAGCTGCTGAATCCATCTGAAAGACCCAAATCGGCAGCTGAAATCTGCCCTTGTAAACATGAACATAAACATAAATATGCTTTTATTGCAGTGGCTTTGCTATCAGCTTTGCTGTATTCAGACATCTTATATCTGTTGTCTATATAATGCTTTACACTCTCAGTGGAGCCATAGATAAAGCATATTCATAAGCTTTGCCAACCCAATCCCAAAGGTATTTTTAGATACATATAATATTAAGCATCCCTGAAATAAAGCAGTTTTTCAAAAAGTGCTGATACAGCAGACATAATATATAAATGTGTTCAGGATATTTTTATTTCCTGATGTTACTGGCCAATTAGGGCAATGGCACACATGGTGGTTTGAAGCAATCATTTTTACTCTAGGCTCTGCAGATAGCCCTATACCTATCCCATTCTCAATACTCAATACTCTGCATGTATGAGGACTGTTAAGAAATAACCCTTAAATAAGCCATAGGCCAAAAGAAGGGCATAGCATCTGGCATGCACACAAAACACTAAAGGAGAGGACAGCATATGTTCTGTTTACTAATGTATCCCTATTGTGACACTAATTTAAACATTCCCAAACCAGCCTGCCATGGTTCCATGTTGCTAGTTTAGCTGGCTTCAGGAAGCAAGGGCCTACATTTTTCCCTAAGCAATGGCAGGAAATGAAACATACAAGTATGAAAGCCCTAAATCTTTGCACATTAACCCTTTAGGCACAGAAGGTATTATATTACTGAAGCATTTATAGATGCACATAAGTGTGCTGCTACTGTCTGACCTAAATAGGATGGCAATTTTTCATTCTATTCCAGAATAGCAGTCCTTGCTTGAAAAGGTTGGTTTCTTTTTTTCTTGATCATACGGCTACCAGAGACTAACCTTGAACATTTCTGCAAGTGCATACTCTATGATGTGTATATAAATAGCTTTCATTTATAAAGGACTAGGGCAAAAACAATCTGTTCCCAGCAGCAGACGATGTGCTGCCTACAGCTTGCCTAAACCCTTCTAACATGGCAATCTGTCTGAGGGTGAAACTATACTTGTCGGTGTGAGGAATTTTATCTATTAACACTGTTATTTATTTGTTAACACTGACAATGTATAATAGAAATCTAAAAATGACAAAGGAGCACAATGGATTTCCTTAAAATACCTATTCTCAAACACTAGTCCAGTAAATAGAATGTGAGTGGAGAATGACTTTTAACTTTTAATTCACTTTTATTTTAGTGCAGATTAATAAATTCTCATTTTACACTTACTCCCTCAGCAGAATAAGATAAGAGACAGCAATGGGGGAACTGGGGCTTAAAATGCCTAAAAATGAATATGGCTAGAAATTCTGTATATTCGGGCAAAATCAGGATCCCAGAGTATGCCTACAGAGACTCATTAGCCAAGCACCTCACACCAACATGGTCCTTGCCAATGGCCCCATAGAGGCCTGGACTGGCAATCTATGGATTCTGGCAAATGCCAGAGGGGCTGCTGTAAGACAGTCACAGACAGCCATAGACATTCACTATTTATTGGGCTGCAGGGGGGCTGTTTGGGCCTCTGTGTACTTGAGCTTTTTTTTAATTCCCAGTTCAGGCCTGGCCTGTACACTGTCCAATAAGCTCCTGACTTGGACTGAATTGGCCTGGTCATCTGCTTTAATTGGACCATATATGGCCACCTATAGTGGTTTCCAAAAATCATAAAGCCAAAAAATATGATTCATTTCTTGTAGAGGCTGATGCTACAGAAGTGATATTTATATTCTGCAGAACATACTAGCTTTTGATCTGCCATATTATGTAAATCTAAATACATTATTAATTACCCTTGAACTTTGACTTTTAGATTCAATTCCATTCTCTATATTCTGTATCTTGTGACTGAGTTTATAAGCTCAGGCAACTATTAAAGGGCATCACTTCCAGTTGTGGCAGTGAGTGGATGCAGAGGTGAAACACACGAGAGAGGGAGATGCCGGAAGAATCCATCTCTTCTACTGCAAAGGTTCACTTCCATTATCTGCATCATAACACTGGAGAAAGTGACCGTCTGATATACGCTCAGAAGTGCAATAAGTTTTATAACATTTTTAAAAAATAAAGGCAAATTAAACTATGGGTGCTGTCCCTGCTTTTAATGTCTTTGCAGAGAAAAGGAGTACTCTGAAGTTGGTACTGATATGCTGTTTGGAAATCAGGAATCTTGTAAGTTGCTAATCCCGCAGGAGAGTGGAGAAGCCGCATTCTGAGTTTTGTTGTTTGGAAAAAGCACTATAGCACTTTGCCTTATTTAATTTTATTTTTTGAAGAAAGCACTATAGCACTGTTTTGTATCATTTTATGCCTAGAGGAAGCACAACAACACTTGGCAATAATCACTACAGCACTTTAAAACACACAGAAAAATCTGTGTATAGACTTTCTGGTTCTGGACACACAGAATTGTATTGCAACACCCTGGTGTTTGTACAGAGTGTTAACAATATTGTGCTTGGTTCTGTTATTTGTTCTTTTCCATAGCCTATGACACTGATCTGTATTATGTTTTGAGTTGGTGATACAGTGGTGCAAAACAGATTGGCAAATAAAAACATTCTGAGGGTTTACTTTCCCTTTAATCTTGCAAAAGAATTTTTTTTTCTCTTTTGCATTTCAAATTTTGTTATACAACTGCTAAAGGGCTGCTGTAGCCATTGGCTGGTAAAAAGCCCAAAACACGAGTAGCATTTATAGTCAACACAATGGTTTCGTTCTCCTCTAATAGGGGCATTAACAAGGATGCACTAAATCAAGAGCTGTAAGAGAGGGGCTAGGGAGTATGTATTACTATTGTATTACTAAACAGCAGATCCCACGGTTTGGGTCCCTCTGTTCCCCAGACACCCCCCACCACTGCTGTATTGTAGTTACGCCACTGGAGTTGCATTAAAAACACAATATATCAGGGGTCCCCAAACTTTCTTACTCGTGAGCCACAGTCAAATGTAAAAAGATTGGGGAGTAACACAAGCATCATAAAAGTTCATGGGAGTGCCAACTTAAGGCTAAGATTGGCTATTAGGCAGCCTCTTTGCAGACTATTAGCTTATAAAAGGCCTTATTTGGTAGTAAATCTTGTTTTTATTCAACTGAAACGTGCCCCCAAGTCAGGAATTAAAAAATAACTATCTGGTTTGGAGGCACTAAGAGCAACATCCAAGGGGTTGGTGAGCAACATGTTGCCCCCGAGCCACTGGTTTGGGATCACTGCATTATTTGCAACTTAGAATGCCTATGTTTTAGGGGCCCTAAGTGCTAATTAGTGAGTTGGATTACAATGATCAGGCTGCTTGAACACAGAAAATAGGGCACACTTAAGTGCTGTCCCATTCTCAGTATACTGGGTCTTGGGTATGGTCAGTAATGTCAGTTTTGTGTGCATTTTCTATAATTTATTTGAGGACAACTGTCATAAGGCATATTAGTGCTGCTAAAGTTATTCTTAACAGAAATCTTGGCACCCAGAAAGCATTTTCAGTTGCAGATGGGTAAAAGGCCAAATAAGGGTAAAATTATTTATTTAAAATATTTATTTAAACATTTATTACAAACATTAAAATGATTTACTGAATTGTTGCTTAGAATAGTTTCATATTGCACATACCTTCAGGCTTCTAACTGCAGGTTCTTCACTGCTGGCTGTTAATTCAGATAGACACAGCTAGACATAAAACACAATCTGGTGATCTTCTGATAGGGCCGGTCCACCAAAACACCTAGCAGTCTTTGGTGCCACTGGGTTTCTGTTATCAGTTCTGTGATCATTCAACCTCTCTACTCTCTCTACATCCATGTTCTCAGACACCTTTCACATGCTGTTTGTTATATACCTGTATTTATAAAGTGGCAACATATTCTGTAGTGCTCTAGCCTAGAGCTTAAGTGATCAGCGTTTGATCATGGATGAGATGACACAGAGTTACTTGTGTTCTGGCATACTGAGTGTGCCTATCATGGCTTCCTTGATTATTATTATTATTATTATATTATTATAGTGAGTCCCTTACCAAGCACTATATATATATATATATATTTATTTATTTATTTATAGCACTCCAGCAGAACTTACAAGGTAGGGGTCAGTTTAATCAAGAGCCAATTAACCTTTAAAGCAGTGTGGGAGGAAACCAAAACATTTAGAAGAAGCCAATGCGAAAGCATGGAGATAACATACATACTCCTTGCAGAGAGTGCCCTAGGGTAAGATTCTTATACTTAACAAATCACATGGTCTAATTTAGTAATTCATAACCCTATTGAGATTATTACATAAGAGTAGCATGGAGGGAGGAGGAAGACAGAAAAAGAAACATGGAGATGGGGTGTAGCAGAGAAAAAGTTTTGTAATAATATTGCCGTCAGGGATAAAATGTGGGTGTCTTTGGATATTGTACCAATCAATATACCAGGGTCTGAAGAGCAGTCAGTGTTGTCAGTCAATTAAATTTTAAGTAACTTTCAGCAGAGATAAAACAAAAAAACAGACATAACCAGTGCAAAGCTGCAGAGAATACTAATAGGCAGCAGGATGGGCAATGGTCACAAACTAAGAAGGTGCTGGTTTAGGAAGCAGTGGCATTCAGTGCCCAAACAGAGAGTGATCCAAGCAAGCTGTTGTCAAGGCTGGGATACACAGGATTCAGGAAAGAAGGTAAGTGGAAAACAAATCAAGAGAAGAACACAATGAAAAGAGAAATAAACAACAGTTACTGGAAGGAAGCATGGGAGACATTGAAGAGGAAAGGAGAAACAAGAGAGCAGGTTACCATGTGTGACATTGTGGTTAGGAAAAACAGCATTCTTTCCCAAAAATGTAAGAGAAAGTATACATTTGAGGTGTGTGATGTGGACTGCAGGGGGATTTCATGTGCAGACAGGGTTAATAATCCCTCTCAGTCAGCTAATTAAGAGGCAGCTGAGAAAGGAGCTGCCTGGAAAAGGAAAAGCGAAATGCCAGACGAGGCGTAGGGCGGATATTTTCAGCAAGCGGAAAAGCGCACCCTACATGTGCCTGCACCCAAATGAATGAGATACGCTCGGGTGCAGGCACATGTAGCCGATATACGCACGGAAATGCGAGACTTTGCATTATCTCGCGTTTTCATGCGTTTATCGGTTACATGTGCCTGCGTATCTCATTAATTCGGGTACAGGCACATGTAGGAGGCATAGGGCGGAATTTTCAGCAAGCGCTTTTCCGCTTGCCGAAAATATCCGCCCTACGCTTCGTCTAGCATTAGCCTAATGCCACATGTAGCGTATGGTGCATATTTTTGGCAAGCCGAAAAACTCTTGCCGAAAATACGCTTTATATGCTCCTACCTGTGCCTGCACCAGAATGAATTGAATACGCTTGGTATTGTTGCTTGATATGTAGCCCATATCCGACACGACAACATGCAAAGTCTTGCGTTTTAAACATATGGAGTTAGGAGCGTATGGAGCATATATTCGATAAAACATTTTTGGGCTTGCTGAAAATATGCGCCATACGCTACGTGTGGCATTAGCCTAAAAAAGTGTGTGCTCCCACACCTGGGGGCTGCTCAGTGTGAAAGAGTCACTGAGAGTAAGGGGGAATTATTATGTGTATTATGTTAATATTACAGTATGCATGGTTAGAGTTATGCTGTTCTGCTACTTCCCTGAATTACACCACATTTCAGTTACTAAAGCTGGCCATACACTGAAAGATCTGCTGTCAGAGAGAGGACAGCATCAAAGAGCCGACACGCTCCTCTCCCCAACTGGATTTTTAAACCTGCCCGATCAACATCTGACCATCAGCCCAGATATCAATTGGGCGTGTCTGTCTGAGGGCCCCATAAACAGGCCGATAAGCCTGTCAACAGCTTTTAGAGGCTCATGTATGGCCACCTTTACACATCACAATCACATTCCAGATTACGTCTTATGAAATATCCATTGATTTTGTCCACTTATCAGGATTTTACACTCCATGTGATCTGAACACAATCACACACAAAACTGTGCACACCAGTGCGTGCATCAGACTGTTAGGTAACACAATCAAGGTGACTGCAGTCTCAGGGAGTTAATTGCAAGAATGTATTTTGCCATTGAACTTTAGTGAAAGATAATGAACTTGCTTGGGAATCATTACTAATGTATTGGGGAATTGTCTTCTTGTCTGTTCCTAATTATACATCATCAACTTGTATAGAAAAGATATAAAGGCCGCAGATCCATAGTGCGTACTATTCAAAAATGTATTAATAAATATTAAAAATTACACTAATGATATTTGTAATAACACATGTTCACCAAAACTGATCCTGAAAGGAGTTGTCACCAGCAATAACACCAAATGCAATATACAGTTGGAACTTGAATTAGTGGTAGCACCACTGACACCAACCCCACCAGGATATTACAGACTTATACCAACACATTCATTAGATGGATCCAACTTTCTCAGTATTACAGACTCAGAGCTTATCTGCTTGCTTCCCCACTTAGGTGAATATGTTCCTGGATGTCATTCCAGTCTTAAGCTAGGAACACACTGAGTGCTTTTGCATATTTTATTTATCTACCTGCAGTCTGAACAGCTGGATATTTTTCAGTTTAGTTATGCACAAATGTCCAGATTATCCAAATACAATCAACATTTGGTGGATTGACTGAGTGCAGATGATGACCAGTAGTGATGAGTGAATCTGTTACATTTCGCTAAGCCGTAAAATTCGCAAAATGACCAGAAAATTGGTGGGAAAATGGGGGAAAATCTGCGAAACTTGTTTGTTGCGCAACTTTTTTGTCACCTGTGGGTTTTTTGCTATTTTGCCTCAACCGCAACTTTTTGGACACGCATCGAATTTTTCCGTGGCAAATTTTCACAGAAGTTTTGTGAAACATTTTGCCAATGGTGAAATGCCGAAATTCACTGCGAATCCATGCCTGGCAAAAAAATTCACTCATCACTAATGACCAGCCATACATGCTTCATAGTGCTCAACCAGGTTTGGTCAGTCTGTTGGGTGCAAATTTGCCAATGCCAGTGCAGACTAAACAAATATAGAACATGTTCCTTTGTGTGTTATATGATTTCATAAAAAATGTACTGAATAACCACTATAAAGAGCTATAAAGCTTAATTGCACAAAGAAATACTGAACATGCACAATGGAATGAGGCTGATTATCAGTACTTTTAACCTATATACAATGCACCATTTTTATGATTCTGAGCATCAGTGCATTGACACTACATATACTGCAGAGTGTAATGATGCCAAATGCCAATGCTATGAATCTGTACTGTGTAGTGATGACAAGTGGCACACTAACTCTATATGGCTTGCACTGCGTAATAATACTGAGATTCATATACAATGTGTTATGATTTTGTTGTCAGTGCATTGACACTAAAGATGTTTAATTTTATAATGGTGATAAGTATCACTGCAGTGTTAGCGGTCTGTGACAAAATAATGCAGACTTATAGGAGAACTAAAGCTCAACTAAAGAAGTAGGCTAGAAATGTTGTCCATTATGTTTTGAGCTTCTGTACCAGCCCAAGGCAACCACAGCCCTTTAGCAGGGACATGTTCTGTGCTGCTGAGCTTAGGGACTGATGCATAATAAACTGAATAAATAGTATATAAAAGTTACAGTACAAGGCTGATTAGTAATTTATTTAGTTGCACATTACATGGCAGCTCTCATACTAGTGTAAGTAGCATCAGAATTTAATAATCTGCCCTGTAGCATCATCTTATATTACAGGTGTAACAGACTGACACTTCTAACTAAAACCAAGATGGAGAACTCCTTAGATAGCTGTGAAGGTCTGAATCATTACTTCTATAGAGATGCTGAACCTTTGGGCTGGTGCATGAAGCATTTTTAGCCATATTCATTTTAGGGTTTAGTTCTCCTTTAATTAATGTGCAGGATATCCAACATTTGGTTCCATGCAGTGATCTCTCCCTCCCACTTCGACATCCCAGCATCCCAGAATGTGTGCCTCATCCCAGCTTCTGAGGCCGCTTGAATTGGCAGGACAACATGTGCAAATGAATTTTTCTTTCCATCTTCAGGAACACTGAAGTAAAGCTAAAAATGACCCAGAAATTATAGTAATTACCTGACAGTTTGTATTGTCTGTCAGACAGACATTAATATGTAGATTTAATCACAGATAAGTAAGAAGTAACTGAATGTCAAGAAATTTGAAAAGGAAGGGGGGATGAATAGGCACCGAAATTGTAAATCCAGAGTTGAGTGTAGAATAATTCTACTGATCAGGAATATTTTATGGAAACTGCAAGGGGTATTTCCAGGCCCAGAGGCTTTCTTAGCCTATCTAGCTCTCACTGTTCCTGGGTATTTAAGCTGAATTTTTCCAGTTAGTTTTTTCTTTTGTATTGGTTTACTATAAACTAATGGGGGATTCATTTATCTTGGGCATTCAGACATGCTTATTCCCTTTTTTCACCCTCTAGTGGTAGCTTGCTGGAAGCTGCAGGATGTTCCCAGGCCCACAGTACTTTCCAACCCACCTAAAGCTGGCCATACACAGTAAGATCCGCTCGCTTGGCGAGGTCGCCAAAAGAAAAGCGGCCCTTGTATGGCCACCTTAAAGTTGGCATTTTACTGCCAATAGATTTGCAACAATAGTGCAAGCTAGAACACTATATTTATTCTGAAGAAAGCTTAACCATACCTGAGTAAAGAGCCCTAGAAACTCCCTCCGTTTGTTCAAGATAGCAGCTGCCATTTTATCTTGGTCTCTCTAGCTTCCTGCTGCAGCTTTAGCCATTGGTAGCATAGACCACACATTCTGATGGGAGGGGGAGTGAATTTGTATGCATAGGCAAAAATCCAGGATTCCCCTTGAGAAAGGCTCTTTGCTGAAACGCTGGGCTAATTCTCATCTTTGGCAAGTGTATCTGCTAACCTGTATGTCTCTTTTTGCCTATGCACATTTTTGTGGTATGTATTATCTTACAATTTTATGTGTTATCTTCTGTAATTTTGTAATTAAAATTGATTGTTGTTAAACCCTCTGTATAATATATAAAGGGTTACTACTTTTTTAATACTACAACTGTGCTTGTGTTTTCTGTGTGCATACCCTTACTTCATTCAAAATTATTATCTTAGGTACCCTATATGTGGGTAAAATTTTTGGGTTTTCTGCACCAAACACCTATATTGTTTTTTGACTGTGAAGTGAGTGCCCTCTATTTATCTATATTTATTATCTGTTATATTTGGTAAACCTGCTATGGACTGGCAGCCCACAGGAGGCCTTTTCAGTACACCTTGGGGCATATTTATTTATATCACACATTGCCAGGCTTCACTCTGTAAAAAAACGGCGTAAAATCCCTGTAATTTTTTAAACGTTTTTTTTTTCCGCCGGAACTTACGTAAAATAACTGTGTCAAATCTGGCGTTCAGAAGGCAATGTTCTTCATTTATTTTACACAGCTTTTTACAATGTTTTTTTGCCCAATTCGTTTTACACAGCATAATAAATATGCCCCCCTGTATCTATGCAACCACAACTTGCATCCAAGCCAGAAACTCAAAAGTAAGCCCTGCTCTGAGGCCACTGGGAGCAGCATCCAAGGAGTTGATAAGCAACATGTTGCTCACGAGCCACTGGTGGGAGATAACTGATCTAGAAGCTTGCTATATCTTTTACTACCATCCCATAGCTTCTGATGGCCTCTTCCCTGTCTTGTTCTATTGACCATTCAAAAAACTGTCAGTGCTTACTAGGGGTCAGAGGTCACTTACTGGGTTTGCCATGTGTCTGGTTTTGGGTCTGAGTTGGGAGGTTTTGGGTCTGTTTGGTTAGGTTTCAGTATTGTAAAACTCTAACAAAAATCTGGCTTATACGTGTAATGTCAAAACTCTGTCCCCCCATATGCCATGACCCCCAGCCCCATATTGCACCAATCCACACCCACCATCACTGCTCTGACCTGACTCCAGAGGTTACAGCGCGTCTCCTTGTCTGGATTTTGCCTAAAGGTGGCCATACACGCACCGATATTATCGTACGAAACCTCGTTTCGTACGATAATCGGTGCGTGTATGGCATGTCGGCGAGTCGACCGATATCGCAGGAAGCTGCCGATATCGGACGACTCGCCGATCGGACAAGTTTGAAAATTTTGATCGGGCGCCATAGAAGGCGCCTGACCAAAATTCTCCCTTCAGAGCTGAATCGGCAGAAGGAGGTAGAAATCCTATTGTTTCTACCTCCTTACCTGCCGATTCAGCCCTGAATGGTGTGTGGCGGATCTTACGATGTTTCGTGCGACCGATGGTCGTACGAAACATCGTCGGATCGCCACGTGTATGGCCACCTTAAGGTGGCAACCCTCTCAGCCACCCACCAGCACTGTTCGACATCTGCTCTTATCTGTGTACCTGTCTCTATAAGGTATTTACATAGTTACATTGTGGGCAATTCATTCTGCATTTAATCACTGCAGAAAAGTCTCTGTGTTGCTCAAATGTTTAGTCACTAATTAAAAGAATCTTAGGATATCTAATAATGCCAGAGCCTAGCTGATGGGGAAGAAATAGTTTGTACTTTCCAATTAGAAAACTAACCGTATGTTTTGAATGCAAAGGAATTGTAATAGTATATATAATTTTACACCTTAAAGCTTATTTGCAATCAGTAGGTGCTAAAATGGTGTAGAATTGCCCCCATTAAAATGCCACCCCAAATATCTACAATACATTTGAGCTCTTTAAGATTAAGGTGGCACGAGGGTGCTGATATCCAACCCTTGCCTTAGCAGGCGCTACATTTATTTTTACCACTCACTATTGGGTAACTTACTTTCATGTGAAAGCCATGGAAGTATATACTCATTTTCCTCCTGCATTCCACCTCTTCATCACAACTTGGTGCTCATTTACATTTAAGTTACTATTTTGTATAATTACACTAAAAATCTAGAAAGGAATATTGGTTTGCAGGGAAAAATCATAGCTATTGTATATACAGATTAAAAAAAGATTTGGAAATGCCTTTAGCTAAATTAGTTAAGTGGCTGTTATAAGCTTTTATTCCTGTTTGTACTTCTTCTATTGTTTCAATATTCCCAGTTGTAAAGCGGCGACAAAAACAAAAAATCTTGTGTTTTAAAAGATAACATTACTGAACTCTTGATACTTTACCCTCAGGAATAAGCTGCCAAGGAAACAAGAGGCCACATTAAAAATAGGGACATTGTAATAATTCTTTCATACAAATTGAGCATAGGTAAAAGTAAAGACAAAAAGGAACACCAAGAGCCCCAATAGTGTAATATGTTTTTACAAGGAGTAATGGTAGAATAAACAAATCAATACTCACAAGCCAGGGTTACCAATAGGCAACCACTGTATAGGCAGGTGGGGAGATTGTCCTGACCCCACTCAGGAATAAGAAGTCGCTCTCTGTAGAAGGAAGAAAAATGGGGATGACACCCCTCCACTCGGGGTGGACTCGGTATAGTGATAAGACAAGACAGAGGCGCCAAAAGGATAAAATTAGCTAAAAACACTTACCTCCTCCAGGCAGACACCAACAAAGGTGGTAATTTTCAGTAATAGTTTATTCACAACAATATTGCAACGCGTTTCGCAGGCATTTCCTGCTTCATCAGGCAATGTAGCTTATTCTACATTGCCTGATGAAGCAGGAAATGCCTGCGAAACGCGTTGCAATATTGTTGTGAATAAACTATTACTGAAAATTACCACCTTTGTTGGTGTCTGCCTGGAGGAGGTAAGCTTACTACTACCTCCTCTGAATTACCCATTGGGTTTTTAAGTGTTTTTAGCTAATTTTATCCTTTTGGCGCCTCTGTTTTGTCTTATCACTATAAGTAAAAGTAAATTAGAATTAAAATATAAGTTTATAAGGGTTTTGTAAAGAATGGCTTATTTTTCTAGAGGCCAGTGATACCCAAGCATGATATATAGTGTGCATTACAGACACCATATACTGTTTGCTTTATACAACCTTTAGTTGCTTCCTGGGGAAAGAAAACCTCTTGCACTGGAACTTGGCATATTGGTTGTATAATGCTTGGCTCCTGATATAGATCTTACAGATAAATAATTCAAGCAGTTTTAAGGGATGGTATTTTCATATTTTTTTTTATAATGTCTTTTAATTTTACACAGTTTTTAAAAAGATCTGCCATTTAGAGTAAAACAATTTTGTTTGTTTATGTATGTGAAAAGGCTGCTGTGTCACTTTTATAGCTCACAATATTACAAATACAAGATCAGGCCAATCTTTAATCTGCTCCATTGTACCCACACTCAGGCAGAAGCTGTACATGTCACTGGAGATACAGGGAGCCATGGAAGAGAGCAGATTCACTTCTCTCCGCCTGCTTAGAAAATGAAGACTGAGAGCAGTGGACCCAACTTTCTGTGTGCTCTTGCCCTTGGTCCCAAAAATAGTTTCCATTGTTGGCATATGTAGGGGTTCATTTTGCCTGGGGCAAAGAGAATGAGGCTGCAATCCTCATGGCCAAGGGCAAATCTTTGATTTAAAAAATAATCTTAAATTAAATTTACTTTTAATCCTTGATCTAGTCTACAGGACCTGAGCACCGAAGGGGACTTTGGCAGGAGACCCCAACTGAATCATGGCTTCCTGTTTATAGTTTGTACAGTATGGTTCCTATGCCCCTATAAGTATGGGCTGAACTGCTATTGTAGGACTTATCCAGCTTTTGTAAAAAAATAAACAGTGCTATAGGGGGTGAAATCTGCTACACACCCAGGGCCAGAATTAGGGGTAAAGAGAACAGGCACATGCCTAGGGTGTAACGATGGTGGGGCACTAGGCACATACCTCTTCTGTCTGCCTAAGTTTAGTCCCACTGGCTTCACTTGTTTTCTGTAGCTACTACTGCCAGGGTGGCAAAGCAACCCCAGGGATACATAAGTGCTAGTAAATGAGTTGGAAAAAGCTCACAAGCCACAGCTTTTCAAAAGAAATGTTACCAAGGAATATATAAGGAATTAAGAGAAGGAATTCAAAGAGAGTTTATGTGTGAGACTTCTTCCAGTGGATTAAAAGGGAGAAGGGAGTCTGCCTTTTCTGGCTGACGCATTCAAAACTTATTGCAAATGAAATGCCCATTGAGCCTATTAAATAAAGCATGCTGGATTTTGTAGAAAATATGTCCACAGAAGTAAGCAACCTGGCATCTCCAGTTAATGTTATAATTGTGTTTCAGAACATTTTCATATAAAGTGAACAGATAATTTGAAACCATACGTCACTTCTACTTAAAGCAGCTATCAGAGTGCCCATCCCCCACTAGGTACGTCACAGGGTCATTAATACCTGTATAGAGAGACACATTTCACCCCATTTTTGAAGGGTCCCTGCATTTTTAGATGAAACATTTCTTTTAGAACTTAAACCACCCCAACATTCAGTAACGTGGTGGATTACAAATATATTATTTTTATTTGTTGGAAGACTAAAATGGGCAAACAGTATACCAGGGATCACTAGGCCACAGTTTATACTCTTTCAGTGGATTTCTGGGTGAAATATTTCTGCTTGATACAGAACAGCTGCTTATTTATGCACATCAGATGTTGAATTGAGGGCAACAAGCACAGGCTTCTCCTGAGACTAAAAAGGACCCTTGACGCAGTCTGAGAGACTTGACCAATTTGACTCTTTTGTTCAGTAAAATCCTCATTTATGCCATTCAACAACTGAATTGCAGTGTGTAGATCCTACTTGTTGTGCAGAGGCTGAGCTGAATGGAAGTGGTTAATAGTGCAATCACTTTGTCCTACTCTGGGCTCACGCCTACATCTTTCTATGGAACTCCTCCTTGTTCTCTGCCTGAATGCTGTCACCTGCTCTCCCCTCTCCCGGCGGTAACTCTGACTAAGCCACTCCCGTGCAAACACTCTCGGATTTGTTCTGTGTGACCTCACAGCTCCGGCTTATCGCTAACAGGTGCTGCAACTGATTGCCTTTTGTCACTTTTGCCCCCAATGTTGTGTTTTTTTAAAGATCAGTTCCCTTTAACTATATGGTATAATATGTAATATCTTTAATTATCCTGGAAAACTACCCAGCAAAATGCATGAGATGTAAAATCTAATACAGATAATTACAGCACCAATAGAATATCCTATTTTAGCAAATTTGCAATTGGTCTTCATTTTTAAAAAAAAAGTTTTTATAGTTTCTGAACTATTTGTCTTCGTCTTACTCTCTTCAGCTGTCAGACAGGAGCCACTGACCCTAGCAGCCAAAAACCTATTGCTCTGTGGGGCTGCAATTTTATTGTTATTTTTACTTTTTATTACCTGTACTTAACTTTCTATTCAGGCCCTCTCCTATTGTTTTTCCAGTCTCTTAAGCTGGCCATACACGCACCGATAATATCGTACGAAACCTCATTTCGTACGATATTCGGTGCGTGTATGGCATGCCGGCGAGTCGACCGATATCGCAGGAAGCTGTTGATATCAGTCGACTCGCCGATCGGCCAGGTTAGAAAATTTTGATCGGGCGCCATAGAAGGCGCCTGACCAAAATCTGCCGTCAGGGCTGAATTGGCAGAAGGAGGTAGAAATCCTATTTTTTCTACCTCCTTATCTGCTGTTTCAGCCCTGAACGGTGTGTGGTGGATCTGACGATGTTTCGTGGGACCGATGGTCGCACGAAACATCGTCAGATCGCCACGTGTGTGGCCACCTTAATTCAAAGCACTGCCTGGTTGCTAGACCCTAGGAACCAGATAGTTATTGAAATGCCACACTGGAGAGCTAGAACTGCTGAACAAAAGAAAAAACATACAATACAACAGACAGCTGGGTTTTATGTTATTTTTATATGTTATCAGGCAGCATCATGCCAGTACTGCCTGAAGCCCCCCTCCTGTCTAGCCATGATGGTGTGTACAGTGTCAGAACATGTCTCCACCAGAGAACCTAACAGTTAGGACTCATTCTATACAGCATTAGATATAAAATGCATTACACTGAATCTGTAAAACACAGCTCTGTGATATATATATGAAAAAGCTGAAAGGGCATCTATAGAAGGAAATTTGTTTCTTACACTGGCCACCTTGTAGAGACGAATATATTATGCCAGCCTTTGTCTCATACCTTGTGACTCATTGGATATTGCAGTATGGGTGTGCATACAATGACATTTATTAACTTGAATCGAAGTCTGAACTTCTGATAATGTGATTGGGCTGCATACCTCAACTATTGTGGCAACAGTGCAAGTGGGAACACAATACCACATGCCAGGCCTGGATTTGTAGGAAGGCCACCAGGCCCAAGTCTATGGTGGCAAGAATCAAAGGCTGCATGCTGCCCAGTAACTGCACTGGGGACTAGGGACACACCATTTAAATCCGGCCTTGATGGCAAGTAAGTGGTTAATGTAAATACATATCTGCATGGGATCTAAAAGATACTGTACCATGCATCTGTATATTGCCACATGGGAATTTATGAGTGCCTTGCTTAGGGTAGTAAGATTTGCATTGCAGTTTTCTTATATAACTGTACTGCAAGAAAAAATACTCTAAAATGTTTGTGTCTTGATTTAGGTGTTGTGGTTTATATATAAGTGGGGCAGTGGTTTGGATATAAGACTCAATCATTTCCTATCTATAGAGGAAAAAAATGCATATAAATTGCATTTACTTCCAGACTGAGATGCTAGACAATCTTTTACGGTCTACACTAGTGTTTAACCTTCTACTGCCACACAATGACAGCAGATGGCATTCAACTCTGTTTGATATGTTTTTAGATGCTTCATGTGCAGATTCAGACTGGGCTGGCGGGACACCAGGAAAAACCACAGTGGGTCCTGTCAACCCAGGCCTGCCCCTCAGCCAAGACTGTCCCCTCTCACCCCAATCATAGTCGCAAAGTAAAGAAGAATGGAATGGAGATACGTGGTATGTGGCACTCAGGGGAAGGGGTGGTCAGGCAGATGTCAAGAGGAGGGCAGTGGCATATGCAAGGAGGGCCCTTAAAGGAAAAGTAACACTAACATTTTTTTAGTAAAAATCTATTCTACCCTGCCCCAATAATTGCCCTATCCTGCAAACCATTTATTATTTTGAATGCTTTAGTACAAAATACCTGTTAAAACTTGGCTTCCAGTCATTTGAAGAAAGGCGATACGGCGATGCAGGGGAAGTATCGGGGGAAGCATCCACTATGCGACGATCGATTGATCGAGCCTAGCCTGACTCCTTCCTATACAGAGTCAAGGCTAGACTTGATCAATTGATCGCCGCATAGTGGCTTCCCCTGCATCGCCGTATCCCCTTTCTTCAAATGACTGGAAGCCAAGTTTTAACAGGTATTTTGTACTAAAGCATTCAAAATAATAAATGGTTTGCAGGATAGGGCAATTATTGGGGCAGGGTAGAATAGATTTTTTTACTTAAAAATTTTTAGTGTTACTTTACCTTTAAAGTTGCAGCCTCGGTGGGCCCCGGATGCCCTAGTCTGACCCTGTTTGTGTGACTACATAAAGTTAGTGGCTTGGTGATTCTGTGGTTAGCATTTTTTCATTGCAGCACTCAGATCTTGACTTTGGTTTCAAGCACTATATGCCTCGCCTCCCCCCACCATAAAAATATGCAAGTCACTTATACCCTTAATGGGACTGCACTAGTCAAATCCATTGTGGAAAAGGACCTTGCAGATAATAAACTTGGCAGTAGCAAGCAATGCCAGGCAGCAACTGCAAGGGCTAACAAGGATTTGAGCTGTATCAAAAATATGCTGTGCAATTTTGGTCTACAGTGCTCAAACGTGACATGATTGAGTTAGAGATGGTAAAGAGAAGGGGGAACTAAGCTGGTAAAGGGATGGAAAGTCTCAGTTATGAAGAAAGCCTGGCCAAGTTGGGGTTGTTTACTCTGGAGAAAAGGCATTTAAGGGGTGCTATGAAAACTATGTATAAATATATAAGGAGGTCATATAGTAATCTCTTTATTGCTTTATTTACCTGTAGGTCATTCTAGCAGACACAAGGGCATCCATTCTGATAAGAAGAAAGGAGGTTCTGTTTAAATATTCAGAAAGGGTTTTTTACAGTGAGAGCTGTAAAGTTGTGGAATTCTCTCCCTGAACCAGTCGTACTGACTGATACATTAGATTGATTCAAGAAGGGGTTGGATGGCTTTTTAGCAAGTGAGGACATGAGGTTATGGAAGATAGCCTATAGTACAAGTTGATTCAGGGACTAGTCCAGTCACCATCTTGGAGTCAGGAAGAATTTTTTCCCCTCTGTGATGAATTAGAAAGGGTTCAGAAGAGTTTTTTTTGCCTTCCTCTGGATCAACTAGCAGGTAGGCAGATAACATAAATCCATAAAAGTTTGAACTTGATGAACATGTGTCTTTTTTCAACCTAAGGTATTATGTTACTATTTTAGCAGTACTGTTTGCAGCATTCAAATCAGTTTACAAAAGCATAGGCATGTGTATGTATTGCAGATACACGTGCAACAGTCTACAAACACCATTTACATTGTGACAACATCAGTCGTCCTCCTTTCAGGAGAAAACCAGTGATCAAAATACCCTTCTCTGCCTGTAGTCACTTTCTATTCAGTTACAAGGAAAATGTGCTAGATGTGGCATACCTGTATTAGCTTACAGAGCAGAAGTTTCTAGAACTAGTCTCTAGAAATTCTCATCTCAGTTGCAATGCAATGTAACTTCCAATGTAGGCATTGGAAGCAGTTGCTGGCAGAGAATGTTGTGCCTCCTATTGCCAGTGGGCTCCTGTATAAAAAAAAGCAAGGTAAAAGTTAAAGTTTATACAGGAGCAGTGGCCAGCTCCATGTTGTAGCTCCCACCCTTTCCAGCTACAGGGATCCCAGTGGAGCCAAAAAAGGGCAACCATTTGGGGGTTTTAACCTTGAAAGCAAGTAAGTTGCAGGTAATACTCAGTCCCTTTGTTAAATATATATTAAAGCAGTAGAATTCTTAATGAATCAGATAAGTAAGTGTAGGACTGGCCAGAAGGGATGACTTTGACGTAGTTGGCCAGCTTGAAGTATATTGCAATGTATGGACAAACAATCCCTGTTTCACTTAAAGGGGAGGGCATTTCTTGGTAGCTTAATGTACAGAATGTCTATATATATATTGATAATGGGTGAGTGCAGAGGATCTCTTGTTGTTGCCTACTGACTGGGCTCCCACCTCTCCCCTCATTGGTGACTCTTTCCAGGTTCCTCATTGTATTGCTTCAAAATGTTAGTTTGTTAGTGAAAATCACTTGGCAAATAGACCTCTTACCATTTATATGAATGGCTTGGCAAATAAAAGCTCTTAGCATTTATGTTAATAGAAAACTTGCATTAAAGCCGCCTTCTGCTTTTTTCTTGCTTTCAAATAAGGGTCAGTGAACCCCGGGAGCCAAAAAGCTGCTGCTCTGTGGGTCTACTACTAATTTTGTTACTACTATTATTAATTTGTTTGTCATTCAAAGAAATTGCCTGGTTGCTAGGGTAAACTGGACCTTAGCAATCAGGAAATTCCCAACTAGAATGTAGCCGAACAAAATTTATATGATTCAAAATCCACAAAAATAAGAAATAAAGACCAATTGCAAATAAGTCTATCACAAACTAAAAGTTTCTCTAAAGGTGAGTTATTTCCTATTCAAATACATGGGAGCCACATGAAGCAATCGCTGGCCCATTTCACCAGAAGCAAATGATGGGTGGAAAAGTGTCCCATGTGTATGTATGTATGTATGTATATCTTTATTTATAAAGCGCTACTTATGTACGCAGCGCTGTACAGTAGAATTCATTAATACAGACAGGGGGGTTAAAGATAATGGATAAATACAAAGTACAACAATAAATACAAATAAATACAAGGTACAGTTGCAATAAGAGTCAGAAACACAAGAGGAAGGAGGTCCCTGCCCCGTAGAGCTTACAATCTATATGGGAGGGTAACTAACAGACACAAATAGGCAAATATAAGTGCTATAGGTCACAGTGGGTGACATTACAGTATAAGTGCCAGTTTCCAGATCAGGTGCTGGGCGAGTGCTCCATAAGGTAGTCTTTAAGTTTAGTTTTAAAAAGACTGAGGGAGGATTCTCTCCAGAGGACATCAGGGAGGGAATTCCAAATGTAAGGGGCAGCCAGGCAGAAGGTTTTAAGGCGGGAAACAGCAGTAGTAGTTGGGGGTGCAACCAAACGGTTGCTCTGCGAGGAACGAAGGAGACGGCCAGGAACGTGCGGAGACACCAGGGAAGAGATGTAGTGAGGAGCAGAGGAATGGAGGGCTTTGAAGGTTAAGAGAAGGAGTTTGTAAACTATTCTTTGTTTAACAGGAAGCCATGATAAGGCCTTTAGCAGGGGAGGGGCCTGAACTCTCCTGGATGAGAGGAGGAGAATTCTGGCAGCGGTGTTTAATATAGACTGTAGGGGGGAAAGATGGGAATTAGGGAGGCCGGTTAGCAGCAGGTTACAATAGTCAAGTTGGGATAGGATGAGGGCATGCATGAGCAGCCTAGCTGTTACAGTAGAAAGAAAGGGCCGGATTTTGGCAATATTGCGTAAGAAAAAGTGACAGGTTTTGACAGTGGTGTTAGTATGGTCAGAGAAGGAGAGACTGGAGTCAAAGATCACCCCCAAACAACGCATGGAATTGACAGGGTTGATGAGGGTGCCTTCAATAGAGATAGAAAAGGGGGGAGTAGGACCAGGTTTAGGCGGAAAGATCATTAGTTCAGTTTTTGTTAGGTTGAGTTTGAGGTGGCGTTGGTTCATCCAATTGGAGATAGCCAGGAGGCAGTTAGAGATTTGAGTCTCAGTTTCAACTGTTAATGTGACATTACTTTAAAAGCTGTATCAATAATACTTTTTTAGACGCTAGGGGGAACAAAACAAAATAAGTTTTGATGCTTGCCCCCGCAAGTTAGGCAGGTGTGTGGGGTCCCTTTGTTCATTACAGAAACTATGCTTACGCCTATAGAAGGATCACACCACCCCCAACCCAGTACTCTGGGTAGAAAAAGGCCCTTTAATTGACACATGTTAAAGGAATGTATAATGTACCATGTACCATTTGATAACAGAGTAACTTGTATTTTATAAATACAATTTACTATGCCAAAGCATTTCTTCTTCCATTTAGTGTCACCCACAGTAAGCAGCATTTCCAACTGGTCACATGGCTAAACAAGACAGTGGGTTGTAGTTCACAGCAGGTGGCGGGTAGCTCATATTAGTTGCTAGAGAATAAATCGTCTCAAGGGAGTGAAAATAAAGATGCTAGTGTGCAAGCAGAACATATATCATAAAGTTGGCCTGCAGGCCTGCCTGACACAAAGTGGTTAAAATCTGTATAGTTGTTCTTTATGGAGTGTCTTGGTTGCCTAGTAAATAATTCACCAGGCAGATTGCTTGCTGTCCTAGACAAGGATGTATTCTGAATAGCTGTAAAACCACAGGAGGCTGCAAGAATATGTACTCACACAGGGACAGATGTGGGCTTGGAGGCACAAAGGCTCTATGTGTGTGTGACAGAGAGGCATAGCATGTGTATTTAGTTGAACTACATGTGTGTGCTTTCAGATTCTCTGAATCTCTGCATAAGTGAGTATCTCTGCATAATGTAAAACTTGTGGTGTCTGACTCCAAATACATTTATTTACAACAAGCTAATAGTTCATATATGTACATTTCATTTCCAAGCCACAATAGTTTAATCTAATTTTGAGACCACATTTTGGTTGTTAAGTTAATCAAGTGGGAATAACACCCCAATAATGTCCCAGTTTCTGGACAGCTGTGCTTACTACCAAGATAACCTATACCTCGACACGACTGAACTAATAAGCTAAACAGGGGGAACTGAGATTTGCTCCTTAAAGGAGAAGGAAAGGCAAAGTCACTTGGGGGTGCCAAAATGTTAGGCACTCCCAAGTGACTTAAATTGCCTACCTTTTACCCCGGGCTGATGCCCCTGTTCGGAGAGAACAGCACCAGCCTGGGGTACCTGCAGCGCTTCCTGTTTCCTCTTTCTCGTGCGCGCACATGCGCAGTAGAGTGAATATTGGAACTTTAACAGAAAAGTCGGCTTTTCACTCTACTGCGCATGCGCCGACCGCTGGCATTCTAGGTAAAGGAAGCAGGAAGGAGGAAGCGCTCGCTACAGGTACCCCGGGCTGGTGCTGTTTTTCCTAACAGGGGCACCAGCCTGGGGTACAGGGTAAGCGATTAAAGTCACTTGGGGGTGCCTAACATTTTGGCACCCCCAAGTGACTTTGCCTATCCTTCTCCTTTAAAAGGCAATTTCACCTTATTAACAAAACTGTAATAACAAAAAAAACAAGACCCCAAAACTCCCAGAAATGTGTTCAAACTTTAAATAACCTGCCAAATTTAGTAAAATGGGAGTGGTATTTAGGGGGTGTGGTCACCAAAAATGGGCATGGTCAAAAATTTCACTACAGGCACCACTTCTTTTTGTTGCTCTTTGCATTTTTCAAATGTTGGGAGGTATGCTGTATTAGCTTCTAATCAGCCTTATATTGTGACATTTGAATTTTATATAAACAGTATATTGTTCGTTCCCTAACTCAGTAAGTGACAGCAGCACAGGGCATGTGCAGGGAATCAGCAGAAAAGAAGATGGGGAGCTATTGGGGGCATCTTTGGGGGCACAGATCTTCCCTGCTAAAGGGCTGTGGTTGTCTTTAAAGGAAACCTATACCCCCAAACAATGTAGGTCTCTATAAAAATATATCTCATAAAACAGCCCATATGTTAAACCCTGCTTCATCTAAATCAGGGATCCTCAAACTACTGCACATGGTAATTTACCCAGCTGCGTCCTCACACTGGCAGCGGGGAGCGGGGGAGCTGGGAGAGAGAGGACAGTGCGGGGAGTGGGAGCACACAGCAGGGAGTGGGAGGACGCAGTGGGGAGCTGGGAGAGAGAGGATGGAGTGGGTAGACGGAACAGGGAGAGGGAGGACACAGGAGCGGGCCATAGTTTGACCCTGCAGCAGGGAGCTGGGACCAGGCAGCGAGAGTGGGCCGTAGTTTGAGGACGCGGGGGAGGGCCGTAGTTTGTGGACTATAGTCTGGACGCCCAATAGTCTGAGGGACCATGAACTAGCCCCCTGTTTAAAAAGTTTGAGGACCCCGATCTAAATAAACCATTTATAAAAATATACATAATAATATGTGTCATTGGGTAATCCTAAACATTTTTTTGCCATTTTTAGTACTCAAGGCCGCTCCCTGGAATTGCATGATTCACATTGCACACAAACAAACCAGGGGCACACATACATTTTAGGTCACATAAGCCAATTAATGGACAAAGTTCTGTCTTTTACTTCTGCAATTCTACCTGTTACAGTTAGAGCTGCATTATTTCCTGTCAGCTGATCTCTGAGGGAGCACACAGCCCATCACTAAATGGTGGATCAAGGGAAAGGATGTAAAAGGGCAATATTTACTGATATATATATTCCAGTTTGGTGAGATTCTGTAACAGGCTACTTAATATGTGTACTATGTACTCATTCTGGGGGTGTGGTTTTCTATTAAAGTAGAAGTCCTTCTGTCATTGCTGCATGTGCTTTAGGCACAATGTTTCCCATAAATTAATATGGGAATTGATAACATGCATTCCTGCTGCACAAGAAAGGCTCCAGAAGTGCCCTGTGACTGCATCAGCAATGTGTAAGGTCTGCAGCTGAAAATTATAATAGACTTTTTATGTTTTAAAAAATATAATGTAGTAGAAATAGAAATAGCACAATATTGCCCACCCAAGGTGGGCATATCGGGGAAAAGATTTACTCGTTTGGTGACCTCACCAAACGAGCAAATCTTACTGTGTATGGCCACCTTAAGGCTACTGCACTAAACACGTGAATATGTATTTTTGCACAAAAATCTGCTCCATAAAGCATATCAGACCAATGGGCAGTTTCTTGGCTTTATATGGAGGCTAAGAAAACACTCCATGTGGCAGTAGCCTTACACTGAATCAACTTGTAATTTGATTCCTAGAGATGCCATCAGCAGCTGGAGGTCTGTAGATTGAGCACACCTAGATTTATAGCACAAATAATAATAATAATAATAAATAATAATAAATCTCTAACATTTTTTACTTTATGCCAATTGTACTTTTTGCTATATATTCCTCCTAGGGACCCTTCTGATGCTGGTGGCCAGGCCAAATGGCATCTCTGCCCTACCATAAGGCTGGCCACAGACAAGATGATACTGGTTGCCAATTCTGTCACTTTAGGCTAGCCCATGCATTGTGCCAAAGATGCAAATAACGCTTCTTAAATAATTCAGTATTTAAAGCAGCATTGTCTAAGTTACAACTGTTCAGCTCTTGGGCTTCAAAATCAGGCAAAGATCAGATAATTTGGCAACCTCAGCCAACAAGTGCATCTACTCATGCATAGTCACATTAAAACCAGACCTGTTTTAATCCAGTTTTGCCACATCATATAGATATCTGAAAAAGTTCACACCAAAGCTACACTTGGGGGCACATTTACTAATCCATGAACATCCAAAAAGCGTCCGAATGCGTTTTTTTTTCCGCAATGATCGGTATTTTTACAAGCGCTCAATATGAAAAAGTCGCGACAATATACGAAAAAGTCGTAACTTTGTAAATGTGCCCCTTGGTGTATCTGAACCATAGCCTCCATCCTGGCTTATATGTATTATCATAAGTTTTCAGAAGAAGAGGGGTGGTGAGCAAATATGTGTGAAAAAGTTAACCTGCTCAGACCACTGTGACAATTCTGTGACAAAATCTTTTGTCCCGCACGATCAACGAGACAACCAATATTGGCCATCATCATCATTTATTTATTAATTTAAACAGGGATCTTAAAATGTTTTACAAACAAGGGTATACTGAGTAACAATAGGATCTTGCTTGCAAGAGTTTACAATCTACAGGGGTACACTGAAACAAAAGGAATGTGGATAATGATTGATGATTTATGATACATATATAAATGTCTGATCAGTTTAGATACAATGAATATGCTTCCCTAAACAGATGGGTCTTTAGGGAGCATTTGAAAGTTTGGAGGGAAGAGGAGAGTCTGATGGGTCAAGGCAGAGAATTCCAGAGACAGGTGGAAGCCCGGGAGAAGTCTTGCAGTCGGGAATGGGAACAAGTGATGAGAGGAGAAAGGAGGCAGAATGTAGATTGCGTGGAGGAGTGTATTTTGGGATTAGAGCTGAGATGTAGGGAGGGGTTTCATTAGTAAGGGGTTTCATTATATGTAAGTGTTAGTAATTTGAATTTTTGTTCTGGAGGAGATTCATCTCATCAATCCACCATACACGCAAATATTGCAACAAGCTTCAATCTTCACATATTGTGGGGATATATAATTAAAGTCATGCACAGAGAAAATTGCAAAATTTATTATTATTATTAAGAATAATATTAATATTATTAAGAATTTTGCTATGTAATATTCAATAGACAGGTATTAGTTTGTAATTGTGTATGATATATATGAGTGATCATATATATTTGCCTGATTGCAGTGGCAATCAGGATGACCAGTGTGCTTTTAACCTTATCACGTTCCATCATTAGCTTGTAAACAAATGTTGACCTGGACAATTAACAAGTCAATGAATGCCATTAAATTCTGAATCTGGGGACACGCTGAGTTTCTGCAGTAGTTTGACTGTGGTGGAATGTTGCAGCCACATATGCCATTTGATACACTTTAATGTCATATTTTCAAACTTGATACATTGTAAAGCAAAATATCAATCTAAATTTCTGTTTGTAAATTCTCAGGTTCTCACTTATTGTAATAGTGTAATACATTGTATCCAGTGATTTCTATGTAAGTTAGATAAATTCTTACTCCAGAAATTTGCATTTCTCAGTGTTGAACACTATTTCTCAGTTTCTCAAATTACTCCCCACCAATATGTTGCATGGCTAATTACTAATCAGTCTGGATAAATGCTGCAGACTGAACTGGTTTCAGCCTTATAGCATGTGTACTTTTTAAAAGAAATTATAAAAAGAGGCCAATGTACTTTTAAATACATAATGATGCCCCAGATCATACAAAGGTAAAACAAATGTTTAGTTATTCATTCACACTAGTTGTGGAACTATACTGTCATTCTCACCCTAACAAAATCCTGAGAACAAAACTGCCATGAATTGAAACTGTACGAATGCTAGGAATGAGAACACGCTGTAGGGTGTATGTCTGCTTTAGAAGGTAACTGAGATATGTATTATTTATCTCTCACAGGGATGGCAAAGCTTTAGCTTTCTGGCTATTGATAAGCTAGAATTCCAAGTGGACTGCTAAGGCTAAGAACCCATGGAGCGGTTCAGTTGCCCGCAATAAATCTCTGCTATTGCGGGTGACTAACCGCCACTGGCAACAATAGGAGTCGCCCTTTGGCGACTTGGGAAAAACAAAGTGATGCAAAGGGCTTTTCTCCGGCAACTCCTATTTCGGAACAGTTAGTCGCCCACAATCTATCGTGGGCGACTGAACCGCTCTGTGGGTCCTTAGCCTAAGGATCACTGGAGTTATAGTTTAACAACCTAAGAACACTAATATTTTTATCAGTGGCATAACTTGAGATCTAGGCACATTGGGGAGGGGGGGGCAAGAGAGGAATAGTGATAGTGGGAAGTGAGCCGGAAGAGGGATTCGTTTGTGTCATAGGTATTTGCCAAGCCCTGCTCACTGGTAGACTGGCTTCTTATATCCTGCATCAGGCATCCAATTGTGTTTATAATCTCATTGTAAGACAGAAAGGGGCATGACCTATTAAGGGGGGCAGGGGAGATCTGACATGGTATCCTTCTGGTTGTGGTCAGTCAAACAGGGTTCTCAGAGCCTATACAAAGAGGCAAACCCTCTTCCCTTAAATGAAGGTCCATGGTCTGAGCTACCAGACGCGGGGTGGGGGGGGGGGGACTAGGGCAGTGGGTGCACTACTGTAAACAATCCCAGAGAATGTGGCTTCAGATACCTGCAGAGGGGTCTGAATGATCAGACTTACCTTATGTTTTTTACCTTCATAGTGATTTCAGTAGTAATTAGGCAAAATTCTGCAGGGCCATTTCAGGGTATAATGGCTGTTTAATAAAACTGGTCAGTAATCTGTTTCCATTTTAACCTAGGGTGCCAAGTATAATGTACATATTTTCCACAAGCATCACTGTTTTCTCAATTTAAGCAGCATGCAACAATAGCTTAATAGGCCACACATGCCTTCTCCTGTGCACACTGAGCGGATTTCAGCACCAAAATTTGCTGCCAAATTTTACAGCCAAGTTTATTATCTACAAGGACTCCAAGGTCCTTCTCCATTATGGATTTGCCTAGTGCAGTCCCATTAAGGGTATAAGTGGCTTGCATATTTTTACATCCCAGGTGCATGACCTTACATTTATCCACATTAAATCTCATCTGCCACTTAGCTGCCAGTTTGTCAAGATCCTGCTGCAAGGATGCCACATCCTGGATAGAATTGACTGGTCTGCAGAGTTTTGTGTCATCTGCAAACACTGATACATTACTTATAATACCCTCCCCCAAGTCATTTATGAACAAGTTAAACAAAAGTGGACCCAGTACAGAACACTGAGGGACCCCACTGAGAACCTTACTCCAAGTAGAGAATGTACCATTAACAACCACCCTCTGTACCCGATCCTGTAGCCAGTTTTCTATCCATGTGCAAACGACTTCATTAAAGGTGGCCATACACGTGGCGATCTGACGATGTTTCGTACGACCATAGGTCGCACGAAACATCGTAAGATCCGCCACACACCATTCAGGGCTGAATCGGCAGGTAAGGAGGTAGAAACAATAGGATTTCTACCTCCTTCTGCCGATTCAGCTCTGAAAGGAGAATTTTGGTCAGGCGCCTTCTATGGCGCCCGATCAAAATTTTCAAACTGGTCCGATCGGCGAGTCGTCCGATATCAGCAGCTTCCTGCGATATCGGTCGACTCGCCGACATGCCATACATGCACCGATTATCGTACGAAACGAGGTTTCGTACGATAATATCGGTGCGTGTATGGCCACCTTAAGACCAATAGACCTTAGTTTAGAAAGCACTATTGTTTCCCTTTATTTACCCAATGCCTGTGACATATTTTTATTTCAACTAAATCTGACTAAGTTGCTGGTGAATATCAGACAGGAATATAGAGGGGGGCTTGTGAGGGGAGGGTAGACAAGTCCCATTTTGTTAATTAAGGACCTCAGGGGCCACCTAGTTCAGCAAGCACTTGAATTATCTTTGTCTGTGGGCTGGGCTCTAGCTGCAGAGGGAACTACATGTGTGATTTCCCATCATACACATACAGACAGCAGGAAACTGATACCCAGGAGGCAAAGCATACTGTCTAGAATAGTATTAAAACGGTATTAAATATGAGGATGGGTAATTTAATACATATTGATATAAACTGGAGATCTATGTCCACATGTGCACACGGTACGCCTAGATTTAAAGTATGATACTGCTGGTCAGGATAAGCAACAAACAATGCACAACTTTTTGTATCTAGCAAATCTATTGCTTACACTACAGAGAGAGTATGTTCTGCTGCCCATATGAAATAAAGAGCACCAATTACATTGTTTAAAAATAAGCTCATAGAGGTTACTGCTGTGAGTTGTTGATGACATACCATTTATCTGACAGAGCTGCCATGTGGATTACCCTGTGCATTACCCCCTGTACTTGGCCTGGTCTGCACTGTATATTTAGTTGCTGAATGATAAGTGCAAGCTGTGGCACTTGACATTAATCCCATACATTATTATCTTCCCTTTGTCTAAAAGGGTTTTAATCAATAAATTCTATAATTATATTCTTCTAGTCAATTCTATTTTTCCAAAAGTCATTTACTTGGCTCTCGGATACCTTAAACTGTGCGTTTTCTTTTCAAGATAGTTTGCATGTCCAAGGTATTTGAAGACATACCATTTTTCCATGTCAGGGTGGCAGTCAGCTCAAGTTTAAAAATTTTGGTTTGTTAATGTGCATAGTAGTGTGCTGAATCTATCTTGAACCACCCTACAATATCCTATTGTTTCTTCCTTGATATGTGGTAGAATTTGGTCCTTACATAATGTGTATAGCCAACTTCACACTTGATATACTGATATACTGACATGCACCTCTAAAATTCTGGAAAATGTCAATATTACAAAAATGCAAAAAATTCAGACAATTTATTTGAAATGACTAGAATATATAGTATGTTATATATATGTTGAGAGTGGGGCACTGAGCCCTCCAGAATGATGGGTCCTGAACAGCTACCTTAATGAACAAGTCAACCTAAAGTATAATTTTTAGGTAATAAAGAAAATATAATTCTAAGTAACTTTGCAATATACATTCATTACAAATTTCCAATGATTTTTGACTTATTTGTATTTATAATTGCTATTAGAAGTAGTGTATGCCTGTCCTTACAATGTAACACAAGGCAGCAGACTGACAGACCTGTCTTGCTGGAGGAGACTGACCTTTGCAACTTTGTTTAAAAAGTAACAACCAGGAGTTCAGCAAATGCTGCTTTCAATAGCAATTACATTTACAAATATCTTTGAAATCAGTAAAAATTTTGCTTGGAATTATGTTTCTTTTATTAGGCAAAAAAAATATTTTTTGTGTTGATGTGTCTTTTAAAGGAGAACTAAAGCCAACAAAGAAACAAACAAGAAGGGTGTAAATGCTTCACATTATGTTTCTGTTCTAGCCCAAGGTGTTCAATGCCTTTTAGCAGGGAAGATCTTCTGTTTTGGAGGATGCTCCAGTAGCAGGCCCAGACTGGAAATCTGTAGATTCTGGCAAATGCCAGAGGGGCTGCTGTAAGATGCCATAGTCACTATTTAGTTGGCTGGGGGGGACTATTTGGACCTCTGTGTACTTTAAAAGCCAGGGCCTATTTTGAATCCCAGTCTAAGCCTGGCCAGTAGCTCTCCAACTTCTTTTCTGCTGATCCACAACATGTTCTCTGTTCTGCTGTCAGTTAACTGAGCTTAGGATTCAAAATAAACCACATACAAAGAATATAAAAGTTACACTACAAGTCTAATTAGTATTTAATTTAGATTTTCATTACTTGGCAGCTCAGAAACCAGTGCAATTTGCATCATAGTTAAATATTCAGCCCTGCTGAATATTTACAGCTGCTATATAATCTGAACCTCATTTGATGTTTGATGATTTGCAATGACCCCTAAGCTGTGCTTTTCAGCAGCTGCCCAGAGCATATTGAGCATGTGACTGTCACTGACACTCCTAACAAAATCAAACACAGGGAGCTCTGGTGCACATATTTGAAGTCCTCAATTATAACCTTTATAGAGATTCTGAAACTTTAGGATGGTAAGTTCAGTACAGGTATAGGATCTGGGTCTGTTATCTGGAAACCCATTATCCAAAAAGCTCCAAATTACAGAAAGAACATCTCCCATAAACTCCATTATAATCATGTAATACATTTTTTTAAATGATTTATTTTTCTCTGTAATAAAAACTGTTCCTTATACTTGATCTCTACGAAGATATAATTAATCCTTATTGGAGGCAAAACAATCGTATTGGGTGTATTTATTGTTTAAATAATTTTTTAGTTGACATAAGGTACGAAGATCCAAATTACAGAAAGATCCCTTATCCAGAAAACCCCAGGTCCCGAGCATTCTGGATAACAGCTCCAATACCTACACAAAAAATCTGGCATTTCTACCTATATTTGTTTTAAAGATTTAGTTCTCCTATATTATGATTCACCATTGGCTAGGTGGATGGTTGGCTGGCAGAATGTGGTTTTGATCTGTGGGGACCGGGAGCATGACCAAAATGGTCTGTTTTCCAAGGGACACATCTTTGTTTTTTTGATTTACCATATCGAAATTGTGGTGGAATCTATAAATAAGGTATTACAGGTATAGGATCCGTTTTCCGGAAACCCATTATCCATAAAGTTCCGAATTACAGAAAGACCATCTCCATAGACTCCATTTTAAACAAATGATTCTAAATTTTAGAAATAATTTCCTTTTTGTCTGTAGTATTAAAACAGTGCCTTGTACTTGGTCCCAACTAAGATATAATTAATCCTTATTGGATTGAAAACAATCCTATTGGGTTTAGTTAATGTTTATGTAACCCTTTCTTGGCTGTAACAAGCCAACAGCACGGCTAGATAGGCCTTGAGCATGGGGTACACGTGACTCAATCCTTCAGGATGGGCCTTCGCTATGTGGAAGTAACCAAACGGAGCTATGGTGTAGTGCAACTACAACCTACTGTAACTGTGTGCAGTGCAGAATAACAAATGGGCGCCAGAAGGTTCTTGCTGTTTAACAGTAGAACTGGTTTATTGTCAGCAACAAGCAACTTGCAGGGTTATGCAATATACTCACACACATCAGTTAGCATAGCAGTCTCTGAGGACAACACAGAGAGGGTGCACACCCGCTCCTCCCAACTCCCCTTGAGCCTAGGCAGGATCAGTGCCACCGGTTCAGTTGCTCACTCTGTGGAACAGCTAGCTGGATACCACACTCCTCAGGCTCCACGGCAACTTTGGATCAGGGTTCAATCTACCTGCCTCCTAGGTCAAAACCGTGGCCCTACACTAAGGCAACAATGCCTGTCTGGAAGGGTACTCCCACAGCTACTTTCCTCTGAGCCAAACTGCTCGTGCTCTCTTCCCTCGCTATCTCACTTTCCTAGAAAGTGCTCCACAAAACTTGCTATCTAACTGGTCCTCATTCACGGGGTCCCTGTCCCCGACTTCACCAGAGTGGCTGACACACTCTGGGGCACATGGCTTTACTGGAGGCCTAGTCTTCTCCCTCCAGGCTCAATGCTCCTCTCTCTCAGGACACAGGCAGCCAAAGAGACAGACCCACCCCCTGCTAAGCACTATATCAGAGTGCCAAGGGAGTGGTCTCCCTGTGAACCAATAATCACACATCTGAACTCAAAACTGATACAGGGGTCTTTGCCCAGTAACAGCACAATACCAGGAAGCTGCAGGGTTTAAAGCCATAGGGACTAGTTAACCCTATGGATCCCTACATTTAAATTATTTTTTAGTAAACTTAAAGCATGGAGATCCAAACTACAGAAAGATCCCTTATCCGGAAGACCCTAGGTCCCGAGCATTCTGGATAACAGATCCCATACTTGTACTGACTCTCAAAGTTGTACAATAGAGAAATGAGGTTCAACATAGAGTTTCAGTTATTCACTGAAAAAGAACATGAATGTGATTAATAAACTAGATGAAATTTTCTTTGGGTCTTCTTAATTGAAAAGAGTTTGCAAGTATAGGCAGTCTCCAGTATCCAATAGAGGCCATGTCACCCCAGGAATTTTTTCCCCTGGCGTAGATACACTGGCAGAGAAAACACTGACCCACTTCATTCTTCTCCAACATCAGTATGTACTAACAGGCATGGCATCAGCACAGCATTGGCCTGTGAGCACAGACAGGGTGGTCTAAAGCGCAAAAATGCACACTTGCACATTTCCATGCTGAGAACTGTCCAGTCCAGCGTAGGAGTTTAGGATGGGGAGCACTGCAGCACACAGTTTAGGATGGGGAGCGCTGGAGCACACAGTTTAGGATGGGGAGTGATGTCGCACACAGTTTAGGATGGGGAGCACTGCAGCACACAGTTTAGGATGGGGAGCACTGCAGCACACAGTTTAGGATGGGGAGCACTGCAGCACACAGTTTAGGATGGGGAGCGCTGGCACATACAGTTTAGGATGGGGAGCACTGCAGCACACAGTTTAGGATGGGGAGCACTGCAGCACACAGTTTAGGATGGGGAGTGATGTCGCACACAGTTTAGGATGGGGAGTGATGTCGCACACAGTTTAGGATGGGGAGCACTGCAGCACACAGTTTAGGATGGGGAGCACTGCAGCACACAGTTTAGGATGGGGAGCACTGGAGCACACAGTTTAGGATGGGGAGCACTGGAGCACACAGTTTAGGATGGGGAGCGATGTTGCACACAGTTTAGGATGGGGAGCAATTTTGCACACAGTTTAGGATGGGGAGCGCTGGCGCATACAGTTTAGGATGGGGAGTGATGTCGCACACAGTTTAGGATGGGGAGCGCTGGAGCACACAGTTTAGGATGGGGAGCACTGGAGCACACAGTTTAGGATGGGGAGCACTGTCCACACAGTTTAGGAGGGGGAGTGATGTCACACACAGTTTAGGATGGGGAGTGCTGGAGCACACAGTTTAGGATGGGGAGCACTGGAGCACACAGTTTAGGATGGGGAGCGATGTTGCACACAGTTTAGGATGGGGAGCGATGTCACATACAGTTTAGGATGGGGAGCAATGTCGTACACAGTTTAGGATGGGGAGCGATGTCGCACACAGTTTAGGATGGGGAGCACTGGAGCACACAGTTTAGGATGGGGAGCATTGGAGCACACAGTTTAGGATGGGGAGCACTGGAGCACACAGTTTAGGATGGGGAGCGATGTCACACACAGTTTAGGACGGGGAGCGATGTCGCACACAGTTTAGGATGGGGAGCGATGTCGCACACAGTTTAGGATGGGGAGCATTGGAGCACACAGTTTAGGATGGGGAGCACTGGAGCACACAGTTTAGGATGGGGAGCACTGGAGCACACAGTTTAGGATGGGGAGCACTGGAGCACATAGTTTAGGATGGGGAGCATTGGAGCACACATTTTAGGATGGGGAGCACTGGAGCACACAGTTTAGGATGGGGAGCACTGGAGCACACAGTTTGGATGGGGAGCACTGGAGCACACAGTTTAGGATGGGGAGCATTGGAGCACACATTTTAGGATGGGGAGCACTGGAGCACACAGTTTAGGATGGGGAGCGATGTCACACACAGTTTAGGATGGGGAGCGATGTCACACACAGTTTAGGACGGGGAGCGTTGTCACACACAGTTTAGGATGGGGAGCGATGTCACACACAGTTTAGGATGGGGAGCGATGTCGCACACAGTTTAGGATGGGGAGCGCTGGTGCTCACAGTTACTGGCGAGGGGAGTAGGCTAAAGAAGTGGCTCTGGGTGCAGGTACATCAGAAATCAGTTAGGAGCGAATGAAAGGATTCTCTGCCTCGTTTATCCACAGGCCGAGAATCTGTGGCATTAGCTTAAAGCTGGCCATACACGTCCTGATAAAATCGTACGAAACCTAGTTTCATACATTTTTTGAACTATGTGTGGGCTTCGAATTATTGTCCCAATAATTTTCATACCATGGTGATCAGTCGTTTAGTCAGTCAGGCAGTTTAGAAAATTTCGGTCAGCTAATGAAAAAATCTGCGCATGTATTGCGAATCGGACAATATCCTTGGAGGACCTACAATGGAAGTCACTTTCCTACCATTTTGTATCTGCTAACTATTTCATGTTCAGAACATCCTCTGATTTGTATTTTAAGGGCTTTATCCTACAGTTTCAGTCTGAATGTTAGTTTCAGATGGTTGTATTTAAATGTACGACCAATATCCAAACGTTCATCGGAATAAGACTAAAATCTGAACATGTATGGCCATCTTTAAAGTGATTAAGTATTTCTTGTATAAGGGCTCTGGCACACGGGGAGATTAGTCACCCCCAACAAATCTCCCTGTTCGCGGGCGACTAATCTCCCCGAGTTGCCTTCAGTTGGCATCCCACCGGTGACAATGTAAGTCGCCGGTGGGATGGCAGACGCGGTGGCGCGATTTTGGCAAATCGCCGAAAATGCCTCGTGAGGCAACTTCTGTGATTTGCCCTTAATTTATTCACCTTATAGATATGTAGTATACACATAAAGATCAACAATGAGATAAATGTAACCTGACTACTTTGTCTTTCTTTTTATAGATGCCGGCAGCAGCTTCTGTAGACTCTTCTAGCCATAAACCACCCTTTTGCTGCAAGCAAAATACCTAAGGTTTAAATGTCTGATTTTGGAGTTAAACTCATTAAAAGTTCCATCTGGGCTTTATGTATTTGCATCTGTATGTACAGCCTGAACTAGAAGAATGAAATACAACCCATTCGATTTTATTGTACAAGACAATACAATCATGGGCGTCCACAGAAGGGGGCAAGAGGGGGCACTTGCCCCCCCCCCTGGAAAAGTAGCAAAAAAACCAAAAAAAAACCCCAAAAAACCTTACTCCGTTTCTGCACTGTCCCCTCAAGCCCGTTTTGCTGTGCTCCGATTGGATCTTTCTTCTTGTGGATTCTCCAATCAGAGCACAGCTTCCTTGACAGACAGTAAAATTGACCAATCAGAGCACAGATGCACACAGGGATTGGGAGATTTTGCAAACTGGAAACAGAAATGAAGACTGAAAAGAAGAATCTGCAGCTGTAACTTTACCTAAGAACCAACTCTCAACTTTTGCTGCAGTTTTCATCCCACAGGTACTATACACAGGTACTATACCCAGGCACTATACACAGGCACTATACACAGGTACTATACAGTTCTAAAGAATCACTAGCTGACATTAAATTGTTTTTTGCCTGACCTGACATCTATAATAATTTATAATCTATCCCCTACCCTAACAGATGGAGGGTAAGTTAACTCTTTCCCTCTGAAAAAGCTCATTGTGTGTTTATATATTTGTTGTTGTTTTTTGCACTTACTTTGTTCATTTATAGTAAGTTACAGTGGGGACAGTGCTGTGTATCAGTGCCAGTGTTATAGTGCCAGGGCCTGAATATCTGCCATCAGTACCCACTGTGTTTCACTGTATATAATGTGCTGGTTTTGTAAATACGGACTGCGTCTCACTGTATATAATGGGGAGTCAGTATCCACTGCCTTTCTTGCTATAAAACTAACATAAACACATCTAAAGGGGTGGTTCACTTTTAAGTTAACCTTTAGTATGTTATAAAATGGCCTATTCCTAGCAACTTTGCAATTGGTCTTCCTAATTAATTTTTTTGAATAATTTGCCTTTCTCTTCTGCCTCTATACAGATTTCAAATGGAGGCCAAAAAATATTGCTCTGTGAGGCTACAATTTTATTATTATTATTATAATTTTGTATTACTTATTTTTCCAAGTAGGCCCCTTAACTATTCATATTCCCATCTCTTGTTTAAACCACTACCTGGTTGCTAGGGTAAATAAGACCCTAGCAACCAGATAGCTGCTGAAATACCAAATGGAGAGCTGCTGAACAAAAAGCTAAATAACTGAAAAACCATTAAAAATAAAAGTGAATTCGAATGCGAACTACCCCTTTAAGCTAACTGATCACAAACACAAATGTTTGCAGATCCCCTAACAGAAGTGCGCGTATGAATACTTTTACATACTAAACATTTTAGGGTAAAAAAAAAAAGCACCCCCCGCACTTTTGTACAGTATCCCTGGGAGTCAGTGGGAACGGCAAGAGGTAGTTGGGAGGTTAACTTTTTACGCCAGCAGCGAATCCACTAAGTGTCAAATTAGCTGTAGGTCAGTCTGTGTATGGGCCATCTTTAGCCTCCCCTAGTATCATCCTGCAAAAAAAAAAAAAAAATATATATATATATATATTTGTCTGTTGCAGGATGATGCTAGCTTACTTGTCCCCCCTTGGAAAATTTTCTGCAGACGCCCATGAATACAATTAATTTTATCAAGGTACTGAAACAGACAAAAAACAGACTGAAACACTGAGAAACTGATAGTCGTCTGCTTTGCTTAAGGGCTCTGGCACACGGGGAGATTAGTCGCCCGCGACAAAACTCCCTGTGCGCGGGCGACTAATCTCCCCGAGTTGCCTTCCCCTGCCATCCCACCGGCGAAAATGTAAGTCGCCGGTGGGATGGCACACGCGGCGACGCAATTTCGCACATATCACCGAAAAAGCCTCGCGAGTATTTTTCGGCGATTTCGGGAAATCGCGCCGCCGCGTGTGCCATCCCGCCAGCGACTTACATGTTCGCCGGTGGGATGGCAGGGGAAGGTAACTCGGGGAGATTAGTCGCCCGCGAACAGGGAGTTTTGTCGCGGGCGACTAATCTCCCCGTGTGCCAGAGCCCTAAAAGAACTCCTTATCATTTGCAACTGGTATTGATTACTTATTTATTTTACTTTTGTTCTACAGCTTTCCTGTCTGGAATTTGAACTGTTATCTAGTTGCTGGGTCCCACTCTATTACGTAAGCAGAGAAGTTTGAAAGACGGTCTGGAATATGAAAAGAAAAGGACCTGAAAGATAAGATAGCAGTAAGTTGCCTCATTTGGTTTATTGGCTTAACCAACCAGATAGCAATTTGGAAAGCCAATTTGAAAATAAATATATAAAAATAAAAATGGGCAGTTGCAAAGCTGCTCATCATACAAAGCAAGGTGTCGTATGATATTCATTGATTTTCATGCAGATATCTGTCAGGTTGAACCGTCTGAGGGCACCATACATGAGCTGACTAGGTCCGTCATCAACTTTTATTGGCCTGTGTTCAGCCATCTCTAGGTTGACTATACGTGGTAGTCACCAAACAAGCAGATCTTTACCCTGTTTTGCCACAAACATAGTGGGACTAATTAGGATTAGGCAACAGATCAGATCACAGTGGGAGCCTACAGAAATAGATATTGATCAGATAGGACCTCTCAAAGAACACATGCATGAACTGATATGCTGCTGACTCAGTCTGGAGGGGCCCAGTCGGCAGCTTTTATCAGTCTGTGTATGGCCAGCTTAAAGCCGGCCATACACACACCAATATTATCGTACAAAACCTCGTTTCGTACAATATTCGTTGCATGTTTATGGCGGCCTAAAGAGGCAACCGATATCGCGAAGGCTGCAGATGTCGGTCGTCTCGTCGATCGGCCAGGTTAAAAGATTTTGATTGGGCACCATTGAAGGCGCCCAAGCAAAATCTACATTTAGGGCTGAATCGGCAGGTGAAAGTAGAATTTCTATTGTTTCTACCTCCATATCTGATGATTCAGCCCTGAACATCAGTGGAGGTTGGCAACAATCTTTCGTGCAACCAGTGGTCACATGAAAGATCGTTATTGCTACGTGTATGGCCACCTTCTGGATCCTCATTGGTGACTGTATCACTCTATCCAATGTAACTAGTGTAACTAGCTGCAGTTAGGACAGTTATATGCAACAAAATTTCAGGAGCCTTAAGGGCAGTGGCACACGGAGATTAGTCCGATAAATCTTCACTGCCGCGGGCGACTGATCTCCCTGAAATGTCATCCCACCGGCAAGAATGTAAATTGCTGGTGGGATGGCATACGCATTGTTTCGGCTTTCCGAATTCACCCGAAGTTTCCTTCAGAGGCAACTTTGGCCAACTTCGTGAAACTGAAGTGGCACGTATGCCATCCCACTGGCTATTTACATTTTTACCGGTGGGATGGCATTTCGGGGAGATTAGTCGCCCACAATAGCGAAGATTTATCACAGGCGTCTAGTCTCCCCGTGTGCCACTGTCATAAAAGTGTCCCTAGGCTGCTCAAGGGCTTAGTTATTATCAGGTACAAAGTACTGTTTTATTATCACAGAGAAAAGGGAAATCACTTTTCAAAATTAGATTTTTTGCTTAGGATAAGGGGTTTCCAGGTCAGGGATGCCATGTCTGTATAATTCTGCAGGAAATTTTCAAAGCTTAGTTAACTTTAAGGGCTCTGGCGACAAAACTCCATGTTCGCGGGCGACTAATCTCCCCGAGTTGTCATGACCCGCCATCCCACCGGCGAACATTTAAGTCGCCGGCGGGATGGGACACGCAAGTATTTTTCGGCGATTTCGGGAAATCGCACCGCCGTGTGTGCCATCCCGCCGGCGACTTACATGTTCGCCGGTGGGATGGCGGGTCATGGCAACTCGGGGAGATTAGTCGCCCGTGACAAGGGAGATTTGTCGCGGGCGACTAATCTCCCCGTGTGCCAGAGCCCTAACATGTTGGAAAATGTAGAATCTATGGCGCTGACACAGAACTATCAGTGTTCAGAGGCACCAAATGTATGGTTTTGGGTTTCTCTTTGTTCTGCGTTTAACAGCAACAGGCAGCACAGGATAAGAAGCACTGGCATTAAAAGGATTAACTTATGGAATTACTTAATTGTGCTACTTAATTGTGGTCTTAATTGACCCAATTATTCCAGTTAGAATTTGTCCTGGAAAAGTCATCTTCTGTGGCATGAAAAAGATCTTAAAAAGTGGTGCACAGACAGCCAAATTAATATACAAATATTCTAGTTTATGATTTGACGTTAGTCATTTGTGTAGAGCAGCCATTTTACTATTCTATTCTCCAGTCTCTCTTAACTCCAGTTTTGGGAATTTTCCAGAAACTGAAAAAAGGGTGATCAGCCAAGTTATTTAGTTTTTGGACATGCTTGGAATCAAGTTACACCACCGTTCCCAGTCTCAGTCACCAGAGAACCAACACTGTTTGCTGCACTGGGACCAATGGTGATTATGACTAAGGGGAATACGACTCCAACTGATGAAAAATAGAAATTCCATTGTTTTCATGGACAACTTTAACAATGTTTCTGGTCTCATCCTTCCTCAGAAAGCATAATAATTTTGGATGGTGGAAAATGCCATGTCTGAGAAACTAAATCTATCATCATGGCCCTTTATTCTGTGCCCTCACGGGGGCCCCTACATAAGTCAGTAGCAGGAGGAGTGAATGGCAACAGTGAACATACACAAGGCAATGTATGTTTCCAGTTATGTGTGGAATTTACTTGCTTTCTGCACTAGTGTTAGGGGATGAGTTTGGAGTTTTTCTTCACAGTGATCATGTATTGATTTAAATAGAGCCATTGGTATAATATTGATATTAAAGGTTATAATCATATTTACAATTATATAAAAAATATATACAAATATTCAAGGCTCATTTATGTCTTCATGTGAACTGGGCAACTTGTGCTTTCTACCACAGAGAGTTGTGCATAAAACCACTTTACAGTTGTGCTTGGTGCTGCTTAGTCTTTCCTGCCTTCTGTTCCAAAGTGGGTGCTGCTGTGCCTATTGCTACAGAGGAACCATTTTGCTACCACCACCTCCTGTTTAGGGGTAGCTCCAGGGTTTCCTCAGCTCCCTGCATCAAAATGTGCAGCACACTTGTGGCTAGAGAATTGGGTGTCATTTACATGTCGCACACCAGAAATGATGTAAGGCAGACTTATATATTAAGTGCAAGTGGGCATGATTTGTGTCAAAGTGCAAATCCAGCTGTGTCCATTTTGGCAAATTGAACATAACTGTGCTGGATCCAGAGCTAATGTGTCAGGAGAATCACCCATTTGTGTCTGCAATGACACCAGAATTCTTGGGAAAAAACGATAAATGTGGGGGAAAAACATGGTGATTGCACTTTGCACTTGCACACTGCATCTAGGTAAGCAAATGTGCCCTTCTGTATTTAGAAAAAGTGTAGGGTTATGGTCTCACAATTTCTGTGCATTTTAATTACGTCTGGATTTGCAAAGGGCATCGGGAGAATATGTAGAGAGGAATACAGAATGTATATTATACTCTGTATTAGCATATACACCAGGTATGACCATCCTGCTGCCCTCCAACTGTTATTTACCTGCAACTCTGACTGTTGATGAATGCTTGGTGTTACTGCAGAACGGTCAACTTTAACCATGGGGGTGTGAATTCCTTTGAAGACCGGAAGTGACATCACAAACTTTGGTGTGTGCATATGCATTTGCTCCAGAGAATTCTACCTGCGCAATATGGGGGATTGATGGCTCTGTTTTTGTTCTACAGCAGCTGGAGGGGTGTAGTCTAACCCCAATCTATTTATTAACCCCCACCCTAATAGTCTTTCTGCATCGCCTGGGATCTTACATTATTATGCCCCCCAAATAAAATATATAATGCAAATTGCTGCAACTCCAGTTGCATATTGAGTCAAATATGAAGTGCACCACAGATTTCAGAGTGTCTTGTGGAATCTGCTTTGTAGTTTGTTGTTTTGTAAGTTTTTTTTGCTTTATTCTGTTAAACTTAGCAAAAAGGGCAAATAATAGTTTTGTTATGGCGTGAAAAAAAAAAGCAGCTAAAATAAACCAAAAATGTAAAACCCTGGATTTTATAGAGCTGTGTTACTGTGTATTTTATAATAATACGTAATGGACAGGCAGGGTCTTTGGGAGGGAGGCATGTTGCCCCTGGCAGCAGAGTGATAGATTTTCCAGCTGTTTGAATCTTAACTTATGACTGCCCTGTTTAGTAAAGTGACATCAAACCATTTTGTGTTGTCATTTCTGGAAGATATATATATATAATTATTTGTGTGTTTCTATTAGTAAAAATTTGCTACTTTTTTCTTTGATTTTCTGATGATGCAATGAATGAGGGCAAGCACTTGCGCTTCAGTACTTTCTGACAAAGGATGTAAAATCACTGATTAAATGAAAAGAAATTGTCCAGGCATTATTCTCTAAGTGATTCCAATGCAAATCAATGCAATCTGACATTATTTCTAGCAGCTCAGAGATTTCATCACAAATGCTACATTGGCAAGTGAGTGTGCTCTTGGAGATAGCCTAAGAACTTTACATCATAATTTTTATTTTCTGGAGGCATGGCACTGAAAACAAACTATATATATATATATAACCCTAATGCCTTATTTTCAAGAGTATTGTACAAGGTTTATAGTAGCACCACATTATCATAGGATTTGGCAGTGACAGAATTTCTGGATATGTTTGGCAGGAGTCACTATGTGGGTCGGCACTCCCCCTAGCCCCTTCTCCCGCTCTGTCTGCTCATAAGACACCCCCATTGCTCCTCTGCACAGCAGACTTATACCAGTTCCTGTCTGCAGTGACTCCCCATTACCCATTTGTTGCCTCCCTGTTGCTCTTCGCTTGGTTGTTCTCTCTGCCAGTTGCTTCCCCTTTAGTGCACCCCACCCCAAAAACACGCCAGTGGCCAGGCCAGGCCCTAGTTCTGGTCTTACTTCATGGAATTTATCTAATAAGCAATATCATCTGTTTTTCTGCACTAGAAGACAGGGTGTAATGTTGTGTACCCGGGCCCCCAAGCAAAAAAAATGTCCTGTAACCCCAACCCCATCCCCCACTCCATTTGTGTACTTGGGAATGCAACTTACTTAGAGTGGGACCCACACTTTCCTGCCCCCCACCTGTCTCCAGAGGTCTGTCCCTCTGATTTTTAATTTTCGGTTGTCGGAAGGTATGCAACTAAATCATTATGAATTTCAAAAATGAGTATATAACCTTACTTGTGCCCTTTCTGTACCCTGTTTTACTGGAATGGAGAACATGGAAAATGTATGCCCCAAACCTCTGCATGTCACCAGCATAATTATAGAGGAAGCAGACCCCGTGGTCACAGTGGGAACCTGGGGAGAGTGGGTCTGCTTCCTCTATTGTAAACAAATTCTCCCTCCCCAGCTGCTTTCCAACCTGTGGTCGGGGGTTTCACCGACTAGTTACGCCACTGCTGCTTGCAATAAAGTTAACCCTTTAAATTATATGTTTGTATGTTATTGACCTATTGGTCTGTTCTTATTGGTCTTCATTTTTTATAGTCTATAAATTATTTGCCTTTCTGTTTTCTTTATCTCCATGAAAGATTTCCATGAAAGTTTTTAAAGCTTCAAATTTCAAGTGGTCACTAACCTTGGCAACCATAAAGCTTATACTCTCCGAATAATTTTATTTATATATTAACTGCTTGTGTTTATTGCCCTGGATAGACCTTCTCCTATCCATTATCCATTCGGACTTCAAAACCTCTGCCCGGTTGCTATGGTAAGTAGGACCCTTGTGCACAGTCACTTAAATCGTAAACTCAAGCACTACAGAACAAAAAGTTAAACAGTTCAAAAAGCATTAATTATAAAATAAATAAATATTGTCCTAGAGTATAATTTTCTAACACATATCAAAAATTAATATGATGGAGAGTTTAGCTTTTAAGTTGAACATACCTGAAAATTATTATACCCTTCATCATGATGTGCTTCTGACCAAATACAAAGTAATACAAAGAAATGTAATTGTTTATGACGTTCATTGGACATGGGGGCTATGAGATTAAGGGCTAAGTTTGGGATGATTTATTTTCCATATTTTACACAAGGCAGGTGGCAATCCTAGGAACAAAGTACTGCAATTAGCTGGAGGCAGTGCAAAATAGTGTACAGAGAAAGAATTCTATGGTACAAAAGGGTACATAAGTTGGATCTGTGTAGTTAAGTTCTGAGATATAGGGTGGAGTATAATGTGAACTGCTTTTGGCATCAGGGTCAGTTGATGAACTTTATGCTTAATGGTAGCCTAAGCCAACATAGGGACAGAGTGGTATGGCAAACGTGGTTATTAAGCTATACAAGTCTGGCAGGAGTATTTATTACGAACTGGAGTGTAACAGGTTGAATTATCCATTATTAAACTGGTTATAACTCAAAATAAATAAAAAACAAAGGGGCAAAGGGGATACTTATGTTTTATGAACTGACACAAAGGTAATGGTTGGCCACAAGCAATGGTTGGCTACAAATATGGGTAAGATTTGTATATATTGGGCTTGTCTCCATAAAAATCATAAAGAATAACTGCCTGACAACAGAACATTCAGAGTTCTTTTCAGCGACACATAGGTTCCTATGACCTTTAGTAAGGGTTGCCACCTCACCCACCAGCCACCTATTTAATCCACGCCCTGCGTGGCTAGTTAGCAATTAATTTAGACGCATGCTGCACATAAGGAGTCAAGCACATGGGTGTTTTGCCCTGCGTTCTCCTGAGGTGGATTTTCTGTGCGTTCCAGCGCAGGGGAGAGCAGGGCGAAATGCAATATCTGCCCCTACTGACAGAGGTGCATCTAAGAACTCAGAAAAACAACGGAACAAGACATGATGCATTGCGTTCCACTGCAGAGGAATGCAGGGGAAATGACTATGTGGAAGATATCTGCCAAAAAAGCAAGACTTTGGTTGGCGGATATTGATTACATGTGCCTGCACCCGAGCATATTCAATGCTATCGGGTGCAGACACAGGTAGGAGGATTTTTAAGCGTACGCAGCATATTCTTGGCAGGTGATTTTTGGCTTGCCAAGAATACGCTACCTATGCTACGTGTGGCATTAGCCTAAAGGATTGAGGTGGCACTGCCTAAAAGTTCTGAACTGATTTTAGATCATAAAATTGTTTAGATACTTATGTGCAATTGGCCATTAAAAAAAGGTTCATTTTCTGCAATAAACATTTCTGGGGAGGTGAGTTCAAACTGGGATTTGTCAAAAGAAATTGTAGACACCTGGCAACTCTGGCCAATGCAAGAATTGGCTGCATTCTCTAGCTGTTTTAATGGGGGCTCTGCCATTTCTGAGGGGTGGGACATACTATATGCTTCATTCAATAGTTATTGCAGTTGGAAAAACCACCCTTTGCCCAATTATTAAAGCAGCCCTGACCAACAACATAAGACAACCAATGAGCAAAATCAAATAAGTGCGGGATCAAATAATAATACAAACTCCGTATATGTATTTAATCCAGAGTGAGTAAATGTAATCAGGTATAGTGGAAACTGCTTTGTCAGTGTATCTCTGAGATTATGGGGCTGTTTACGAGCCTTGTATCAACCTGCTATGCAAACACTGTAAGCATGCAACACAAGTATGGCTAAAATGTTGTATGTTTTCAGGTCCTTTTCTTATACCGTAGTTAAACTGAGACAAGCGTAAATAAGAGCACTAGATGATAGGCTTGTTGAGACTGAACTTTGCATTGTTCCACATTCTGGAAAGTGGCTAATGAAGTGGGAAGACCGGCTTCTTATTCATTTGTTTCCCTGGAATAGCCCAGTAATGCACATGTATGTGCCTAAACACAAATATCCTCATTCCCTTGGATGGTCCATCTACAAGAAGCTCCATATGCTGTGTTCCAGTGCATAGTTTCACTTTACTGTAAACAGGAACACTTAACCAATTCACTGCCATTTGGGGACAAGGATTAATGGTGCACAAAAAAAAAGCCTTATTAACCTTTCCTTTTTTTGGGCACAAGTACATGCCATTGGGACTAAACCTCCTCCTAATTGCTGCTGCTGCGGTTAAGGTGTGTGCTTAAATCATAATTTAGCAATGCCTTCTCAAGCGTTGCCTAGTATAACACAGGACTGAGCTCTAGTCGACCGGGGAGAGAAATCAGAAAAAAAGGTTCATGCTGCACAGGAAGTCTTTACATATTTTTGCTGCTGAGAGCACTTTAACCCCTTTCCTACTGGAGACTCCAAGAGCAGCATGTGCTGTTGGTGACGGAACATGTGACAACACCGAAAGGAGAGTCGTTAATTGGAGCTTGTCAGTACAGCCATGTTATATTCACATTTCACAACGTCTTTTTCAGAGATATAGCCAGCAGCCGTAGGTAACACCTTGCAGTACCACCCACTTCTAGGCCTCCCCAGCAGAGGGGATAAAAAAAATGGTGGTGGGGGAGGTTGTGTGAAAACTCTCTGTCAGGCATAGGCAGGGCCAGGATTTGGGTAGGGCAGAAAGGATATTTGCCTTGGGGCCCTCTGCATCACAGGGGCTCTTTGCAGGGGAGAACTGTTGATAAAGCACTATTGTTAGATCTATTCAGTATATTCATAAGGATGTCCAAGCTTTTGCCCTCCAGCTGGCATTGAATTGCAGATCCCCAGAAATGTAGTGTAATGTTAGAGTTGTAGTTCAACAATAGTTGTGGAGGGTTGCAAGCCAGGCATCACTGATCTATTTATTTAACCCCACCTTCCTGAAAACATTTGCACTTGCAAATAGAACGAATGCTGGGGCTACCACATTGAAGTTAATGGATGGGTCATTTATTAATACAGATTTGTGTTTCAACAGTTTTATTAACCCTTTAGAAGCCCATGCTGAGAACATAAAAACACATATATTGAGAATCTATGTATATTTACACCCCAGTATGTTTTTGTAATTTCCAAATTAAATGCAACCCTTTATTCAATTAGCGATGCACTTAGGCTGATGTCAGATATGGCGTATACTCGGCAAGCCGAGAAATGCTTGCTGAGAATACACAGGGCATATTCTCGGCAAGCATTTTTCAGCTTGCCGAGAATACGCCACGTCTGACATCAGCCTTAGATGCACCCAAACCTGCGTCTCACCATGTGTAAGATCCCTAATGGCTTATACAGATGCAGCAACATGCAGCATTTGGCGCTTACATGTGCCTGTGTTAGTACAGCCCCATGAGAAAAAATTGGAAGCATTTCTTCCTGCACTCCCCTGAGGTGAAATGCAGGAGAACGCCACCAAGGGGGAGCGCAGGAAGAAATGTTCATCTGTACAAGCCCTAAGGCTTCCTAACAACTTACACGTCAAGCACAAGAAAATGCAGCACGTGGTGCCTGTAAAACGCAATGAAATGCAAATGCCAAAAAACACAACTTTGAATATGCTTGAGTAAAACCAGGCATAATATAATGGAGTCAATTAGCTGAAGCTGTAGGTGGATTCAAACATGCTTCTAAAACGTGTGTCAAACACATAAAAAAACACCTGCGGCACCTTATTGACCTGTGTGCAGGGCCCTCCAGCAGACCTACCTGACATCTGGCCAAAAATTGGACAAATGCCGATTGCGCTTGTTTGATTTTCCCATTGGATTAAGGACTGGATCTGCTTGAATCCAACTGCAATTACGATTCAGTGGCTTTTTCTCATTCAGCAAGCCCTTTGAAACACAAACAAAACACCGGTGTGCTTGAGCCCTTAATTGGCTCCTTCCATTTCACTTTATGTTGCCATTAAAATATTTCCAACTATGAATAATAAATCACACAAGTACAAAAGTTAAAAAAGAATGCGCCCCATCAATTCAACAAATGTGGCGCCCTCTGGTGGGGGAGGGTATATGACCTAAGACGATCTGGCTTGCTGCCCTTCAGCTGTTGTTTACTTAAAATTCCCTAAATCCTCCCAATAGCCTTTGTCTCTGATGATTATAACAGAATTAATATAGTAATATAATAAACTAGTATGATGTATAATATAAGGGTCTCTTTTCACTACCCTAGGCACTGCATCTCTATAATTTGCGGTAGTTTTCCTGTGTGCAAAAGTATCTACGGCATAAAGAATGGCCACTAGCCAGTTATTCTATCACAGCACTAAACTCATTAGCCTCTAACTTGTGCCAGTGGTGATCCAAACAAATAGCCCCAGAGTCTCATATCAGCTCATCATTTATTTTACAATCTCTAGTTATTATACCAAGGGAAAAGTAGACTGATGCGTGTGTTCATCCGCCATCCAGAAGAGAAAAAATAGTCCCATGAATATATAATTATTTTATGTCGGTCGAACTCTTTTCATGCATCTCTAGTAAGCCACTTTGTAAAGCTTTTTGAGTGTGTACTATGATTTAATTGAAAAGGCTTCATCAATAGTTAAGAGTATAGCCCCTTCCAAACACAAGGCAAGAAGCTAGGAAAGAACCTGGTATCATGGGGCGTAGAGATTGCAAACCCCAAACCCACGTACAAGAGGAGATGCGAGTCAACCAAACAGACAAACGGAAACGCCGGCTCTTGCCTGAGTGACAGGAAAGGCAACCAATGCAAAGGCGAGTTCCCTTTCCAAAATTCGCCGGCAGCCAATGGGACCAACGCATCAAGTTTGGTTGTTCCCTAGCCGCTGTGCTGAGCCTGTTGTAGTGAGACAGAGTGGCCAGTGCGGGCGGCGATGTGACGGAAAGTTGGCTTGTTCTTTATAGCGGCTACCGCGTCCCCCGGAGGTAGCTCTAGGCGGGCATCAGCGGGACCGAGTCTCCCGTGGAAACTGCTTGGTCTATTCGGTCCCTCCTCTTATACTTTCGCTGCTGATAAGGGGTACCCCGAATGCCAGCCATGATCGAGAAAGGGGCAGAAGTATCGGGCAAGAGAAGGGGCAGGAATAATGCTGCCAACAGCAAAAGTTTGGGCACGAGTGTGAATGGCAGTAACTCGTGGGAGGAAGGCAGCTCGAGCTCCTCAAGCGATGATGAGCAGGGTAGGTCAGCTCCATGTGGTAGCCTCGAACTCACTCCCCTTCCCATGCCCTTCCGAGCCCTCCTCCTTCCATCCAACCTTCTGGCTGCACTTTATGCTCCTTCAGATCATCCTCCCCTGCCCCTGTACCCCACAAAGTCGGAAGGTTCAACCTGCGGCCCCCCAGCTTCTGGCCAGCCGCAACACTGGGTACCCCCGATAACCAAAGGCATCCGATGGCCATGGGGAATTAAACGAGTTGTAGTTTAAGAGACGGATGAATGCCTTTAACTGTAGCTGTTTAGTATTGCTGTGCTGTGCGTATTACCCACCGGGATCGCCCAGGTCACCCCCCCCCCCCCCCCCCCCCCCCTCTCCAGTACTTCAATATACATTATACCCTGTCCCATTGATCTTCAACTGCCCACTTGTTGCTAAACTACAACACTCACCGTCCTCCATCAGGGGTTCTGACAGGGAATCTTGGGAGTTGTAGTTTAAATTTTCTGATCTGCGCAGTTCTGTAAAGGAACATAAAGTCGAACGTTTCTTTTGTTCCATTGTAGCAGTGCCCTAATGATTCCTTACTCCAGCTGTTAATGTAAATATAATGCTGTGAAGGGCTGCATTATCTGTACTGTCATCTATTAGAGGCTCTTATTACAACTCTTAGAAAAAGCTTTAATTATAATTGTATGTTATCTACTTGGCAGCTTCACCTGCAAACTACCCCTTACACTTATTTTCTCTACTGTCTGGTCATTCAGGTGGTGGGGGCATGCGGGTTGGCCTGCAGTTCCAAGCAGTAGTGCCTGAATTTGACCAGGGTAAGTGACATCTCTTGTTCCACTTCCTTTACTGCTGTACTATTGTTGGCTGTGATAGCCTCAAACTCACCTTTGCTACTTAAATTGTTCATTTATTCCTAGCCTGGTAGAAACTTTGGGACCTGCAATCTATCTGATCAGTACCTGAGTGTCTGTGCCATTATATGAGAATGCTTTCTGGTGAATGCCTATTATTGAAGTTAATTTCTAATTTTACATTGATGAAATAGCAACTTTTTCCTCCTACCACATCATACACCTACTGTTTATAGGAGGAACAGCAGGGAGAAAACGTGTTCTGCAAACGTGCTGCCAGACTTCTGGAAAATGAAATGTTCTTTCAGAGAATCCAGGAGTGGATCTGTCTGGCTACTCGCACAGTAGCCCATGTGTATTTACAGTCATCTGGCTAATAGAATACATTGTAATGGAGGGTTTAATGAAACAGTTGCAGATATGGTTCAATAACTATATACTATAATACACTATAAATATATACTATAATACAGATCTGACAACATTCAGCAACAAAGGATGGAGACGATCTCACTGGTAGTTTATATACCACGGATGGCTAACTTGTGGCTTCAGCTGTATTGCAGCATATAATGAAGGGTCCCAGAATGGGAGTTAAACATTGATTGCTTTGACATCAGATCTTAGTGCAGTGCTTTTGACATTTAAATGAATTGTTTGGTTTTTATAAACCAATATATAATATTGTTTGGTTTTTGTGAACAAGTATGTTTATATATTGTATTATATACTCCTCCAGGAATAGTTGGGGGAAGATTGCTTTGTGATGCACGATTCTAGGCTATTGGGTGTGGGTTGGCTAAAGTTAAGAATGAAATATTTGCATCTGTTGTGCAGCCAGCTTTAGTTTTGAAGTTCATTTTGAAATTGCACATTTTTATGAATCTCTAGATATCAAGAATTTAAACTTATCTCCGAATAATTTATAATACCAATATAGGCCATACAATTATGGATGGACCATTGCAAGGATACACTCCATTCTTTTATAGTTGTGGTGGAGCAGGGTCCCCCTGAATATGTAGTATTGTGTTGTGCTTCCAGGAAGGGAAGTCACTCTGATACACTGGCAGTCTGCTGTTGGAAAACTAGGGCATACGAATATATACACTTCTTTTAATGGTGCTTCTTTTATTTTATTGATGGTAATTCTAAAATACCTTTTTTTTGCTACTCCCTTTGTTAAAGGGGTAGATAACCTATCAATTAAATTTTAATATAATGTAGATATTGATATTCTGAAACCTTTTACAATTGGTCTTTATTTTATATTTTTTGTTTTTTAGTTATTTAGCTTTTGTTCAGCAACTCTACATTTGGTGTTTTAGCTATCTGGTCACTAGGGTCTTATTTGCCCTAGCAACCAGGCAGTGGTTTAAACGAGAGATGGGAATGGAATAGTAGAGGGCCTGCATAGAAAGATAAGTAATAAAAAGTAACAATAATAATAAAATTGTAGCCTCACAGAGCAGTGGTTTTTGGCTGCCGGGGTCAGTGAAAGCTAGAAAGAGGCAGAAAAGAAAGGCAAATAATTCAAAAACTATAAATAAAATAATGAAAACCAGTTGCAAAATTGCTAGGAATAGGGCATTCTATAACATTAAAAGTTAACTTAAAGGTGAACCACCCCTTTAAGGATTCTCTACTAGAAAGAGGGGAAATGTTCAACGTCCTAGTGAATGGCAGAACTATATGTATTTGTTATTAGTCCACTAAGGTTCTTTGTTTTGTGTTTTTTCAGTTAATGTGCAATTCATTTGTGCAACTTTTTTTTACTAGGCTTTATGAGCGTTTATTGCTAAAGGTTTTGTTAGTGTTTGCTGGCAGGTAGATGTATTCTACAATGTGACCAGATGTGTGCATACTTTTATAGGAGGAGAAATTTCACCTCCCATTAGTGCCATCTGCTGCCCTCCGCCAATATCTTCAGTAGGATTGTGCTTGTCAGTGCTGGATATGCACTTTGTGCCCGGGTTGTAGAAGCCTAGAGCTCATATAAACCACAGTTACCACTGCATGTGAAGGTTATAGGTGGGCAATCCAGACAACATCCTTGTTTCACTCTGCAGAATATTTATGGCTGTGCAATGTTTATCATAATTACTTGCCTTGCTGTTAAAGGGGTTGTTCACCATTTTTTAAAATACTTTCCTGATTGGAGTTGCTTAAAAAAAATATATTTTTTTTTTTTTAATGAAAAGCAAGCACTTACCGAAATCAACAGAGGGGAAAGACGGAAAGCTTAACGCTGCTACGTCCTCACGTTTTCTCATTTATTTGCATAGCACTAATACAATTGACTGAAAATGTAAGCAAATAAGTGATGAAGCATTAGAACATGCACAGGAGTGCTTACCCTTAAGTGGTTCACAGTAGTTTCTCTGAATGCGCTGCTGATCTCTGCGTGTTCATAGAAGAGGTGGGAGCCTGCGACCCCAGAGAAACAGCGAGAGGAGCTTTAAGTAGGCACTTATTTTAATTACTGATGGAACGTAAAGTCCAACCAATCTAGGAAGACTTCGCAAAAGGTGGGCAACCCCTTTGCTTGCACTTTGAGTTATTACTCAGATTTGGGTGGAAAAGCCCTGTGCAAGCTTCCTCTTAATGGCATATTTCTATTGAGGCTTTGACAAAGTAGCCTGAAATATTTTCATGTATGTAAGTTTGGTACAAAGATTCAAATTGTTTTGGTATTTTAAGCCAATCATTTTATACATATTTGTTTTAGGATATATATTTTTCTATACTTTATATATAGATTTGGAGAAACAATGTGTGATGAAATGTACCCAACTTAATGCACTGTTTTGAGAGATTACTGCTGTAGAGATGCAATGTCTGTAGCTGGGACTGCTGGTGCTCTTGTTTCCTGGGCTGTGTAGTACTTTTCATGATTCCCATTAAATACAGTGGAAAGGGAATGCTGTTGATTCCAGTTATTTCTGTGATGTCCTGAGGAATGCTGAGATAGTTAGTAGTTACTTAGCAAAGTAGAGTTTGCAACTCTGAGTTTGCCGTCCCATAGAAAGAAATGTAGAGAAATTCTGAAAAGCTGTTTGGTGTATAAATAGGTTTCTTTCTTTTGAATGGTATGCCATGCATTTACCAGTCCTTCTCAAAGCTTGCTCTGGCTCACATCATGGAAATTAGCAAAGGAAAATGCCAACACCAGTGAGTTGTGTGTAATCCCTCATTCTCACTTACTTTGTACCTCATACTCCATGAAGCATGGACTCCTGGCAATGTGCCACCAGAACAGTATGTATATTTTGTTATATAAATAGCTATTGTTAATTATGTTAATTATCTTAGAAACTAAAAAAACACACTGAGCTCTTAGGTATAATGTTAAATTGCCAAATGTATTTTTAATAGAAGTTTTTAAAATAAAAGCGCTCACTCTCATGGGAAAATCGGTTTTGAGCTTGCACCAACATCTCCAATGTAAACAGTGATCAGGAGCAAGTTTAGTGCAGTTGGCAATACAGGTATAAGACCCGTTATCCAGAATGCTCGGGACCAAGGGTATTCCGGATAAAGGGTCTTTCTGTAATTTGGATCTCCATACCTTAAGTATACTAAAAAAATTAATAAAACATTGATTAAACCCAATAGGATTATTTTGCACCCAATAAGGATTCATTTTATCTTAATTGGGATCAAATACAGGGTACAGTTTTGTTATTACAGAGAAAAAGGAAATACATTTTAAAAATCTGAATTATTTGATTAAAATGGAGTCTAAGGGAGACAGGGTTTCTGTAATTCCATAATCCGGAGCTTTCTGGATAACGGGTTTTCGCATAATAGATCGAACACCGATATGGTTTTGCTTAAAGCTTGCCATAGCTGCTTAGTAGCTAAATTAGGAGAAGTAGGAGAGAGACTGAATTTGAAATTACATCCTATTTTGGTAACAACATGTTCAACCACTGTTTCCTGTGCCAAGGTGCTCCCCTTTATATTGGAAAAACTGATAATTGAGTTGTATGAAACAAAAAACACAGAGCCCACTGGCCAGTTAGATAAATGGTATACCTTTTACATAAGGCCCTATATTTTAAGCAGGGTTTGTGTATTGTTTTTCAGACACTCCTATTTGCTTTTATATGAGTAGCTGCTACATTGCTTGTATTTGGTTAAGGAATTTTCAGTGCTTTATGATGACATTGGGTGAAGCTTGCAGTCTGTGGCAAATGCCTCTGCCGATGTATCTAAAGTGGCGTGCCCTGTTCATGTGTATGGTGGCAAAGCTGAAGGGAAGAGTTTACTGCAAATAAATTAAGCTGCTTCCTTGGTATTTATAAATGTAGCAAGAGGGTACCCAAATAGCCTGCCTGCAGTGTCACCAGAGACACTCATTGCTGAATGCTGTTTCCCTGTAGACACTGGTTGGAAAAACAATACCTTGCAGTACTGTCTGCCGCTGGGATCCATTCAGGGTTGGCAGCTGTGACTTTGGGGTGCACTCTATTCCCTGCTTCTGATGCAGCACTCTGTAATTTTGTATCTAGTTGCAGTCAAGGGAGAGCTCTCCTGTCCCTAATATGATTTCAGGATCGAACCTGAGCCAAAACTAGTCTTAATTTGTGTTTTTAAAAATAAGTTTGACTTATATAATCAAAATGTATTTATCAGATTTTAGATTGTCTCTGGAAAAACAAAACTTGCAAAATAAATATTTGATAAATATGTGTATAAAGTACCATTTTTGGGGATATCTCTGAAAAGAGTTTAAAGACATATTATAGTTTTACATTTACCCCATTCACCTATATTGATCACATTAGTGGCAACCGGCAACACTAAGGGTGAGGGCACAGTGGGGGTATAGTCTGCTTCTCTCTGCCTGAATATTGTAGGCAAGCGTAAAGAAGTGAGTCCATTCCTATCCACCCCTGTGGGTAGCTCCACTGGTGGGTACAGTGTTGGACTACACAAAGCAGAGATCGGCCTCAAAAATGGGATAGCATGCATTTTCGTGCCAATCTCTTTCTGCTACGTATAGCTGCACTCAAGCTGACAGTGTGCCTGTCTGTTCAGCTACACATAGGATTGGATTCCTCTCTCCCTGCCTAGGTGTTTTTTAAACGTAGACAAAAAAAAGGGGACTGTATGCCCAGTGTGCCTTTACCCTTAGGCAATGCCATAAGAGGCACAGCCTACGCTTCTCTAGGCCTTCTGCTTTATTTTCCTCCAGACCCATTACCAGGGTACATACATGGAGAAAATCAATCCAAGGATACAGGCAGACTATGAAGCAGGATACAGTTGTTTGCAACTATTGTGGTGATTGTGCCCTAACCCACAACATATTTCAGTAATCAACCACTTAACGCCATAAGTAGGTTCCCACCTCTTCATTACATTTTCCCATTTTTTTTGTCTTCAGAGCAGTCCTAATGTAATGGCCAGTAACACCAATGCAATTGAATAAAAAAAATGATCAATTCATTGCTTTTGAAATGTTTAGAGTTATTTCATATATGTAGACAAGATGGGGCCAGAGCCAAATATCCTGTGGGTGTGCAGACCACAATGAACAGCATTTAACCTCTTTGTTATACAAATCTGACCAGTTCAGGTAGTAAAAAGTTGTATAGTGAATTGCCTAGAGCCGTGCACCTCTGCTACAAAGACAAACAAAAGCAACTTTACATTTAGTGGGCCAAGTATTTGCCATATTACTATGTTTAAGGCTGGATTATATTAAAATGATGTCTATGAAATGTGTCATCTCATGAGCAGAGTTGGGGCCTCCTTAAAAATTCATGGGAGGGCTGTATTCTGACCACAGGCCTCCAGTAGGACAGCCCTGGTTTCATTTTCAAACGTGCAGGAGGAGTTGTAGGTAAATATATTATCTTGGTTCGACAGATAAGAGCCCAAATCAGATTTTGCTGTTTTCCATTGATTTGAATCAAATATGGGCAGCCTTATTTATCTTGCTTTTTAAGCCCCAAAGTGTTCTTTTGAGCATTTGTATGCTAAAAAGCACCAGTACCACTGTTGCCTCATACATTTCATTGATGTGATTAGGATTTGGGAGTGGCTGACTTCTCTGCCATGTTGATGCTGTGTTTTTTTTTTTTTTTAAACTGTTTATTGTTTTTTACAATAATAGGATGCTTTTTGGTTTTATTTTTTATCTTTAAAGACTGACCATACATTCATTAGCATTGTCTGTTAGATCATTGCTGTTCAGTTCATTGCCTGCATTTCCTTCCTTTTATATCAATTTCTACAGACTATCCTGTGAGCTAATTGAAGCTAGTCTGTCTGTATATAAATTTCCTTTAACCAAATACTTCCTTTGGCACATGTGGGCCGCACAATGGCTGACCTGGAGGAGATTGGGGTGCGCCTTCTATACAGACTTTGGCCCTAAAGCCAAATTAGCTGCCCAAGCAGGCCCAGATATCTTGCAGGCCAGCTGCTGCAGCCTCTTGTTATTGTAAAGTAGCAGTTTCTTTAGCATTGCTGTCCATTTTATCCCTGGGACTTTTGATTAGTCTTCTCCTTGGACACACTGGTACCTTAGCCAGGAACCCATTCCAGTGATAACTGGCCTCAAGCAAGGGCTTGAGATAGGAGGACCACAGGAGTAACAGATTAGTTCACTTTATAAATTAGGGTTACTCAATGTTTTGCTGTAAAAACAGTGTTCTCAAAACAAGGTATCTTAGTTACCATAAGCCTTTATTTAAGAAATTAAAGCATGTATAAATACTAAAAAAGGAGAAAAAAATGTATGCTCACTAGGGGGTGGCAATTTTCTGCAAGTATTGGTATGTTCTTTCTTTCCTTGTGTGGGTTTCCCATGGGTACTACAATTTTCCTCCCTCATTCTAAAACATACAAGACTGTTAAATGAGGCCTGGTAATGTTGACAACAGTGTGTGAATGGTAAGACCTTCAGAGCCACTCAGGCAGGGACTGAATGGTGTATATGTTAAGCACTGTGGAAGCTTCAGCGCTGTGTAAAAAAAAAAATAAAAAAAAAAATAAAGAATTTTAAACTGTTCTGTAAGGTACTTGTAGTTATAATGCTGTTCAAGTAAGTGGGTAGCAGTCTGTGTCTTTAACTTTATATATATATAATGTTCAGTTTGCAGTTTTGAAAAATGTACAGTTTCTAGGATGCAAGATTTTTATGTGCATGTAGATTTTCTGGTTGGGCTTTTTTTTTTTTTTACTGGTCTAACTGGCTTATTCCAGCATTAATCAGCAATGTGCAGTGCGCTACTGACAAACAGCATGGTTGAGTTGATTGCAGTAGGGGAATAATGTTGGGTTGAGGAAGCAAAGGAGTCATTTAACCCCTTAGGGGCAAGACATTGTAAAATGTATTTCACTGGTAGTAATGCCATAGATTTTACTGCAGCAGGAAGAAGTGTGAGTGTAAAAGACAGAAATCTTTTCCATTCAATTGCTTATGTAACCTAGCATGTATACTTCCTTTGGTTTGTGTGTGAATTGTATGAGCCAGTGGGTAGAAGCTGGTAGGCCTGTGCACTTTCTTTGTTGATGTGCATAGCAGTATTTTGGTGCTTATTTTTTTTTTTTTGTTGACCACTCCTTTCCCCCCCACCCCTGACTGGCCAGGTTTTTCTTTTATTGATGGGGAGAACACTGCTGTATTTAGATCTGCAATGTTGTACCTATAGGCTGTTCAGGAGTATAGTTTCCCTTTAAGGAATCTGCTCTTTCCATTAGGGCGGTGGCAGGTTTTGTCACCTTGGTAACAGCTCCATAGGCAGGCCACGAATGTTGTGCATCTGGCAAGCGCTTGGACCTGCAAGTCCACCCACATGTGCCCAACTATTGGCAATGAAAACAGCTAGGTTTGCCACCTGTGTCCATTTTTTACATGTGTTGTCACTCATGGGCTACTGTCATAGGCCCACCCTGTGGCACCAATAACCTGGCCACAAATGTTAATGCCCCTCTCTCCCCCAGATCTTTCATAGATGGAAAATGGCAACCCTAAATACACCAAGGATGTGAGTGATGCAATGCTTAGAAACTCTTCCAAGCATTACATTACCCAGACAACAAAATTCCTTCAATTATCGCGTGCCATTGCCGTTAAGGCTGCTGGGCAGTGGGTAAAACAGCATGGGCAGTCTTATAGTGATCGGTCACTTAGTTTCAGTGATTGTTTTAAGTTTGTGCTGCTTACAATGAGTGCCATGTGTCGTAGAAGGCCCGTTGCCACATTTTAGCAGCCCCCTCATAGAGAAACATGGGGGTTCAGATAGGTAATGTTCAAGCATCAGGCAAACACTTTTAAGGTGATATTATAAATAGCATGCAAATATGATGATAGATGTAAAAAAAAAAAACAAGTTGAATTTCTGCTGTATCTCTTTGGTGCTGGCATCTTTCTGGCCTGTATTACATTAGATTCTCGGTAGCCAGTTGCTCAGGCCTTTTTTTTTTTAGACCAGTAGACTGTATTTTACTATATGTTCCCAAATTCAGAGTAATTTCAACACCTCCAAGCTAGCAGCTAATATCAGGTCTCTGGAGAATAGAGAAGTACAGTACTATTCCTGCTGTGTTCTGCAGATGCTTTTGAAATGAATATTATTTTTAGAACTGTTCTATTGCTAATTCAATAACCTAAACTCTAAAACAGCATATTCCCAGTTTACTGCATAAGATCTTGTGCTGGAATTTTCCCTAGGAAATAAGTGATTCTAGAAATGGCTTTTCTGAGATTTTCCATTCACTTGTGTGGTGGTGGAGTTTTATAATATTCATTTACTGAGTTATTGTTTTTTTTATTTTACAAATTGTTGCTGTACAGGTATGGAATTCCTTATCCAGAAACCCATTAATCATAAATCTCCAAATTACAAAAAAGCTATCTCCCAACAGAGTCCATTTTGATCAGATAATTTCAATTTTTAAAAATGACTTCTTTTCTCACTGTAATATAACTATAATATGATCCCAAGCAAGATATAATTAATCCTTATTGGAGGAAGACATCATATATAATTTTTTTTAGTAAACTTAAAGTATGGTGATCCAAATTACAAACCTGTTATGTGGAAATCCACAGGTTCCGGTATTATGAAAATCTGAAATTTTTTCAGACCAACACTGCTGAATCAAGCAAAGATAAACCTAAGGCTGGACTTGCCAATAGGTGCACATAGACTCCTGCACCTATACATTTTGACTGCCTTATGTACAATGATTGCATTTAATTCCTTTTCTGCTATGTGCACCAAAAAATGATTTTGTGTGCACATTTTAAACTTTTATGTGCATTTTTAAAAACTGTGTACAAGATTCTTTGTGCGTACCACAATTTCTTGTGTGCGCTGTCCCTAACATTTGTGTACTAGTGCACAGCTTAAAGGGAACAATGCCTATGCAGTGCTTCAGTACTGAGTGGCCTGCTGTGTGAAGCTGCAGCTAGCCATCATTTTTTTTCTTGCTGTGCCCTATTGAAGAATGCTTGTTGTACATGACAACTACTAGAGGATTTTTTGACCCATGAGAGCATAAAGACTGGTGTGCAGAGAAGAATATAGCAACGCCCCTCAGCTCTTGAGGATAGGCAGGAAGCAGGGCAGTGTTTACCTATACAGTCTACACTTATTTCTTTTCAACATGAGCACAATACATAGAACCTATGCTGACAATACATTCTGCCTGTTTTATTTTATTATAAAGCAGAGACAGAAATGTTTTGCTTTATCACTTACTACCTCCCCTGTTGTTATTTGAGTTAATTTAAACAGAGATAATGAGCTCTAAATAAACAAATTTATGTGGGTCCTATACAAATAACATTACACTGTAGCACATTGCAGGCTGTGCCACTCACTCATGCAGATCTGTTGCTGTAGCTTTGCCCGAGACAAGTTATGATGACAAAAAAGCCTGGAATTGTCTCCAAGAAAAGTATATTATGTTATAAATATTATCTGTTATTCTTTATGTAGCACTGGCATATTTATATCTCCCGATAGAGTTGTTATGCATAAGTGGGTAATTATTGCCAATATAATTCTGATTGCTTTCCAACACACTTTACTAGTAGACAATCCCAGGTGTTTAGGGTCACACTAACAAGTCATATGTAACACAGGGCCTTTAGGAATTTATATCTCAATATACTAAATATTCAGAGGTTCTGCGTGCATCTTTATCCAGCCTGGTCCTGATGTTAGAATCAGAAACCCTTTAAGGCTATATTAATCCAAACGTCTGTTAGTTGCAGCTGCATCACTTGCCTTTGACGGCAAACAGGCATTAAAGGGTGATAATCATCCATACATCCTACTTTTTCTTGATGTCAGTGGGAATTACCTGTATGGCATGTACCCAGCAACTTGATAACTGCTTCATTAATGTTCAGTTTTATATTGAAAGAAATCCTATTATCTACGTGGGTTTTTGCCTTTGCCTGTTTTTTCTTTAAACACCCATAATTAGAAGACAGCCGTTGTGCAAAGAACTTTGGATTATTTCTGATACCAATGCTAATGAGCAGAAGCATCACAACTGTGTCTCTTGTGTGAAATCCTTATGAGAGACAAGATTCCCCAAAGCAGATGGGAGAGTCTATAATTCCCCATGGACTGCAGTACTTGCAGAAGGTTACAGCTTTACAGTATTTCTCCTGTACATCCCAAGTCTGCTAATTTTTTTTTAAGTGATTGCGAGAATTATGGCAATTTGTTTGTGCCAGTTTCTTTAATTCTAATGCCAGATATGGCATGATATATGATAATTAATCATTAAGATCATGAAAAAAATTGACAATAGTTATACTGAAAGCTCTTGATTTATAGTGCCCTATATAACAGACCAGATAACAGATAATTTACATTGCTCCTAAAGTTCATTAACAGAGTGAAGAAAATGGCTGATGTTCCTAAATGGGAAAGCTTTGGGGGTGACCCTGCATTTGCTATGGGTCTCCCCACCGCTATCCCAAATCACTTAATCCATATTGACTCACTCTGATTTTGTAAGGGGGGGGGGGGGGGGCATTTGTGCTTTTTTTAAAAGACCGTTTTAATCACTTCACACTTGTGGTTTTAGAGAAAATTAGTTTTTGTGGTTTCCAGAACCACGAAAATGAGAAAGTTGAAAAGTTTTGTATTCATTTGTGTATGTGGTACGTAAATACATTTTTTTACTGCAGGTCAAGGTGCAGTGGGATTAAACAGCATCTCTGTGCAGGACAGGAATGCCCTTTAGCCCGGAATCTAACCACAGCAGCAGTGACGTAACTGATAAGCGAATACCTAGCATTGCTTATCTCTGCAGTGATCAACAGAGGCAAGCAATGCGCTTCCATTGGTATATATATATATATATATATATATATATGTGTGTTCAGTGTGCCCAGTATACTGTCCCCTTACATTGTTTCTTTATGTAAATGTAACCTTTATTTCAGATCAATAGCTACCTTCCCGGACTAGTACCAGTAGAACATAGGTTACACTGTACTGTCACCCAGAATGGGCCTTCGCTAAGTGAAAAAGGAAGGTGAGGGTGTTGTGCAACTACATCTCACTTGCTCTGCCATACCCCATAGTGTGGACCTCCACAGGGAATTCCCTATCCTGATTCCCTATTCACTGGTATCCCTACACTACAGGCAATATGGCCTGGGAGAGATACCTCCAAAACTACCAGTCCTATGTAGGAGCTCAGAACTGCTCTTTCTAGCTCAACCCTAACTGCCTTACACCCCTAAAATACTATAAAGGGAGCTACACCTGCCACTATCTAATGCCTTATTCACAGGGCCATGTTCCCCAGGCTCACAGCAGCCATCCACCCTGTTCCTCAGGTGGAAGCAAAGAGGCAGGTGCCACTCCTTTCCCAGCACTACACCAATGTGAGGCAGGTTGTGGTCACCATACCTGCTAGCCAATAGTACACATATGTAGATGAACTTAGATACATTCCCTTCCGCCCAGCAACTAAGGGAACTGAACCTGTAGGGATTTAAAGCCATAGGGGCCATTTAACCCTATGGGTCCCTACATAAATATAAAATAATATCCATAAATGTCATTCCTTTCCTTAAATTTAATTTTTCACAATTGACCATAGTTGCTAAAATCTATTGTTAGTCTCTAAAACCCACCACTTGCTTTACTGAATCAGTACAGTAAATGGCATCTACAGACTAGGCAGCAAGTTACATATAAAGTTTCCCTGTGGGTGCTGGTATAGACCCCTAGCTAAAGAGAAAACTCATTTCTATAGCCACAATCTGATACAGGCTGCTTTGATTCATGAGGGGAGTATTGCGCAGCATGGGAACAACTGTGAAGGAGTGCTGGCTCCTGATATACCCCTAGTGTAGTTCCTGCTGTATTCCAGGATGACCAGTGCCCTTCTAAAGTACCAGTAAATGGGCTTGGTAGGTGTGAGATTCACACTGGTCTGGCATTGATGGCCAGGGGCATTGCTTTTTCTGTGGCAAGCTTTATAAGCCTGGTTTCCTTCTAAAATTGAATTTCTAAAGCATTTTGTTTGTTGATGCTATTTTTAAAATATCTAATGAGAGGGAACTTGGCAAAGGAAGTGCTGCCAAAATAGCTATCATTTAAATGTGACTATTTGGCTGCACACTCTTGAACACAGGCAAAAAGGAAGACTGCATATTGGATATTTTGGTTTTGGTATTCTGAGGAGATTGATGGCAAATTTGATTGGACTTGATATGTTTAATTTTCTTTGGATTTTAATTTATTTTCCATGTATTTTTTCTCCACTATGTATATCAACACTGAGCAAATTCTGTGGTCAGGTGCCTAATTCTTGGGTCCTCAGATGTTGAACACCCAGAATATTTTACACTTTCATTTTTAGTTTAATTTCTAATTGTTGGAAGATGCTGGCAGTCGTATTCCCCACATTTGGGGAGACATGGTTAAGACTCAGGGATATAACTGGTTAACACCCCCCCCCCCCATTTACCTGGGCTATATTTATATACAAATACCAGACCAATAATGATTTTCATTTAATGGGATTCTTTGAGAAAGAAATGGCAGTTCTGCTTCTTTCTGAAACAAAACAATGATGGCGTGAGGTGGGTTCCCTCATACAGCTACTTCTAGGTCACACAGCATCTACTTCTAGTGAATCCTGGCACAGAATCTGAGGAAACTGCTGTGTTTCACAGTGACCTTTTGACTATGCTGTCATTGCCTTAAGAAGTGAAGCAGGCCTTATAGGGTACCGCCGGACTGAACCCGAATATCAAGTCCATAAAGCAAACCTGTAGCATTATTATATGATGATGTCTCACATTTATATGTTTAATAAAGTGAGCTTTCACGGACACAGATGTGGCAGAACCACAAGAAATTATTATTTACAGTGTAATTACGCTAGGGCTTATTTACTTACACTGGGCAAAATTTAACCTAGCAGTAACCCATGGCTACCAATTAAATCTTTGCTTTCTTGCAGTGGTCTGAACAAATACTGCTTGGTTGCTTTGAGCTACTATTGAATAAAATTTGCCCAGTGTTGGTAAATGATCCCCAGTACAGTCTGCACATAAATAATAGTAACGCAACCTCTAACTTCTAATACTTTAAAACTAATGTTCTGTTCATACAATAAATATAGATTGTTTAAGCACTTACTGCCTACCAATAACAGCGATGAATTGTGGTAAAGGCTTTGTCTATAACAGAGGATTGGCAGTTTTTAAAGGCTTGTCTTAAAGTGGTACTAACATTATTTATATTTGAAAGTAGTAGTATGGTTGAGGTTTATAATTCTGTACTATGTCCAGGCCCTCCTGCTGGTGCCAAGCCTAATGTATATGTACATGCTGATTTGGGGGCACAGCAAAGCTTGGATATGCAGCATTAGCAAAGTAGATTGATGTAATTTACATTAGACTCTCCCCCATTGAAGCTTACAGTTTTGGTCTATATATATATATATATATATATATCACATTTGCTCTGGTTAATTTTATCAGGAGCCAATTCACCTGCCTCTGCTTGTTTGAGTTTGGGAGGAAACCCATGTAGACATGGGCAGAAGATACAAACTTCTTGCAGATCATGGCCTGCCTGGATCTGACCCATGGCCTCATAATCTTGTCATCTTGTGAGTTTTGTGATGGTGCTTGGGGGTGGGGCAACATTCCGATACGCTGTCAGATATCGGATATGGGGCAGATATCGATCGGGCAGGTTAAAAAATTTTAGTCTGATCGGGGACCGCATTGGCTTGTTGAACGACTTTGCCTATACCCTTCGTTATAATTCGATCGTTCGGCCCTAGGGCCAAACGTCCGAATTAGCCTGGATTCTCCTGATATTGGGAGAAGATCCGCTCGCCAAACGAGCGGGTCTGAGGGTGTATGGCCACCTTTACTCTCCTTCAAGCCATGTCAGAATAAGCGGTAAGCTAAGGAGAGGCAGGGGGCATCTCCATGAGCAAACATTAACAGCCCTAGGGTTTATATAGGCATAATGTTGAAATTGGACTGTGTCACTATCCTTTTGACTAAAACACATCTCTTCATTGTCATTATGCCTTCTGACAGCCATTCTGCTTAGTTTCAGTAACCCATAGCAACCAGTCATAGGTTTTCTTTCATATTTTTACTTGCAATTTACTTTACCAAACCTGTCTACAGATTTGAAGCTACGAATTTCTGCAGCAGCGCATATTTGCCTAGTGTTAATAAATTAAGCCCTGTGACTATGAAAACAAAAATTGAACCAGACACGGTGTCCACAACCTAGTGCCAATCCTGTATACTGTTTTACTCTAGCAAAAAAAAGAGACACTGCAGTCACTGCAATGAGAAAAAGCATTTTGTGCAATTTGAGTTTTTTGCTATTCCCATAGCAGAATGAAAAGCTTGCTGCAGTTTTGGCAAGCACTTTTGGCTAGGTTTTCTGCTTAACATGCATCTCTGTATAATTTAATTGATGATCTAAGATAGGTTAACTGGTAGTTCTAGGGTCTGTCTGTCTATCTACCCATACATATATACTTGCCTATTTTTACTGATCAATTACAATATTTATAAAGTTTTTTTTGTTCTTTGTAAAGCACAAATATTTGCTTTGTTTTCCCTTTCTACTGCTCCCTCCCTATTGCCTGTAATCAGCAGAGTTTGCTTGATCCATCCAGCTGGAGGCCTGCGGGCTGGTTATGGCCTCCGTTAGATTCTTAAAGGGGTATTAAAGCGTAACAAAGAAGGGTATAAATGCTGCTTATGTTTTAAGCTTCTGTACCAGTCCAAGGCAACCACAGCCCATTAGCGGGGAAGATCTGTGCTCCCAAAAATACCCCCAGTAGCTCCCCATCTTCTTTTCTGCTGATTCCCTGCACATGCTCTGTCCTGCTGTCAGTTACTTCAGTTTAGGGATTGATGTAAAATATACTGAGTATATTGAATATAAATGTTACATTACAAGGCTGATTAGTAATTCAGTTTCTCATTGCATAGCATCTCAGCAAGCTTTGCAATTATCAGAACTTTAAGGAATACTGTCATGGGAAAACATGTTTTTTTCGAAACGCATCAATTAATAGAGCTTCCCCAGCAGAATCCTACAAACCGGATTCCAAAAAAGTTGGGACACTAAACAAATTGTGAATAAAAACTGAACGCAATGATGTGGAGGTGCCAACTTCTAATATTTTTATTCAGAATAGAACATAAATCACGGAACAAAAGTTTAAACTGAGAAAATGTACCATTTTAAGGGAAAAATATGTTGATTCAGAATTTCATGGTGTCGACAAATCCCAAAAAAGTTGGGACAAGGCCATTTTCACCACTGTGTGGCATCTCCCCTTCTTCTTACAACACTCAACAGACGTCTGGGGACCGAGGAGACCAGTTTCTCAAGTTTAGGAATAGGAATGCTCTCCCATTCTTGTCTAATACAGGCCTCTAACTGTTCAATCGTCTTGGGCCTTCTATGTCGCACCTTCCTCTTTATGATGCGCCAAATGTTCTCTATAGGTGAAAGTTCTGGACTGCAGACTGGCCATTTCAGTACCCGGATCCTTCTCCTACGCAGCCATGATGTTGTGATTGATGCAGAATGTGGTCTGGCATTATCTTGTTGAAAATTATCTTCCCTGAAAGACATGACGTCTGGATGGGAGCATATGTAGTTGTTGAATATCTTTTTCTGCATTGATGCTGCCTTTCCAGACATGCAAGCTGCCCATGCCACACGCACTCATGCAACCCCATACCATCAGAGATGCAGGCTTCTGAACTGAGCGTTGATAACAACTTGGGTTGTCCTTGTCCTCTTTGGTCCGGATGACATGGCGTCCCAGATTTCCAAAAAGAACTTCGAATCGTGACTCGTCTGACCACAGAACAGTCTTTTTCACACTGCATTTTAAATGATCCCTGGCCCAGTGAAAACGCCTGAGCTTGTGGATCTTGCTTAGAAATGGCTTCTTCTTTGCACTGTAGAGTTTCAGCTGGCAACGGCAGATGGCACGGTGGATTGTGTTCACTGACAATGGTTTCTGGAAGTATTCCTGAGCCCATTCTGGGATTTCCTTTACAGTAGCATTCCTGTTTGTGGTGCAGTGTTGTTTAAGGGCCCGGAGATCACGGGCATCCAGTATGGTTTTACGGCCTTGACCCTTACGCACAGAGATTGTTCCAGATTCTCTGAATCTTCGGATGATGTTATGCACAATTGATGTTGATAGATGCAAAATCTTTGCAATTTTTCGCTGGGTAACACCTTTCTGATATTGCTCCACTATCTTTCTGCGCAACATTGTGGGAATTGGTGATCCTCTCCCCATCTTGGCTTCTGAGAGACACTGCCACTCTGAGAAGCTCTTTTTATACCCAATCATGTTGCCAATTGACCTAATTAGTGTTATTTGGTCTTCCAGCTCTTCGTTATGCTCAAATTTACTTTTTCCAGCCTCTTATTGGGATTTGTTGACACCATGAAATTCTGAATCAACATATTTTTCCCTTAAAATGGTACATTTTCTCAGTTTAAACTTTTGTTCTGTGATTTATGTTCTATTCTGAATAAAATATTAGAAGTTGGCACCTCCACATCATTGCATTCAGTTTTTATTCACAATTTGTTTAGTGTCCCAACTTTTTTGGAATCCGGTTTGTATATTGAAATCTATTTTTTTTTTTTTTTTTTTTTTTTAAAGCACAAACAGGTTTTTCAAATTTGAAATTTTACATGGGGCTAGCCATATTCGTCATTTCCCAGGGTGCCACAGCCATGTGACCTGTCCTCTTATAAACTGCAGTCACACTTTACTGCTGAGCTACGAGTTGGAGTGATATCACCCTCCCTTTTTCCCCAGCAGCCAAGCAGCGGAACAGTGGGAATAAGCAAGATAGCAGCTTCCTGACACTCGTATTGCTGAAAGTGGTAGATGTCAGAACTCAGCGCTCAATAGTAAATCTGGCATGGGACTACAGCTACATGGGAGTAGGAGAAACAATAGGTTATCTAAAAGCAGTAATAATGTGTAGCGCTGGCTGCCTACACGCCAATATTACAACTAAAAAATACATTTATTGGTTCAAGAATACATTTTAAATGGTAGAGTGAATTATCTGCTATGTAAACTGTGTAATTTAGAAATAAAAAGTATGCCATAAAAATACAGTATCCCTTTAATAATCAGCCCTGTGTCATTACATAACATTTTTTTTAATGTTTTCTGCTGTATGATTTGTGACAACCTGTGACAACTTTAAAGTGATACTGACACCAGAAATTAAACCTTTTTGACATCTTTCATAACATTATCTTTGCATGAGCTTTATAATTTAGCAATAAATGTATTTCCTGATGCTTTTACATTCCCTATCTGATCCCCCATGTTCCTCTATGAGGGGGCTGCCATATTTGTGCAGCAGGAGGCCGTTAGCATTAGATGCTGTAACTGACGGGCTGAGAAGGGACAGTCAGGTTGGCAAAACAGTCAGGTTTAGGAACTTCAAGTAACAATTACTCACAAAAGCAGCCCTGTCAGTGAAAAACGATCAACATGACCTATAGGTAACTTTTTATGTAGATTCATATTTTAAAAAGTAGTTTTTTCGTGTCAGTATCACTTTAAAGGCATGAATCATTACTATTATAAAGATGCTGCAAGTTTAGGCTGGTGCATTTATTATTTGGGTTTAGTTCTCCTTTAAGACTGCTCAAGAGTTCCACTGGCCTCTTTGGATAACATCATCAAATCTGTATTAAAGTGTATATTGAAACAGTTTGAGAATGCTATGATGGATAATGAACTTTGTTTAAATAAGCCCCTCCCTTCCCCGTCTGCATTCTGTGCTTTGGGTTTATAGGAACAGAAATATCAAAAAATGAAATGTGTATCAAAGTTATTTAAATTTTATGTACTGTTGCCCTACACTGGTAAAAGTTGTGTGCTTGTTTCAGAAAGACTTCTATAGTTTATATAAATAATCTGCTCTGTAGCCATGGGGCAGCCATTCAAGCTAGAAAAGAAAGAGAAAAGGCACAGGTTCCGTAGCAGATAACTGATTAGCTCTGTAAAACAACATTGTATTCTACAGTGCTTATGTTACCTATGTAACCTGTGTCATTTAGCCCTATTTTAACTTGAATTGCTGCCCCCATGGCTACACAGTAGAAACTATAGTAGGGTTTCGGAAGCAAACCAGTTGAGGGCAGTAGTACATAATATTTTAAGTACATTGATATAAATTCATTTTTTTTTGTGTTACTGTTCCTTTAAAAGGAACGAGTTTGGCACACAGATTTGTCACCTTCGGGAAATCTGCTCTGTCTGCGGGTCACAAACCCTTGCATTAGTGTGATTGGGAACTACCAATGCTAAAACACATAAATTGCGAACATGGCCCTTGAATAAAGCAAGAGTCTTAATGGGAATTTAACTCCAAATAGCTTTAAATAATCACAGGTATATAAGCTTTATAATTAAGAAGGCACCCCCAGATGCAGTTGATCAGGCATTTTGGAAGCATCATAGTCATGGTTACTCCAAGTGGTTCTGAGACTCTTAGATCATAACCCTGTGCTGTGAATTACACATAGGCAACAGTTCTGTTCAAGTAGCTCTAGTTTGTATGGAGCATAAAGCTGACCTTGAAGGGGATGTTCACCTTCAGATAATAGTCTGAATTTGAACAGCCCCTGTGAGGGAAAAAAAAACATTTTTGTAATTCATCTTTATTATTTAAAATGTTTAGTTTTGAAGAAACAGACCAGGATCAGTGCTGCTGACAGGCTCTCTCCTGTGTCTTCTGAAGGGATTGCCGACAGCTTGGACAGGAAGCCGACACTAAACTGCACATGCCTTCCCTCTCCTGCTTTATTTGCAATTCACTGATCGGATTGGCTGAATCTTGCCAGCCAGTGGTATCAAAGATATGCAAATTAAGCAGAAAAGGGAAGGCATGTGCAGTAACAACTTTAGTGCCAATTTTTATTTATTTTTTGGCTACCTGCTAAGTCTTCATCTGGAAAAATCTCCTTCTGAGAGCAGAGAGAGATTAGTGAGAGCTTGGCAGCACTGATCCCAATCTGCATGTTCAAAACTATACATTTTTAATAATAAAGATGCTTTACAGAAATGTTTTTTTCTCACAGGGTCTGTTCAAATTCAGACTATTGTCTGAAGGTGAACGTCCCTTTTTAAGCGGCAAATAGAGGAATAGTTTGTTTTTTTGCAAAATCAGACGAAATAAATGCAGCTCTCACATTCACTGTAATGTGCTGAAATAGCTGCTGGCTTGTAAATGAATTATCTTGGGAAATTCTGCAGTGCTACAAATATATAATGGCAGATTGTTTTGCTATATGATCTATGCATCATGTGATATTAAAGGGCCACCATGCGTTTATCTAAAGAATTGTACATAATGCAGAGGAGTGCCATTGCTCACATATTTGTGAAGGCTAAGAGCAGCTTGGCCAGGGGGTAAGAGGTAGGATCCATGCTAGTTTTTAATTTTGTTTTTGTAGACTTAGGGCTCTGGCACACGGGGAGAATAGTCGCCCGCGACAAATCTCCCGTGCCTCGGGCGACTAATCTCCCCGTGTGCCAGAGCCCTTAAGGTCTGGAGATCTATATTACATAAAAAAAATCCACTTTCCAAGAATTTTGGAGAATAGATTTGAAGCCTGTACTGGAGTAAGAGGAAGCATTCCCTGTTCCCTGAAGCACACAGCTATGGGCAGCTGGTGTTGGTCACAAATAAAGCACAACTTAAATAATAATAACTGTGAAATATTTTTTAACTATGAAATTACATTAAAAATGTTCTTTTCTTACAGAAGTTGCCAAGACCTGCCAGGAACGAGAGAATCTTGGCATGTTGGTGTGGTCCCCAAATCAGAATCTCTCTGAGGCTAAATGTAAGTAACAGAAAAAGGCCTTATAGTTATATTGTGTTCCATAGCTTTTTATCTTGTTTCGCTAGAGATTTTATAAGTTCCTATCATCTAAGTCTGCAATCCAAACAGTCGCTTGTACAAGGAGATTTGTATTTTAAAGGCATTGTTTACCATTAAATTAATATAATATTGACATTGTGTGCATCTATTAGGGCAGTGAGACATGGGGAGATTAGTCTCACCCGAAGTTTCCTCTAAAGGAACTACTGCAAATCGCAGCGCCGCGTATGCTATCCCACCGACGATTTACATTCTAGCCGGTGGGATGGCATTGCGGGGAGATTAGTCGCCCGTCTCTCCGTATGTTACTGCCCTTAGGTGTAGATATTCTGAGACAACTTGCAATTGGTTTTTGTTTTATTTTTGTTGTTTTTTGAATTGTTTACCAGCAGCTGCTCACTTTGGAGTTTAGGCAGCTATCTAGTTACTAGCATCCAAGTTACCCTAGCAACCAGACAGTGGTTTAAATAAGAGACTGAAAGATTAATAGGAGAGGCCTCCTTAGAAAGATAAGAAATTAAAAAATAACAACAAAATTGTAACCACAGTGCAGTTGGGTTTTTTTTTTTTTTTTTTTTTTTTTTTTGCTTCTAGGGACCCCCATTTAAAAGATAAAAAGAGGCAGAAAAAGTAAAAAAAAAAAAAAAAAACTGAATAAACTCTAACAAATAACAAAGATTTACTGAAAAGTTGCTAAGGACAGGATATTTCTATAATATACTTTAAAGTGGAGAATAGAATTCTGTGTGCTGTTGGTGAGATACCACATAAGTCTGCTAACCCCTTCTTGTCACCGTTGGATCTTAAAAAGTTTTTCAGGTGATATGAGAGCATGGTGCTTCTCTTTGCATGTTTTACCAGCTCCAAGACTCCAAGTCCTAGTTTCTAAAATTTGTCCTCCAGTTCACTTTTGCTGCCTTTGTACTGACCATATGAACTCCAGGTTTGGATGTTGTGGAAACTGATTAAAGACCAGCAATGGACCTTATTTTCTTTGTTTAGCTAAATAGCCAAGATGCACTGAGGGGGGTCAAGAATTTAGTTTTACAGTAATACGTTTGAAAACCCAGGGATAATGGGAAATGCAAACTAGCTCAGTCAGTAATTTAGCCTAGGGGTGGATCTGTCTACAAGAAGGAAGGTGTGGGTTAAAGGATCAGTATACACCTAAAAACACCATTTGCTAAAATGGACGCTATAAATAAACACAATAAATATTGTTTTGACATTTTATTTTCCTATATTTTTATTATAAAGTTGGGTTATTTTCACTAAACTCCCCCCCCCCCCCCCCCTTTGTTTATAAACAGGGCAATCTGTTCAAACAAACACCTCCCTTCTCAGTTTCTCAGTGGACTGGTAATTAGTTTCATCAACTACCCTTGTGCCCTTCAGAATCAGGAAGTGACAGATAGTACTAAAGTGAAACTGGCTTCATATTCTTGTTTAGTGCTAAAAATAACAGAAGCCATATATATTTCTTAATTAATAAAATAGGCACAAAGTCTGTTCAGCACAAGCCCTATTCATTTAACTGTTAAAAAGGGGTGTCCCTTTAAAGGTCTCTATAAAAATGTATTGCATAAACAAGCTCATATGCAAAACCCTGCTTCATCTAAATAAACCATTTTCCTAAAAATATACTTTTTTTTTTTTTAAGTTTTTATTTTTGCATTTTTCAACTTAACATAAAAGTGCAAAAAAGAACAAAAAATCAGAGGGGAAGCAGAGTGAAAGAGTAAGAAAGAGGGAAGAGAGGCAGAGTGTAGAGCTGGGGAGATTGGAACCAGTTTGTCTTCATTGTTGTGGTATGCGGTCTATGGAGTTTTCTGGGGTTTCATGGAAGATCAACCAAGGGCCCCATATTGCATCAAATTTTTTAGGACAACCCTGTGCGAGGTAGGTCAGCTTCTGGTTGGTATAAAGGTGTTGTTGACTAGAGTTCTCCAGAACAGTAGGGGGGGGGGGGGGGGGCTAAGGATTTCCATTGTAAAAGAATGGCTTTTTTTTTTTTTGGAATAGTAGAGAAGCTGGAGGTAGCAAAGTCTGGAGTGGTGTTTAAGTCCCAGGTCCTCTGCCACTCCCAGTATGCAAACAGTTGGTGATAGGATCTGGGGAAAGCTTAGGGGAATCGGAGATATAGTTGGCGATTTCTCTCCAAAAGTCCTGCACAGCTGGACAGCTCCAGAACACATGCATATATGAGCCAGTATCTCGGTCACATTTTATACAGGTATCTGGGGTGTGAGGGAACATCTTGGAAAGCCTGTGTGGTGTAAGGTGTACCAAAGTAAAGCTGGCCATACACGTGGCGATCTCACGATGTTTCGTACGACCGTCGGTCGCACGAAACATCGTCAGATCCGCCACACACCATTCAGGGCTGAATCGGCAGGTAAGGAGGTAGAAACAATAGGATTTCTACCTCCTTCTGCCGATTCAGCTCTGAAGGGAGAATTTTGGTCAGGCGCCTTCTATGGCGCCCGATCAAAATTTTCTAACTTGGCCGATCGGCGAGCCGACCGATTTCAGCAGCTTCCCGCGATATCGGTCGGCTCGCTGACATGCCATACACGCACCGATTATCGTACGAAACGAGGTTTCGTACGATAATATCGGTGCGTGTATGGCCACCTTAAGGAACTTCATATCTTCATATCTATTGATATTGTCAGGTCTGGAATTTGCTTTAAAGCATTGATCCACATTTCTTCAGTTAAGCTAGGGATGTCACGCATCCATTTCTCACTTACCTTGGCCAGGGGGTCTGTGTTAGCCTGCCAATGGTGTAGTTCCAGGATAGGGGCTTGATAATATTTTCCCTGCATACGTATTTTTCTTCGGTGGTGTCTTTCATTTCCACCAGTTTGGTGGGAGTGAAAAGCGTGTCTGAGTTGATGGTAATTGAAGTGCATTGTTTGCGGGATTTGGTGGCTTTCTTTGAGCTCTTGGAATTGTTTGAGGTTCCCATTTACTAGTATATCTTGCAGCTGTTTAACCCCCTAGGAAGCCCATTAAAAATATACTTTTTTAGTAGTATGTGATATTGGGTACTTTTAAATAGAAAATTGCAATTTTAAGAATTAGGGCCTCCAGAGATCATAGGATTTACAGTGCACACAAACAAGCCAAGGCACACATACATGCTAGGCCCCATCAGCCTGTTACAGTTAGAGCTGCATTATTTCTGGTTACGAAATGGAAAAGGAAAGGATGTAAAAGGGCAATATTTACTGATATATATTCCAGTTTGGGGAGATTCTTTAATAGGTCACTTAACATAATATAAACCATCTTTTGGTTAAGTATTCATTCTGGGGGTATAGTTTTCCTTTAAGAGTGCATAACTCAGTATGATTTGTGACAGTACAGCAAATACATCTTCAGAAATAAACTGAAGTCTGTTAGCAATTTGGCCACTAGGTGGCAGCAGGCACAATATGTGGTGGTGAAGACCAGTATAATGCAACATTGTAACAGAGAAAGATAAAAAAAAAAAAACATCCAGCAAATGTGTAGGGTTATAAACAGGTAAATTCCATACTTGTTTCTGCTGTCTTACTGCTAATTCATGTTAATAATGCATTGAGATTCCGAAGAACAAATCCCATTGCATGTTTGAACTAATACTAGAAAATATTTTGTCCCCGATAGTTAGAGGATTCTTGTCAGTGTTTAATGGCTCATTTGCATGTCAGCCTTGCCACTGCCTGAGGGAATGAGAACTGCGCTGCACTGCACATCCCAGAATAGTGATTAACCATGTATAATTGAAAGGAGAATGCGTTCTGCAAATCACTGGTTTTTCGCATGTACTCTGTTTTGCTAATTGCCTCCTCATCCTATTTCCTCTGCAATCTCTAAGGTCTCTTGTTTTGGAGCAGTCTCTTGTTAGCCACCAAAGCTAAAATTCCCTCCGCTTTTGTTAATACATTTCAGTTAAATGAATGCTATTATTAAAATATAGCACAGGGGCCATAATCCTGTTGTAAGGCATTTCTAGTTTGTTCTGTACAGATATATTATCTGGAAACCATGATCCAGAAAGCTCCAGTGACATTTGCTGCAAAAGTGCTTACTGATTTCCATCCAGTTGTATTTTGTTTCCAAAAAAAAGTGTTTTGTAGTAGTCTTAAATGCTCCCAGTGCTAGTTACCAAATACCAATTTGTAAAGTTGCCAACACATGTCCTGTTGTAAATAAGTAAAATATTCAGCAAAGCAGTGTATACTAATGGAAATTTCTTTTACAGTGGATGAGTATATTTCAGTTGCAAAAGAGAAGCACGGCTACAACATGGAGCAGGTAAGGCACAGTGACATGGCAAGGTTGGTACAGGGTACTAGAATAACTCTGCTGGTTCATACAGAAAGATACAATAAAATTATGGTATGATATTTTAGTATGCAAAGAGCAGTGTTGTCCAACACATTTTTTAGTTTGGTGACGTTCCAGAAATATTGGGGGCTACTTCTGGCCTCCGGTTGGACAGCCCTGTTTTTTATTCTTTGTGTATTGGCCAAAATAAAACTCACAAGCCTTTAGATATAGAATGGTCATTGGAATGGTAAGTTCATAAAGTACCCTTTTATGTTTACAGAAGCAGGCTAAAGCATGTCTTTTTTAGCTACTGTTGTGTATGTTATGTTATATTTTATACAAGTTGTTTCAGTAAGAGTAGATAGCTAACCGCACAGGATACAGTAGAAGATTGTTTTCCCAGCTACCTTAAAATAAGCCAGGCCACATGTCATTAGTGTTAAACTGCATGTATCTACAGCTTGCAACTGCTCATTTTATTTTCACTTTTCTTTCAGGCTCTTGGCATGCTGTTTTGGCATAAACACAATATTGAAAAATCATTGGCAGACTTACCCAACTTTACCCCATTCCCAGATGAATGGACTGTGGAAGACAAGGTTTTATTTGAGCAGGCTTTCAGCTTCCACGGGAAAACGTTTCATCGCATCCAGCAAATGGTATGTTCTGGGTTATTGAGATCTTGCCCCCTAGCACAGAAATGATCCTTTAAGCCAGTTATGCAGACGGGGTTAAATGTAATATTATATGGATATGTCTGCTCCAGGCTTGCATTGTTATATCATACAGCTTTAGATACAAGTGAAATCTACAGTCATACCATATTTCTGTGTTTGTCCATGACTCACACCTTGTTATATTTGTAGCACCTTTTTTTTCCTGTTACACTTACAGGACCAACAAACATTTGTAAAGCATCTGCTCATGTATTTGAGTATGTGTTGTAAAATGGTATGTTTGCATTCTGGGAATTAGATGTATGTACAACAAATATATAAAATTCCTTTCTTGACGTATGTCAAAGGTAGGATCCCATATAATTCCACTGTGCTCAGACTTTTATCTCTACATTTACTTTCTACAGCTCCCTGATAAATCTATTGCAAGTCTTGTAAAGTTCTACTATTCATGGAAAAAGACTAGGTCTAAAACTAGTGTGATGGATCGACATGCTCGCAAACAAAAACGGGAGCGAGAAGGAAGGTAATTCTCTCTAAATTACCATTTAATGATCTTGCACATGTTATCTCTTGAAAGCAATTGCTTTAGTTAATCCCTCCAGTATGCTAGGCAAAATATATCTGTACCAGCAGTATTATCTAAAACCATCATTATAGTCTCATAACTAGTGGCCAGAGGTGCTTAATAATAGATGGCTTGGTGGAGCTGGGCAGCACTGAGGCTCAATGGGTTGCATTGAGCCACACACGTGGCGTTTTTCTTGGTCGCACAAACGATTGTTCCAACCCTCCATTGACGTTCAGGGCTGGATCGCCAGATATGGAGGTAGAAACAATAGGAATTCTACCTCCTTCTGCCGGTTCAGCCCTGAACATAGATTTTGGTGCGTGTATGGGCAGCTTTAGGCACTGTGCAAGGAGTTTGTATGAGTTTGTATCTCCCTGTATATTGCAGATACTCCAGTTTCCTCCCACATTTAAAAAATATGCCTGCACTGTATCAGATACGCGTTATTAAAATCAAAATAGTTGTTGTTTTTCTTGGTGCTGAGGATGGTGACATACATTATCCTGTTAACGTTTACAGTGGCGATGAAATAGAGGAAGCCAATGGTGCTAATCCAGTGGATATTGAGATTGAACAGCCAAAAGAAGCAAAGAAAGAGGTATATGAAAATGCAGATACAGAAAGTACAACTGAATGTATACCACTGAAGTTTCATTAGGACACAACTCAACTACTAAATATTAAACACAAGATGTTAAGCATGATAAACATGACTTAGAAATCAAGATATGTGTAGTTAAATGAACAGAACTCTGGTATTTAGAATTATTATGCCCACTGAAGAACTCCCAATTGAGGTTTGGACTTAAAAAATGCACTTTATTTGATCCTAAAAGCTTGCCATAACTTGACTTGCAGCACCAGGCTTGCTGTTTTTGGCTTTGCTTTGGGGGTGTGCTTGCATTCTGTTCAGTTCAGTTGGTTGAGTAAACCTCAATAAAACATCTGTTCAGCATAAGAAACCCTAAGCATTCCTGTAATTGCATATTCTTGTGTTATTCAGTTATACCCTTTAAAATAAATTAAAAAAGAAAAAAATGTTTGGGGACACTAACATGAGGCATTATGAAAACAGTTTATGTTAGTAGGTTAGTAAATGTTTTTCCGTAGGTTTAAGGTCATATTTATCCTGGATCATTTATATTTATTATTAATATTCTTTTTTCAAAGCAGGTTCCAAAACCAGACACTTCTCCTCATATAAAAAAAGAGAAGCATCCATCGCAAGCAAAGAACCGTGCAAAGAGAAAACCCCCAAAAGGCATGTTTCTTTCCCAAGAAGATGTTCAAGCTGTATCGGCCAATGCAAACGCTGCGACTACTGTTCTCCGACATCTAGATATGGAACTGGTCTCGATAAAGAGACAGGTACATTTCTCCAAACCATTTATTAGGCTTTCCTGCGGCTGGGGCCACTCAAACACAGTTTCATTCTGTAACCATTGTAATAAGGGCTTGTTTTAGTAGCCGCCTAGGATATATCTTTCCACCCGCATGGGCTGTGTTAAACCACCATGTTCTCTTTCAGATTCAAAATATCAAGCAAACAAATAGTTCTCTCAAGGAAAATCTTCAGGGAGGAATAGATGAATACAGAATTCAAGAGGTAGGATTAAGAATCCTTATTATGAATGCTTTATTACTTTCTAATGTAACCAGTAGGTATAGTCCTCTTGCACATAAACTAGCATTCTAGCATATGACTGTATTAGAAAAACTACAATTATTTATGGGGCGTGCACTAATAATTGATAAACTGTAAAACATAAAGATACTTTGCTCTTATCTGTGAGGAGAATTAATGTGTGCTGAAGGTACCATGGTGGCTAGGAACATGGCTAGTTAATGCAACCAGGCTAATAATATGCAGGTTGGGGGAAGCAGAAGTAGAAGCAATAAGGGCCCATGTTGAATACTCAGAAGCTTTTAATAGTGATATAAATCATCTGTTGGGATTTTCAGCAGGCTGTCATGGGAATCTCTTTTCCTCTTGGGTTACTGTAACTGATCTAATGAATATAGTTTTGTTTAAAAATTAAGCAACAGCTGTAACTGTACACATGTAGAGCAGTTTAAGCATGATTCCCCAATACATGACAGTAGTTGATTGTAGACTGTAGTTAATGATATATTTATTATTTGTGTAATTGTAGACTTAATGCCATATAAGCTGAAAGTGACTAATAGAATTTAAAAGATGACATTAAGTTCACTGTATTCTTTTGTCTTTAGGTCAGTCAGAAGTTAAATGCTCGTTGGACAACAGAGGAGCAACTTTTGGCAGTGCAAGGTATGAAGTTAAATCAAGGAAGAGATATCTTGTTAATATGGAATAATTGTACTCATTTCCTGTAAGTGGCAGCAACATGGTCTTCATGTTTAGAATTCTTTTAGACTGTATGGGAGGTTAAGGCTTTCTTTAATACCGTAATGCTAGGTTTGCTCTGATGAGAGCAGATTTTGCATTAAATTATAGGTACCTGTGAAATAGAAAGATGACCATTCTAAGGAGGCACATCTTATTGTGCCATTACTGTGAGGTTTTGGTCCAGTTGGGTGCTTTTATATGCTACTGTACCATGGTATATTTATATTTTAAACAGATACAGCAATGAAAAAAGTTAGAGAGAGTAGTTTCTATCATTTAGGATTTTTCTGTATTGCTGACAAGCTCTGAGCTAATTTTTTCACAAATAAACTCCAATCCCAGCATTACCAGGTTCTGCTGGGCTTGGGGGGGGGGGGGGGTTACTTGCACAAAAGCAAGCTTATTGTAATTGAAATGTTTCTGGCATTGCTAGAGATGTGCCATTATCACTTTAACGAGAATTAAAGCATAAAATAAATTATGGCTTGAAGTGGTTTATTTTATATAATGAATTTACTGTACCAACCTTGAGATTCAGCACCAATCTAGTAATGATTCGTGCCATCAAATTTGTCTAGGGCAGGTTTTTTAATCCTGTGCCATTTTAGGTGTTGTTAAAAATCATTAAAACATTAGCAAAAGTAATGTTTTATCTCTCTGCTTCTGCTACTGGGATCATTAATCATGTGAAATGCAGAAAGGTTTATGTGCTGCCATGTAATGTGAATATGAATCTGAAGGCGAACTCTGACTTTCAAACCAAAATTTGTTAGAGCCCCACACAACAAAGAAACCCCTTATATACCTATCGCTGTAATCTGGTCCTTAAAAAAAAAAGTATGATTAAATATCATTTTTATATGCTGAAATCCAGCTGTAAAACAGTTTTTCTCTTTCTCCATCATTTTAAATCCTGGCAGGGGAGGACGGACTAAAACACTGATGTTACAAATTGTATTCAGTTTAATGTTACAAATTAGATATTTTTCTTCTCTTCACCCCAGCAATCCGAAAGTATGGGCGGGATTTTCAAGCTATCTCAGATGTTATTGGAAATAAATCTGTGGTGCAAGTCAAAAATTTTTTTGTGAATTACCGGCGACGCTTCAACATAGATCAAGTTTTACAAGAGTGGGAGGCAGAACACGGGAAAACTGAGGAAAATGGAGACTGTACTCAGAAAACTGTAAAGTTACCAGAAACTGCTATTAAAATGTCAGATGAGGAAGAAGAGGTGGGTACTGCTAGGCAACATTTTGCACTGCTCCACTTTCAAACACAGTTATGGTAGGATGCAGATATAACACATGTTTATTAGACCCCCCCCCTTGTATATCATATATGTTCTGCCATGATATGGCAGTGTCCCTTCCAGCTATACTGCACATACAGTACAAACTGAAGAGCTGCATAAATATTTTTTTTTTTTTTAATTAAAATGTTAGGTTTTTTTTTTTGTCCTATGTCATTTAGAAAGTTAAGGCACACATCCTAATTAGAGGTTAATTAAAAGTGAAAATATAATTTTTGTTCAGCTGAATATCAACCAGGCAGATTAGAAAGTCTTGACAAACAAGTAACTAACTAACTATAAGCACTTTGATGCGGTTCTCTCCTTGGCCCACGTTATGATCCAGTTGGGGGGCCTGAGAGTTGGCTGCTTGACAGGCAGGTGCCCACATATCAATGGCCACACAGTGTATCTAATCATGTGATTACAATAAGCTTATACATTGTGCCTTATTATTTTTTTTCCGTTTTTCCTGTATGTACCTATTTAGTGTGGAATTACTTGTCCTCTGCATATTTTTGTAAGTTCTTGTTTAATCTTACCCTGTAGGCTTCACTCCTTGACATCAGATACGCATCTGCGTCTTGAGGAAAACCAAGAACTATTAGTGCTGACTACTTAGGTTTCCCGGGTTATCAGGTATTACCAAACCTCAGACAGCCGCCTGCATCATGCTTGTGGACAAGCAGCTATTTACCAAAAAAGGCAAATACTTCCAGCCCTACTGTACATCTGCCTTAATACTGTCCAGTATCCACACACTCTTCATTCTCATCCATGAAGCCAGAGATGGATTTAACAGTCGATCATCTCCAGGCTCTGCAGCACGATGACCTGAAGCCTGTAAATACCTCTAATGCCCCTGCCTCTGCAGCTGCCAGTGATTGAGCTGTATTAATGCTGTATGCATGAACTTGTGAATTTTCCTTTTTTTGCTTTGAATGTTGCATAATTAGTTTAGCATTGAGAACTTCCTGTATATGGAGGGCAACCCTCTTTTTCTCTCTCCAGCTATCAGTATAATGTGCAACTGAAACTTAAGATTTGCTGGACCATCTCACTCAAGAATGTGCATCTGGGATCTGTTAAATTGTATCTATTCACTATACCTGCATTTCATGTTTCTTGTTGCCGTGACTCTTCTTCCCCTTCTTTTTGTCTGTAATCAGTTTAGGAATTTGACTATGAAATTTTAGGGATTTGATGTATGCGAGCAAATTTGTCTACCTTTGATTGATTAGCAGAAATGAACCTTTAAATTACACATTCAGAATCTTTTCCTGTGCAGGATACAGGAGCAGACCTGCTAACCTTCAGCTATTGAACTACAACACTTTAACCGCTGAAAATGAATTAGAGTTGTAGTTCGACAAGAGCTTTATGGAGCAGGTGTGGAACACCCTCTGTTTTAGGGATTGTATTGATACTTAAATTACTAGCTTTTTAAAAGTTATTTGAAGTGGACAGTTCCACTGATAGCATTGCTGTCAGCTAGGCCACTATAAGGAGATCTGTAATTTATAAAGCAATCTTTATCCCCAGGGATTATATTTCATGACATTTTTTTATTATTTTGTACAAATTCTCTCATTAGGTCAGGAGGCCTTATAGTCTGGTTTACGTGTGCCTTGTAAAGGTAGCCAGTTTCGCCTCTAATAAAGGCTCTTCTCAGGGGTATTGCATCTAGTTTTGGTAGTCATAGCTATGAATGATCATATAGATGAGCAGAGTGTTCCTCACAGTAAAAGGGAAACATGAATATCTGAATCATATTTCCTGCATTCCGAAATGCCATAATCCAGGCAAGCCATCAACCCCTAGGCCCACTTCATTATAGAGAATATATATAAACACTGGCTTATGTATAGGCCATCAAATTCTGATTTGTTTTTAAATGAGGGCTCCTTTTCCAGCATAGGAACATATATAGACACATAATACTGGCATAGTCCTATCTAATGTAGTATCTCTCATATACACTAAAAATACAGCTTAGCACATTTTTTTTCAAGCACAGACCTTTAGCATCACTGGCTGGAACTAAAGTTTTCCACTCCATATGTTGCCAGGCTTTGATAGTTTTGAAATCATGTGTACTTTAGTTTTCTAAGCCATACTACCCAGCCCTCCAATGTAAAGCAGTACTGTATAGTTTTGCACCCTTTCAATTGCAGAAGGGCAGTAGGTGGTGGTAAGCATGAGCTGCGCTACATTGCATGCCAAACCAGTCCCTTTATTAGATATCAGTATCATTTTTAAATGGTTCTCTGCATTTATCTATACATACAGGTTACAATTCCTTTGTGACAGATCACCATTAGGGAAAACAAATTCTGAGCCATTTATGTCCATAAAAATTGCTCTTTGTACAATTTTCTGGAAATACCTTATCAGTAGACTGTGTCTATTTCTTGCCTGCAGTGTGCGCACTTGTCTTCTATGTGCCTTCACCCCTTTTACTTGCTAGAAGTGCTAGATACTTTAATTTATTATTAAGCTTGATTTTTTTCCCCTCTAGAAAAATGTATTCCAACATTCCCCCCTTTTTTTAAAAAAATGTTTTTAATGTAAATTAAAATAGAAAATATATGATTTTATTTACAATTTTATTTTACACACATTTTGTTGCATGAAAATGTAATTCATAGGGTGTTGCACCTTTAAGGAATGGATCCTTTGCTTAATTAAAAACAAAATGGTTCAAATAACCAAATATCAGTTTGCGGGGAAGTGTAAACTATGGGATCTAGAAAAGCCAGCTCTGCATTTAAACAAAATGTGCATCCACATCTGACTTATTCACCTACTTACCAATGGATAATGATAGACTTCATAGCACTTGCCAACAGTATTGATCGTTTAAAAACATACATTTCCAGCAGAAAAAATAAAATGAGAACTTGTTGAAGCTTTTACTATCTGATTTTAAAGGGAACATTTACCCTCTTATAACAATGTAAAATTTGCTCATTTTCTGAGCACTTTTGCAACCTATATTTTTTAAAGTGGACCCATTGTGTAAAAAAAAAAAAAAAAAAAAAAAAGAATGCACCATTGCATATTCTCCTAAATATAGAGGGAATGGGCTTTAAAAAAAAAAAATGTTAGTGGCTGATTTATTGAAAATTTCTTCAAAAACCTAGTAGTCCCACCCATCTGTTTCACTTTTTTTCCCCCAGGCTGTGCAGGGGAGGCGGCGGCACACAGCACTGTAGTATAGGAACCAATCCGCAGCTTGGCTGACCTGATAGGGAACTGAAGCCTGTCTTGTGACTGCAGGGCTGTGATTGGCTATCCCTTTCCTACTGTGCTTCTGGCAGAGGCCATTAGGACACAACCAAGCCTCATTGAAAAACACAGACGGGGCAAGTTTTAAAGATTATGATTGAAGCTGGCACAATATATTATTAATTGTTGCCTGAATTATGCAATATATCTCCTTTAAAACTGATTTCAACCTGATGACTTTGCCCCTCTAGACTAACTTGGCAGCTTATTGACCCATGTATTGTTGCACCTGGGGCCTTGTGAGATTTATAAATCTCCCTGATAATTATCTGATTTGTGCAAGAGCCCACCACACTGTTTGGCTGGTAGATTGCCTTATTCTTATTGTGACAATATTAACTGAATATCTTGGCATATATGACACTGAGTCGTGTAGTTCTGACTTACCATTTTGCACTTGGACTGCAGATGGTATATTTAAACTGAATTTCCATCTGCTGATGTATCATCTTGGTACATAGCCTCATAGTATAGTCATCTGGGCTTTCCCCTCAAAGAAATGCAAAAATGTTACTTGACTCTTGTCTGACCATTTGGATCCCTGGCCCATATTTGGTCGCAGTAAGCAATCTATGGCTCTTCAGGATATTTTTCCTACAATTGCACAATACAACATATATGTAGTATAGAGGCCTTTTGGTTTTTATTTTTTTTTTTTTTTTATATAATGAAGTCTGAAGGCCATATCTTGCCCCAATCTAGTGCAACTATTGCACTCCATGGTCTGGTATCTGAGTATATTGAGCTTTAGGCTAACACAAGTCTATAGAACAGGGCAAAGGTGGAAGTGAAATCTGTTAAAAAAAAAAAAAAAAAAAAAAAAAAAACCATGATACCCATGAAAAGCTGAATACAGGGTTCTTAATAGCTGATGGCTACCATTTGTTTCATGCTATTGCTTTGTTTCCTTTGTTACTCCCTTAATGTCAGAGAGGGTGCAGCCTCTAGTCCTGGAACATGCAGCCTGTGACTAAACTACAGCAGACTAAAGTCCCAGCATCAGCCATTGATATTAGCTAGATGCTTGGAGTTGTATATCGTCAGCTGGTCAGTCCCTGATCTATTCCCTTAATTTATGTACATTTATATTTGTTTGTTGGAGATATTTGTGTTTGGTTTGCATTTCAGTGAAATGAGGGTTCATAGATCTTTGCCTAATATATTCATCATTTTTATTGTGACAATTATCAATGTGAATGTTTCAAATTATATATTTTGGTGAAAGCAGGAATGTATTTCTCATAGCTATATAATAAGTTATTGTGCAAGATATGATTATAGCTTAGGCTACCAATAGTTTTTCTTGGCTTAGTAATAGATTTTTGTAAAATATAACTGAAATTGTATTCCTTTTTTAAGTATGTATATGTCCTTCCTATCTATCCTACTGAACTTTGTATTTCCATGCATCATGGATGCAGTTGTTCAGTCTGCCTGTCTCTCCTGAATGGACTGTAATTGCATTGTATTTAAATGGGATGGGGCAACATTCAGCCCTCCTACAACTCCCAGAATACCTCTGGCAGCAGAAGGCTGCTGGGGTGCGTTAAAAATGTGTTCAGTTAATAAAATAGCATTACCATAAGACCTCTTTTTAGAACTATCAAAACATTTGCTTGAGCCTAGAATTTTTCATGCAGTTCCTTCTCAGATTAAACTATTGCTGAGCTCTGCCTAAGTGGGAATTTTTGGGAAGAAATAACAGAATCCTGGCACCAAGGGAAAAAACCACAAAGCACCTTTTGATTATCATCAGCATAACGAATCGCCATAGGCTTTAGCAGTAGGTGATGAAAAGTGCCCCCCCCCAAAAAATAAATGAATAGCCCTTAAAGTGCCATGTGCAATCCCAAGGGCAGTAACAATATGCAACTTTCATTCTGTCCCTGAATAAGCACAAGGTGAGTCTCTTAGATTTTGTTCAGATCATGGCTTCCATTCCAAAGTGGACTGTATGATCGCCTGTTTGTATTCGCCTATTTAAAACATTTTGATTCAGCTGGTACCCCTGGCACCATTAAACTTAGCTGATCTTCCAAAACAAAGAACCTAAGGTTGGATAGGTCATAATATGACTGTCACCTACAGTAACTGCTTAAAAAGTTTTACTTGTACAGGTATGGGATCTGTTATCCAGAATGCTTGGGACCTGGGGTTTTCCGGATAAGGGATCTTTCTGTAATTTGGATCTCCATAACTGCTAAAAATCATTAAAATATTGAATAAACCCAATAGGCTTGTTTTGGCTCCAATAAGGGTTAATTATATATTAGGTCAGATCAAGTACAAGGTACTGTTTTATTATTACAGAGAAAAAGGAAATCATTTTTAAAAATTATTTGGTTACAGTGGAGTCTGTGAGATGGGATTTCCGTAATGCTGAACTTTCTGGATAACAGGTTTCCGGATAAGGGATTCCAAACACAATGCATCCTCATGCACATCAGAAACTTGCTACGGAATGTGCCAAAGCGTTGCATTTCAGTTGAGAGAACAATAAAATTGTAGCATCACAGATAAATATTTTTTGGCTGCCCCCCCCCCCCATTTGAGAATTGGAAAGGGAAGAAAAATGCAAATAATAATACATTATCTTGACTTGAAAAGTTAATTTGAAAAGTTGGTTAAAATCAGCTAATCTATAAAATTCTAACCATTCATTTGATCAGCATTGTCTGCTCCTGTGTCTGTACCCAGTATTGGGAATATTGTAAAGCAGAAATGCAAAGGAATCTGAACATTGCCCCGCAGGTGACCACTTTTCACAAGTGCCTCCTCAGACATACGCCCAGTCTACTGGGTTCTGCCGAGCTATGCAACCAGACAGTAACAGATCCATACTGCAGCAGTCAATCCCCTTGCTCTAATCCCTACAGACTAATTAGCTCAAATCCACACTCTTCAGTGCAGCAGTCATTTTAGAGCTACAAACTCCTATATAACAGCAATGATGTTTGTGTGTCGCCTGTAAGGAACGGGTTGTGTGTTACTAAATTATTTTCTAACATATATGTGCCGCAGAAGGATGCCTCTGTCTTATCTGGCTGTGGCTCAGATATACTTCACTTGGCAAACAGGAACTGCACTTCTGCATGCAAGCAGAAAAGGATTTTTTTTTTTAATAAACTTTTTATAATACTTGGCTTTACACTGGGTTTGCCATCTTTTTTTAAAGTAATGATAGTGTTCCTTTGAAATGACAATTTAAACGTTATAGCTGTTTTTAAATACATTATATATTTAGTCCTCCCTATACCAACTTTTATTTACATGTGGCTGTGGTACATAAGTTATTCAATGGCTTTAGTTCTCCTTTAATCAGCAGGAGCGACAGGTATAACTTCACCTACTCATAAAAAGATTGATAACCTCTTCATAGCAGTAGGTCATTGTGTCCCCAATACACTGGCTCCCTCTTGTCTAATTGGTTAGTTATTTACGGAACAGTGTTCTTTTATAGCTATAAGATTATTATAGTCATTTTGCCATACCAGTGCTGTCAATTGTGCAACAATGATCATGGAAATCCTACGGTCAGTCAAGATGGCCTTCCTTCCTACATTTCTCAATGGGCTTTAGGCAAAGGGTTGTGATTGGTTTATTAGTAAAGGGATAGCAGTGGGTGCCTCATCATTTCCTTACAGTTACTACAGGCACTGGGAATTATGAAATGAACTCCTCCTGCCACACAGTCAGTGCAATTTTTATAGGCAGAAAAGCACAACTGCAGCTAGGATTTGTATGCTGGAGTTCAGCTGTGACTATGCATGCTGTATAATAATGTGTTTACATATATTACATTTCTACTGGGAGTGTGTCCTATACCATTTTACCAGGCTGAACTACATGAGGAAGGTTCTTCTTGCCTGTAGGGTTACGGAGCTGAAACATACAATGCTTATAGAATCCTAGAATAGTACAGATGAATAGCCACATAAGGGTTAACAAAGTGTGTGTCTGTGCTAGTTCTATTTTATGATCTCCTGCTTGTGTTTACTTCCACCCCACACACCAATTGTATTTTTTTTTGTGTGTGGGGGGTCCTTTAAATAGGAAGTCTGCCACAGTTTTTAATATTTTACTGTAAATATAGTGAAAGCTGAATTTATTTGTGAACTCCTACACAATTAAATATATTCTTTGTATATGAATTATCCCAATTTTTTCAGTGTCTGTGTATTGCCTAGCCCCGTGTGTCACTTGCAAGATTGTATTAAACAACAGGCCTCCATGAGAAGCACTCATATCCTGTAATTATGGAGAAGCATTTGGGAGTATAATTTGCACACACTCTTCCTTCTGCATATATAGAACTGAAAGCTCATACACATTTCCATAGAGTATAATACAACAGAACTCCCCAAGATAAGCTATTATTTAGTTTTGATTGTGGAGAATGCCCAGTCGCACTGCCAGAAAGTCTGCCAACGGTTGCAGTTTATGAGACCAAATATGTGTACAGCTACCTCTCCTGCAGATTACTCTCTCATATCTTGCATATTAGCTACAAATACACTGCTTCTGGCCTTCATACAGCATCCCCTGCAAGCACACCAGGAAATCTTACATTATAATGTGGGGCTATCCAACTGGGGGCCTATAGGCTGGCTCTGAGGAAATGCGTATGAACTTTAGGTTTAATAATAATAAAAAAAAAAGACTTGTGTTTTGACTTTATTTGGATAACATTTTTGGCCTTCAAGCAGCAATAATAAGGATCCAAAGCATAATATTAATAGTCACTTTAGAGTCCCATGACCTGTTTATGATAAATATGTCCTTTTAGTGGCACCAAAAAGGCAAGCAAGGTGCTGAATGCTGCTTTTAAATCAGGTATAGTTTTTTATTTTTCACTTATTCTTGTGTTTGATCCCTGCAGTTATTTGTGGGCCCCTCTCTGGAACAGACCTGTTGGGTCCCTAATTAATTTGGGCCTTTGCACTGGGAACATCCCAGCAGTATTAACAGCACTATGTTACCAACCTGTTGTCTGGTAAGCATGTAGTATAAGTTGCTACCACTAATCTCCCAGCAATAAAATGCTCTTGCACCCGTTGGACAAGTGTTTTCAGTATCAACAACCGCTGCTACTAAAAACATTTTCTTCAGTGGTACTTCATTAGAAGGAAGTTTAGGCATGAAGCACTATGCACACTTGTCTGAAAATCCCCTTTAAGTATGGTCCATCCATGCTGAGAGCTGGGTAGTGCTAAAGGAGTGTTTTATTGAGGGCTTATTTTCCCTTTAAACACAATGGAGTTATTTATAATTTTCTGCTTTTAATCTCTCCTTTAAATTATCAATATATTACCATTCTCTATTAGTTTTGAAAGACACAGACACATATTCCCCTTACCTAGAATCTGTTCTATCCTCTTGGATTAGAAAAACTGTGGTTTCTGGCTGAAATGTTAACATTCCCAAATGCTGATTGTAACACATGAGGGCAGTGATGATGCAGAGGGGATCGCCAATTGCTTGGAAAGATCCCAAGTCCATGAAGGGAGGGAATTTAGCTAACAATGGCAGATGATTTGGCAACTAACCAGTCTCTAATAAAGTCTGGATTCACCAACAGGCATGTTTATTATTGGTATATAGAGTGTTCCTAAATGTCTTGTTCAATGCATAATATAGGTACAGTTGTTTTAGCATCGAATAATTTTAAGTCTGTAACCAGAATGCATTGTGGGTTTTGTAGGTCCTACATTTTGTCTGTAATCTGTTGAGAAGTTGTTACAATTTGTAACCTCAATTTAAGTCCCTCCTCCCCTGTCAGGTTTTTAAATGATGCAGAAAGAGAAGAACTGCTTTGATGCTGGATTTCAGTATATAAAAATGCTATTTATTCAGAACAGATCTTTAACAAATTTTGGCGGAAGCTGGAATTCCCTTTTAAGACTATTAAAAATGGTGGCTTTAGTTTTAACTAAGCACTTGTGAGTTACTTAACCCCCCCCCCCCCCCCCCCCCCCCTCCCTTACAGACCTGTCACTTCACATGCTGAGCCTGAGCCTGAGCATGCACATATTCCCTCTGTGGCATCACTTACTGCGCATTCATGCTGGAACTTGGGTGAAAAACTTTGGGAGAATGGGCAAAAACCTTGAGAATACTATTGTGTTACTGAAGACCGTGGAGACATCCCAAAAATCAGGTAACTCCTGAAAAAATAGGGGAAGTTTACAGCTCTATGTTTAGCCATATGGACTCTACTGCCTTGTTGGGGCTGGGGAATGCTTGTCTCACTGCTTAAAAAGTATATAATTTTCAATCACTGTAGTACAGGCTGTCCTTTCCATCTAGCGTAGCTCTTAAAGTTACAGCAGGTGGGTACTCCACCTGTCCCTGAAATAATGGCACTTGAGCACAGGTGCTGGTCATGCCTCTAATGCAACCCCCCGAAGAGGCAGCCAGTTGCAGAAAGGTCCCTGTTGGTTATACATTACACATGAATGAAGATGAGTCTTCTAGAGCAGTGCTGTCCGGCTGGCGGCCTGTGGACCCCCACCTGTCAGGCTGCTTTGACTGCTTACCTTTGTGTAAGCTTTAAATGGTATCAGTACTGATATTAACTGGCCCCCTGCATTGTTCACACCTTAGATTCAAGATGTAAACACCTGTATTGTTTAAATATGTAATCCCCTGTACTGTTCACACCTTTCAATCCCTGCATTGGTCACCCTCTGCATTTTTCACACCTCAGGCTCAGACTGTAAGCCTGACATTGTTCACACCTGCACACCACAAAGACTGTAGGAGCAGTAGAAATCCACAAATAAACCCTGCACAGTATAAAAAGAACATATAATGAGGTGGTACTTGTGGTTATTGTGCAGACTATAGGAGCAGTACCAGCATTGTGTCACTGTATGCTGCCTTTGTGTGCCATTCTCTGCCTGCCCTATGCTGCCTGTGTGTGCCATACATACAGGCAGGGTAGGGCAGGCAGAGTATGGCACACAGGCAGGGTAGGGCAGGTAGAGTATAGCACAAACAGGCAGGGTTAGGGCAGGTAGAGTATGGCACACAGGCAGAGTATAGCAGGTTTTTGCTGTACTACCGCCATTAATATGGGTATGGTCATGTGATAACACAGTGTGGTTTCAAGTGGGTGTGGTTTAAAAAGGGGGAGTGGTCAATACTGGCTTCCCTTATCAGCCCTCCACCATGTAGGCCAGAAAACTTCCGGACCTCGGTACCACAGAAGTTGGACAGCACTGTTCTAAAAGATATTGTTCTGCAGATGTTCTTATTCCTTCCCACTCACACCACCTGGATCTTGCTAACAGCTGTGAGTTTAAATGAAGAGAAGGTACTGAACTGGGACAAGGACCTGTTGGAGGCTATATTGTTGTTGGTATTTGTGCTTCTACTCCTTTTTGCAGGCAATACAATCTGAAGATTTTGGCAAATGTCAGAGGGGCTGCTGTAAGATGCCATAGACAGTCACTGGGCCTATGTGGGCTTCTCTAAATTGAATATAATTCCAGATAGTCCACCAGTCTGGACAATTCTGGTGAATCAAAGAGTTTGTATGTTCTCCCTGTGTCTGCAGGTGTTTTGCCTATTTTCTTTGGCTGATGAAGTTGACCATAGTGTTGGTGACTGTGATAGGGGCTTTAAAGGGAATATGTCATGATTTTTATGGTGTACTTTTTATTTCTAAATTATACTGTTTACATAGCAAATAATTCACTCT